>NC_140536.1:24770703-25370703 GCF_057382185.1 Mchenga conophoros | reverse complement strand
AGTGCTGAAGAAGCTCATTGGTGGACTGCAGGACATCAAACTGATAGGGGAGGTGAGGGGGGAGGGAGGGGGTCGCCGGACTGAGCCTTGGTGCTTCAACTCTCAGCATCTGTGGAGGAGAAGACGGGCAAACACACGGATTAGAAAGCTCAATCACAGCGGCGGTGGCGCGCGCTGAGAATCGAACAGACAAACTCAGCTCCTCACCTGACGGTGCAGCAGAGTGATGAGAGATTTCATCTCTCTGATCATCTCCACCAGCTTGGGCACTGCAGGGTGGTGGTGCTTCTTCGACACTCTGTTGAGCCACTCAAAGTGGTGCTCGTACAGCTTCAGGTCGGAATGAAGCTGTGAGAGCGTGGGCTTCAGCTGGAAACAACGCAAAAATACTTCAGAGACTTAGCATGGGAGTGTCGAAACAGGCCAGCTCCCCGCCCCCTCTCTCTCTTTTTCGCCACATGCACACACACAAATACATTATCAGAGCATTACCTCAAGATTGTTGAGGTCATGGGCTGATCTGTTGCTCATTTCTGGCAGAGACTTGAACCTGTGGGGCTCCACTTCTGAGTCAAATGCATGCTCCTTCTGAAAGAGAAAACAAGACACAGAGCAGCCCCTTAGCAATTTACATCAGCGCAATTTTACTCATCCTGAAACAAGTCACGGCAGCATGAGGAAAGTATTAGTCTAGCATCTTGATTGGGTGCCTGTTTTCTGCACTTAGAGACAGTAGCTCTCACTGAGGGGAGTGTGGTCGATCGGGTCAGTGTGAGTTCACCCACATTCAGCCTCCCCAAATGTCAACAATAAGAGAAAATGAGCTGAACCCACAGGATGTTTTCTGCTGGGAGTGTGGATAACAACATACGCAGTGACTAAGAAAGCTCCAAGTGGGACAGACAACACAGGCCTGCGGGGAAACTCCAGGGTCACAGCTATAAAAAGAAAGAATGACGCAGTGCCGCTGCCCAGCTCAGCCTGTGTAGTGCCCACTTTGACCAGCAGAGGGGGATAAACAACCTAATGCCAGGTTTATGGGATTCTGCTTTGGAAGGGCAGCTGAGCTCATCAGTAGTGCAATTTAGTATTAAAGACGTAGGCCTATTTTAGTAATGAATAGGGACAAATAGAGATGAGTGAAGTGGTATGCGTCATTTCTAATCAGCAGAGGAACATAACAACATTAGAATAATGATTGCTGAGAAATGTTTTGTATAAACAAGTTGAGTGCGCTTATTGCTTCCTTAACCTGTTGTTCTGTGCTTCCCTTGCATTACTTGTTGTTCGCTTCCACTTGTTTTTGTTGATGTTTTTGGAGATAAATGTCCTGTATTGTCTCTCCATCAGCCCTTTATAAGAGCTCACTTATGTCTGTGGTCCAATGTTTTGTCTCCGCTGCCGTTTTCTCCCCTGCTGTCCCTTACTTCCCCCGTCCCTCGCCTCTCCCTGTGTCTCATACCAGGTGCACAGGCACATGCAACATGACGTGCACATGTGCATGCACGCACACACACACACACACACACACACACACACACACACACACACACACACACACACACACACACACACACACACACACACACCACCGGCTTGTCATCTAGTTGTTTCTCTGATCTCTCTTCATCTCTTGTGGTTTTTGCCCCATCTTTCTCAGCCTTTAATTCTGCCTCTTATCCCAGTTTCTCTCGCTCTCTTCATCCCAGACCATGACCTCACCCGACAGAACCTAGCATCCAACCTTTTTCTTCCTGAATGCAAATACTGGAATGTGATAAATCTTTTTGATTTTTATCAAGTCACTTTGCTGTGGCGACCGAAAGCAAAACACTAAACACCGCACCTACACTACCACGGCTATTTACAGAGCCCTCAATGCACACACACACGGCCACAAAAATGCATACAGACAAACGCATGCACACACGTATACACATTTGTATGTATGCAAGTGTGCACAGACTCATACACAGGCACACTGGAAAACCTGGGCCCATATAGAACTATGTTTATACACATACGCACATTTCTCCCTCTTTAAAGCATCAGTTTCATTGCTCTTTTGCAGGGACTTTCCATGGATTCCCATTCTATTTATCTTTCCTAACTTTGTCCTCTTTTTAGTGGAATTCCACACAAAAAGGGGGGGGGGAATTAAAAATAAATCCCCAGTGTTAGTGAACACTGTCTAACACTGTTTCGGATGCCCTTTGATAATCCTGGTGTGCTCACATCTGGATTTCAGATTGTGATGCTACTACACAATGACTATAACATTATTTCAAAGCACAAACACAAACACACACGCAAACACTTTCTCAACACTGCTGGACAAGACTAGAGAGAGTATGTGGCTATTTCTAATTTTATCTCCTGAACAAAAGAGTTTAAAGATTTGCATAATGCAAAAATAGAATCAATATCAGCCATGTGTAACCAAAGATCCAGAGATATGATGCCGTTTTCTTTTCACCTGTTAAAACACAGTGTTGATACACAATCACCTGTCGGATCCAAATCTTGTCTAAGTTCTCAAATCTGATTTCCCTACTAACTCGACTGTCATCGCAATAGGATTTCGGGCCAGACTTGTCGCATTTAATTGGGGAGAGAAGCTCAACACTTCACCAACCGCCGACCATAAACATGTTTCTGTGTAAACAAGCATGCGATACACGCTGCTGTCATTTCACAGACGGCGTGCTTGCCTGTTTTTGTAGCTGGATGGAGGTAGATTTAATTTCACTGCACCTCCACTGGCACCTTCTTTGCCACCAAGTCTTAATGCAACCGCCACCAGGGGAGGTGACCAGGCACACCGGCATGCTGCTGAGTCAGACCGCCTCTCCCGTGTGGATTAAAAGTGAGATCACTGAGTCAAATCCCCCCCGAGACGTTTGTTGCCCCGTGTAAGCATGCAGATGGACTCGTGAAAGCAGCTTAAGGTGGACTAAAGCCCCGAGCAAACCTGGTATGCGTTTGCACAATAGTGCGTGATGCAAAGTGGGTGCAGTTTAATGTGTGAGGTTACCTAAACCGAAAGCTAACATTAGCACCCAAATCCAATTAGTAAAAGATCAGTCTGTGGTGTAATGACCAGCATCGTCTTCCAATTCAATTAGCACGGGGTGGTCAGGGCCTCGCAGCCTCCACTCCCGATGTCAGAGGCTGATTGGTAAACCTAATGGTCTTGAGGACAGCTTCATCACTTACCAGCAGTTCTGTGGTGAGTTTCATTAGATTTTTGGTCTGATTGGACAGTTTATCCAAGTCACTGGGTCGCCGCTGTGGCACCGGAGAGGCAGACGTGAACACGGGCAGCTGAGCCAATAGCAGCGAGAAGAGGAGAGATGAGGAGGAGTCGAGCAGCACTGCAGGGGTAGAACAAAACGGAAGCAATTAGTGGAGAGGCGCTGTCATCTCGCCATAATGATAATGGCCTCGGGGCACGGCTGTCAGCTTTAGGGGAAGATATTGCACCATGATATAAACAATAGCTCCAGACTTGGCAAGAAGAATCCTGAAGAGCTTCAGAGTCATGTTTTCACAGGCTGAATGCAAATCATTAAAACATTAAATGCCAGGCTTTGACACAGAATAGCTCCATTTCATCTTTACCATAAGCAAGGCAATGAATGCCGCTGATTGTCACACCTGCAACTCGATAGGTACGTGAGCCGGTGGTATAAATTATATAGACCAAGTCAAGCCAAGTCAACTCTCCTAACAGTAAGCTCATTCATTCTTGTCCTTTCAAGTTCAAGTACAAGGTAGACTAAGTATTAAAAGGGAACCACAGTGGTGTTGAGATGATGAATGCTTGATAATTACAGGTGAACCACAAGAATCGCAGCCAAAATAACACTGCAGAAGCATCTGAGCTCTTCGTCCCAGAGCAACTTTAACAGAATTAAGTTGCCCAAATCTTCAGTCGAGCAATAAAGAAGCAGTTGCTTAGATTTTCTGATCTCTAAATAATTTAACCTGTGCACAGTGGGGGGGGGAAGCAACTTTTTAACAACAACAACAAAAAACTAACAAAAATTTTTTAGAACAAAGCTGATTAAAAATGAGAAACATTTATAAGATTTTTTTTTAACCCACAGTCATATAATCACTTACATTTCATATTGGTTCGGATCCAAGAGATAGGCAAACCAGCAGAAAAACGGAGGCAAATAAATAAATAAATAGAAAATTAATAAATAAATTGAACTCCGGAAACGGTCACGTGCTCCGGTTTCTTCTTGCTCACTCTTCTGTCAGAGTGAGGAGGAAAGTTGTCAGGACACACTGGATGAGAGAGCGCAGAGTGATGAGTGCGAGCACTCAGACGGCAAAGTCAGAAAGTTAAAGGTAAAAAAAAAAAAGCGAATATCGTCAAACTTTCTTTTTTCAGTAAAGTTTGAGAGGAGCCCCTGCAGTCTTTATAGAGTGCTGAAGGCAGAGAAGCACTTTGGCAGTTTGGAGAGAGACAGAGAGAGAGGCTACAGAAATGCAGAGAGAGGGATGCGAGTGTGGTAAGTCCAATTTTTGCGCGCAGTGAAGTGTTTAGGCTTGTTTAAAACTTCCTTTATAAAGACGTCGGGCCTATGACACATCGGCAGTGACTCACTTCATTCATAAAAACACACACACGCAGACACACGCTCTCTCTCCCTCTCCCTCCTCTCTCTCTCTCTCTCTCGCCCTCTCTCTCGCCCTCTCTCTCCCTTTCCTCCTCCCCTCCCTTCTGCCCTGTCTCCCTTTGCGAAACTTTAAAAAAATGTTCCGTTGTTTTTTTCCCCCTCTATCACTTTCTCTCTATCCTATCCTATCCTGTCCTGTCCCTATCTCCGGCACTTCCTCCGTCGCATCTCGCTACCTGCCCCAATCAGTCGCATCTACCTCTTTCTATCTTTCCATCGCCAAATCTCTTCCCCCCTAACTCTCTATCACTGCAGATGTTTTAAAAAGCCCATTGTTTTCATGTGTATCAGTATATCTTATGTAACCATGTATCTTTTCGAGCCTCTACACTCTAGTTTTACCTGTCCTATCTTTTTCTTGCGTGCTGGTGTGTTTTTGTGTTTTTTTTCCTGTTATACTTCAGGGGGAAATGTCACAGAAATTGTGCTCCTGCTTGTGGTTTAGGCTACACACGTCACATTCCCAGTACAGTATTATGGCTAATACCTTTTAGCAAACACCTTTTTCTCCTGTATTTCTTTTCCTCCTTTTTTTTTTTACCCCTTGCTATTTTTTTCAGAGCCCCTCTTGAGACAGCAGCCTGTTATTTCCACTGCCCCCCCACCCCCTCTCTTTTTTTCACTTCTTCTCTCCCTCTCCAGGGTGAAGGAAAGAGTGAGAGACTACGGATAGGAGCAGGAGAGGTGCTGTCCAGACCAGAAGGGGCCTCTCAAAGTGTTGCATAGAAACAGTGAGCGGACACACGCCACAGGAGTGTCGAGGCGGTGGTGGGTTATTTGTGTTTGTGTTTGGGTCAACATCATATAGAGACAGATGCATGTGGATGTGTCACAGAAAGGAGGATTCAGCTCTAATAAACCAAAACAGTCTTTTTCTGGCACCAAAACGCACATGCTGATGCATGCAGAAACATCACAGACTCACTACTCCAACTTGTTTGTGTCTCTTTTTCGTACAAACACACACACACACACACACACACACACACACACACACACACACACACACACACACACACACATACAGAGCGGGGCAGCCTGGAAACACTCAGTCAGGTGCAGTAAAGCGTGGCCCACTGTTGCAAAAGGGCAAAAATGAGTTTCCAGTCATCACATTTGGGACAGCTAATGCATCATACTGTACACACACTGTAAAGTAAATCACAAGGGAATCTCACTCAGACATACACAAAGGGAGGAAAAAAGGGAGAACGCGAGAGAAGGAAGGAGAGACGGGAGAGAGAGCGGGGAAAAGGAAGAAAGCGTTTTTGAGTCTGGGTGTGAGATTAGGAGACCCTCATTCACAGACATACACTCATGGTGTGGTTAGAAAATAATTAGTGGTGGGCTTTGTATGCGCACACTTGCACACTCATGCACATATACACACAGAGTTGCCAGTCCAGCGGTGGGCCTACACAGACAAACAAACACCCTCCAAATGATGAGGGCCCGGTGGCAACGAGTGGGTGGCGGAGTTGTTGTGGTGAAAAAGGGTCATGCTCTGTTTTCTCAGGTCAACAGTAGAAAAAAAAAAGCAGGGAAAGGAGGAGAGCAGGGGGAAGGAGCAGAAGAAATAGATGAGTGCGGTTGGACGTAGGGAGATATTGACACACTCGCTCTTTTTAATTTCCCACATCAAAGGGACGTTTGAAGACACAGCTGGGGAGAGAAGAAAAGAAAGAGTGAAGTTAGTCACTCTCCCTCATTCCCTCTCCGGGCTGCCTCTTATGATGGGGGTCTCCTGGGTGGTTCTGAAGCACTGTTAGGCCATCCGCCAGCACTGATCACTCACACACTATGACACAGGGAGTGCGTCTGTGTGCGTTTGTGCACGTGGGAGTGTGCACACGTGCATCGATGTCAGTGTGCAAAGTTTAAAAAGAAAAAGAAAAAGCTCTGTATCTTTGTTTAGACGTTTGCTTTTCGTGTGTGAGAGCGAGCACAGAGCGGTGCATGTTGGAAAAGGGGGAATCCAGGGTTTGTGTAAATGGGTGTGCATACAGTATATGTGTGTAATTATGGGTATGCGGTGGTACAAGTGCGGTGTCTGTATAACATGCATGAGCGTTTGCGTGCGCGTCTGTGCGTGAGAGTGTGTTTGTGTGTGGCCTTCATATGCTACCCATTACATCACCAATCTGTGTAAACCACCACAGGAGGAGAAACAGAGTGAGACACTCAGACTACGACCTCAAAGACATCAGAGAGGAAGGGGAACCTGTGACAGAGCCTGCCAGCCTGCCTCGCTGCCAGACAAACTTTACTCACACAAGCTTCTCTCACTTCGCCTGTACTTTACACTGGGTTTGCTGTGCGCCATGACATGTACTCGCACTTCTATGCTTTCTTCGAATCACTCGAATGCCTCGCTCACTTCTCTCACATTTTGCTTCGTTGTTAATCCACACAGCTGCTCAAATCATTAGTCATTTAAAAAAGAAAAAAAAAACCTATCAAATTCAGGAGTGTGTGTATTTTTGTAACATCCTGCAATAAACTGACAGGGAAAAGCTTGAAGAGTAGATCTTTTAATGTGGGATTTTTTTGTTCAATGTTTACTTTAGTGTGCTTTGTGGTTGTACTTTGATTATGAGAACAAATACCAAATCAGCCCATTCTGTTAATGTTGGTTTTCCCATAAATGTTTATTGCCGTGGGTCAATATCCAGGTCCAGGTGGGTGAAAAAGTAGTCTTTGTGGATTTTAGGGTTACGTCTCATGTTCTGCTTGCCTCAGTGTCATAAGTAAACAGTGAAGACGCTGGCCGTGACGCAACTCTGCTCCGATGGTAAAAGGGATTATGGGAGAAGAAGTAGTAATAAATTCACCATTTTTATGTTGCACCCTCATTTCCTCTTGGGAATTCCAACGGGGCCTGAAAAAACAAACCAGGAGATTACGTTCAAAGGGGAAACCAAATGTCCGACCCATTACTGTTAATATTTATCCTCCTATAACAGTACGCTTTCAAGTTTCCCTGTGACCTCCTCAACCTCCTGTCTTCTTCCTCTTTCCTCCGCCATTCTGTCCTTCATTCATTTTCTCCAGCTTGCTCCCAGTTGGGGGACTCCAGCGGGGTATCCTATCCTACCTATCACTATCACTGCTCCATCCCGCTTCTTTCCTCTGCTTAACCCCTGTTACTGTACCTCAACCTACGTCAGAGAGCGAGTGAGTGTGCTAATAGTTCTGGGGGGAAAGAAGAAATAGTGACACACAGAAAGGGGGCTGCAGTCATTGGGCTATAAAGTGACGTCTCTGACTTTCTTTGTCCATGTCAAAGATCAGCTTTAATGTGCTCTTGCGCTTTTTTAAAAACAGCTATCAGACAGAAGGGGCTTCTTTCAAGTCCCCACATCTCTGGCAAGCTCTTATTTGAGAAAACTCCCTGCAGACGCGATTTACAAATTACGCGTGTCAATTGCTCTCTTCCTTTTCCATTTGAGCAGCCCACTCAAGACAGATATGGCTGTTGTGCATCTACTGCTTTGCCTTTTTTATTCGCCCATTAAAGGAGCATATTAACCAGCATCATTATGGCAGGTTTCCTCCGCTGGCTTAGTTCACAGAGCCGTGCAAAAGGGCAGGATGCAGTGATGAAAGGGAGAGCATGAAGCAGACGTCTCTCCCTGGCAGAAAGTTGGGGAGCCAGAACGTTTAAATCAACTCTCTATTAAGCACACTTTTACAAGGGTCATTTTGTTTGGAAACCAAACTCTATGGTATGTGACAAAACACAGTGTATGTGTGTGTATGTGCATGCATGTGTAGCGGGCAGACTCAACCGAAACCCTCTCCCTCGCTGACTCTGTGTTGCTCACCTGCTCACGTTCACCACCTCCCCAGCTCTCTCTCACTGCTTCCAAGCATTTATGCGTCTGCCAGTGAGGAAATCGCGAGCTGAAGGAACAGGTCACAGAAGGAGTATGAGAAGGAGAAGACGAGGGGCGGGAGGGGTGGTGGGGTGTACAGCAGGAAGTAAGCAACCCACGCACAAGGAACTTTTTACTGTGCAAACACTCTTTCCATCTACCCTGCTTGCTTCCTTCATCTCAGACTGGTGTTAATACACTGGAGAGCCCAGGCCTGTCTCAGAGCTCCCGCTTTCTCCTCCGGTTCTCCCTCCCGCTCCTCTCACTCTCATTCTCAGTCGCCTTAAACATTCTTTCCTCTCCTGTCATGGTGTGTCCTGTCTGCGTCCCGCTCTCTCCTCATCTCTTCCTCCCCTCAAAGTGCTTCCCCTCAGCTCCCCCTCGCTTTCTCTTTCACTCACTCGCTACCTTCCCCTTCACCTCTGATCTCCCTGTTTTCTATGACAGTGCAGAGAAAGATCCGTGAAATAGTGCTCGAGCAAATTTTTATTCACCAGCCCGACATATCACTCCACCGCTGACTCCATGCAGAGGTTTGTTTGTTTTGTTTTTTTCAAGTAAAGGAATAAAAAGAGGGGAGTGAAAGTGAAGCTCCTATTTTTGGTGCATTCCTTGGTGCTTGCAGAGTAGTTACCCCAGAGACCTTACTTGTGCATTCGCTGTCTCTTTGTCAGGATTGCACCACTTCTGTGGTGAGTTACTACATCTATGTGAGATGTGTACTCAATCAAAGCTGACCACTACTTACCGGCGCGCAGTGCGTCTGCGTCAGTCACACATTCAGCCTGTCGTCGTGTTATTCTACCGAAGCTGAGAGCTGCTGACAAACACACAGGGGAAACTGGGAAGGGTGTAAGTGAATGTGCGGTGGTGGGGGAGCGGGGGGCAGCAGAGGTTGCTGAGACGATGGGGAAAGAGTGAGGGGCGCAAGCAGACAAAAGCAAGAGGACTTGCGTGACGTCACAGTTTACCCTAGAGAGCAACTTTGTCAACGTGACATGACCTTAGTCACACTGGGGGAGGCGGGAGGATGCCCTTTTGCAGACAGATGGACACCTACATACACATTGACACATATGCTTACGTCTGTTCACACCAGCATTTAAAACTATTTATAGGCCACTATCCCCTTTAACCTGACAAGGTCCGGCTGTTTCTCTGAATGCTGACGCATTTCAGGTCCCTTCATCACTTGCCATTCATTAAATTAACGCTCATTACACACTGACAATCGTAAATCAACCTCCCACAACAATGATAGCAGATAACACAACTTATAAGAGAGCACATGGGCAGCTCGTTCTCCTGAACACTTCCTGTGCGTCAGCCATAGAGAGTGTGTAAATTTCATCATAAATGAGAGCAAACACAGGAAAGGAAGTTTCATATCCGCATGTTGTCAATGTTTATGTTTTGAAGCAGAGTACGTAAAGGGATTGGGAGCCGAGGACAACTGGTTTAGAGAGTATATTTGAAAATGTCTGGAAATCAAGAAAGACTTCTCTCCACATTCAGTAGGCTGCGCTTTGACCGCACAGGGAGGGGAGGTGGACCTCAAGTTCACTGAAATGTCAACTTTGGTTTGAAGTGACTTTGACTAAAAGCAGTGCAAACACAGCACAGAAGATACACTGTCGTCCGTCTTAGATTCAAATTTCAGCGGTTGTTGTGTTGCTGTTTGTTTTTCTTCTCTTTTCTTTTTTTGTGTATTCTCCAAGGAACAAAAACATTTACTGTAAATGTTTATTTAAAATGTGAACTGTCTATCCCCCATACTTCTTGGACATGCTATCTTATCTCTGGAATAGTGAGAGTAAGATATGGAAGTAATGTGTTTGCGTGCATTCTTCTTAACCACCCTTATCATTATCTCCAGCTGACAAGTTTGACGGCCATCTTTTCCTTGCACATCTGCACATCCTTGTCACAGCCCCCGGTGTCTCTCGAGTTTTATTTTCTTGACCTTTGTTCATCGTGGGAATGCAAAAAAAAATAAATAAATAAAAAGCTCAGTTTAGGATGCAGTTTGAGAACCATTTGTATCATTGAGGTCTATGACTAAGAGGAACGACATGAAAGTTATTCTAATCTCTCTATAATTATTCAGACTGTTTATGTGCACTTTGACCCCCCTGCTGTTTCCAATTACCCATAAACTGCTCTTTCGGGAGACATTTAAATGCCTTGCATGTCTCCTTTTTTTCAATAACATTTTCTGAGTCAAGGACTTAGAAATGAAAGCTATCCAGAATTTTCTATTTTTGGCACAGAGTTCACACACATTGACAGCAGCCCCCCTCCACCACCACTACCCACCGCTTCATTCTTTTTATGTCACCTCCTTCTCCTCATCCTCTTTCTGTTCATCAATCACACTGTCCATCCTCATCAAAAGCAAACCCCTGGATGTACGAATGATGTTAGTTTGCATCAGCGCCTGCCTTGCATTGCTGACACCCTTGCGGCTGGCTGGACCTCCAGCAGTGCCAGGAAGTATGCTAAGAATGCAAGGAATGGCCCAGTGAACGATAAGTAGGAAATTCCCTGCAGTAGACTGGACTAAATGCCCAAAAGCAACCGGGGTCAAGGACATTCATCTGGGATAATAAATGACGATAAAAGGTGGGATTGGAAAAGACGGAAGAAGGAAATCTAGACTGACGTAGGTCTAGGCTATGACTCTAAAACTGTGAACAAAGGCAGTGGCTTTATTAGGAGGCCGAGAGAGAGGATGAAGAAAAGGATGGGGCCATGACACACATAAAGAGACAAGAAAGGGACAGGAGGGGTTGGGATGACTGGATCGAGATAGGTGGGACACTAATAGGGAAAAGGGCAAATTAACAGAGGAAGAGGTGGATTTGAAAAAACAAAGTGGTACCATGGAAAAGAATGACTGAATAAAGATAGCAAGACGTAAATCACTCTATCGTTCATTGAAAGGGTGCTGAACGAGATCGAGAGCTGGCTGTGGGGCAGGAAGAGGGCGTTCAGATAGAGGCATGTCACAGGAAAGATAAAGCTCTTTAATCAGCCCTGATTGGGTGACTGTGACTGGGAAGAGGACACACACCTCACAGACCGATTTCTTGCTGGTGAACCCTTCGGTTTGACTGACACCGCCTCTGTATGACTCACTCACCTGACTTTTTCTTGCCATCTCCCACGCAGTGGCATGTGCAGAGGCTTTCAAACATGGTTTAAACAGCGAGCGCAACATTGCCAAACCCTGATCCAGATTAGCCTCCCGTCTGTAGTGACCTACTAAATGCGACTTTACATCAGCTTCTTCTAACGAGCCTACACCCCTTTTGTCTGGCTGCTGTTTTTCTGAACAGCCAGGTGGTAATTGTTTTGAGTTGCCAAATTGCGACTGGAGGGATTAGATTACCTACCACCGGGGTAGTACCCCCCTCCTTGTTTCCCCATTTTCCCCAGATTACATCAGAACAGAAGCACCTTCATTTGTGAGTAAGCACATACCTCACAGATGCACGGGAGGCCAAAAACATGTCAGATGTGTTAGAATACAAAGGAGATAATGGGATATATGAAACAGGGCAGGAAGTGTAAACAGTCCTTCCTGTGTATGTTTTTTTTATTCAACTCAATGGAAAGATAAGAGATGTAGAAGATGGTTGATGGGGATCTAGTTTCTGTTCATGCATGCTAGTGTGTGCCTGTATATGTGCTTCTGCATGTTTGCTTATTGTTCCTATCTGGCCTAAACCCAGTCTTTTCTGTATTCAGATCATAAATAACAACCTAGAAGGAAATGAAACATTAAAAAACTCCCAAGGGTGTCTTATCTTGTATGACATTGATTCATTCCTGTAATATCATGATCATAGCATAGACCTTGGCCAGATATAATAACAAAATTGAGACAGATAAACAGTATTCTCAGCCACAATCTGGGCTTTCTCTTTCAAAAGCTATGTATTAATTAATCTTCAAAGTAAGAAGCATTCTTGCTTGACAAAGCAGGTCATTTAAATTGGCAGTCAGAAAATACTTTCCTAGACCAGGTCAACATTGTAAAGCTTAATGGAGACACAGTAAGTAAAGACCAAGATGAGATGAGATGAGAGCCAATACATGAGACTCCATTTGTACTTTATGGTGTGGTTGTGCAGGGTCGGGATTGGATCCAGTGAATGTGGACAGTTATGCTTTTCTCTCGTATGTTTAGTTCAAAACCTCATAAAATGACTCGGTGCGGTTCTCTGGCTTTTCGACCCATCTGAAACAGCTGACACAAGGCTGATAAGTGGGTGTGTGAGTTTTGAGGTGAAGCAGTGAAAGGCTCAGGCAGACAAGGAGGAGTTTTTCTTTTCTTTTTCTCATTAACTCCATTAAAAAGAACCCCTGGGAAGTTTGGACGACTGACAGCTGAGGTGGAGCCTGCGGCAACCAAGCAGGAGGGAGAGTGTTTTCATGTGTTTATGTGTGTGTTTTCCTTCACTCCTGGGACTTATATATATACATACATATATGTGGCTGCAGGTCTGTCTCTCAGGCCCTGAGCTGAGTGTGATGGGGGTTCACTCAGGGGTATAAGACCAGGCCTGGGGACGACCTGTGGAACACCCTCATTATCCTCCAGGCAGCGATGCTTTTGAGGTGTGGTCCCCCCGCCACCCTTCACCCCCAATGTGCCGAATCAGTGGAAGGCAGAAACCCAGAGAGTATCCCTGACACTAATATGGAAAAAAGCCTGTTTGGAGTGAATATAAGGGCAAATATTATTCTTCCTGAGCGTAACCACGGCGAGCACCTCTGACCTGGCAGTGAAAGTGCTGAAACAAAAAGCCCAAAGACTTTTTCTGCTCCATCAAAGCAGCGCTACATAAAATAAACATGGCCATCAGATTACCACGCTGAACACGGGGCCGCGTTAGCCCGCGCCGGCCGCCCTGCCGCCCAACCCCATGGCTCTATGGGAGTTAAGTGTGGGGTCCGCTCAGTCAACACCATGACGCAAAATGGAACAAGCCTCTGACAGAAGCCCCAGGCTGGTGGAATAAGGCCCCTGCCCACAGGCCCCCTGGCCCGGGAGAAACATACTGAATAAGAACGAAAGCGAGAGAGAGAAGCAGGAAAACAGAAGGAAAGAAGAAAGGAGAAGGGAAGAGGTAGATGAGGGCATTTTGGTAAAGAGGAAAACACCACCAATTCCAAATTTGTACCTCTCTCTCAAATTGAACAGCACGTGCATGAAGGCAAAAGCTGCTTGAGAGAACCAGCAGCAGCAGCCTAGGACAGACAGCCGCCAGTGGAGAGAAGGCCGCGGCAGGGCAGGACAGGGCAGGGTAAGATACAGTGGTTGGTGGTGGTGGTTGTAGCTGCCAGAGAGACTGTGAGGCTTACCTGGCTAGTCCTACTAACAGTGGACAGCCTCAGCTCGGTGGATCTGACCTCACAGGGGTTCCTTTATATCACGGCCTATGCCTGTGTGCATTTGTGTGTAGGTGCATGCATGCATGCACCAAAAAAAAGAAAGAAGAAGAAGTTTATGTGTTTATGTGAGGAGTTCACGTTTGGGTGATGTAACTAGGAGAAAACAAATCTGTCCCTTGAGCTTTTCTCTTGGCCTTGTAATCACCCCACTGAGGCTCTGCTGTCTGGTTCATCATCAGTCTCCCCATCACCAACCTCAGCTTCAGCCTGTCGTCTGTCTGCGTCTCACAGATGTCCCTCCAAGCATCCCTGACCTTCTCCTCAGTTATCTCAAACCCCACACAGATTCTTACATCCCCCAGTCTGTCTTTTTTGTTGTCTCTGACAGGGACATGCACATTATTCCACTTTCAGCTGACTTCACGCTACAACTACCTTTAGTTTGAACTTGAACCTCACAAGTCTCATTTCTTTGTCCTATATGAGTGATCCAGTAGTCAGCATTTTCTGCCCTTTTTGCCTGACATATGACCTGAAAAACCTTCTTATACTGTAGGTTTTAGGATGACGCAAGGCTCAGGTAAAGTGCTACCAGATCGCAAATAGATACTGACGCTGTGCCATGTTGTAGCTGTTAGCGTTAAGTGTGAGAGCCACAGGCTTTTTCACTCCTGTGTGTACAACAATGAGCACAATCACTGTGGTCCACTGGGCCTCACACCAGCAGCATTGCGTTACCACCCGTGCCTCCCTACTGTTCTCCTTTTCTTTTCATCCTTCCCTCCTTTTCTCCTCTGACTCAGCCGTTTTGTAGGAAACTCCGTCCCTTTGAAGAAGGGAAGTATCTTTCATTACTCGACAGCAGGGAGAGAGAAAGAGATGATAGGGACGGAATAACTGCCCCATTGTCTTCACCCCCTCCATCCATCCACCAATGATAATTGTGTCGGGCTAATTACAGAGAGCTGCAACAACAGGTGTGGGGCTGTGCACCTGGGTAAAGAAGTGTACTTAGTCCTTGTGTGTGTGTCAGACAGAAAAAAAGAAAAAAAAGAAAAGAGTTGTGCGTCTCTGTGTGACTACGCAATTCTGGGAGAAAGTGGGGCTGACATGCACAGTTTGTTAGTGATTGAGATCACAGAAAACCTTGTGTGTGTCACATCCTTACAAAACCTCACTTGTTAGTGATAGTACTCAGACACTGGTCACCGCATTGTATCACAGACTACTGTATTATCACACAATGAGCACGGACCTATACCAGTCTGTCTTCCATCTGTGTTTAATTATAAAGCTACAAACTACATCTGTATGGCATTACTGGAAAGTTTAAATTAGCACACAACGCAGTCTCACTCTCACTCATACGCCACATTGAATTTCAAATGAGAGTGATTACAATCACCTAATTGATGAATTTAACCACAGGGGGCCTCTCCTCATGATTCATAATCTATAACTGGTCTATTTCAGTGGCATGTTTTTCAGTGTCGGCACAGTAAGAAAGCGGGGGAACAGAACCAGTGGCAACAGTAATGATGTAAGCAGGGGTCTCCCACGGGACTGATGTGTTTTTGGAAATTCTTTGGCTTTTTACCGTAAAGGAACTCATCTAAGAAGCTGACCGGAAGAAAGGAAGCCATTTGGATGGACGCCAAAGGAGGAGCGTGATAACTTTCTCTGAGACGTCACAGAGCTTCATACTCAAAATAAAGAAAGTTGGGAACTGTTTTCTAAAGACGTTTGGCTGACCCCGCAGTTAAATTGACTGGATATTGCCAAACTGGAACAGACGCACTTTCAAGTTACTCACTCTCAATGATGATATCACCTGTCTGCTGTCTACTCACGAGAACTTCTTGCTGTTTTGTGCTTAATGAGCTGGACTTTTTCTTCAGGGACCCAGGGGGATCGCACCACATTAATGAAAAAGGAAACCCTACACACCAGGAGTGAAAACTCACTCCTGCTTTTAAGTAACCAGCTTTGGCCTTTACAACAGCTCACCTTGGTAAAGGTAACCTTTGTGTGCGATGATCACAGTCTCATTTGCTCGCTGAGTCATGACCCCTGCGTAAAATGATGCCATTATTACAGGAAATGAGAATGTGCTTTGGATCAGTCGATAATGCAGTTGTACGGTCACCTCCTTAGTCAGGCAGTTCTACCTGCAGACTCATCGGTTAACCTACAAGTGGAGTGAGTCCTGCATCGCCACCTTGTGGAATGTTTCTTTGGTGTAGAAGCAAAGGTGTGTGCCAAGCCCCAGGGGCCCCGCTGTGGGAAACAAGCTTGTCAAAGACCATGCGGAAACTGTAAGTCTTTTAGGCTTGAATTCAGCATTTTATTAAAAACAAGTAGTTTGAAAACATACACGGAAGCCAAGGAAAACAGCCACGTAAAGCACAACACTATGTTACCTAACAGACATGGGGTTTTGCTCCTTGCTTTCAAACAAATCCTATAAAGGCATGACAGAGCTAGTACATTTATTTAGCTAGACAATATCTAAGTGAATAAATGAGATGATATGAAGTGTGAGGAAAACCAACAACCAGCCAATAAAAATACAGAAAGCATGTCCAGTTTGCATTATTTTCTGGTGTCCAGTTTGATGTTTTTGGTGATATCCTTTTTTTTTTTACTTCTATGAGACATTAATACAGAGACATATAAGGGCTTCCTCAGAGCCGAGTCCTCTGATTGGCTGGGAGCTCATCCTGGTCGAGTCCCCACAAGAAGGTGCGGAGACGTGTAACTTCTTTTTGTAGCTCAGGGCTTGGGATTGGCTGGGAGAGGTCAAGGCGTGGTGTCTCATTTGGCAGGATAAGAGGAGGATGGTCCAAAAAGCTCTCAAAGATGTCTGAAAAATGAGAAAAGGTTGAGAAACAGTTTACTTGACATATAATGCCACTATTCATTATAGTTATTAAATGTTCAATCATAAGCCCTTTTGATTTATTACCTCCACTGAGTTCAGTGCCTGGCGGAGGGGCCCAGGATGCTGGTGGAGCTCTGCTGGGTCCCAGCTTGTAATGGGTGAGCAGGTGGTGCAACTGAGAAGGACTTAACAAAGCATGTTCTTCCTGTAGACTGGCCCAGGATGACTTGGAGATAAGAAGTTAATGGAGGAGATGTTAGATGGCATTCTAGGAGAGGGCTCAAAGGGCATGTTGTACATGCAGCTGTGTTACCTGGATGAGTCGAGTCTTGGGAATACACAGGAAGTTGACTGTGACTGACAGTTTCTTCATAAACTCTGAGGCGATGTCTCCTAATCCTGCACCCTGTAGCCAGTCCAGAACCAGGTCTAGGTTTGTTCGGATCTGTACTGCTCTGGACCATGAAAACAGTCCGTCTGAAAAGAGGGGGAGAGGATGTTGGAGAAAACAGAAAAAACATTTGAAAAAAGCTAATTTTGTTTGTTTTATCAGGAGTAAAGCAGTGAGTCTTCCTTTTATCCAAAAGGTCACTTTTATCATCTCTAGCTTCAGTTTTTACAAAGTGATACCGTATTTATTGCTGAATTAACCACACAGGATTTCTTTGCCCCGTGCCTTCTCACCTCTCTCCAGCAAAGTATTGAGCAAGGAGGTATTGGTGAAGAAGAAGAGGTAGCCGAAGGTTTGCGAGGTGAGCGGTGGGGAAAGACATGCCTCCCGTGACAGCATCAGGGAACAGCGATACACTTCCACAAGTCCAGCAACCTTGGGCGGCAAGGTGGACACATCATCTACCTCTTCTTCTCCTCCTCTTTTCTCTTCTCCCTCTGCAGCCTGAGCTCCATCCTTCTCTTTCTCCTTCTCCTCGCTGGAAAATGGGTTGGTGTCCAGAAGGGCTGGAAGAAGGGAGTACAGTGTCTTTGTGGACAGAAAGAGAAAAAAAAGTAAGTTCATTTTTATATTAAAAATATTATAAAAATCCGGAAATGATGGATGTTGAATGGACAGTATAAACTGGAATGAATTAAGTGGAAGAAGATGTTAAGATGATTTGTAGCAACACTTGAAGTGATGGCTATCACAATAGTTTGTACAGGTCCAGATCTCTGACCTTGGTGACTTTTCCTCTAGCGCCATCATCAGGTTAAGCTTTTAATCTTGTGCTCATAAGCAAATGCACAACTATACAACACTAATGACACTTCTGTTAAACTCACTTTCACTTTGTGCTAAATCATAGATTGGATCATGCTGGGACTCTTAGTGAAGATGACTAACATGCTAAAAATTACACCATCAACATGCTTGCATCGGCTTTCTGGACATGTTATCCTCTAGTATTGCTATTTCCATGTCAGTATGTTCCAATTCAATACAGGTTTTCCACACAAAGCCAAAAAAGTATGATTTCACAAATGAGTACATCCTAAGTATGGTCTCAGAATGCAATGCACAAAGGGACTGGAGGAGCTGCATGCAGCTGGAGAAAATTAAAATCAATTGTGGGTGGTGGTGAGCTTGTTCCAGAAAGGAACAGTTTTTATGTCTTAAGAAAGTAATTTGTGCTGTCTCTCGGTGAGGTTAAATAGAAGTGGCTATCCGGAGTTACAGTTTAAAAGGGCATGCAACATTACACATAAAATGGTAACGTTGATTTGAAGCCAAAGCACATCGGAGTATGTGGACCGCTGTATCTGGCTTTTTTTCCACTTTACCTTGGTAAGGTGATACACACACTGCTGGAAGGTGTGCATAATGACATCATCCAGCTGTGCCAGAGCTTCTGAGCAGGTGTCCATATCAGCTGTCAAAACTGGATCCCCAGGGGCTTCAAAGAAACAATCATTATGATCAATTCCAGGCTCAGTGTCAGCTTTGATTTCTCTGTTTAGCTTTGCCAAATTCCTGTGCCAGCTTATACGTTTGATCTTCTAAAGGTCCCCCCCGGCCTTCTGTTGTTTTCCAGTTATTCTCACCTTCAAACTCCCATTCTTTCTCCATCACTTCTACTTTAACCTGGAAGAAGTTGAGGAGCTCCGTGGCATTTGACATCCAGAACATGAGAGGTCGAAGGTCAGATGACAGTTTCTGGACGTTTGGCGTGCTTATCTCTCCTTCTTGCTCTGTTGAACTGGACAACACATTTAAGTAATTCCAAAGTTATGTTTGCTATCAAGTATTGTGAACATTCCCCTGTCAGGTTTGTGTTTGTGCACTAAAAGCAAAACGCTCCATACTGAAGTAAAAATAGACTGAGTTATTATTATCTAGCTATATTCGAGACAATGCTTCCATCATACCACAAAAATTTACCAAAGACATAACAGCACAGGCACAAATGTATCATGAATCACTCAGCTGGAAATCTCTAAACAGAGGAAACATTACGTAGAACATAAATATTCTTACTTTTGCGTGGGATGCTTATCCCCAAATTCCTTAATGTTATCCTGCAAAGATAGTTGGAAACAGAAGAGACGAGACTTAGTGTGGGGGTGGAGGAGGGGGAGTGGAGTCTAGCCCTGCAGCCTGGACAGTTAGAGCAGATTTTCCAGCGGGAGGGAAGTGACATCAGCCCATCCTCACTCCTGCTCACAAGCCAGTAGGCCACAATGAAGGGCATATGTCTGTCTGCTGGTTTTTCTGTCTGACTTAATGTGGCATTCTCAATCTGCCTACCTGAGGTTTATCTGCCAGACTTGTTTAAGTGTGGTCACGACCATACTGTCATTAAATATAAAAAACTTAACATTTGTTCCATAGATGAGCCACTCTCTGACTTCCTCCAACATATTATTAATTCACACGTCACAGATATGATTATATATGTTGTATTTTTTTAATTACACAAGCAGCATGACCCTTTGGAAAGCAATGTCTCCCAGTTGGTCCATTAATTTTGTCCAAGTTATCTTAACAGCTGGTGAATTGATGGCCTTGAGCTTTGGTCTAGAGACTCATGGTCCCCAGTGGATGAATCCTTCTGAATTTGCTGATCCTTTGAATGTTTTATTGACACTAAGACGGAAAATGGAAAGACTGGAACGATAAATTGAATTCAGGTGCGCAAAGTAGGTTTGAAATAGTAATAAGTAATTTATTTCAGTGGGCAACAGATATAAAAGAATACACCAACATGAATCAGCTCGCACCTTCTTTTCACTGGGAGGCTGAGATTGTTGTGTTTTAGTGACATATTTTGACACCCATCTCCTGACTTTTTATGTAATGCCATTTAAAGTTTTAATTTTGTCCAATACTTTGGTTTATGACCAGCAAATGCTAAATTGAGGATTGCAAAAACAAGATGTGAACAAGTAACAATACCAAACATGACATCAAGCTATTGTTTTTGTTTGTTTGTGTTACTTACCCACACAATTTCTTTTATTAGATTGGCTGACTTGAGCAATATCTGTGGTAGGAGAGCAGGGTCCAGGTGTTTGGAGGCATGATCTATCATGATTGACAGGAGATAAGCAGGAGCTAAAGGCCCGCCTCCAGAGTCTGGAGAGGAATTTCTGGAGATGATCTCCTATGAGAAAAGTAAAGGATCAACACATATATGTATAAATAAAAGTTTATTTCGACTAGATAACTACAGTCAGACTATAAGAAGTCTGCTATTTTCCCTTCTTACCTGTAACAAGGAATCGGCGTGACGAGAATGGAATTTCAACACGGCCTCAGTGGAGCCCAGGTACTGCCTCAGAGCTTCCTGTCTGTCCACCAACCCTGAAGGGCAGCAGGTGGTGGAGGCATCAGTCTGCCATGGCAAGGTCAGTGCCAGCGGTGGAGGCGGAGTCACACGAGGGTCACGATACAAGAAAAGAAAGTGGTTCCCCAGACCAATCACATCGCCCGGCTTTAGGACCGTCTCCCTGTAAAGGGCCACTCCATTGTGTGTAACTGCACCTCCTCTGAAAGGTCGCATCAGGGCTGGGATAAAATTCATAAAATATTATTGAGTTTAAATTTACCCACCAGTTTATGACAGTCATGTCAAGGTAAATTATTCCCTCTGAACTAGCATTTGACAAAAATGGAGAGGAAGAATCCTCTTTTAACAGGAATAACATTGAGAACAATGATGTCCTACTTTGGATGAACAATCTACCTTCTCTAGTTTTGTATTTTCTGCAAGAGAGTGCAGCAAGATTCTAACGATGATCTGTGCCGGTGTACCTTGTCCAGTGGGTGTCTCTGGAACAGCGGAGTCTCTCCGGACTAGTAAGTGTCTAGCCAAAAGGTCAGGAGCAGACAGGAACGTGTCCACCTTCAGCGGCCTCTTCCCCTTCCTCTCTCTTTCTCTATCCTTCTCTCTCTCCCTTATTGTGGGTTTCCTTCCAAACACATGCATATGTCCCGACATGATGTACAAAACAAAATCCTACACAAAACACACAGTGGATCAGTGAGTCAGGGAGGTCTGTTATCTTTTAAGTGTTATGGTTTATATCAATCTTCTATCAGATGTTAAGCCAAACAGAAGGCAGTCGATAAGGAATGAAGTGTGTCACAGTTTGTTACAATGGAGACCTGTGTGAGGTCATTGTGTGAGATGAAGTGATGTACACAGGGGGGTTTTGTGCATTTGATGGATACATTTTCTGGCATTGTGCTGCTCAGAGGCTGTTTTGTGCTGGGTGGTGAATGGGAGAAGCGTGTAGAGGGATGGAAACCCTGATGGTATGTGGCGATTACAGACATGCAGGTATGATGTAATGCACAGGGTGCGTGCACGCGTGTGCACAACTCCACTACAGCCATGCCTGCGCTTTTGCTAATGCGCACATGAGAGCGCATGTCAACGAGTACGTTGCTGTTTATGTGTGTTTATGTGTTTACATGATGTACGTGTGCGTGGGTGTTGTTTGCGAGAATTTGTATGGGCGATACCATCTGTCAGCATGTCTTGCCTTGCTCTGATCGTAACCCTGCAGCAACAGGAAGTAAGGCCGGTCTGTAGGTGGAAGGATCAGACTTTGTGACATCACTTCCAGGTCACAGCTGGAATAATCCTTCTCATCCTCTGCCGGCTGGTTTGTCCATCCAACCTTCCCTTCAGCTTTCGACGCCCTGATCTGCAGAAATGGTTTATGATGGTTAGAAGACCGAACGTGTGGTCAGTTCAGCTTCTACTTACTGCAGCCTTCTCTTTACCTCTCCTGGCTGTGGGTTGATCATGCTCACAATGTTCTTCCTGTCATGCACCCCTGCGCTGTTGTTAGGCCGGTTTCCAGAACCGCGGGGGTCGTTGCTGACGTGATTGCCTTGGCGACGTCGCAGACTGAGGTTCATGTCGCTGATGCTCCTCCTCAGCTCTGTGTTCCTTCCACGGTGACCCCGTTCGCCCTCCTCTGCTCCGCCACCTGATGACATCCTGCTCCGCCGCCAGCGCACACCTGTTGCCCAGACAACCCAAGTATCAATCAGCTTTGCCCTGTGCTGTGCATAAATGGTCAATTTTTTCTTTTCTTGCCACTGTACCTATCTGCTGCATCTCATACGTACCTTGGTAGTTCTCTCCCTCCCTCTCACGCTCCTTCTCCCTCTCTAACTCTTCTCTCTCATAGTCTTCCTTCCTTTGGATTTCAAAGCGCCGCTCAAATCCATCCTTAGGCCGCCACATGTCCACTAACAACAAAGGACATTCCCACGGGGCAACGCTTCTCCGGCACTCTGTCTCCCATTTGATAGCTCCATCTGGCTGCTGGATGGGCTTTCCAATGACATCACACAATAGGAAGTCTTCAGGGCTGTGTTTCTGGAGAACTAGAAAGTAATGGAGGAAAGGGGGAATGAGGGGGAGGGTAATTATTTTTCCATAACACTGCTATTTATGTTTATATAAAGTCATTCCCAATTGGTAAAAAATTTTTAAGCAAACAATTCCTAGTCATGGATCGCAGCAGAGGTCCAAATGAGCCAAAATTTCCCTTTCATACCTGCGTCATCTGTCTCCTCCCGCTCTCTTTCAGTGTAGCGAGTGATGACCTGGGCAATGAGTTGCCTAGCTGTGGAGTGTATGTTGGCCAGCAGGGAGCGATAATTGGCTCCACTGGAGAGTGCATCTCCATAGATTTTGATCAGGCCTGGGGCAGAGGAAGAAGCAGGGGGCAAGTAGTGGTGGGAGGAGGGGGCTGCCGAATGAGCCCAAACTTCTCTCTCCTTCTCTCCCACTGCCCGGTCCCGGTCACTGTTGGAACGCCCCCGTAAGAAGAGATGGGAAAGGCGCTTAGCACGGGACTGGGGTGCAGCAGGCCGCGGCCTGAGGAAGGCCGGGGAAGGAGATGGGGATGGGGTAGGGGAAGCCAGCGAGGGGGTGGAGTTAGAAAGGGAAGAGGAAGGAGCAGAGGGGGCCTCGTGGAGAGAGGCTGCGTCAGAGCTGGTAGTCGACCTGGAAACAACAGAGGAGGGAAGACAGATGGAGGAGAGAGGAAGCAGAAAGGAAGGGACAAGTCAGCTGTGAGTTATGACTGACAAACAACAAGGACTAAAATAAATGGAAGACATGAATACAAATGACAGTGGAAGTGAGATAAGATAAGATCAATACACAAACTAATTCTACATGCAGGACACAAGTTGGAACAAAACTAAAAGATTAATTTAAAAAAAGCGAATTAAAGAAGTTTAGACCAACTTGACAGAGAGCGCGCTGGGCCAACGACCACCAAGCTTTGCAAAGTGTTTCCTGGGGGAGTTGATCCACAAACCCACTGGGAAATGGAGTTTTCTGAATCGAGGACTGCCAGATCCCTCCATCTGACCGAGAAGAATTCAGATATTAAAGGGCAATTCTCTCTAAAATCAACTTAATAACTCATCTTTTTATAAGATATATAAACATTAGGTTTCCCTTAATAATATTTCTCTGCACCATACCAAAGGCTGTGTGTCACCAGTGCCAGGATATAAACAATATAACAATAGAATGATGTCAACCTTCAAAAATATCAACAGGATACCTACAGCAGGTTGTCAACATGGTAAAAACAAATGAAAAGACATTAGCCCTCCCTACAGCCCCTGAAAATCCCAGTGTGTTTTCCTATCCTCAAACAGGAAGTGTGTTTTGTAGGACTCAGGTCCAGCTGTCGCAGTGACAGGGAAAAACCCACTCCAAAGGTCACTGCCTGTCCAATTCT
Organism: Mchenga conophoros; assembly: GCF_057382185.1. Lineage (NCBI taxonomy): Eukaryota > Metazoa > Chordata > Actinopteri > Cichliformes > Cichlidae > Mchenga > Mchenga conophoros. The sequence goes on along the minus strand of NC_140536.1, from coordinate 25,346,644 downwards.
CTGTAACACTTCTATTTAACCTACCATCACAATTTAGGATAACATGTTTTCTTTTAGCTACGATTAGAATTTTGAGATAAAGGCTAGTACTATGTTGAAAATGAGTTCCTTTTTAAAGTTGTTCCCTCAGACACGCCATTTCTCGACATGCGTCCACACCTAAAATCTGTTATTGGTATTCTAGGCAGAAAGGCCTCCTCTCCTAGAAAACCATGTTGGGATATTTTCACAGAATTCTAAATACTACAAGAAAGAAATTACTCAAATTATTTGGTTTTGAACAAACTTACCCACAGTTACTTCAAATCCTTTTTATAGTGTGTTTTGATTATCCTTTGCCACCAAAATGCCAATGCGCAGCTCAAAGTACCCTAAAAAATGTGCGCTCGTCCTTCTCCTCAGGATGAAAATCCATTTTCTAAAGGCCTCGGCTCCTTAAAAATGGACAAAGGTATCTTTAATTCTAATAATTCTTTTTTCTTCTGTTAAAGAAAATGCCCCTTTACATTAGTTTTTTACTCTAAGTGGCTGCTACCTCCCTCTCTGGCTCTCGGGCGCTCTGGGTCTATAGATAGAGAAACCAACCCATTGTTCTAAGTGACAGAATTTCCTTCCTTTGCTTTGGACAACACCTATATCCTGACTGAGTGAGAAAGAGAGGCAGAGATTGGTAGAAGTGAGAGAACGGTAAATTTACACACACAAACACACACATGGGTGTTTGGCACCCTGTTGGGAATATAATATACTGTATTGTACTCTGCACAAAACAATCTCGATATCTATCTTTTTGCCCATCTGAGTTAAATGAAAATGTCACAGAATAAAGCTAAATTATATGAAAAAGCCTTAATGGGTTTAAAAGACTATTTTTGATTTAAACCAGGTACTGTGACGTGATTTATGATGAGAAAGACTATCACAGTGCTCAACAAAATGCAAGGAAGTTTGAAGTTTTGCTGAAAAGAGGATGAAGGAAATGCACACAGTGAGACAGGAAGCTAGAGCGAGACACCTGTGATCTTTGACCTGGTCTTCAACAGGAAGATGTTGATGGAAAGAGAAACTGTCACAGTCATCATAAAGGGCTAATAAAGTTTGTCCCATTACAAAGACTCCTCCACCATTTCCAAGTTCTTACCATGACTAAAAGAGAAAATAATATATTACTTATGATTAAATGTTAAATTTCCTGTTATTGTCACTACCAGTGAAGTGATATGAAAATTTCGTATTGTTTGCGAAACAGAGGAGTACTGTATGTATTACCTATGCTCACCGGTCACTTCATTAGGCACACCTGTCCAACTGCTTGTTAGTGCATGTGGTGCTGATGTTCAAACTGAGCATCAGAATGAGGAAGAAAATGTGAAAAGGGTGTTAAATGATTTTAAATATTTCAGAAGGTGTTGATTTGCTGGGATTTTCCCACACAACCATCTCTAGGGTTTACAGAAAATGGTCCAAAAAAAGAGAAAATATCCAGTGAGCAGTAGCTCTCTGGGTGAACATCCTTTGCTGCCTTCTTGTCAGAGGTCGAAAGAAAATGGCCAGAATGCTTTGAGCTGATAGGAAGGCACTAGTAACTCAAATAACCCCCTTTCTCAACCAAGATATGCAGAAAAGCATCTCTGAAAGCACAACATGTCAACCTTGAAGCAGAAGAGCCACAGCAACAAATCACCACAACACGTGCTACTCCTGTCAGATAAGAACAGGAAACTGAGGCTACAGTTTACAACAAAATTAGAACACAAAAGATTGGAAAAATATTGTTTGGTCTGATAAGTCTCAATTTCTTCTCCGACATTCATGGTAAAATCAGAATTTGGTGTAAACAACATGAAAGAACACCTTGTATCAATCGTTCATGCTGCTGCTGTTGCAATATGGCAGATGTTTTCTTGGGACACGTTAGACCTTTTAGTACCAACTGATCATCATTTAAACGCCGTGTCCATGTCTATCCTATTAAGACGCCAGTCTACCCATCTTCTGATGGATGCTTCAAGCAGGATAACACACCTTGGTCAAATCATCACAAAGGTCAAATCATCTCAAACTGGCTTCTTGAACATGGCAATGAGTTCAAGTGTACTCAGATGCCCTCCACAGTCACCAGATCTCAAATAGAGCACCTTTGTGATGTGGTGGAACAGGAGATTCACATCCGTGCAGCTGACAAATCTGCAGGATCTGTGTGATGCTGTCATCACGATGTGGACCAGACTCTCTGAGGAATTTTTCCAGCACCTTGTTGAATCAAAGGGAGCCCAACCCTAGCAACATATAAGTAGTGAAGTATTTAGTGGGTATATATGCAAGATATCTAAGAGCAACCAAAACATTAAAAGAAGAAGATGTCACCAAAAAAATAAAATAAAATAATAATACTGGGTTAAGCTATGCTTTGAAAAATTTGCTCTTAATAGGTTACATATTTTCTTCTGTTTATCATGTCACAGTGTCGGAAACTCTGGGAGGGGGCAGCAAAATATGGGTACAAATATGGGTACAAATTAAGAGCAGAAACACGTATCTGATTTTTTAAGGATATCTGGGGTCTGGCATTGATTTAATCTGAGGTCTAAGTGACTTGGAACCAAACAGCCTTAAAGGCAAGAAGGTGAGGTCATCTTTTGATCCAAAATCTGGAAATATTATGTCGCAGAATGAAAACCACCGCTTTCCCTCAAGCAGCAACAAATCCGGAGGTCACACGGGGGGAAGCAAATAAATAAATATATAATAAACTTCTTCTTTGACCCTTGACTCTTCTTATTTCGCTGTATGTTAACTTTTTACCTCTGAAAAAAACATAAATACAATTATTATACAAATACGTGACTGTTAAAGATTAAACGCTGTCGTAAATAAACAGGACGGATTTGATTACGGCGATATCCCAGCGTGCCTTGCGCGTCGGAGAGGAAGGACAATTTTTTCTAGAGAGGACACGTTGAAGAAGCGTCCCAAGGTTAGCTTCGTAACTTCGTAGTATGCTGTTCTAATCCTAACCTTTTGAACCTTTAAAGGTGTCTTTCCAGCGTTTTTTTTGTCGTTTAAAACGGTTTAAGTGCTGCGTGTTAATTACGGCCGTATACACACAGATTAACTCGTTAGCTTTGAGCTAACGGCTAGCGATAACCTATTGCCTGAGTTATTTTGTGTGATTACGTTGACTGGGCTCATTTGTATACCGACCTGTGTGCTTATGACAATAGATTTATATACTCAAAACATGTAATTTGTGTGTATCTGAATTAGTAACAATAAGACTGTAAACGTCTAGTAGCTCGGTTAACTAACGTTGTTCCCTCTGTGATAGCTAACACTAGTTAAATGTCTCGTTTGTCTTACACCTTTTTATTCCTGTTTCCCCTGCAGGCTAACCTAGGCCGTGCCCTGTTTCAACATCGTTTAAACCTCCCACTGACTGAAGGATAGAAAAATGGCCGAAGCCGTGTCAGATAAGATCAAGAACTACAAGACGGCTCCGTTTGACGCCCGATTCCCAAACACCAACCAGACCAGAAACTGCTTCCAAAACTACCTGGGTGAGGACTGCTGTGCTGTGATCACACATTATCATACAGTAACCCGACCAGAACGGTCTTAACACAACAGGACATGCACTTCACATGCGCGTATGGGGCTAATTTTAGTACTGTGCAAAAACACTTTTTATTTCTTCACTTTGTGCTATGGAAATGGGAAATGTGAGCAGTTCATTGGAACATGTAAACAAACACGGAAATACAGTATTTAAGGTTAAAAAAATGATACGCTTTTCTTCCCCCCCCCCCCCCGTGTGTCCCTTGTTGACAGTCGGTCCAGATGCATCTGTCAAGTCTTTGTTTGATGTTTCCTTTCTCAAGGACATGATACTGGTCATTTGCTGTAGAAAATAGTAGAAAATTTAAAAGGTCTGGTTCTTAGATGTAACTTTAAAAATGGGAATCAGTGACTGGTGCTAGTAACAAAGTGCCAAAAATGCAATCTGAAATTGGTTCTTTGCTGAGTTGTTGTTATGTGTGGATGCAACACTGGTTCCTCCCTTGACCTTTTTAATGCTTTTATAGGTCAGTGTTCGTTGGCTAAACAAAGAAACCAAAAAAATATTCCTCTGGAAATGTTCATGTACAAGGACTGGACTAATAATGAGCGAAAAGCAGCCAATGTCAAAAGAAACTTTGAAAGGTCTTCAGAAAGGCTGCAGAACTGTTACTCAAGACAACTTTAAAAATGACAAAGTCTGACTCCTTGGAAGCAAAATATAAATAAATGGAGGGGGAGAGACTGATGACTGGAATTGGTACTCTTAATTCATGCATAATTTTCAAACTTCCCTATATGAGTCTCACAAAGTATACATTATAAAGCCCAATGTTACACTAGTATCACTATGCCTTCACTGTGTAACACAATCCATCCAAGTATAATGATATGCTATATGTTATACTTGGATCGCTATGTTTTTTTAACTGATATGTAAAAACTTCTTAGCGATTAGTACTTAAATTAATCCTGAAAGGATTTTTTTTTTTTTTAGTGAAGAGCGAGTATGTTGAGTAAAAGATACTTGACTTGGTGACAAGACCGCCAAACATTCTTTAAAAGTTCACTCGCTCTCAGATGTGGACTTTAAACCTTTTTGTAAATAAACCATAACAAAACTTTACTTAATATTAACATTCTAACCTGATTGTTTTCTGGCTGTTATCTTTCTGTGTTCTCTTTTTTTCAGATAAATGTGTTAGATAAAAAAAAAATAGATAAAAATCAGTGCAATAACAGCAGCTGCTGCACTGGACAGACAATAGGTATTGTTATTCAGGAAGTTGAAACATATCAAACAAATCCTGAAGAGAAGGACAAAAAAGACATATTCCCCTCCTCCAAGCATTCAGTGTTCATATTAGGTACTTCAGCAATGTAAACACCAGTTCAGCTTAAAATGATGTTTTATGTAAACAGAAAAGCTTTAACCTGTTTTCACAATGAGCTCTTAGTTTTGCTTCATGCCGGTACTATTTGTCTTCAAGAAGACTTTTATCATTTAAGTAAACCCTGTACCGTTTTTGTTCTTGCAGACTTCCACAGGTGCAACAAAGCTCTGTCAGCCAAAGGCCAGGAAGTTTCTCCATGTGAGTGGTACCAGAAGGTTTACAAGAGCCTCTGCCCTATGAGCTGGGTAAGTTTAAGAAGAAACTGCAGATGTCTCTGACTGCCACAGTTTGTTTCCCTGTACTTCCAGTGTTTTGTTTTTTTGTTTTTTTTCTTCTGAATGACTGTTCTGGAGTAAACAGGAGTTTGGGGCTCTTTAACCACATTAGGCTTTTGCGTTTCATCACATTTACTGTTGTGACACAAAGTTCTCACTGCTGCATGTGTTGCAGTCAAAGCTGGAAACCTTGTTTGCAGTTGATGTTTTGAAACAGTTTCCACATCACATGTAACTTGTGTGAGACTGTTGTGTCTCATCACCATTTCCAAGGCTAATAATGCTGCTGGTAGGCGTAAGTTACACTTAAGCCTCATGTTTTCTTTAATGTCTCCTGCAGGTTTCTAAATGGGATGAGCAGATAGAAAACGGAAGTTTCCCTGGAAAGATCTGAACTAACCCGTCATGACAGGTGGCTGCAAGACTATTACTTGCAACCTCTTTCATCTGCCTACAAATGTCTTTACAACTGTTACCCTTTCATTATTAGCACTGGTCTTACAAACTAAAAACACGCACAACAAGCACAGTTTTAAAGCTTAAACATGTGTTTCCTGCCTCTGTTATAAACTGGTCTTTAGTGTGGTTGATTTAATAAATACCAGTGCAGCTTTATTTCAGGAAGTTGTTCAGTATTCTGCTGTCTTGGATTGACTTGTGAGTCACCAGAGAGCAAATAAATCAATTTCACAAATCAATTGTGAGTTCTTTCTTTTTTTTTTGCCATCTGTAATTTAAAACGATCGTGTTATTATCAAAAAAGTTCATTCTTTTATTATTTCTCAGCATTTAAAATCAGTAAGCTGAATAAATTGAGTGCGCTCCTACAACTACATTTAGAGTGTAATTATGTCTAAAATGTGAACACAGAAGTCAATAACTAATGAACAAAAATGCTCTAAAGCTTTATCTGACAAAAACTTCTGTTCACATTGGCCTTGTTACATATCTGCCTGCTTTCGTCTTAAAGTTCACTTGAATATCAGTAGCAGGTTTTCAGTTCTGTTATTTAGTATCAGCAAGGCCTTCATGAGTAACTAAGTTCATTTAATCCTCTCAGATATATTCGTTACCCTCAGCAAAATGCTGATGCGGTCTTGTCACCCAGGGCGAACACCTAAATTTGAATGTGATAACTTAAGAAAGCTGGGATGTAGGATTTTCACATTGATACCATAGGTGCATCTACTACAGATCTCTGAGGAGTTTAAATCTCGGTAACCTCGACCTGGTAGACTGAATGGTAGCACCCACTGTTATTTATCAACTTTTCTTTTTGTTTCCACGGAGTGGCAGGAGCACTGAGGTCAGAGGCTGATTTTGTTGAAACCACCCTTTTTACCACAAGGGTGCACTATTGTCACTCGCTGTATAAAATAGTTAAAATAATTGGACCCTACATTATTTGTTTTAGTCAATTTGGAACAGTTTTTATACCAAACCACAGTAAAAACACCTGAAGTGTCATTCTCTGGCTTGGAATTTGATTACTTTCCCTAATGTGATCCAAATTATATGAAAATATACTGCTGTATAGGTGCTAAATGTAATCAGAATGCTTCAGATCCATTGGCATGAGTCAGATCAAGGAGGATGGTGGCTTTAGGGAATCCCAATTTGTACTACCTCTGTATATAGATAGATAGATAGAGATATACAATAGATAATATAGGACAAAGGTTCAAGGGGTAACTTGGCACCGTCTTCAGTTGTGTTCCCACTAAATTTGTCCAGGTTCCCTTGAAGACATCAACCTATCATTTTCTTAAGGATTGTTCCAGACAGTGTAAGAATAAAGCAGCACAGGTGTGGTCATATACACTGCAAATAATGCATGGAACAGAGGTCAGAGGGTTACTTGACAAGGATCACAAGATCTGTGACAGGACTGTGATTCAGTGGATTGCTCTGTTGCCTCATAACAAGAAGGTTCCTGCTTCAAATCTGAGTCGCAATTTCAGTGAGTGTCGGAAACTCATTGAAATCCCACATGAAAGGTTTCATACCACTGCTTTGAACACACACTTTGAAGTTTGCACGAGTTTTTAAAATTTTATTTATTTTTAAATCCACGTCTGTTTGTGTTTGGCAAAACTGAACATCATATCCTGTAATAATAGATATTTTACTCCAAAATAAGTGTTTTTAGATATCAAATAAACTCTTCTCTGAGTGGTATTCCACCTATTCAGGAAACATTCATTGTTCATTGACTCATGTTTTATTCCCTGTTGAAGACCTGTGTGCCAAAATGTGTTTCTTTTAACCTTGCTGTGCAAATAAAGGCATTTTAGTCTTATTTCAAAAAGGGAGAGCCTGGAACTTAAAAAATGTATCCCTTCCAAAGTGCGCCTCACATAGAAGTGAGTTGAATGGAGGATGTGGTCCTTCTCTTATAGTTGGCCCAGATCAAAACTGACCAGAGGATACAATAAAGGCATGTAAGAGTCATTGGCTAGTGATGTAGAAAGAGACTGTATGGGGTGTATTGGTGCATAGCTGGTGCTACACCCAAATTTATGTCATAAACTGAACTGTGTAGCATGCGGAAGTTACACCAGGAATGGATTTCATCAGAGGTGGGTGTGCACCAACTGAACTCCCCCTGAGAGGGAAGTGCGAGACGTTTTAATGAACGGGTGACTGAAACCCCAATAAATTAATCAAGAAGGTTACAATGAGAACTTTATCAATCCTGACGTAAGCTTGTAGAAAATATACGCTTAATCATCTAAAGTTAAACATGATATCTGCTCAAAATTGACTTGACTTGACTGAAAAAAGTGTATGAAACATAAACCTTGTTATTATAATTATTTATAAGTTTGTAACAGCCTCTGCTCAATAAATATCAGCTAAATGAATAAGTAGGAGTGTTTACAATCGTTAGTAAAAAAAATGCTCTTTTGGATCAATAGCAAATCTGAAACATGAGGTGGCAGTGTTGCACTAGTTAGTGTACTATCCCTCCACAGTCTGTCAGATCTTTGCAGTAAAAGAAATTACTTCATAACCCACATGACCCACAATCTTAACATTAATAACCTATGTTCACCCACAGCTAAAAAGCTAAAAAGCATTGATGCCCAAAGGGAGATATATGAAATGTTATCTTTAGTATGGAGCCATGCTACTGGAATAAATGCAGAATGTGGTTTGACAATTTTCTGTAATAAGCAAGGCCTTTCCTGTGTTGCAGCATACGTGGTTCCTTAACTAGTTAAGGATTCAAATGGTTTACTTATCAGGATATAAATATAATCATCTGTCCGGTCTTAAAATCAGGAAAATACTACCTCAGAAAAACACATGAAATACCAGCAATTGGTTTCTGTATGAGTTTATCAGAGTCTTAGATCACTGTGTGGAAATGTTGCCCCACTCTTCTTTATAGTGTTGCTTCAGTTTACTGAAGTCTGGAGGCATTAGTTCTCTTAAGATATTGCTACAGTATTTCAGTCAGGTTGAGGTCTGGCCTTTGTCATTGATTCTCTTCTTTTCAGCCATTATCTTGTAGATTTGTTGCTGTGGATGAGTTCACTGGGTTCATTGTCCTTTTGCACGACCTCAGTTTTGGTGAAGCTTTAGTTGTCGGACAGATGGCCTCACATTTGACTCTTTAATACTTTGGTATATTTAGGAATTCATGGACAACTCAGTGACCACAAGCTGCCCCTCTAAATCACCACCATGATTGATAATAATTAATAATCATGCATAATCGTTCTTTTTAATGTAGCTACTTTGAAGTATTTTGTTCCCAAGCATTTGCACCATTAAACCTCCTAAGTAGGATAATAACTTTCACATGAGTAAAGAGTCTAAATCTTGCCAGCTACTATATACAAAATGATGTTCTTCCATAACACACCACTTTTCGTGCAATACGCTTGTTTAGGACACAATGCTTTACCTAAAAAAAAAATACCCCTAGCAATGTTTTCTGACATTTATTTCCCCCGTTGAATGTTTTTCCTGGCAGTATGGATTAGAGGATGTGTTAGATAAGTATTCAAGAATTTTATCAAATCTAAGGTACACACACACAAGGTCCACCTGTTCAAAAAGGCACATCTAAAGGCCAGTCTTATGTTCTAAGGTGAACGTCTAAATAATTCAGAGAAGGCTGGGGGGAAAGTGTTGTGGTCAGATGAAACATATAATGAGCTTTTTGGCACTAAGTCAACTCAGTGTGTTTGGAGGAAAAGAAATGATATGACCCAAAGAACACCACCCAACAGTCAAACATGGAGGTGGAAACATTATTTTTTGGGGCTGTTTCTCTGCCAAGGGTACAGGAGGACTTCACCATATTGAGGGGCCAATGGACATGTGGAGGAAAAGCTACTTCTCTCAGCCAGAATACTGAAGATAGGTCATGGATGGGTCATCCAGCATGACAATGGTCAAAAAGATACTGTCAAGACAACCAAGGAGTGACTACAGAAGAAGAAGCACATTGAGGTCATGGGAATGGCGTTTCCGTATCCCTATCCTGAGGAACACTGTGGGGGGAGCTGAAGCTTCAAGTTCCTAAGCAGCAGCCAAGAGACCTACATGATCAAACAAGTTTCTATAGACAAGTGGGCCAAAGTCCCTCCTGAAATGTGGGTAAACCTGGTGACCAACTACAAGAAATGTCTCAGCAACAACGGTTTCTCCCACAATTACTGAATCATGCTTTGCTTTGTGGATCAAATACTTATTATTTATTTATGGTTAATATTCTGGTTGATATTTCTTTGGAAGTGAGGAAAATTGTAAATTCAGCAGGGGAAATAATAATGTATTTAAGAAATTCTTAGACAAAATGCAGCAGCTGCATGGAGAAAACTACGCCCATCTTTCAGTAACTTGTAGAAACACCTTAGAAGCAAATGGTTTCTGTATGACTTTAGACTGTTGGGTCACTGTGGGGGAAATGTTGCCCTACTCTTCTTTACAGTGTTGCTTCAGTTCATTGACATTTGCAGGCATTTGTTCATGCATAGCTTTCTTAACGTCCTGCTACAGTATTTCAGACCGTTTGAGTTCTGGACTTTGACTGGGCCACTGCAACATCTGGATTCTTTACTTTTTCAGCCCCTCTTGCTTAGATTTTCTGCTATGCTTGGGATCATTGTCCTGTTGCATGACACAGTTTAAGTAAAGCTTTGGTTGTCAGACAGATGGCCTCACATTTGACTCTAGAATATTTTGATATACAGGGGAATTCATGGTTTACTCAGTGACCCTCCAAATCAGTAACCTGCCTCCATCATGACTGGCAGGTGGAATGAGGTGTTTGTGTGGTTATGCCGTGTTTGGCGCTGTGCATCGTGGTCAAACATCTCCACTTTGTTCTTGTCTGTCCAAAGCATATCTACAGGAAAGGGCAGAGCAGGCTGTACCTGCCGCAGAGACTCAGGTTGTTTGGAGTGGAGGGCCCACTCCTGAAGATCTTCTATGACTCTGTGGTGGCCTCAGCCATCTTTTACGGTGTGGTCTGCTGGGGTGGCAGCATCTCTGCCGGGGACAGGAAGAGACTGAACAGGCTGATTAAAAGGGCCAGCTCTGTTCTAGGATGCCCTCTGGACCCAGTGGAGGTGGTGAGTGGCAGGAGAATGGCGGCTAAGCTGTCATCCCTGTTGGACAACATCTCCCACCCCATGCAGGAGACTGTGACAGCACTGAGCAGCTCCTTCAGTGGCAGGCTGCGGCACCCACGGTGTGGGACGGAGAGATTTCACAGGTCTTTCCTCCCCACTGCTGTCAGACTCCACAACAAAGACTATAACTGATCAAACACACACATCCACACGTGCAGTAACAGTAAGTGCAATACTCTTTTCTGACATCATTGTATTTTTACTCAGTTGGATACAGCATTTGTATTCTAATTTTGTCCTATTGTATATTTTATTCTATTGTATATAGTATTTTATTTTTATTTTATTCTGTACAGTTGTGTACTGTATTTATTCTTATTGTATTCTAATTTTTGCTTCATAACTTTTGTACTGTCCACTTCCTGCTGTGACAAAACAAATTTCCCATGTGTGGGACTAATAAAGGTTATCTTATCTCATCTTATATTGTTCCAGAGATCTTGTAATACATTCAGATGAAACTTTGCAAACCTAAGTTGTGCTAACATGTTCTTTTTAGAGACAAGAGGCTTACTCCAGGATGTAGTTTTTCAGTTTTTCTGACTGTACTGTCATAAACTTTAACATTTAAAATGCTAAGTTTTAATTCAAATACAGTGGGGCAAAAAAGTATTTAGTCAGCCACCGATTGTGCAAGTTCCCCCACTTAAAATGATGACAGAGGTCAGTAATTTGCACCAGAGGTACACTTCAACTGTGAGAGACAGAATGTGAAAAAAAAATCCATGAATCCACATGGTAGGATTTGTAAAGAATTTATTCATAAATCAGGGTGGAAAATAAGTATTTGGTCACCTCAAACAAGGAAAATCTCTGGCTCTCACAGACCTGTAACGTCTTCTGTACGAAGCTTTTCTGTCCCCCACTCGTTACCTGTATGAATGGCACCTGTTTGAACTCATCATCTGTATAAAAGACACCTGTCCACAGCCTCAAACAGTCAGACTCCAAACTCCGCCATGGCCAAGACCAAAGAGCTTTCGAAGGACACCAGGAAAAGTATTGTAGACCTGCACCAGACTGGGAAGAGTGAATCTACAATAGGCAAGCAGCTTGGTGTGAAAAAATCAACTGTGGGAGCAATCATCAGAAAATGGAAGACATACAAGACCACTGATAATCTCCCTCGATCTGGGGCTCCACGCAAGATCTCATCCCGTGGGGTCAAAATGATCATGAGAACGGTGAGCAAAGATCCCAGAACCACACGGGGGGACCTGGTGAATGACCTGCAGAGAGCTGGGACCAAAGTAACAAAGGTCACCATCAGTAACACACTACAACGGCAGGGAATCAAATCCCGCAGTGCCAGACGTGTTCCGCTGCTGAAGCCAGTGCATGTCCAGGCCCGTCTGAAGTTTGCCAGAGAGCACATGGATGATACAGCAGAGGATTGGGAGAATGTCATGTGGTCAGATGAAACCAAAGTAGAACTTTTTGGTATAAACTCAACTCGTCGTGTTTGGAGGAAGAAGAATACTGAGTTGCATCCCAAGAACACCATACCTACTGTGAAGCATGGGGGTGGAAACATCATGCTATGGGGCTGTTTTTCTGCCAAGGGGACAGGACGACTGATCCGTGTTAAGGACAGAATGAATGGGGCCATGTATCGTGAGATTTTGAGCCAAAACCTCCTTCCATCAGTGAGAACTTTGAAGATGAAACGAGGCTGGGTCTTCCAACATGACAATGATCCAAAACACACCGCCCGGGCAACAAAGGAGTGGCTCCGTAAGAAGCATTTGAAAGTCCTGGAGTGGCCTAGCCAGTCTCCAGACCTCAACCCCATAGAAAATCTGTGGCGGGAGTTGAAAGTCCGTGTTGCTCGGCGACAGCCCCAAAACATCACTGCTCTCGAGAAGATCTGCATGGAGGAATGGGCCAAAATACCAGCTACTGTGTGTGCAAACCTGGTAAAGACCTATAGTAAACGTTTGACTGCCCCACTGTAAATGTAATTTATATAGCACCAAATCACAGCAACTGTTGCCTCAAAGTGCTTTAGATCAGTTAGCCAAATGCATATGATTATCAGCACCTGGTTGCTACTTGTTTTCAGCATTGTTTTCATGGATTCAGCAAGGTGCTGGAAACATTCATCAGATTTTGAATGTGTAGGTTTGCTCACTTATAAAAAAAAAAAAAAAGTTCAAATCCTTATTTTACTCAGTCCTGGGTTTTTAAAATCTAGACTGTAATTAATTTGGAAGTGAGCAAACTTACAAATTCAGGCTCAAGTAAACATTTTGCCACCTGCTTACGACACTATACACAGTAACTGATACCACATTTTGCAAGAAGTGTTGTAAGCTACCTTTATTGTTTTCAACATGCTGCTACAGAAAATGGAAGAAATGAAATTGTTTCATAACTTCTACTTTTCAAATGAACTGCATTACAAACCAAGACTGTCAGAACAAAACTGAAACTAATTTTCTGATGGAAGACAAATTCAAAAACATAAGTTAATGTTTTTAAACCGTTGGCAATATCTACGAAGCACAAACACAATTTTGGTGGAATTAACTTCCTTCTATAGACAAACAGCGAGTTCTGATGGTGTAAATCATTAAGTGTTTAGCATCCCCGGTTGAAAAGATGGTCTCGCAAATTGATGGTTCAGAATCCTTTTATTAACTTAAACAGCCGTGTATGTGAACACACCGTAAGAGCTACAACATACAGACTAAAAGGCTATTAGTAAATCAAACAGTGTGTTACCTTTAACCTTTTGACTTATTCATTAATCACAAAGTAATTATCTTTAACTTTACATAACTGTTGCATCTTCAAAAAATAAAAAAATACAATAAGTGAGACTTACAATGAAGTATCGTTGCACTGGTTTACTGAACCTTTCTTTCAGGGCATGTACCGAACATCAGTATCCATTTTCTACTGCCTCCTACAGGACACACTCTTCTTCCACTTCCTTACACATTAATGTAACACAGAACTAATACTGCCTCTCCTGGCATTACCATTGTAACGACACACTCATTCTGTTTCTTTCAGAAGAATAACAGGAACTTAGGATGTAGGTATCTATGAATAATAACTATTATGCATACTCATATATTTATATAACCTACTAATTTCTTGCGATACCACAATAACATATCGTTAGCTTCATAGCATAATTGCCTAAGTCATTTGACTAAGTCAATGACTTAGGCACTTATGCTATGAAGCTAACGATATAACAGTGAAACAAATTTTGCATGTAAGTGAAATCGTTGCATCGCTGCCTAAACATGACGAGGTATGTTAGCACCCTCTAGTGGGTGAAAACTTAGCCTTTATCCTTAGTAGCGGTCAGCAGCTATATGCTCCGTAAAACAACAAAGTACATATCCACAGGACAAACTTTGTTACAAACCTTGTTCCCTCATCAACCAGGTGCTAAGAAACTGCTCAGTGTTGCACCTTAATAGCCGTTCTTTTTCCAATTCCCGTCCATTAACCATAGAGCACACCTTCTCTCTACTAGTGATGTGTCGGTCGTGAACGAAATGGCTCTTAGAGCCGCCTCCTTATTGCGAGCCGTGGTTTGTTTGTTTTTTGTTTTTTTTTTCCCTCTTTCTCTCACTCTCTCGCACTTTTTTCTATGAGGTGCCGTAAGGGACATTATTACTGAAACGCTCTCACACACACTACTGAAATTTTAGCTCTCACACACACAACTGAAACGCTCTCACACACACTACTGAAATTTTAGCTCTCACACACACTACTGAAGCGCTCTCACACACACTACTGAAATTTTAGCTCTCACACACACTACTGAAATTTTAGCTCTCACACACACTACTGAAACGCTCTCACACACACTACTGAAATGCTCTCACACACACAACTGAAACCAGAGGCATTTCCGCTGAGCAGGAAGTTGTTTCCTGACAAGGAAACTGATGGAAAAAGTGGTATATTTCAAAACACTACAAGGATGTCTACTCAGCAACCTGCTAGTACAGCAGTCCCCAACCTTTTTTGCGCCACGTAAACGATATAAAATAAAAAAAATGATAAATACCATGAAAACCATGAATAGAAATGTTTTCGAATTTTTGTGGAGGAATAAAACCCATTACATAGAAAGATCTCAGCCTGTGAAGGGATACAATAAAGGTGGTATCAAAACTCCAGAATTAGAATTTATGGTTGGCACCCTTAGAATTAAATGGTTAAAATCTTGTCTGTCACAGCCAGACTCTACTTAGCTCCACATCCCATGATTCTTGTTTAATAAAATAATATACAGGATTAGACTTTATTTTGAAATGTGATTTTGCGGCAAATAAAATCCCCATAAAGATATCAAACTTTCCAAAACAGACGTTGCATTTTTGGGAAAATGAGATTTACCCACAACTTCTCCCCATAATTCAACCTTATGGAATAATAGGGTAATAACACTTAATCAAAAATCAATTTTCAAGAGTGACTGATTTGAACAAAAATATTATATTCATAACAGATTTGTTGGATGATAACGGTGTCATTCTAAGTTACACAGACTTTTCAGAAAAATATTGTCTAAACTGTTCTCAAAGAGAATATAACAAATTTTGTGAACTGGTCCCACTGCCTCTGCTTCATTTGATTAAAATTTTTATGATATACAATAATTTCTCATCAGTGCTCCCAAATTTATTGCTAGGGCAATGTCAGCTGTTTGATAAAAATGCAATAAGAAAATTGTTACTAGTTTCTTCAAAGACAAAATATTTCATAGTTACAACAAAATGGTTACATGGCATGGTTCTAATTTAGTTATTTCATATACACTGGATAAAGCATACTAAAAATTTATGAAATAGCCTATTCTACCTAAAGTTAAAGAAACACACTTTAAACAAAACTAATACTGTGGCAGAATTTCTAAAAAAAGAGATTTGGCTTTGAGGTGGATCAGTGTTCTTTTTGTACTGATGAAAATGAAACCCTAGAACATCTTTTTTTTCCTATGCCCTATCACACAATGTATTTGGTGCAACTTAAAAAATTGGATTTCCCTAAATATTAATGATGTGCCACTGTTTGAATTACATCATAATTTTTTTTATATGGATCATCTAGCATTGGATGTCTCAGACATTATTAACATCATCATACTTTTGAGTAAATATCATATCCATTGTGCTAAATGGAGGAACGCTAAGCCTTCTCTCCCTGGTTTTATTGATGATTTTAAGATATCCTTTTCTTTGCTAAAAAAGACAAAAAGCACATATGCCAAAAAAAATAACCAGGATAATGCACGTCTCCCGCTATTCTAAATTTTGACTTATGCTGAGGCTAATATATTGTTAAGTAATGCAGCTGTCTCACTAAGGTCCAGAATCGATTTGTTCCACGATTCGATTCAATTCAATTCGATTTGATTATGGGGAATTTTGACAGTCAGAAATATTATAATTCAGATCAGTACATTTTCATATATTTTTGTATTTAAAAAAAAGGAAGCTGACACATGCAAGACTTTATCAAAGGTGTGAGCATCACAGCAGATGCCTTTGTGTCAAAGTAGCTGAAGATAAAACACATAAAAACATGAAGGTGGTTTTCCTGGCCTGGGATTTTATAATATTCTGCAGTACATCAAAAACGAAAGAAAACCATTAATCAACATATGAACGTTACCTCTGACATTACAGCGGTTGTATTAGAGACACGGCTAAGGTTTTGCATTTTGCATAATTTTAAAAAGTTTAAATTTGTTCAGTATTCAACGGCAGAAATTAGGTTTTCTTTTCGGAAGTATGTAAAATGAAGAAAAAAAAAAACAGCAGCCGACTGCGCTGTAAACAACAGTAGACTTGTGCCTAACAAGCAAGCGAATAATACAGAAAACTGATTTTTAGACGGGAAACTGTTCTTGAAGTACAGAGAGAGAGAAAGAGAGAGAGAGAGGGCTGTGCATGACGTGCGATTTTATCGTGGTGGAAGCAAAACAGTGAGGGAATTCATGACGATGTTTATGTGAAGCGCAGTTTGGATCTTCTTTTGCTGCTGGTTCAGTCAATATTGTTTGGAGAGAGATAAAACTAACAGCTTTAGAATTGCTGCAAAAACGGCGTGAAAACAAAGCGCGGACCTGCCGACAGATCAGAGTCAGCGAGCTGTCGGCTTTCAGCCCCGACCGTGTCCGTGCTGTCGGGTGAGAAAGGCGACATCTCACTGATTCTGATCCGCGGGTTGCGCTGTGTGTTGTGTACCTGCTCTCATTTACTGTCTTAGCTGTTTGGTGGTTGTTGAAATTTTGTGAGGTTTCACCAGAGATTCTGGCATTTCGGGCAAAATAAATTTATATTAAAAAAAACGATTCAGGATTTTAATGAATCGATTTCACGTTATCCAAGCCAGAATCGATTTTAATCGATGAATCGATTATAAAAACCCACCCCTAACTAACACCATACATAGCACTGATTCCCAGCTGCGCTGAGACCCGAATTGTTTGCAGTGTGTGCCACGATTGCAGTGTCGCTAAGCGGGGTGTGATGGGTTGCAGTATTGTTATTTTCGCACAGTTTGTGTGGTAAGTCTCATGTGCAGCTGGGATATCAGCAGGATGTGTTGTAAGTTCTGTCTGGAATTGACTGGGAATTATTATGTCTAACTCATGTAATAAATAAACGATCAATTTATTTCTTTGCCACGTTTACTCATCCCTTGTCCTCGGTTACAAACTGAAATGCCTTCCTGTTTAACTGAAATGCCTTCCTGTTTAACTGAAACGCCTTCCTGTTCAACTGAAATGTCTTGGTTTTTCAGTTGTGTGTGTGAGAGCTCAAATTTCAGTAGTGTGTGTGAGAGCGTTTCAGTAGTGTGTGTGAGAGCGTTTCAGTAGTGTGTGTGAGAGCGTTTCAGTTGTGTGTGTGCTAAAATTTCAGTAGTGTGTGTGAGAGCGTTTCAGTAGTGTGTGTGAGAGCGTTTCAGTTGTGTGTGTGCTAAAATTTCAGTAGTGTGTGTGAGAGCGTTTCAGTAGTGTGTGTGAGAGCGTTTCAGTAGTGTGTGTGAGAGCGTTTCAGTTGTGTGTGTGTGAGAGCGTTTCAGTAGTGTGCGTGAGAGCATTTCAGTAGTGTGTGTGAGAGCGTTTCAGTTGTGTGTGTGTGAGAGCGTTTCAGTTGTGTGTGTGAGAGCGTTTCAGTAGTGTGTGTGAGAGCTAAAATTTCAGTAGTGTGTGTGAGAGCGTTTCAGTAGTGTGTGTGAGAGCGTTTCAGTAGTGTGTGTGAGAGCGTTTCAGTTGTGTGTGTGCTAAAATTTCAGTAGTGTGTGTGAGAGCTAAAATTTCAGTAGTGTGTGTGAGAGCGTTTCAGTTGTGTGTGTGAGAGCTAAAATTTCAGTAGTGTGTGTGAGAGCGTTTCAGTTGTGTGTGTGAGAGCTAAAATTTCAGTAGTGTGTGTGAGAGCGTTTCAGTTGTGTGTGTGTGTGAGAGCGTTTCAGTAGTGTGTGTGAGAGCGTTTCAGTAGTGTGTGTGAGAGCTAAAATTTCAGTAGTGTGTGTGAGAGCATTTCAGTAGTGTGTGTGAGAGCGTTTCAGTAGTGTGTGTGAGAGCGTTTCAGTAGTGTGTGTGAGAGCTAAAATTTCAGTAGTGTGTGTGAGAGCGTTTCAGTTGTGTGTGTGAGAGCATTTCAGTAGTGTGTGTGAGAGCATTTCAGTAGTGTGTGTGAGAGCGTTTCAGTAGTGTGTGTGAGAGCGTTTCAGTAGTGTGTGTGAGAGCTAAAATTTCAGTAGTGTGTGTGAGAGCGTTTCAGTTGTGTGTGTGTGTGAGAGCGTTTCAGTAGTGTGTGTGAGAGCGTTCCAGTAGTGTGTGTGAGAGCTAAAATTTCAGTAGTGTGTGTGAGAGCGTTTCAGTAGTGTGTGTGAGAGCTAAAATTTCAGTAGTGTGTGTGAGAGCGTTTCAGTTGTGTGTGTGTGTGAGAGCGTTTCAGTAGTGTGTGTGAGAGCGTTTCAGTAGTGTGTGTGAGAGCTAAAATTTCAGTAGTGTGTGTGAGAGCGTTTCAGTTGTGTGTGTGAGAGCGTTTCAGTAGTGTGTGTGAGAGCTAAAATTTCAGTAGTGTGTGTGAGAGCGTTTCAGTTGTGTGTGTGAGAGCTAAAATTTCAGTAGTGTGTGTGTGAGAGCATTTCAGTAGTGTGTGTGAGAGCGTTTCAGTAGTGTGTGTGAGAGCGTTTCAGTTGTGTGTGTGAGAGCGTTTCAGTTGTGTGTGTGAGAGCGTTTCAGTAGTGTGTGTGAGAGCTAAAATTTCAGTAGTGTGTGTGAGAGCGTTTCAGTAGTGTGTGTGGGAGCTAAAATTTCAGTAGTGTGTGTGAGAGCGTTTCAGTAGTGTGTGTGAGAGCGTTTCAGTTGTGTGTGTGCTAAAATTTCAGTAGTGTGTGTGAGAGCGTTTCAGTAGTGTGTGTGAGAGCTAA
Source organism: Mchenga conophoros (assembly GCF_057382185.1). Classification (NCBI taxonomy): domain Eukaryota; kingdom Metazoa; phylum Chordata; class Actinopteri; order Cichliformes; family Cichlidae; genus Mchenga; species Mchenga conophoros. The sequence continues at coordinate 25,327,354 of NC_140536.1, read as the reverse complement.
AATTTCAGTAGTGTGCGTGAGAGCGTTTCAGTTGTGTGTGTGCTAAAATTTCAGTAGTGTGTGTGAGAGCGTTTCAGTAGTGTGTGTGAGAGCTAAAATTTCAGTAGTGTGTGTGAGAGCGTTTCAGTAGTGTGTGTGAGAGCTAAAATTTCAGTAGTGTGTGTGAGAGCGTTTCAGTTGTGTGTGTGTGAGAGCGTTTCAGTAGTGTGTGTGAGAGCGTTTCAGTAGTGTGTGTGAGAGCTAAAATTTCAGTAGTGTGTGTGAGAGCGTTTCAGTAGTGTGTGTGAGAGCTAAAATTTCAGTAGTGTGTGTGAGAGCGTTTCAGTTGTGTGTGTGTGAGAGCGTTTCAGTAGTGTGTGTGAGAGCGTTTCAGTAGTGTGTGTGAGAGCGTTTCAGTAGTGTGTGTAAGAGCTAAAATTTCAGTAGTGTGTGTGAGAGCGTTTCAGTAGTGTGTGTGAGAGCTAAAATTTCAGTAGTGTGTGTGAGAGCGTTTCAGTAGTGTGTGTGAGAGCGTTTCAGTAGTGTGTGTGAGAGCTAAAATTTCAGTAGTGTGTGTGAGAGCGTTTCAGTAGTGTGTGTGAGAGCGTTTCAGTTGTGTGTGTGTGTGAGAGCGTTTCAGTAATAATGTCCCTTACGGCACCTCATAAGGGAGAGAGAGAGAGAACGAGCCAGGGACAACAACGTCACATTAGAAAGGTATAGTAATCATCCACAACTATTTTCAGTTGCAGATGATAAAGGATTCAGAAAGTTTATTCATGCAGGTCCATATGACAGAGAATATGCATCTTCTTTTTGTTTTCATATTATAATTTATATTTAATTGTGTTGTGGTTTGCAGTGTTTTGTGTTGTTTCACTTTAAATTTGTTTAAAAGGAAAAAGCTGAAAATGTAAATAGTTAAAAGCTGAACTGTGAATACTTGATTTTTGTAATATATGATTTATTACATTTTATGTGGAGTGAATAAATAAAAGTATATTTACGATGGCCCCTAGAGACAAAGCACGTACAAACTCCAATACATGTAAAAACTCCAAAACACGTACAAAACACAACAGAAATGCTCCAGGATGCTAGGGCGCAGAGTTTTTGTTACCTAGTGGCTACACAAGCCAGGAAGTACCAACGACTGGATTTGGTGTGTGGTAGTAACAGGTAACATTTTTTAAAATTATTTGAATATATGTATGTGTGCTTGTGTATAAATACACAAACCATACACATATGCTTTCAATTGTGTAATTTAAATGATCTAGGTAGCTCTGTTTTGGAAGTTCAGTTAATGCTAGAAATGTCATGAAACGCTGTGTGGCAGGCAGGAGATGAGGACTCAAAGTGCAGGACTCAGACTCAGGGGATGAACTCAAAAATCACAGCTCTATTTGCTGGCAGGAAAAAAAAACATACAAACTAAACTGGGAAACAACAAACTAAAACTCACAGTGAGACACAGGGAGATCCACACAGCATGAGGGACGACACGACACTGACTCAGAGAAACACAGGGTTTAAATACACTGGGAAGTAACGAGGGGAATGAGACACAGAAGGAGAGCACAGCTGGAGGAAATCAGAACCTACGAGACAAGGAAGGGTAAACTGAACACATTCACATAAGACACGGACCTTCAAAGTAAAGTACAATATTACAAAAATCACAAAGAACTAAAAACGCTGGGTCAGGGGACCCAGGACCCTGACAAGAAATGTGCTTTGGAATTTGTACGTGCTTTGTTTCTAGGGGCCACCACATATATTTTTATATAAACATATATAAATAAAACCACTTTTTTTTTACATTAGTAATTCCTTTTGTGCATAATTTTATATTATTGTTAATAATAAATTAATTAAAGCAACAAAACAACCTGAAGAGCCGGTTCGGAGCCGAAAGAGCCGGAAATCTCATCACTACTCTCTGTGCATTAAAACTCGCGCTTCTGCTATATGGTTTACACCACTTGATTTACGGCACCTTGTCGCTCTGTGACTTTCAAAATAAAAGCATCCACTGGGTCCAAGCTCCAACAATATAATAGCCACTCATAAGTTTACAAAACACTTTACAAAATATTAATGAGGTCATTTACAAAGTGTTAGCGCGAAGGGTTGATTTAAGATGGATTAGACAAATTTCCAGGAAATTATTGTAAGTTAGCATTATGAACGGTATCTCTTCTCAAATCTGTGATAGCAAGTCAGGCTGAGCGAGACTTTATTTCCTTCTTCACTATCACTCATCTGGTTGCTCAGATATTTTATAATTTGCTCACTCAGACTAAATTACTAGAGAAGATGCTGCAGCTTTTCCTTACTAATTGAACCAGCAGAAGAAGAGATGCTGGCAGGTGTGGTTTTAGAAGCACAAACAGTATTTTTACAAGCCCTTAAGGCACTGAAAGGCTTGAACCTGAATATCTGCACGTTGCCATTTTAACTTCCTGTTTTAGCATTTACTTATTTCGAGATCAATAGTTGTGATTCCTCAGTAGGCTAAAAGGGAAGAAGCCACCCACGTGAAAAAGAAAAACCTTGACATTTAGTCACTGTCACAACTGAAGTGACGCCACAAGTCAAAGTCGAGAAAACTATATCACAGCTTAGTGTTGGAGGACGGGAGGAGGACGGGATATCCAAAACACTGATGCCCATTAAACTTATTGGCTTTAAGGTATTTTCCAAATGAAAAAAAAATGTTAAAACATAACTCATGTTTAAGTCCTTTTTTGGGTTTGGCCTGTGTGAATAATAGTGTTCTCATGCAATGCAGGATTTCCTCAATTCCTAAACAGTGCGTAATGGCGGCTTCATAAAAACCACAGGCATGAGTTCATAATCTTAAAATAAACTGACTGTCAGAAAGCTTTGAAGACATTGTTTAAAACTTACTTCATTGTTTGTTTGTTTTGGTAATTATCAGAAACCACTGCAGGTGGTAGCTAACACAATAAAATTTTACCTTTCACTAAAACTACCTCATCACCTCAAACTGACCTTTGAGGTGACTTTGATTTGGACTGTTTGTAATAATATATTGAAATTTTTGTTCTTAAGAAAGAAAGAAAGAAAGAAAGAAAGGGACCAGTGGCGTATCCATAATTGGGGTATAGGGTGGCACCGACCTCCTCTGGTGTCTCTTCCACAACTAGTGCTATTTTATTTCTACGTGCTCAATCTCAATGTCAGTCTTACAACTACAGTAGACTAGCGTTGTTATATAACTTTTACTGAACTATGTTGTTATTGTACAGTGACACCAACAAATGTAAGGTTTAGCTTTGGCTTCCTCCCAAAGTCCAGAGACATGCAGTTAGCAGGGTTTGATTAACTGATGATTCTAAATTGATCATAGGTGTGAATGTGAGAGTGAGTAATTGTCTGTCTCTCTCTGTTTACCTTGTGACAGACTCCAGGGGGAAAAAAATATTAAAGTAATGTAATTAGTTAAGATCAGATAGTTAGATGTGATCATTCAGTTCCTTTTAATTTAGGTACATTAAAGTATTTTGATCCTAAACAACCAATCAATACCAGGGGCACTGGAAGCACTTGGTGATGTAATTAAGACACACCAAATCTAAATTATCAAAACAAAAGAAACCAGGATGCGTTTTCGCTCTCACGTTTTCTAGAGAATTTGCTAAATTCCAGACTGAGATTTGATGGACTGTCAAGATTAAAGCTGATGAAGAATTACGGGTGGATTGGGGGGTTGTTAACCACCCACTGAGCCGGTCTCATGATTTCTGCATGACCGGGCTTTGTATCTGAGTTCTGGGCACACTGCCTTTTGTTTTCGGTGGGCGGCCGACCGAACCAGCACAGAGCCTCTTTTCACCGTTTGCTCGCCCATCACTCCGCTCCGCACGCGGTCAGGAGCACATAGACCCCATCCACCCCTTTGTCTCTCTCTCTGCAGCTGAGCGGAAGCTCGGCTGTGCGATTTCCTAACAAGTGATCGGCCCAGATCGGAAACTACGCATCGTGTGCTTTCGTCAACAATGAGTAAGACAGGGCAACGTGCCGCCAAGCGCGTCTAGGTTTCTTTAAAACACACCCCGATAGGAAGGCGGACTTAATTTTGAAGATACATAAGAGGTGTAGACACGAGGTTTATTATAAACTGGATACACAGAGGCTGGCACAAACCCAACAAAGCGGTAAAACTTTAATTTTAAAACTTGCTTTGCTGATTCATTTATGTGATTTAGTTCTGTAAAGAGATTTACTTTGCTTGGACTTCATTGTTATATTCTTTAGTGATACTGCTCGTATAAAAGTGTTAAAATAGCCTGTTGGGTGTAAACATTTTTAACTTTAATCCGGGCATCAGTTCAGCATCATCTCCGGCTCCATCGCATCACATGGGTTATTATAATGTTCTCTGTAGACGTCACTGATGCGTTATTTTGTGCTTTATATGGATAAGAAAAAAAATATGGATAAGAAATAAGGCAGGGCAGTAATTTAATTGGGAAAGATGAGGTTATATCAGTTTTTTCACTCTTTATAACTTTAAAACTGGGGAGCGAACATGTGGAGGGTGAACAGAGTGAAATAGAGGGAGGGACTTACTGTCATTGCTCTAACACATTCTCCATCACAACTGACAGATTCACACAGTGCCGAGAAGTGTCTCAACTGCCTGCGCATAGACTCTCCCTTAACAGAATCCATTAGGGGTATGTACTTTATAGCTCTTAATATATATAAGAGGCTTCTTTTCTTTGTAAACCTCAAGATCCATAAAGATTGTCTGATTCTGGATTTTGATCAAAATATGTTAATGTGTGTGTTTGCTTTGCTTATTGTTTTTTTAGGTTTTCCTGCTGACTGCTTGCACACAGGTGTGCGCATAAAGAATTAAGACTCCCGCTGTCCTTTCTGCGAACATCAAACAGAAGAGATCAGGATGCAGCATCTGGATGATGACAAGGTGAACATCATAGTCTTTCGCTTATGCTCTCGTATAAGTGTCGCTGGTATTGTTTTCATTGGCATTCATTTTCATTATCAGAAATCAATTTGAACCTTTTTGACAATGAGCCACATGCGTTACGCTGGAACGGATGCTGAGTTTCACTACAAAAAACCACCAAAGGATGAGTTTATGTGAGGCAAGTCAGAGTGAGCCTTATACAATAGACCTGCTGGTTTTCTGTATTTTTCCATGTTGGCAAAAGCAGGAGTGGTGGATGAGAGTTGAGCACGTCAGGACATGAGTAAGAGAGTGTGATTGGGAGTCGAGACTGTTGGCTGGCAAGTCTGAACTTGAGCATGTCATAGTTCCTTGTTTTTATTGCGTCCTGACTTGGAGAGAGGTGGGATGAGGGCATAGCAGTTCGACTGCAACCTTCTTATAACAATGGCACAATGTTTTGATACGTGCAGCACAGAGGAGTTAGTGTTATTGCTCATATAAATGAGCTTAATGCACCTGCTTCCCTGCTACCTCTGAACTTAGCATTTTGCAAAGCATAGCTGCGGTTTCTCTTTTGTAAGACGTTTCTTGCAGTTACTTCATTTTCATGGTTATTTCCTAACTTTTTTCTTTACATAATCTTGGACAGGGCAGACAATTGCAAGATAGTATGAATGTGGAAGCTGAATTCTGCTTTCCGATTTTTATTATTATTTTAAGACAGGCTTCAATCTAGTCTAACTGCATGTACTTATTAATATTTTATTACTAAATGATTAATGTGAGAGGAAAGATCAGTCAGCAGTAAGACAAGAATTTAAGAGAGTCGAGTTCAGAAGGCGAAGTTCAAGCAGCTGCAGACTGATGCTTTCTTTTTTTCTTTTAGCTGAATCCTTAGTTGCAAACCAAAGTTGGACTGGTATGCAAATTCTACTCCAAAGTCATTAAAGAAAAATAGATATTGAGCAACACTGTGGGCTTGGCTGCTGATGTTACTAGTAACCTACAAATGGCACATGCATAAACAAACATGTGAATGCATGACTGTACAACCGCATGCCTCGGGACAAGTCGATACAACCTAGAGTCAGATGCGTTATGGTTGTAAGATTTGTAATGCTCCGCGCTCAGCTGGACACGCCCCAGTAAGAGGGGATTTTTTTAAGGGTGATTTTAAAGTCACATCTTAGGTAACACACACGTTTACACATGCACCCAGGAGCACCCGCTACACTCAGCCTCCATCTCCTCCACAATCGGACACACATTACTCATTTGCTCTTCAGATCACGCAGTGCTAATGTCACTGTTATTCTCAAAAATGAGGTCACTTCCAACATTTTTACCTTTTCTTCCCTCGCATCTAAAAGTCTCAGTTTGAATTAGAACTAACATGAATTGTGAAATTGTCTTTAGTTCACCAACGTATGTCCTCATTAAAAGCAGGACTGACTGCAACCGCACAGACCCCACACATTATTGAATGTCACAAATAGCTAATTCCCTAACACTTGTACATTCAGCTTGTTTTAAGCGGTGATATCTCAGTGAGAAGCAGAGCAGCGTGCAGCCTCAGTCTCAGTGAAATATTGTCACTTATCAGCCCTCTGTCTTTATTTGGTTCATCAGTTCCTCTTGCATGCATGTTTCATTCTGAGCCATGCGATATTTTTGATAACTACAGCACACTGGATATGAGTGCTATAAAGTACTGTCATGTGGCAGTTTAAGATAACTACATTGCACCAGCATTTTCCTGTTTTGGTGATAGTACAGGCATTTGGTTTCCTGTAAAAATGTAGCATTTGAAAGAAGGCTTAACCACATGCAAAAACGGGCAGCTTGTTTGAGGCAGTCTGTGAGCATGTGATGGCTGCACTTACAGCCACACAGTGGTAATACCCACCATGTTAGTGTAGAGGCTTATAAGTAATATTGCATTCACATTTCTTTCTTTAAATATAGGAATTTATTTACAGAACAATAAATAACTGGTTTTGGTTTAGAATTCATTCACATATCCACATAACGCTGCATTCTAAAATAAGTGCGCACATTTTAGTTTACACTGTTATGTATGATTAATCTTTTGTTTTCTGAGTTACCTTAGTTGCAGCTGTTCCAGTCCCTTGATTAAGGAGCCAAGAGGTGGAAAAGGGGCGGAGCGAGCTTTAAAGGAAGGCTACAAATTGGTTCACGCCATAACTCAGGACCATGGGGGGGAATTGGAGTTCATTATGTTTGGTTTAGTTAGGTTTTGTGTGTTTTACCCCTTTTCCTGTTTTTGTGGGCTGATCAGCCACTATTTAAGTTTCCCCTTTGTCTCATTAAGTTAGGTCAGTTTGTTTGAGTTATCAGTTGTGTTGTTAACTTTGAGTAGAGTTTTGTTAGTTTGACCTCTTTTATGGGCCCAAGATTTTGATTCTTTTTGCATGAGTTAACCAATTATGTTTTTTGGGTTAAATAAAAAATCGTTTTTTGGACTTTAACCTGTGCCTAAGTTTCCTTCACTGCTCGGTCCATCACAGAGCAGCTGTTTAGAAGTCAATGTTGCTAATATTGAGGCACTCTGTTCTCAAAAACTTTCAAGATGTTTAATCTGTCCAGACAGTAATATCATGTATGATAAATGGACAAGTCTGTGTGCTTATCTTGGCAGGACTGTTTCTAAAAGTGTCTGTTTTTGACTTGACAAACTGTACAAAACAGGCTCCTAATCCATCTGATGAATGTTTCACGGATGCTGCTTAGTCGAGTTAATGTTGCATAAGCAGCAGATTTCAAAACTAGATGGATTAAACTTGATTAACATGGATTTCCTTTCATTAATGAGCCTGTTTGGACATTAGCATTTGCTCATTAGATCGGAGACATGAAGGAAAGCTTTTGCAACAGTTCTTAGAGATTGTTATGTAACAATCTGTAAGGATGTAATCGTTAGGTTAGTTTTAAAGTCAAACCAAAACTTGGATCGAGAGTCACATTTTCTCTTTATGCTGCCCACACGCAGCATGACTGAAGTTTGGCGTCATTTAAACCTCAGTTCTCCTTAGCAGAATGACTTTACATATTGGAAATGTCACTCCTCAAGCAAACCGTGCCAGTGTAAGGGATTAATGTGAGGTGTATTAGCTTGTTAGTATGTGCTAAGCCCATTTTAATTCTGAAACAAGCAGGAGCAAACACTCCCAAGAGGATTCAGACTTAGTCTCTCAGGGTGTCTTTAGCTACTTATCAGGGAAATACCTCAGAGCCACAAATCATGGTGCTTTGTTGCATTGCAGCGGGCCTACAGTTACTAATGCAGCGATGCGAAAACAAGAAGCGAGAAAAGATGGAGAAAGGCTCATTGTTTGTAATTACCAGTGTGACTGTAAACAACGAAAGCTTTGTAGAGCCCAGAAGAGGACATTCAAACTGAGGGACTGATTGGAGAGAGGCTTCATCTGCAATTTATTGTGGCGATAGATAATAACTCTGTGTTTTCTCCTCTTTCAACAGCCCAAGAAGAAGTTGACGCCTTACCTTCTCTACTGCGTTTCAACAGCAGTCATCGGCTCCCTACAATTTGGCTACAACACCGGCGTCATCAATGCACCCGAGCAGGTGTGTGATTGATTGAGTTCATGCACAGTTTTTCCTACGTTTTCAAAAATGATAACTGGACTGGTTCTTATGTAGTGCCTTATGTAACATGTCACATTCATCCATTCACACACATTCATACAAGCACTTTTTTTCTAAGTGCTTTCTACTTTCACACTCTTGTTAAAAATTGTGAGCAACTAGGGATTGTCCAAGAATACCTTGGCATGCAGACTGGAGCACCAGCCTTACGATTAGTTATCGTATCGTTAGTTACACGATTATCATTTAATTAAGGTGTGTCGACCCAGGGTGATATCTAAAACCTGCAGGACACCGGCCCTTGAGGCCTGGAGTTGGATGCCCCTGACCTACATGTCTGCTCTCATTTGTATGCTCTCATGAGGATGGTAAAAGTTATACTGCCCCCATGTGGAAGAGTTAAAAACACCCCCTAAGTGCCACTACATCTGGTAGACTTTACTGATGTTTCATGAAATAATAATAATCTTAACACTCCAACCTTTTTTTGTTTGTTTTTTCAGAAACTGCGGACATTTTTCTCTAATGTGTCTCAGAGCCGATACGGGGAGCCTTTTCAGTCACAGACAATTACTCTGGTCTGGAGTTTTGCTGTGGCCATCTTTAGCGTGGGAGGCATGATCGGGTCCTTCTCTGTTGGAGCAGTGGTTAACAAATTTGGCAGGTGAGAAAATCAAAGATAAACACTGTGGTGGTGCGACCAAACGATCTACTACTGAGAGTGCGATACAGACTCTGATTTCACTTCTGTTTTTGTGTCTTACTACCAGGCGAAAGTCCATGCTGATGAACAACATCCTGGCTCTACTGGGTGGCGGTATGATGGGACTGGCGACTCTGAGTCAATCTTTTGAGATGGTCATAATTGGCCGGTTCATCATCGGTGTGTTCTGCGGTCTATGCACGGGTCTGACGCCCATGTACGTGGGCGAGATCTCTCCCACCGCTGTCCGCGGAGCCTTCGGCACGCTGCACCAGCTGGGTGTAGTTATTGGCATCCTGGTGGCACAGGTACACAAACACGCTCAACACTAAACATGCAAACCGACATAATAATCTTTTCCTTTTTATAGAAGGTCACATTTACTCTCAACAGGTACCGAAATTTAGATGAGCATAAATAAACGAAACACATCCTGTTTTATAAGCCGTGTGTAACGGTGTGTATAATGAAAGAGGAAACAGACACTGCTCTGATAAAAGGCAGTGTAGCTAAAAACACTGGAGAGCTCACACTTTTCTGCACGTACCTGTGTGTGTGTGTGTGTGTGTGTGTGTGTGTGTGTGTCTGTGTACTCATAGCTGAAAGAGAAGAATTTCATATACAAGGAGTAAATTGGCTCAAATGGGTCAATTTTATGCACCTCGTTCCCTCATTATTTTTGCTGTGTGTTCCTCAGATCTTTGGTCTGGAGTTTTTGCTGGGCTCAGACACTCTGTGGCCTCTCCTGCTCGCTCTGACTATCCTGCCTGCCGTACTGCAGACAATCATGCTGCCCTTTTGCCCTGAAAGCCCTCGCTACCTCTTCATTGTTCTCAAACAAGAGGAGGAGGCTAGAAAAGGTCAGTCTTAAGTCAGTTTGCATACTTACAAACCAAGTTGGCAACGTCGGGTTAGTGAGACCGACTCTGACTGATTTTTAATGATGTGTGGGAAACTTTACTTTGTTATATAACGCTCCGAGCTGCTTTTTTCTTACTTATACTTACCTCCTCCTCCTATTTCTTTGATCTGTTTTACTTTTTGTAGCTCTGGTGCGTCTGCGTGGCACTGAAGACGTGGATGATGACATTCAAGAGATGAAGGAAGAAGGGATGAAGATGGCCATGGAAAAGAAAGTGACCATCTTAGAACTGTTCCGCTCGCCAAACTATCGCCAGCCAATCATTATCGCTATTATCCTGCAGCTCTCCCAGCAGCTGTCTGGCATCAACGCTGTGAGTAGACATCACATCCTATAATACAGCGACGTGATAGGGATATATTTAGCACATGTCAAACTGGGAGAAAGTGTAATGTGAGAAAAGCAATGTTTAACGTTAGCCACGAATGCTTAAAGGAGCATTCATTGAAATTGCACAAATGTTTTTGACAAGCACGTAAGAAGATGTGCTTCTTGGCTTCAGGCAATGTTAGATTGAGTTGAATAATTTGAGGCTGATTGGAAGAAGATAAGCACAGTGGTATTTAATAGCTATTTTGTTAATAAGGTCATGTAACCGGGCTGACTAAATTCATTAGCAGCTGCTGTGTCTGACCTGACAATCACTGTGAAGGAGCCTGGAGCTAAAGGCTGCAACATAACCCATATCACTCACCAGAAAGACGCTGGTGCAGTTTCACACGCTGCTACGTGTATTGTTTTTTGTGCAACCGTTCCAAAACGTATATTTATCAGATTTTTTATAGTCAAATGACTACACGTGGAGAATTTCCACTCAACTCTGCCTTGCATCCTTGCACTTTCACTGCTCTCAGCAACCTTGTTTCCAGCCTCAGCAGGAGGAAAGAAACTATTAAAGCCACTGTGTGACGACTGTAGCTGCTGAGCATAAAGGAGAATTTTGTTACAAGAGAATCAGATAATATATCAGGGGTTAGTGATGAGGCAAAAAAAGAGAGAGAGAGAGAGAGGAAAAAACTGAGTGTAATAGAAAATAAACAGAAATGTATGAGTAAATAAACATATCCATCCATCCATCCATCTTCATCCGTTTTATCTGAGGCTGGGTCGTGGGGGCAGCAGCCTAAGCAAAGAGGCCCAGACCTCCCTCTCCCCAGCCACCTCCTCCAGCTTATCCGGGGGAACACCAAGGCATTCCCAGGCCAGCCGAGAGATATAATCTCTCCAGCATGTCCTGGGTGTGCCCCGGGGCCTCCTCCCGGTGGGACATGCCTGGAACACCTCACCCAGGAGGCGCCCAGGGGGCATCCTTGTCAGATGCCCGAACCACCTCAGCTGGCTCCTTTCGATGTGGAGCAGCAGCGGCTCTACTCTGAGCCCCTCCCAGATGGCCAAACTTCTCACCCTATCTGTAAGGGAGAGGCCAGCCACCCTTCGGAGGAAGCTCATTTCTGCCGCTTGTATCCGCGATCTCGTTCTTTCGATCACTACCCACAGCTCGTGGCCATAGGTGAGGGTAGGGACGTAGATCGACCGGTAAATTGAGAGCTTCGCTTTTACACTCAGCTCCCTCTTCACCACGACAGACCGGTGCAGCATCTGCATTACTGCAGCTGCAGCCCCAATCCGTCTGTCGATCTCCGGCTCCCTTCTCCTATCACTCGCGAAAAAGACCCCGAGATACTTGAACTCCTCCACTTGGGGCAGGAACTCATCCCCGACCCGGAAATAAACACATAATTACAAAAACTTACAATATGATTAAAAAAAACTGACAAAACTTTCTGTTAGTCTTGTTGTGATGGAAAAGAAAAATACCCTAAATATGATAGTATTAATTAAGTGTTCACATTGTTTCACTTCTTTTCATGTTGCTAGACTCAAATGCAAGTCTTGCTCCAAATCTGCAGCATCAACTTCAACTGTTTGTTTTTTTTTTTGATCTGCCAAAAATCTAAAACAAACTGATGCATGTGCAATCAAATCATGTTCTGAGCACTTTTTATTAATCAGAATCAATATTAACTGACTTTTCCTTCATTTCCTCTTTCAGGTCTTTTACTACTCCACAGGCATCTTTAGTAACGCTGGTGTATCTGAGCCCATCTACGCCACCATCGGCGCTGGAGTCGTCAACACAGTGTTTACTGTTGTCTCTGTAAGTGTCTGAGTGCGCAGGTGGTTTCGTTAATTTAGTACAGGTTAAATATTACGTTGAATGTCAGTTGATAATTGTGTTTCTTTGAACTCCAGCTCTTCCTGGTTGAACGGGCGGGACGCAGGACGTTGCACCTGATTGGACTGGCTGGAATGGCCATCTGCGCCCTGATCATGACCATCTCCCTGTCCTTAGTGGTGAGTTCGTCATTGTAAAATAAAAATGAGAAGCCAGCCTATTGCTGCTGCATTACATCTTTTCCTCATGCTCTCTGTTTCTTTCTCTGAGCAGAAGACCACCCCATCTCTAAGTTATCTGGCAATTGTGGCTGTGTTTGGCTTTGTTGCCAGTTTTGAGATGGGTCCAGGTCCCATCCCCTGGTTCATCGTGGCTGAGCTCTTCTCCCAGGGGCCCCGACCTGCAGCCATGGCCGTCTCTGGTTTCTCAAACTGGACTGCCAACTTCCTGGTGGGGCTGGGTTTCCCTAGACTGGAGGTATTTTTCACATTTATCATCCCTGCAGAAAATGTTCACATTCACACACATGTACAAATAATAGTCGTCTTCCAGTTTGTCTCATAACAAACATCCCTCTGATTTTCCCAGGAAATTTGTGGCCCTTACGTCTTCATCATCTTCATGGTCCTCCTCATCCTGTTCTTCATCTTCACCTACCTACGAGTCCCTGAGACAAAAGGGAGGACCTTTGACGACATTGCACAGGGATTCGCCGCCAGGGTGGAAAAACCCTCCCACTCCCCGGTGCCTGAGGCAGTTGTGGTTGAAAACAAAGAGCCTGCACCGATGTCCCCCACAGAAAAAGTTCCCATGGTGAATCTTCCTTCAGAAGCAAAATGAAAAACTGTAGAAGATACGAAGGAAGATTTGGTGCAAAACAAAGCAGACAAACATGGGCCTTGCACATAGCTAGTGTAAAAGTTCTATTATTATATATACTATTTTATATTTACATATTAAGTTATATTGCATAAGTCAGAAATAATGAAAGGTGTGTGTTTGGAAGAAGCCATTTCAGTGTACTAATGCAAAAAAAAAAAGTTTTGGTATTTTATATGTGTGCTTTTAAAGTGCCTTTTTAAAAAAATGAAAGAGTGTTTTTAAAGATCACTCCCAGCTAGAAATGCTTAATTAATGGACTGAATTCCTCTTTAATCCTGCTTTAAACACGGTCTACACTTAAATGAATTACCAGTATTTAAGGTTTGTTGACATTTCCGGTGCCAGCTCCCATCCTTTTTTACCTTATAAGAGGATCAGCATATGTTCTGTGTGAGGTCTTCAGCTACCAACAGTGTTAAAAGGTTGCAGGATTTGGGGGTTTATGTATTGAGGTCAAGCTTGAAAAGACGGATTTGGAGTTCGGTTGTTTGACCCCCCAAAAAGAAAAGATTGACTTGCTGTCCTCTCTGAAATGCCTTGAGGCAGAAAAAAAGCACTGAGGGGGGTTTAGCAGCAGTTCCTCTCCACTTCAGGTCCATATAGATTTTGAATAAATATATTTATGTATGTAGAAAACAAAGACTTCCTCTCATCCAGCAGTAGCACCACATACCCTGACAGCAGAGGATGTCTCTGCTTGTCCGCTGTTTGGATGCGACAGCTTTTGTGCCGAGAAAGAAACAAAACAAGGCGAGTTCTGTAAGCCGGAGCCGTCTGCATCAAATGTAATATTTGTATGAGGATGAGAGAGACGTAGTCCAGCACCGCCAAGCCTGAACAAAGCCTCTTTAAGGCTTCTCAAAAAAACAAAAGCTTACCTCTTTAGTTTGCAGATTTCACTGCAGGGTACAAAGTAGAACGAGAAAAAAAAAAATGCTGGCGTTTACAGCTCAGATTGGATTTTAGAAACTCAGGTGGCCAACTGTGTATGTTTATAGCTCCCAACTGTTACAGCACAGAAAGGATATTTATCCACCACTGCACTTGAAACTCTTTCCACATCTGTAGAGCATTTGAGAGAAGCAGCTATTGCAAAGTAGGTCGTAAAATAAAATACAGTTTTAAAGCAGTGTTTTAAAGTATTTGCTAGTGTGAAACTGTTACCTCATTTGAGGGATGTGTAGAAGCACATTGTGGTCTACTGATAACTAAACACACATCTCAGTCAAAACAGGTCATTACACACGCTTGACGATGTTGAATTAAAAAAACACTACGTGAATTGTATTTATTTTAGAACCGAAGAGTCGTTGTTTGCATTTGTTTCTAACTGTTTGAAATGATGTGAATATATTGTAAAGGCTCCAGTTACTGCACACTGATCAGCTGCTGCAGCACATGATGTGTCGGTGTTTGCAGAGCAGCATCTTCTTCTGGGTGTGCACAAACTGATGAGCTTAACAGGGTTATGTTAGCACTTTGGCAGTCAGACTACTGAATAATGATTGCGCATACTGTTTGCGCCCGTTACATGTAAATGTGTCGCACGTGCTCGAGAGGTGTGCGGTTTTCACCTGTCCTGTGAAACCTGTTACTTCCACCTTGATTTTTCTTGCACTCTGCACTCCTAGTGTCACTGTATCAGATGCAGTTGTGTTGCTTTGCAGTTTTCACATTTTTAATATGTATATTTTGCTCTTTTGTTATCTCTTTTTTTGTTTGTGTAAATAAACAGAAACACTTAGCCAAGTTGAGCGTGTGTCAGAGTTAGAGATGACCTTTGCTGCTCTGCATTTCGTTGGCTTAGAGAAACCAAGAAGAAAAAGTTTTACATGTTTCAAGGGAAAAGCGCCACCTGACTAATGAGCGTGAACATGATAAGTTTTGTGAGTTTATAAGGCCACAAGTCAAAGCCAGTTAGTTATCATGAATGTTTAATGTTAACTGTCGCTCCGTGGTAATCCATCGGGCAACCACTTCTCCACTGCAGCGTTTCCTTCTCGTTTCGCTGTGGAAAAACCTCAGTGAGCTGTGAGGCGCGGTATTACAACACAAGCCACGAGCGCCGCTGTTGATGAATCGGGTTTAAATAATACATTTGGGTGTTGTGTTGACATTTTTGTTACGAGCTCAAAAATCAAATCAGAAGACGCAGAGGGAACTTCCTGTGATCTGTTTTTAAATCACTGATCTCGTGTTTGTGAGGTCACATCCAAAGGGACTCGCTTTTCAGAATAGCAAAAAGACACTGATTACGATGCTTCATTTAGAATTTGCTCGCAGACAAAACTGAGGCGAAAGTTGATATTAAAGGTTTTCGTCATTAGTCTTGTAATACATTATCCGTCTTCAGTTTAAGCTGCGATCATGGCTCAAATTTCCATAATGCTTTGACAGATGAAGAATCTGCTGAGTACCTGTGGGCTACAGATATTTTACATCCCACTATTTGTTTACGTGCCTGCATCACACTGAATTCATTAAAAGCTGTTAGCGACTCCAGTTTTCCATGATTTCTAAGCAGATTAATCATTTATTCACAATGATCGGAGTCACACTGAATCGGGTCTGTGTGGCAGACTAAACCCCATACCTGTGCTCCAAAAGGGTGATCTCATTTCTAAGCACCTATATGTGGACAACCAGACTGAGATTGAAATTTCTCCCCTAGTGGGGCACACAAGTCAATTGTAGATGTTTACATATTTGTCTGACAAGCACAAAGGTGCCCAGTTTGATTCCATGAGGACACACAAATCCCTTGGCTGTTGTGTCAGAGGGCCATCTGGCATAAAAATCTGCTAAATCCAAGATGTAAAGCTACCTGCTCTGAGTGAAAGCTGAAATTACCCTTTTCCCTTCTTTGCTTATATCAAAAATTTTCTGACGATGGACAAGATAAGCTTCAGTCTGATTGGTCGCTTTAGCTATACAATATAATCTTCCATTTCCTGTTTGGCTTTACCTTGTGTACCTCAGCCCATCGAAGAAGCACACAGCCTTTGGTAAGGGGCCCCCCGGCTGGCTGGGAATGGTGCCATCTAACTGTGTCAAACCCACACAGCACATCTCCCTGCAAGAGTCCACAGCAGTTACTCACAGCAGTGAACTGGAGCATGAAAGCCCATCAACAAGCTGCAGTACTGCAGACTGGCCAGCTAGTGGCGTGCACAGACCAGAAGGGCTGCTCAGATGTGTGTGTGTGCGCCTGAGTGTGAGTCTGCATACTGTCTGGATGAGCTGTCCTATGAGGCGAGGAGTGTGTCTGAGAGAGTAGGGTGGTGGTTGTGGTGGAGGGGTGTTAGAGCATGAAGCCACATGAAGGATGGCGAGCGTCCCAAAAAACATGTCTAAATGATATTCATTTTCCATAAAGGCTGAGCTGAGTGAGATCAAGAAAAACAGCAAAAAAATAAAAAGTTGGTCACTCTCACATGCCACAGCTTGAAAAAATGCGGGTTAGCACAGTGTCCAGACATGAGAGGGATGCCACAGCCTGCCAGCCAGCATTGCAATGGACGCCGTTAGTCGTGTCTAGACAGCTGTTTTAAAGACCAGAAAAACTTGTTTATTAATTCTCTCCCTTCGCTCTCTGTCACTCTCTTGTTGGCTCTCCTCTCTGTCTTTGTTTCTCCCATATAAGAAAATAAACCCTCTCTCCCACTTTCCTCCTCTCACTCGTTCTCTCCTCCTGTCTCTGTGACAACGGTGTTTTGTTTACTTCCTCACTTGGCAGCGTACTTATTGTATCTGCTGCTCTGTAAATATTTTTCTGCTTCCCTCATCCATTCATCCATCCACCCCCCATCCTCTCTCTCTCTTTTTCTTAGATAAAGGGAGCAAACAGACTCCACCCCCTCTCCACCCCCCCCCCCCCCCCACCTCTTGCTCTGTCACACACACTCACTCTATCTCCCTCTTTCTCTTTCATACTCTCTCCCTCCCTCTCTCCCTGTCAGTGTCATTCTGTAGTGGAGATGTGGAGTGTCTTTCTGTCTCTCTGTCTGTTTTTCCAGCCTAACTCAGCTGAGGAAGGTAAGAACCAAACTTTTGATTGCATTTATTCACGTCAAACCTGTGACTGCACGCGCGTGTATGTGTGTATGTGTGTGTGTGTGTGGTCATAAAGCTTGATGGCGTGTTTGTACAGCGCTCTCATCACGTTCCTGAAACAAGTCCACAAGTGAAGGATGGGCACTTAGTATGCAACTGTTATAGCTCTCTAAGAACAAGCTTCTGTGGGAATTAATGGGACTTTGACAATGTGTGAAACTGTGGCACATTAGTCTGCCACGCTACGAGTCAAGCCACCCTGGATTATGAGTCCTCCACCTGCACCTTGGGACCCCCGGAATAATTACCAGCTTTACCCCTGCTTAGAAAGCCCTTAGTTTTCTGGGCTCTGTGTTGTGTCTCAAAGCAACAGTGCACGTGAATATGCATGCAGATGCTTGTGTGCACCACTGTAGAAGCACATCAGATAGTAGTTTGTTGGCACGGAAGGGCCAGGTGCGTGCCAGGACCTATCAAGATCCGGCAACAAAAGGATATGGAAATAAGGCAGAAGACAAATGAATATTAAGCCGCATAACCCCTTCTCTTTGCTATGCACTCGGTGACCTACCACCCCCCTCCCGTGTCACACATGATCTCATGGATGTGACAGCCGCAGGCCCCCTCTTCTTCTTATCATTGCCCCCCCCCCCCTTTTTTTTTTTTCTTCTGCACTGGTGTCCTTAAAGCGTGTCTCCTGTTTCTCCTGTTTCTCCAGTTCTCTCCTGGTAACTTTTAATGCTTTGCTTACATAAATGGAAAGAATGTATGCCTTAAAAAGTGCAAGACTGAGTGACTGTTTGTGTGTCTGAGAGAGAGAGAAAGAGAAAGAGAGCGAGTGACAGACAGTCTAAAAAGATGGATAATTAAGTGAGACTCCATCTATGAAGTGTTCTGTCAGATCAGAGTGGGCTGACTTGAGAAACCTGCAAAAACATGATGACTCAAACTGGCTTTGTGTGTGTGTATATATATATATATATATATATAGCCAAACACACACACACACACACACACACACACACACACACACACACACACATATATGTATATATACATATAAGTGTATATACATACATGTGTATATATACATATATGTGTGTGTGTGTGTGTGTGCGTCTCCATATGTGTTTGGCTATAGATGCATACATGCCTTTAGATTTGGCCTATACATAGCTCCCGCTCCTACACCCTGTCCCCAGCACTAGAGAGGGTGTCAGCAGTCAGCACGCAATTACTTTCAAAGGATATGTCTCTATGTTGCAAAGAGCTGCACCTGTTCGCGCTCATCTTCTTCTTTGGCTTTAGTTTACTGCGAGGTGTGTGTCAGTAATAGTCTGTTACAGTGGTAACTTATATGTCAGCCTCACGCCGTGGATTTGAGCCGCGCTTGTAACAGATGGCTTGGACTAAGATGAGACAGAATGACTGCGAGGAGAGAGGCCGGGCAGTGTAACGAGCCCATACTGACTCTGTGTAATTGAAACAGAGCTCGACATAATACAGTATTTACCCAGTAGCATGGGCGTCCCTATAAATCCACATGAAGTGAAACATCCAGTTACATCGTGAATGGACGGTTTGGCATCTGCCTCAGCTTTCGTCGCAGCAAATGACGTCTGGACCGGCTGGATATAGCTGCACGTTAACTATTTTTAAAGTCGTTCTTTCTATTGTGAAATGGGAGCCATCTGCTTTTCAAGTACACTATATCTGCATCAAAAATCCGAATTATTGTCTATTTTTATGTCACAAGATATGAGGAAGTGTCATTTTTTTCAATAGTTTCCTCTAGGTTAAAAAAAACCTAAATCTTTGCCGCTTCTCATGAAGACAAATCACAAGTGAGCGACAACTGATTTGCATCTCTCAAATGCAGCCATGTGTAAGTGTTGCTCCATTCGCCCACATGCATTGTTGATGTGGCGCCTCTGAACCTTACGAATCTGTGTTGAGGATTGCGTGTTCACTTTGGATTAACACCTCACACCCAAGGAAGGGCCTGAACGGGAGACACACCTGATGCCCCTCCGGCCCTTTCTGTCATAGACGAGCGGAGTTGCAGCGATGCTCACTGAACTATGCAGTTCCAGGAATTAACCTTGCACTGTTAGTTAAACTTGTTTCATGCCTTGAAAAGGTAATCTCTTCTGAATATCACCAGATGGCAACAGGCTGCTCAAAAAATGTATCGATTTTTTATTTTAACGACAACATTGATTAATGAATTCATGCATTTCTCTCAACGTAAAATAAAACGTTTCTTCTATAATTCTACTTAATTACATTTCTGAAAAAAATGCAATATATTTTAACTCCCTACACTTAATTCCATTCAATTCCATTTTATTTCTATAGCTCCAAATCTAATACGTATTGTAAGGTAAAGAGGTAGAGGAAGATATTACAGAGAAAACACCAGCAATCAGACTACGCCCTATGAGCAAGCACTTCCCAACACTGAGAAGGAAAAACTCAGAAACCGAAGTAGGCTCAGGGAGGGGCAGCCATAACCTGCCATCGGTTGGGAGTGAGGATGGGCGGAGCCTATCCCAACCATCATAGGGTGAGTGGACGGGTTGTCAGTCTATTGCAGGGCTTCACATAAAGATTTTACAAAAAAAACCCTTATGATGTTATAAAATATCTCCCTAAATTTTTGCATAACTTTTTACAAAAAAAGCAGCCAGCTGTTACCACTTTACCAAATAGCACCATTTAAATATCACATCTGAAACATTTCAATGTCAAAAAACTAATTTGTACAGAAAGACTTTGTTTCATCGCCCTTCAAATGTGCTGTGAATCTACCACTAACCTACACCAGCACTATAAAAGTATAAAAACCTACTGTCTCCCTGTTGGTTACGTTTTGAGTTAGCTATCCTTCTCCTTCTTCTTTTTCTTTCTTCGGCTGCTCCCTTTAGGGGTTGGCACAGTGCATCATCTCCTTTCATCTCACCCTATCCCTAGCATCCTCCTCTGTCACACCAACCCTCTGCATGTCCGCTTTCACTACAGCCATCGTCCTTTTCCTTCTGTCTTTGTCCAGTATATCCACTATCTTTCCTCTGCACATGTCCGAACCATCGCAGGCTTGCCTCTCTGACTTCATCTTCTCATCCCTCTCTACCTTCAGCCAACAGTAGCGCAGTTTCCACCGGCAGCCACTGTTTTGATTTCTTTATGCTATTCTGCTTTCTTGCCTCTCTTTACTTTGTTGGGTTCTTTTGCTTTTACCTGTTTAACTTTGGAAGTTGTTGTCACCTTTGTTTGACTTTGACTTTTGCCTCGTTCCTGTGACTGTCATTATTCTCTGCACCTATTTCTGATTTCCACTTCCCTTATTACACTGTGAAGCATTGTCATAGCATCTGTCAATCTTGCCTGGCTCCCTATGATGGCCTTTTGGATATCGGTTTGTTTTCATTTTGGACTTTTATTTTTTGGGAGTTGGACTGCCAGCTAAATAAAGGTCCATTTTTGTCATTTGGTGTCTGCCTGGGTCCTGCATTTTGGTCCTGCTTTCAAATACTGTGACAGCTACATCATTACAATGCTGCTTACAGACTGATGCATCAGTATTATGGATGTAATGATGTAAGAGGCCATTTTTCTGCAAGTAAGATCCTTTTAGATAGCCACTCTATACATACTGCTTTACTGCTGCTTTAAATTAAATAAAGGACATGAATCCTTCTTGAAACACCAGACTGCATAAATTTAAAGCCATGTTGACATTCTCACTCTAAGGTCATCTGGGCCATCGTTCCTGCTGTCTCTGGTTTTAACTGGGTATTAATTAGGCAGAGTGCCCTCCCTATCCCAGGCGTAATAAGCCACTCTTTCAGGACATGATCAAATAGAGAAAGTGTGATAAGAAAATAAATGGCATGCTTGTCACAGTGGGAGTGCTGCAGAACGGATGCCGCGAAAAAGCCCTCAGCAGCTTCTTGCGCCCGTCCTTCCATCCTGCATGTGCACGGGGCTGCAGTAACCAAGAAATCACATGCTGGTGGGAAGTGGAGGACTCAACTCAACCCATCATTGACACTACAACACTTAACTGTGACCCAGCTTTATTTTTAGTTCCAGCATGCTGAGAGCTTTGTAATGACATTAGGCCACTTTTATTAAAATGAATGACACATCTGCCATTTGTGATATAAGAGGTTCAGCCAAGACTCTCCGCTTTGAGCCAGGCAATGTCGTGGCAGATAGCGTCACAGATAATACGCCTGTGTGGACAGGCAACGAGTTAGAGCCAAAAAAAATAAAAAAATACTAAAAGATGAACACGTGGCATGGGCTGCTGTAACACTGGAATGCAGTTTTTAGTTTTGAATTTCACATTAAAGCAGTTGCCTGGCAGTTTGGGTGCTGGCACCAACCGAACGGACAGAGAGCTGAGTTAGGCTGTTGAAGGCTTCACTAATGAGAAATGACACAGTGGGTTTGAATTAAACTGATCTCTTGCATTCCTTCATCTGGCAGCGGTGAGGGTTGAGGGTTGAGGGTGGAGAAGATGATGTTTGCGGCTTCTGTTTTTGGTGGTAACTGAATATCTATTAATGGAGGAGTCAAGCCTGTTTAGAAGAAACTTTTACGCTTTTGTCTTTGTACACATTACTCCACTCGAGTGAATTATTATCCTTTTAACAACCAACATGCCACTAGCAAAACATTTAGCGTTTGGGTGAGGGGTAGGGTTTATGTTGGGTTAATGTCCCCCACTTTTTATAGTACTTTTACTTATTTGGATTAAGTGAAAACTATTTAAAATTGAAGCTGTTATGCCAAAATAATTATATGAAACTTTATTTGAAAGGTGACATTTGCCTATTTAACAAAGCTCAACTCTAACTATACCCCTAGCATTCGTCACTTTTGACCTGGTGGATGAGTAAAAACTTGTATCACGATTGTTTTTGTCTTTCCAAAACGTTGAAATTCTCAGACAAAAGTGAACAAGTGAAATATCTCTGATCTGCTCCTGACTTTAAAATCAAGTCCTTTGATCAAAGAAGAGGAGAAAGTTACACCTGAGTTATACCTCGGTAGTGGAGTTGGCAACATGTTTAATCGTGTGCTGGTTGAGGATGACGTTTAGTCATATTTCTGCATGTCAAATACTTTTTGCAATTATGACATATCTATGGCACAGATCCATCCATTCATTTCCTTCTGCTTACCTAATTCAGGGCTGCTGGAGCCTTTCCCTGCTGTTACAGGGTGAGATGCAGGGTGGCATGGCGGTGTGGTGGTTAGCACTGTCAGCTCACAGCAACAAGGTTCTGGGTTTGAATCAAGATTGGAGGCTTGCTGCGTGGAGTTTGCACATTCTCCCCAGCTTCTTCCACAACACAAAGAGCTGCATGGGTTTACCATGGGCAACCTCAGGTGTGAATGTGAACGTAGATTAAACACAAAAAATATAAAATTATTAGATACAGACATAAAGAAAGAGTAAATACTTTTAACTTAGTAGGTTATACCTTTATCTGCTCTTGTCACAATACTGAGGTTATAAAATTGATGCCACCCTCATGTCTGCACTGCAGACATTAAATCAGAACCTGCAGATGCTTGCCTTAGTGCCACACAGACACACAGGAAACTGCTACCCTGGCCTTGAAATACAACATGCCAGACCCACAGTATATCAATCCTGAAAGATCTAGCCAAAAATAAAGGCTAGATCATAACAAATCCTTTGTTATTAGGTTTTGAGAACTGGCACGCAGATTTTACCCACCTTCCACCTTCATTGCTAAGCTAAGCTAAGTGGCAGTTTGTGTCTCCTATTTAACACCAGACATAAGAGTCAGTCTCCACATTTAAATTTAGTTCACTTACAATTTATTTAGTCATATATTCCTTACCACCTTCAGATTTGGAGGCCTTTGTCGGACCATTTCTGTGACTTTCTGAAACTGACAATACAATATTCTCACCCACTTCACACTGTGATTGGCCAGCTATGAAGAAGTGTGAAAGTAAGCTGGGTTTGAACTTCTTTCCCAAGCTTACTTTTTTTCATTTGTTACAGCTCTTTGTGGCACTTTCAGTGTGAAGAACAAAGTGAAACACTATGAATCTCTTCCAGGAATGTTGAGAGACCCATTAACGTCACCATCTTGGTTTTTGGAGCTAGAACTGACTATATTTAGAGTGCTAAGTTATCAAGTACCGCTAGCTAGCTAGCTTAGCAATGTGCATCCATAGACTGTATGGATACCTTAAAGATACCTGATTAGTGCGAGCTAAATAAATAAAACATTAGGATTTCACTCATCAAAACTGGAGCACAGACTTCTTCTTAACTGTCAGATAATTGTTCTAAAAACATGTAAAAGGCCCAAACAGCACAAACACAACAAAAGTCCAATTTAGTTAGCTGAGGTGACACATTGGCTGCATAACTGCTAGAAAATAAAAGCAAATACATTTTAAACTGGAAAATTTGAAAAAAAAAGTCCATCCAGCTGTTGTGTTTTGCACCAGCCTGTAACATGTTTATTTGGACATTTTAACATGGCGTCTGTGAGGATTCAGTCACGTTTGGAGTCAGCCATTTGAGCTGCACTTTTTGGCACTTTGTGCTGGCTTCATTTTTTCAACTGCAGTGGTTGCTGCTTGCCACCATCCCACTAATGCCTGTTATTTCAATCTGCCTGCGAGCTTGCCTGAACAACTAAAACAGGTTTTTATTGCAACAAGATTGACAGAAAGCAAATAACTGTTTCTCTCAAGAAGTCAAACTATAATTTTAAAATCTTCATGTCTGCCAGTTTTACTTTAGCAAACATGCTGTAATCAAGACAGAGAGTCAGTTGTTTTGATGTGTCCTCCTACCTGTGCCTGTTGCTGCCTGCACGTAGGGATTGATCATCTAACCTGGTTGTTTGTGCTCTTTGGTGCAGCTGCGCTTTCATTCAGTTTTTTTGAGATAACGCCCTTTGACATGTGCATGCTTATTTCTGGAGACATGTTAATCCCCTTCCTTCCTTTCGTCCAACCTCCTCCTGCTCGCTTTCTGACTTGGCGTATCACTCTCTCACTGTGGTTGTTTGTAATGAGGGTTTGGTAAGGGCCTTGTCCTTGACTGACTGTCTGTGGGAGGGAGCATCTGGAGTGTATCAAGAAAGGGTGGAGATGGGTGGATGAGTGGACAAAAGACAAAACACAAGCTGACCGCTGCTCAAAACGCTTGCAGGCACTGTGGGAATTTTTTTGTGTGTGTGTGTGCATGAGTGTGTTTCTGTAACGTGTTGTTACCTGTGAGCTCGCTGACTATGTCTTCTCTGCTGGTGCATTCACTTTGGTGTTAAGGCATAATTTACACTCGGATCCCTCTAGTAGGCATTAATATTTACAGCAAATTTCTTTTCAGAGTGAGTCAGGAGGGGCTCCACTGCCTTGCAAAATTTGGCGTTGAAGTAGCATACATCTGCTGTCGAAGAGGCGTGACATGAACAATGGCACTACACTTAGCACTGGAGAGTGTCGGTGTATGCATGGCTGCACAGAGAGGAAAAGTGTTGGACTCAGAGAAATGGATGGAGAGAGCAGAGAGGGTCACTCAGCTGAAGTGAGCACTCCAGTGGCGGAGGGGACATTCATGAACTAATGCAGGTCACCTCTATAACAAGGCAGAAGAGCATTTACACCCACACCGTGGACAGAAAGAGAGGGGGAAAGAGCAAAAGAAACACATTCATATGCGCAAACACAATCCCGCCAGCCTCTCCTTCCATAATGATGCTTTGTCTACTATATTGTCTCCCCCTTTTCTCTCTCTGAGTATCAAACCACTTTCCACACAAACAGCAGAGCTGCCATCAGTAACGGAGAAGAGTGTTTCTCTTTATCTGACAGACCCTACTGTCACATTTTGGAGGAATAATATCCACATGCAAAGAGGAGGAGGATACAAGGGACAAGGGACAAAATGGAGGTAGAGTTATCAAGCAGAGCGAGTAAAAAAAATCAGAGTGGAACAGGAGGACGTAAGAGGCCAGCGTGCATTAACGCAGCACTCAGGCTCAGATTGCAGACTCAGCACTTCGTCAAACTGTCAGGGACAAACTTCGAGCATCTCAGCCATCGGATGGACCAATAACGGAGATGCTGTAGTGCTCTGCGCACATGGAGTGGGCTGTCTGAGAGTTAAATAAAGGGGCTTTTACTGCCAAGTGGACCTGCCAGTAAATGTCCCTCTCTTTTGTTCATGGTTGTCTCACGCACACACAAACAGACGCGCACCAGAGCCACGGTGCCCAAGCTCCAACTAATCTTTGAAAGGTGTGCATAACACACCACTTCAATGCTAATCTTAGGATGTCATGGTGAATTATTCAACATGCTAATGTCACGCAACGAGACATGCATGAAGCACTTTGAACGCTCCTCCATGTAATCTTCATGTACAGGTTTATCCCGGGAAGAAAGAGCGGAGGCGATGTAAGGACCTCTGTCCCCAAGGCCCAGCGACAAGAAACTAAATAGTAGAGGCATAAATATTAATGTCAAAAATTGTTTGCTCCGTGTTATTTATGCATGACTGTGCCCTGAAGCAGAAGGTTAATTGAATTTGGAATGACACTTTTGCAGCATTTGTGTCTGTTGCTTATCTGATATAAATCAAATGGTGCTTAATGAGGTCACATATAACATGTTAGTCAATCTGACAAACTGAAGATTATTTTTCACAGGGCCAAGAAACTAATCAATAATGAGTTTGCATGCCATCACGCACAGCTGGAATTGTACACCGTTTCCAGCTAGAGTCAAACAAAGCATGAAAGGTGTCTCACTGGTGGATACTGTCAAAATTCGGAGGTTTAAGCATCCCTGGCTTGGTGAGTTTAGCTTTCTTCCTTTAGCTTATTTTATCCCAATTGCCTCCAAAATTCCACTAGCCAAGCTTCCCAGACGTGCGCGGCACTAAAAACTGTTTATTCTGATGCCTGTGGCTGCATATAATCCTTAGCTGTCACAGTCTATTTGTATTCTCTTCTTGATACAATTCATATCACTCCAAATCCTGGAGCACTTCCATGGAAAAATGTGTGAATTTACTAAGAGTGACATAAAGACCAGCCAGTGGGTGAAAACGGATAGACAGGCTGAGGGGTTTGGAAAGGGGGGGAAAAGAGAGGAGGGAAAGGAAGGCTTGAAGCACAGATTTGCGGGGTGTCCATCTGTGACTATAATCCGAAAAAATCTGTTTACAGAGCAGTCAGAGAACAGTAGGGGTGGGGTCGATTCATGTCATGAGCCACAAATAATATAGTTTTCTTATTATTTGTTTTATTTATTGGGGCATGCGGCAGGATTGAGTGTGCTCACGGTGCCACTGGGTACTTCTGTGTTTGACTGACAGAAGGAGAGAGACACAATGTATCTATTGGTGTTTTGGTGGACCGGGGAACCTTTTCAAATGCCCGTGTGCGAGTGCTGATTATGTAGATAATATTTTTCCGCCACCCTTTGTCTGGTTGTCAGCGAGAGAGGCAGGAAAAAAGAGAGGCCCCTTTTCTCTGGTGAATTATTGTGTGACACGCAATGGAAGCAAAAACATAAAAATTGTATAACGACAATGAGAAGAATTACTTATTTGTAAACAGAGGCGAATGCCGCCGGCCTCCCACAATGTCTCGTGTGTATACGTGTCTACAGCCCTTTAGTTGATTAGCGTTGTGCTTGATGCAATCAGGCACTGAGCGTTTTCCTCCATTACCTCCATCTGTGCAAGCATCCAAATCTGAAGTCTGATGTTTTTGGTACCTCTGCGTACACGACAAACTTTGGCCCGCGTTCAGTCGGTGGCTCTTGAACAGCACCGAGCGCAGACTGTGCCAGACTGAAGGAGCGGCAGCCACCACGGTTTTGGAATGCTAATGGAAAATTCAAGGGCTTCAGTTTTTGTGTGGGAAGCTGCCATGTGTCAGCACGCAACACTCAGCATTAAAGTCACTTTGCATGTGTGTGTCTGTGTGTGTAATTTCTTTGCCAGCTTGCTTTTTGAAGCACTTAAAGCAAATTATGGGAAAACACACTCCAGCATAAAACTCATATGCTATTCTTGTGCTTTCGCTCTTGATCAGGGTTAATGAGCAAAACCTGCAACAAAAGAGGAACACAGAACATATTAACCCCCCCGAAACATGACGAAGGTTCCCTTTGGGACAAGCTATGAAAAGCATCAGCACGGCAAGTTTCAACAAATCGTGACAGTAACTGTTATGGCCTTTTAAAGTTGGGAAATTTGACCTTTAATCACAGTGCCCCATCAGGTCAATCAGTTTAATTTTTCAAACACCAGAATAGTGTGCCAGAGTGCATCATCACTTTATAGCAGTCATTAAATTTGACAGATGCACACAGCTGGAGCTCTCCTGGATTTTATTGGATGTGGTGGGAGAAAAATCAAAGAAAATGGGACTAATGGTTCCAACAACTTGTGGTATTTTACAAAAGGAAAAAAAAGGATTAATTATACAACCGCCTTCAAAAGGGATACTCTGCAAAGTGCTTTTCTGCTTCAGTTTCACTGGAGCAAATCCGTGTTTTATATGTTTTTATGGCCTCACAGCCTCACACACTATTTGGTTTTCAGTCCTTCAGAGAATATCTCATGATTACAAATTCTGTTTAACAGTCACTTAGCTTTTATAGCACCGACTCCATTTCTCAGTTAAATCCTTGAGCTGAAATCAAAGTTTAAACTGAAAGCTCGCGCACACGTCTGCCTGTTGTCTTTGCGTTAAAATGAAAGCATACGCAACTGTTTCCTGTCTGTTTTTTCTAACCTTATCTTTGTCTCTGCTTCTTCGTCCCACAGTGATGCTGCTGGACACAACAGAGTCTACCTCAGAGCTGGGCTGGATCACCTATCCAGATACGGGGGTAAGCAGGGAGCTGAGTGTCAATGCGTTTTCCAGCTGTTGCAGCATTAAAGCCATCTGTAGAATGTGTTATACACGTGTCGCACATGCTGATGTTTGAAGTGTCGGGTTATAATCGCATTGTTAGTCGGGCCTTGTGCTGTAATGCTAATGAGGGCTTAAAACAGGATGCTATGAAATAATACATTTAGTTTTATAACGTTTTTCATCATTCTGTCAGGCAGCTGGTGGTAAAGTTTAGACATTAAATCGATAATGGTGATAAATGGTACAGGACTGCAACTGATATTCGTTTTAATACTGATCGATTTGCTGTTTACACTCTGGATTTATTGCTCGGCACATGCGGGTTAGAAAATAATGGAAAGCCAAGGATGTTCATTGAACAACAAGAAAATCTTGATTGATTTTCAAAATTCATTAGATGCCAGTCACTAAACTCAGATAAAAGTCTTTTGGGTGAGGTTGAACAGATTGAAGATATTGGAAATGTCAGATCTGTAGACATGTCGTGGTTTTGTTTTGTCTGTGTTGTGTTTTGGTTTGTTACGCTGGCTGGTTTTGTGGTTCTTCCAGTTTCTCTGGTCTGTCATCACATATTAATGTTACCTTTCATGTTTCAGTGTTAGCCACTTATCGTTCATTTCTTTCTTTTGTGCCTCGAAGGTGAGTTTTCTCCAGAGTCTTGCTCTAGTTTTACTTCCTGTTCCGTTCATGCCTTTGGGCTTTTATTCCCCAACCTCATCATGCATCCACCGTGGATTGTTTCCACCTGTGTCCTTCTATCACCTGTGCCTTGTTATTCAGTATATTAGGTTTGAGCTACTGTACATTCAGTTAATAAAACACTTTAAGACCAGAACAACAAACATATGCAGACGACTGCCTTCATGAATGATCAGTTTGTTTGGTTATCAACATCTGTTGATGAATGTAATCCACTCCCCACCATCTTTTCACTTTCACACATAAAAATCAAGCATGGATGGGGCTTTCTGGGACTTTTTGAATAGTGGAGAGATTAGAGTGACTGAGATGTGCAGCAGGCCTCCACAACAGCACTTGGAGTTTACAGAAGTCGCAGATCAAAGATTATTAAGAATTAGGTTATAAATGCTTTATGTTTAGTTATGGCTTGAGGTAAGGATTATTATCTTCCTGAATGGCTGGCATATGTCACTGGTAATGCCTCAAGTGCGCTGAACACAGTCTTAGACGGGGCAGGAACCCACCTTTCCTTTAAGATAACCTTGAAGGTCTAAATGCTCCCCCAATTCTTTTTATCTGTTGTTCTACTCCACTGTGTGTGTGTGTGTGTGTGTGTGTGTGTGTGTGTGTGTCGTCATTCATAATTAAACTTCTCAGATTGAGCCGTAGATCTCCCATCTCCCTTTTGAGTTGATTTGTATTCAAGGTTGTTGCTTTGCCTTGAGCTGTGTAAATATATGTGTGTGTGTGTGTGTATGGAGGTTTGGGGGAGGAAGGAGGAGGTCACTTGCGTGACTGTGCGAGGGTCAACTCCTGGGGGCCAATCCGATTGTTAAATTCATTCATTTCTTTGTGATTGCATCTCAGTTCTAATACAGCTCGTAGTTACACCCTTCCTACTGAAACACTACAATGATGCATCTATTAGACTCCGTTTGAAATGGACATCACCTGTTCAACCACAACAGGCTGAATGCTAAACATTTATTTGTTACTTTTGGCAAAAAAAAAACCAAACAAACAAAACAAAACTGAGTTGACTCTTGTGACCAGCTATTGTCAGGATGGAGTCTAATAGCTACTAACCAACATCTGGCAGGAATACATTACCACCCTCGCCTGGCCTCCAGTGTCAGAGCATAATTGTACATGATGTTTGAATAATTAGGGCCTCATGTGTGTTAGGAACTTGTGAACCATGATGCCAGCTGCTAATAGGAGAGCATCCAATTGTGTTTGAATGTGTGTGTGTGTGTGTGCATGAGCAAGTCAAGCATGAGAAGTGCTTCTGAGATGGAGATATGGTTATTTGACCCGGGGCATCAAGCTGAGAGAAGTAGAAAGACAGACCAAGAAAGGGGGATAGAGCGAGAGAGGTTGTGTGTGTGTCTTTGTGTGTGTGTGTGTTTTCTTTTTTAACCCCTTCCACACACCCCATCTCTACTTTTGCTTTAGGGTCTGTGGATATTCTTTAATGTGTTTTCTCTCTTCCTGCGCTTTCTTTCTTTCTTTCTTTCTTTCTTTCCCATTTTTACAATGTACTGACAAGCATCTTCATCTCTGCCTGTTTTTCCTCCCTCTTTTAATTTTTTCTCCCTTTGCCCTTCACAGCCACAGAGCCACTGGGTCTTTGCCTCATTTTTTTTCTTTTTATCCCCCAAGTCAGTCTCCACTCTGGCCCTTATTTTTCTTCAGTGTCAAACCAGCAGAGACTTCTAGTCTCACTGCAGACTTTCCTTTTTATTTTTTTCCACCCTCCTGTTATTTTCACTCCCCGCTCTTCGTTTTTGTGTATAAATATGCGCATGTGCCTTTCTCTGCTTGCGTGTATCTGTGTCTGTGTGTCCACGGTTGTGTCCGAGGCCCTGCCCCTCCCTGTCCTCTGTCACTGCAGAGGTTGCGTGGCTCTCTGGCATTTCGGTTCAAATTAAATCACAAAGATGAGTCGTCCCTATAACGATTCATCCGCCCCCTACTCCCCAATCTGGCCCGTTTTTTTCCCTCCTCTTTTTCTTTCTTCCTTTATAAGAGAGGAAGAAAACAAGATGTGGAAAAATAGGGAAGGGGGCAGGAGACAAAGGGGGAGTGAGGTGGGGGTGTAGGGTCAGAAAACAAATGAAAGCTGTGTTTTTTTCACAAAGGTACAGAAGCGAGCTGCACGCGATGCCACACACGAACAACGGCGGCTTCTCTTTCCACCTAAAAGTCCCTGCCTGGCCACATACTCAGCATAGCTTTTACCGCACCCACCGCCGCGTGTCACAAAAAATGCTCATACACTCTTTCTGTTTGCTATTTTTCCCACATTTGAGCTCGGTGTGATCCAACTCTTTCGTCCGTTTTCCCTCATACACTGGTCTGACAGAGTGAACCAAAGCCTGAGAGAGAGAAAACTGCCCTTTCACTCCATTAGACTGACAGCGACTCCGGCTCTTTCTATCTCCTCACTGATCTTATCATTATTTCAGCTGGACCAAATATGAATGCATTCTCTCATGGTGCGATGCTCAGTAGATTTCTGTTCACACTGGCTGTCAGAGCCACACAGAGAAAGAGACATGAGCATGCAGAGATACACTAACATGCACAAACAGTGATTCACACACTCTAAATACACCCTGATAGGGTGTCAGGACCTTTTGTCCTCTTGCCATTGTCATAGGGAGAATAATGATGATGAGGCCTAATACATAATTCCTCTGTGTTACAACAGAAAAGACCCTGCTTGTCACTCAGGGCTACACAGGCTTAAAGCAGATCCTTTTCATCCTTCAACGCAACGCACTGTATAATTGGTGAAACTAAACCCTGCGACTACATTAACATTTTGTCTCATCTTACAAAGTCTCATCCAGAGCCTTGTCTCCGGGCTGCTCCATTTTCTCCATGTGCGACTCTCTTTTACTCACATCCATTTGCGCATCTACCGTGGATTCATCTTCCCGAAAAATGCAACAAAATCTGCTGATTTTATTGCACAACAGCTGCCCTAAGTCAGGCACACAAGTGTCTGCCACCTGTCACATGTGAACAATGGCGCACATGCAAATGCCAAAACTAGTGCAAGAGAAAAAAAACAAGCACATGTCACTGTATAATACGCATTAATTGTTATTATAATACAGCATTATACTACTGTAACATATTAAAATTGCAAAGTGCCAGCATCGCCCGTGAACTTCTTTCTTTCCTTTAGATATGTCAAGGCATGAAAAAAAAGTTTCTCTTTCAGATGTGTCTCTGATAATTCGGCCTCCACCTCGGAGCAACAGCTGCAAATAGAATTTATTTTTCATCTGAGCGTCGAAGAAATTCTAGCATCAATATGTCTTTTCACAGGCGTCCTTGTTGCTCTGTATTTCGTACTTTGTACTAAGGAAATGGTCCACTGACATTATCTTCTGTTGATTAACAAATATAATCAGTGCAGACTTTTTGAAACCATACATTGATTATCCTTTTTTTTAACATGAAGGATGACGGTCATCGCTTCAGTCCAATATCTCAACAAAGTTTGGGTGAATGAAAGTACAGAAATCCATACTCCCCAAAACTTCACAGCTGAAATGACTGGTTAATGCTGCAGTCACACCAGGGAAAACAGTGGCTGAAGACCAGAAGTACAACAACTGTGACGATAAAATTATGACCTTAATACATTTGGTTGCTTTGAAGATGGGGACCAGGTCATCTTTAGAGTGACTTTGGTGTGTCAAGAAGGTGATTTAAAAAGGTCTGCTATCAGTTTGCAACAGAATGGAGTCAAGTTGGCAGTTACATGCAGTTTGTTTGTGATATGACATCGATGAACTGTGACTTGTATTGTGTACATACACAAGTCGAATCAGAACCTCACAGATCTGAAACAGAAATTTAGAAATTCCTCCACAAACAGAGACGCAGATGCTGCAAAACTGCAAAATCACACTTTGCACACTTGCTTTGATATAGGAATATAACCAGAATACAACTGGTGCAGTCTAACCCGGACTGAATGCAACATGTTGGGAATCTGTCTGCGTTTATAAATTAGGTCAGAATTACTTCCAAACCTTCGCCAATCTGAGAGTGAATGTAATCAGTCCAAGTCCTGACCATGAGTGTTTGGAGACAGGTTCATTACATGCATTAATTATTATCACATTTGATAAACCTTACTATAATGATCATATATAATGAGCATATATATATGTCTGCATCTATCCTCAATAGGTGGACCAATCTGATCTTCACATACAATCCCAGTTCTTGTATATATTATGTTTATTTCAGCAACTTTAAGCATGTTTAGTTTTCACTCATGAGGACAAGACTATAACATTTAAATTTGTTGCAAGAATCCGTAATGCAATTTTCATCAATAATAACTATGTAGATCCCTTGTTGTCAGGTCACAATCAGGTTCTGCAACATTTAAAACCATGTATACAGCACAATTTCCAAAAATACTTCAGTGTAGAGACATTAAAAATGCAAAAAAAACAAACAAAAAAACATTAAAAAGACGGTGCAGTTGAATATGTCAGTTAATGATAGCTTTTCTGTGTAATGTCATCATGCTACCATGCTAGAATAAGTACCAAATAATAGCTAGCTAGTATGCCAATGTAAGCATTTAGGTAAAAGTGCTGCTGTGCATCAGTCTTGTTAAATGTCACTTTTAAGCACCACAAACAGGCAAAAATCACCAAAACACTAAAGTCTCAAAGGCTTCACCACAGTGAGAGCTGAACCGTCCCTGTTAACACAGTTTTGTCTTCACCACCTGAAACATGTTGCTCTAAATGAAAGGCTGGAGCTGTTTAATTAAATTACTGTTCTTTTAATCATTGATTAAGTAATTAGAGAGCCTACTCTGCAGCACTATAGAGACGACCTAGATCAGTAAGGACAGGGAACAAAAGCTTTTCCTGTGATATTACAGCAAAAACAAAAAACAAAAAAACAACTGCTCTATCAGACTTATCTCAAGTAGCCTCCATAGAGAACACCCAGTGAAGGACAAGGCTGATGTCAGCAACAGCAGCAATATGTTCAATATTTACCTTGTAAAATGTAAACCGCCTTCTAAGTCATGAGTAAGATTCATGGCTGTGGAAAAGTCATAAACATACCGGCGTTTTAACAGTTTATACAGGCCTATTCTGGAGCCCTGTGCTTATAGTTTTATTTCTGTTTTGCTGAGGTCAGTTTACACAAGCTCATAATATTGTTTCTGTCTTCCAGTGGGATGAGGTCAGCGTCCTGGATGACCGAGGGAAGCTCATACGAACCTTTGAAGTCTGCAATATCAACCAAAATCCCCGTCAGCAGGACAACTGGTTGGCTACTCCTTTCCTGTACCGCCACTCGGCTCCACGGGTGTTCGTCACGTTGCGTTTTTCTGTGCGAGACTGCGCGAGCCTGCGTTCACCGTCGCCCGCCTGCAGGGAGACACTCACTCTATACTACAAGCAGGCCGACTCCCAGAGGGAGCTGGAGAGGACTTGGGTAGCTGAGGTAAGGTGACACACTGGATGAGCTGCGATGATGCATTTGATTCTAAAGATGATGTATTATACTGTTGTTAATTTTCTGTCAAATAGTTTTACAGTGGTGGCTACTCATATTAAACATGGGCAGCTTCAATCATATGGGAGCCAAAAGCTCAGCTTCAGGCTGCTCTGAGTGTTTAGCTTCAGGAAGTTTTTACTAGAAGTTGGCAGATCGAGCCAAATGTCCCTGGATTGATACTCGCGTGAAAGCATCGGTACTTCGTTTCTTTCCCATGAGTTCAGTATGTAGCACACTGTGTGTTGTGTTAAATAAATTATTTATTTATACATGCACTATGAAAAAAGTATGAACATTTTTTTTTGTGTTGACTGTCACATTTATTTATAGCCTATAGCACATTTAAACAACAGAAATTCACCCGAGGCGCTTTAGAGATGGGCACATTTTCATCTCAGGTCTTCAAAAAAACTGAGTTTCAAAATACATGAAAACCTCAAAGGTGCATTTTCTTGTGTTAACTCTTTGAAAATCACAGTGGTCTTTAAAATATTCAGAATTTGCAAATTGATGATGTTTCATTTCATAAATCATGAGACACTCCTCTCCCCTAAATATCCTGCGTTTATAGCTTAAAAGTGTCCTTACTGGTATTTGTTTTGGCAGTGCTGGTCTTAGTTTAATTGTGAGGGATAGCCAATCAGAAGAAAGTTGGCTTAAAAGGAGAAGCGCTAAAAACTGATTGTTTCAGACAGAGGATGGACTGATAGGCTGCACCAAGATCCAGGATATGATAAATATAATTATTTTGAAATGTGAACAATGCAAAGCTACATTATCAGAGTTCAAGAATAATAATCTGGAGTTGGAAAAGGGCCCTTAAAGTGTTTGTGGTTAGCACCAGAACCTAGCAAAAGAAAAGTTCTAAAAGAAAAGCTAATCTGATGGCTAAATTCAAAGCATGTGCACCACATGGGCTAAAATGTCCTTAGCAGCACATGTTTGACTTCTAGCTAGCTGGTAGGACTGCATGTCATGTCACGGCTGTCTCCTGCTGTGTTTCCTGTCTGTCTCTACTGCACGGGGCTCAAAAATGACAAAAAGATGAAGAAAGGTTTCTCCTCTGATGGGCATGTTTTGAAATTTTGTTGCCTAAGCTTGTGCCACTCGTGCATTAGCCTAAATTCAGGTCACAGGGCTTAACATCCTCACAAGCCCAACAATTAATTTGGCAGCAAACACTCACCCAGTTCTGGCAGTATTTCTAGAAACACTCTTCTAACATCTGGATATAAACAAACTCATCTGATCTTGGAAAAAAAAAGAAACTAGCAGCAACCCAAGTGATGGACTCTAACCTAGACATTTTTAATAAAACTAAGCTTCGATTGAAAATAATCCACCTGTAAGTAATGTTAAAAAAAAAAAAAGCCAAATTGTAGTGTTAAATAAATTACATATGTAGTATTAAACAGACTAAATATGGCAACTGTAACAACAGTGAGTATTTATTGAGGCTTTTGTGTTTTATAACTGGTAATTAAAGATTTCAGGTTGGGGTTTGATGGTCACATGAAAAAGAAAGTTTTCATGTGACTCTGTGTAGTCCTGTAGAAACAGTGCACCCAGAAGACGTAAGAGTTGCAGCAAGGCTGCAAGTCAAATGTATTTGATTAATTGCTCAACAACAAGTGCGAGCAGCTCAATAAAAACAGATGTTTTGGCAGTTTACTGCTCTAGAGCATTCAGGTGTGTGCTAAGATAACGTCGCAATCTTCTCAGGAGTGGATGTTCCAGCAAGTTCGAGGTCAGACCATGCAATGCTCAGAGAAATGGCAAAAACCCAAGAACTACATCTCTGAATCTACAGGCCTCAGCTAGTTAAAGTTCATGACATTTGATCAAGAAAAAGACAGAATACTGGCTTGTTTAGAAGGATTCCCAGGAGAAAAGGCTCTTGTCTAAGCTCGGCTCAGGTCTGCAAAGTTACATGTGAATAAACCGCAAGACTTCTGTCTTGTCACATCCTTTGAATAGGGCAGCTGTCAAGCATGGTGGAGGAGGGGTGATGATTTGGGCTTGTTTTATGGCCAAAAGGCCTGGGTACCTTGCGGCCATTAAGTCGAACATTAATTTCTTTGTATAGCAAATAGTTTGAGAATCAAATGTAAGACAGATGTAGCTTAGCCCAAACTGTGTTATGCAGCAGAACAGAGATCTCAAGCACAGCAGCAAATCTACAACAGAATGGCTGAAAGTGAAAAGAATCAAAGTGTCGTAATGGCCAAGTCAAAGTCCAGGTCTGAAATGCTGTGGAGGGACCTGAACAGAGCTGCCTGCAAATCTTAATAAACTGAAGTAATGTTGTAAAGAATAATGGGGCAAAATTCCTCCACAATCATGAGCGAGACAGAAAACAGTTACCTGTTAGCACGGTGGCACAGTGGTTAGCACTGTTTAGGTGTGAATGCGGGAGTGAATGTGAGCACGAATGGTTGTCTGTCTCTGTGTGTTAGCCCTGCGACAGACTGGTGACCTGTCCAGGGTGTACCCCGCCTCTCGCCCCATGACAGTTGGGATAGGCTCCAGCGCCCCCCGTGGAAGCGAATGGATGGATAGATGGATGTTTTTCACTGACTCCATCAGTGTTGTTTATTCTAACTTTATTCTTTTGCATATTTCATCCAGATGAAATATACATTGATACATTAGATAGAAACTATCAAGACTTTTACGTTACATTCAATAAACATACTGTATCTCTAAATAAGTAAACCACATATAATAGACTAACAATGACAGATTAGGACGATAAACAGCCTGTTAAGTCTTCCTAATCACAGATTTCCCCACTTGAAACTCTTTCACCACTTTATCTAGTTTTTACTCTAGCACTTAGCAGTTTTATACAAATGTAATAGTGGGTTTACAAAGCTTGTTGCAAGGCAGTCACGTCACAGTTTGCGTGCACTAATCCTAACATGCTGGGCTGCAGACTGCACTGAGATATCCTGTTGTTTGTTTTGGTTTGGTTTTGCTGCTCAGCATCCTCCAAGAACTACACAAACACATCAACTGGAAATATAAAAAGTTGAGTAACTAATCTCTAATTGAGTCTCATATGGCCACAGTTGATTTGAACAAGTGTTAAATCCTGACTTTTTGTCACCGCTTGCTGCAAGGCCACCTGCAGACGGAGTCATTAAACTCGAGCTGTGTTGGTGATTGATTGTTATTCCCCTAATGCTCCATCAAAACAATGAATCCTATCATGTCCCATGGTACTGAGCAATTGTATAATCACTGATTGGTGAAGAAAAAGTGACACCATCCTCAGACTACACTGGTGCGAAGCACAATCTAGTGTCACTGTGGTCTCCATAAATGTCACTTCAGCCCCACTAATTACATCCTTAACACATACAATGAACGTTTTCTACGGAGTGCGGAAAAATCTCTGAACCCCATGTGTTGTCAGTGAAGACTGACACTTCCCATATGATTTATTTATTTATTTAAGCACTTAGCGTTGTTGGTGTTGTTTAATTTAGTGCTTTTCCTCTGCTGCTTTTCGAGCTACTGAGTCTGTGAATTGCCTGAACTACATCAGGAGACATCAGTGGGAGGGATTCTCTGTTTGTATAGATGAATGCGTTTCTCCTTGGGGAAGTCAAATGCTTTTTAAAAATGCAAATCAAAGCCTGATGAGGAATCAGAGGAGGGCTTTAGAAGAGCAGGAAGCAGTGCAGAGATGAAAGTCTTTGCAGGGACTTCAGCACGAATCCCCACTGGGACCTGCACAGATCTTAAGTCAGTGATTACACTGCATACTAAACTACTTCATAGTATGCATATGCCTGCGACTAAAAAAGCACGATCTGAGCTTATCTTTAATCTTACCATGTGTTTCCAGACCATATTTATATGTAAACCAGTGCCTCCATAATTTCCCCCTTGTTTACTTGATGTCAGCCACACTCTCTTTAAGCTATTTTGTTTCCTCCTGACCAATAATTATCCTTTTTTTCTTGGTCTCCTGTCTAATTTGTGTTTTCTCCAGCCATCGAGCGGGGAGAGGGAGACCAGGGAGGGCTGGGTAAAGATCGACACCATCGCAGCCGATAAGAGTTTTTCCAAGGTGGAGCCCAGCTCACCTCACCAGTATCAGCCCAACAGATACAGCCGTATCAACATTAAGACACGCAGCTTTGCTCCCCTCACACGCAAAGGGTAATCATTTCTGTACGACACTTTGTTTCTCACGATTTAAAAGCATCACTAAACCTTATGAATGCTCTCTGACCCCCTTCTTCTTAGATTTGTCTTGGCCGTCGTCGACAGCGGAGCTTGCGTTTCCCTCATGGGGGTGTCTATTTTCTACCGCCGCTGTCCAGCCACGAGCCTCTACCTAGCTTCGTATCCACCGACTCCCTCGGGTGCCGAGCCAACTGCTTTAGTGCCTGTGACTGGGACGTGTGTCCCTCACAGTAAGGCACAAGGAGACACGCCCCCTCGCATGCACTGCAATGCTGAAGGAGAGTGGATGGTGC
The DNA here is from genome assembly GCF_057382185.1 of Mchenga conophoros. NCBI lineage: Eukaryota > Metazoa > Chordata > Actinopteri > Cichliformes > Cichlidae > Mchenga > Mchenga conophoros. Next base: position 25,288,406 of record NC_140536.1, on the reverse strand, counting down.
CCGTCGGTGGATGCGTCTGTGATGAAGGTTATGAGCCGAACCTCAATGGATCTGCCTGTCTGGGTGAGTCCGGTGGACACCGTTCAGGTTGACGGACACTAAAGAAATCAATGCTTCTTTGATGCAAAGCTTAGACATATGCTTTTATAAATGTCACAGAGCTGTGAGAGACAGATTTTAAAAAAGGTCAAAATCGCAGATATTCTTTTATTTTTTCATATATTCTCTTAGTTGCTTGAATGGGACAAACATGATCTATTAAAGTAATCGTGTGGTGTTTCGGGTAATGCGCTTATTCAAAGCTGGCTGCCTGGCAGGACTCCAGGAGGTCACTGTGGCTGGTGAAGAAAAAATCTTGCTCGAAACATCTGATAAACCCACAAACTGCTGTTGCAATGCTTTGGTTCTAAACGTATAAAACTTAAGCTCCAGGCTTGATTTCCTGCCAGCTCTCTTTTCTTTTTCTTTCTTTTTTTGTGATATTTGTTGAGATAAGCATCTGGATCAATACTGAATGGAGCTGCTGTCACCCCGATACTCTGCTGTGCTTGATGTAGAGACCAGAAGGAGATGAGGGCAGACAGGTCAGGTCAGGATAAGATGAGACGAAGAAGGACGAGACAATCCAAGCAATGCATCTGGAGGGATTTAACAACTGCATCAGGACTTTTAAGGAAAAATACAGAGAAACTGTTAAATCAGAGGTGCTATATTGACTGTTTACTCTTCCAGTGACTTTCAGTGGAGAGGCAGAGAGACAAAGGAGAGGCAGGCCGATAATACTGAGGTCAGCATTTGCAAAACTGGTCAAAAAGTGTTGCGCTTTTAAAAGTGGGTGTAAATAGTAGGGGCAAGAAGTGGGGAAAAATTTGATAGATGTCCAGACGGACACGAAGGGATGCAGGGAGAGAGCAAGAGGAGGGAGAGAGGGAGAGAGTCATAGAGAGAGAACTGTGACACATTTAGGTCATAGCGATGTAATGGCCACTCGTCTGTGAACAAGTGACAGAAACCGCAGGGGGAGAGAGAGAGTGGAGGGAAAATAGGGAGACGTGGAAGGAGAATGAAAGATAGGAGGATGCAAGTTAATGACTTTAAAGAGCTGAGCAGGCAAAAAAGTACCAAGGGCGTGACGGCAGGGCTGTGCGACTGTCTTTGTGCGAATGTGTGAGTACACACAAGCGTATCTCGCCGGGACGCCGATGCTCACCCCGTCCACATACGTCTGAGGATTACAGTCAAAAAACTGTATTCTCACAGGAATTTCAACGGCTGTAATTCCTCAAGTCTAACTAATGGCAGCGCAATTAATCCTCCAGTCCTGCCAAGTCAGCTGTGAAATGTGTTCATGCTCTTTTTGCTTTACATCTGCACCCGACCTGCCACTTGCGTTTGTCTCTGTTTGATTGATAACTACTGACAAATCACTCCTCGAAGCTGCTCGGCTGCCGGAGCGAAGACTTTTCCAGTGACTGTCTCTGACTGATCAAACACGTTGCGGCTTTCTTTCTTTCCTTTCTTTTTTTAATGATTATGTTTTGTTGGTCACTTCACTGACTAATGATGTGGATTGGCATTGTTGTCCTCTCTGCCTCCCTGGGAACGTCGAGAAAAGAGGCAGATGGTTAACTGCCAATGCAGCCGTCAACGATTATTAACAGTAGCCGATCCTTGTTCTCTTTGGAAACTGGAGCATGAACTTCCTTAACTCTAACAACTTGTACATTTTGTTCTTGTTTAAATTAAACATCAAGGCTGTTTAATAGTAACGCAAAGTGAGCAAATTATCAGCTGTGCTGCACTGAATTATTGGTTTGAAGCTGTGTTTTTTTTATGCTGCTGGCACTTTAAATACAGGGAAAAGCACTTTAAGAAGTTGACTGACACTAATTTACACTGCCTTCAAGTGTCCAGTCTTAACTAATATGCCCATGCATTTCATTAAATGCATTTCATTTTAATTTTCACAAAAATTTGCATTACACTTGCTATTTAAACTCCTACAATGTAAATGAATGCTGTTGGAAATCCACCTGACAACCACACACTCAGGCTTGTCACCTCAAGCAAGACATCGTTTTTAGGGGCACGTAGGAGATTATCAGATCCCACCTCTCAGTCTCATGGGAAAATTACGATCGGTGTTAAATGATTGCCTTTAACCACATGCAGCACTAATAGCTTTTTATTTTTAGATCCAAGGCAAGATCATGCATTCCTTTATTTGCAAAACCAGATTAATATGGCAAGGACGTACGTTTCTTAAGTGTGGTCCATATGCATTTGCACTGCATGGCTTCATGGATGTTCATTTTTTGAAAGATTTGATAACACTATTAAATGGATTGCTAAAAAATTTGCACACACCTGACTAAATAGTGGGTTTTTTTTTTTTTCAAATGAGAGGACAAAAGAAAACGAAAGAATAGTTTTTAAAACTCCTTTAAAAGTTTTTTTTCGTATAGATATAGTTTTGTACAGTGCCACTAGTCACTCATATGAGGTGCAATCAAAAAGGTTAGAGGCTGGGCCTGTAGGCAGAAACTATAAAAAAAAATATGCCTCCTATCTGCTTCAAGGTTGTAATCTTGTGCAGTAAAATATGTTTTGATTGGAAGACCTGTTCTGGCCACTTACAGGTGTGCAATCGCTGCACACACTGGATCTTGACCACTGTGTCAAAAAAAGCACTTCAAGTCAAATTTCATTGTGGAAAAAGGGGAAGAGCTTGTAGGGAGCCACAGCCTTTGAATAGGGCAGATGATGAGTACTGGTCTTGGTTGATTTCAGTCCTGATGTGCTTTCTTTGCGCTGCAGACTGCAGCTTTTTCTAAAAGTCTCTGTTTATAACTGCATCTCTCATTCCTGGTGATGATCCTTTAAAAGAAGGTCAGGTCAGTTTGACTGTGAAGTTGATGGTGCAGCTTGAGATCTGTGGCAGAGTCACAGATGCATATGTTTAAGTTATTTTATTTTTCTGCCAGGCAGCATCAGGACGTTTTTCTCCTTTGACATTTGCATCCCACAAGGGAGACAGAGACGTAGAGAGGACAGGCAGAAACATGACCGAGCATAAGCCACAGTTACACCTGTTCAGCCAAACATGAAACAGTTCTGTAGTTTGAGGCAGCTTGAGTTGGTCCCTGCTGGATGTGCATCATCCTCAGATACACACCTTCTGCTTGAGTCCCCTTAAGCGACTGTTGATGGTTTAGGACAAAGATTATTGTGGCGGATGCTCAGATGGAGCTTTGAGCTTACTTGAAGCCATGTTGATATTTTATGTGGCGTGAGACTACGTCCTGAAATATTCAACATGTCAGTTTGTCCTGATTTTTTGCCCAGAGCCCTTACTCTCAGCACAGACACATCCACCAACTACCCCGAGGCAGGTTGTGGTGAGAAACAAGAACATTTGGCCAGGGGAGGACGTACGAGTGCAAGTGTGACATTATTTTGAGTCTGCTTTAGTCCCAAACAGACACTCTTCACCAAATAACAAAGTAGATAATCGTCTCATAGAATATACCGACTACATTTTCCCAGTTGCAGTTGTGTCCCCTTCTTCATCAAGCCCTCAGTAAGCCTACTCATCAGCAGCGCTGGAATTCAATTGATTTTCCAGTCTATTAGTACTGAGAGAAACACAGTTGAGTGAAATGATCAATGACGTACTGTATCGACTGGGCTGTAGGGTGTTGACATGCAGCGGTGATAAATCAGCTTGAATACATACACATCATATCAAATCAATCGCTACATGAGTCAAAACTCTTTATGATGGTGTTCATTATATTTCACAGGGCAGTTCGGTGGAGAAATTACAATCATTTTTTTAAACATTCATGTGAAATGGGGATGCCGGGCTCTCAAAAACTGTCACGTGAATCCGCACATCCTCCAGCTTTATGAAACGTTATCACAGCAAATTTCAGAGTTCAGTTCATTGCCACTTCTCCTTTTTCAGTAAAAAAGCCACTGTACACTTTCTGCTTGGCACCAAACAGGCATGTAGACACACTTAGGGGCAGTCTGGCAAACCTATTGGAGCATTTAGCAGCTAAAAAGCCTGGAAAAGGCCTCCTGGGAAATGGTTAAAAAAAACAGCAAAAACAGAGCAGAAGAGACAGAAACATGACTGCAAATTGCTAAATGTGGATAGTAATAACTAAAAAAAATGTTTTGAAAGAAATAAAATGATCCCTGTTAAGTCAGAAACGGTGCTGAGCTGTCATGATTATTAGGCTGAGAGCTCAAATCTTACAGGGGCAGATGCAGGCCCAGGGAAGAGGAAACAAGACGTCAGCACGCTGAAAATTGAATGTGTGAAGGTCTTAGGTAAATATCACAGCTCCAGCAGCTCCAGCAGCTCCAACAGCTCCACCTACAATTAGGGTCATTTGCATTATGTAACATCCATTTTTAGTGCACACTGTTGTCTTTTGAATCAGTTTACATCAGCTCGACAAAGAGTGTGCAGGTCAAAAGGTTGCCTCGTTAAACTGCACGATGTTCACCGTGGGAGCGACGGTGAATCCTGAATCCTTCCAAGATTTCTGTGAACATGCAGGATTTGCCTAATGCAGTAATTTGTCAAGATATGTAAGAGGGAGTCTTCAAATCATTTTCTTTGTCGCTGCATCAGCGGTGAAAATCCAACAAAGGATTATTTTGCTTTCACGTGTGGTAGAGTGCTGCTGGAGCTTACGAGGAAGAGAGACAATATTAGAGCACACGATTCAGTGTGTGTCTTGTTTTCAGGATCCACTAAATTACCGAATGTAGTCTGTTGTGTGGTCGCATCTGTGACTGTTGTGTGTTTGTGTGCGTGCGTTTGTTGTGCGTCTGAGCGAGAGAGAGAGAGAGAAACAGAGAGAGATTATGCTGGGAGCCAAAAGAGGGAATGAGTGCATGAAAGAGGGAGAGGAAGAGGAAAAAAAGACAGAAATTGGGTCAGTGATCTACATACCAACGTACAATGTTAACATCAAATTACTCAGCTCGTGGCTTTCTTATTTCTGCTTGTGTTTATCTCTTTATCTCTTTAGAAAATAAATGCAGTTTTCAGTCATCCTTCTTGCCTAATCTCGTTCTCTTTCCATGCAGCCTTTGTCAAATTAATCCCTATCCCCATACGCCCGCCCATCCGTCTATCAGTAAATACATACACGCTTGCATGTAAACATCAATGCACTGTGGCAATAGCACACGAATAACACACCCGGTCGTGTTTGTTGTGAGTTAGTTTCATAAATGATGCCACAAACTGACCTTATGACCTTAATCTCATCCCTGACTGCTTTCAGAGCAGTTTGCTGTTTTAAAATGACCCGCAAATTAAGAAAAACATGACATATAAAAGTTGGCTCCTGTTTATATGCAGTACCTTCACACACTGCCCTCTTCCCATCACTCCTTTTCATTTCATTGCCCTTCATTTAGTAATCCACTGGATTATGATAAAAACATGGCAGGGATTTTTGAAGCAAGACTTAAAGGTATTATATATTTAAAAATAAGACCTCAGTTTTTTCTTTGTGTAAAGTTAGGGTGAAGCTGTAAGCACATCGGTATTCACATTTTCAGCTCGTCTATTGTTTGTTTGCGAACGGTCCCTTTTCAAAATGCTAATTGCTTATTTCCATCTATCAAAAGCACAAAGTTTTAACTGTACTTAAGCAGAAAATCCTTACCTTTGGTTCGAAAAGATGAAAAACAAATAAATTATCAAAGTGTGTGTAGTCGGAGATTAATTTTCTGACGCTTAATCGTGTCATCTTTTCAGTTTTCAGTCACCTCAACAAACGAGCGATATTTATATCTGTCATTGCCAGAGACGCTCGTTTGTTTTGTTGGCAGGGCTCGCTGGGACTTTGCTGTGTGCACTTTTGCACACTTGTAATGTAAAGGCATCTGTGACTGAGCTTATAATGGTGGTACGCTTTCTGTTTTATTGCTGGGTGGGTGACTGAGAGAGGGATGCAGATCAAGCAAGAGGGCAGAGGGCTCTGCACGTTCATTGGCTGCTCAAATCGGGCGGATGCGGGAGAGGAGGGGGAGGGGAAGGAGGAGGAGGAGGGGGTTGAGGGAGCTCATAACGCTGGTGATGAGAGGCTTTGTAGCAAAGTCATGTTTCATGTCAGTGCTGTAGGAGAACACGTCTGCTAATGTGCATCTGGGACATAAAAGATGGAGGAAGTTATATTCCTCTCTATTCCTCTGTTGTCGCCCTCCTGCTGCTTTCCACTTTCAATTTCCTCATTGTCACCCATCATCTCAGGCTTATATACATAATTCTGCTGTTCATCCTACAGCTGTCTCAGTCCATCCGTCTCCATGTTCACTTCTTCCCCAGTTTGGTTTCTCTCTTTGTTGTCTTCGCATTATTTTAGTCCCCCTTCCTTTTTCTCACTTCACACCTGTTTGAAAGCAAGGTGCGCTCTCAGAGACAAGTGAGAACACAGGAAGCCTTTTATCTGTTTATTCTCCACTTTTTTTTTCCACTTTGTGCCTTCTTATCTTCCCCTCCCACACTGCTGCACCAGCGCCAAGCATGCATAAATGCATCCGTGCGCTCTTTTAGCACGTCAAGTTTAAGACATGCTACGCATTCTTGACAAGGTTATATAAGCGAGGTCAGGGGTTTGCTCCCACTGATGCCCTCGCTCTCATTCTCCAACTCCGAGGGTACTGTAAGGCTCCAAAAACATATGAAACTGCTGGGTCATGTTTTTTGGTTTTTAGTGTGCCATTTGCACTCAACAATACAAGAGGTTGTCTGTCTGAGGATACGCACATACTCTACATTTAGCTTTCAGACAAAGGGAGCACATTTTGAACGATGCAACCTTTAGCCGACACTCCTTTAATGGCACTCACATGCCCACACACACTCGCAGTGTAAAAATGGCAGCAGACCAACCTGGAGGCTGTGGACTCAAAATCCTCATAAGTACGAGCACTCGAGGCTCAGGCTGGCAGCAGCATGAAGTCATGTGTCAGTCACCTTGACCTCAGCGGTCAGTTGACATTAACAACTGGCAGATTTCACAGATTTTTCTGTCATATAACACAGCCTGCAGGTTCAAATGGTATTTGTTTGTGTGCGTGCGTGCGTGTTAGTGTGCGTATGAGAGAGAAAGAGCGAGAGAAATAATCAATTTATGCTTGAATGTGACTTGATTTGACAGTTCCAATGGATTATGAATTCCAGCACATGATTCCTGAATACATATGAGGACAGTAGGCCTTTTTATTAAAAAAAGGCCAATAAAATGTTTTAATAGGGAAATATTTGCCTAGGAATGAAGTGGTCCTGTTACGGTAATGTGCTAAAGTCTTGAGAAAACCCTTGTTTCTTTATTTTTTGCTTGGAGAATGAGGAATGCGTGCAGCGAATTATTGAAATGTGTCCAAACATACACGGAAATTTGTTATATAAGGGAACAAGAGAGCTTGTACAGTTCTAACAAATAAGCATTGAAAGTTAATAATTGGTATGACCACACAGCCTAAACTCTCTTAGGAAAGTTTTCAGGAATCGTTCTCCGGGCTTCATGAAGGACATTCAAAGCTCTTCTTTGGATGTTGGCTGCCTTTTTGTTCTGGTCTCTGTCAAGATGATCTCACAGTGCTTCAATAATGTTAAGGTCAATGTAGAGGCCAATCCACGACTAATAGCATTACATTGTGTATTTTTCTATCCAGGTATGCTTTTACTGCACAGTGCTAGTTTGTTTGGGATCATTGTCATTGCCAATGAAACACTTACTAGGTCATTTTGCATGGTGTATCATATTTTTCTGTGTTCATAATTCTGTCAATTTTGACCATGACAGAGCCTCCACCTCGTTTTAGAGATGGCTGCAGACACTGGTTGTTGTACCTGTCTCTATTCTATGTTGATAATTTGAACCAAAAATCACAAATTTTGATTCATCACTCCATAAGACCTGTTAGCACTGATCTTAATTTCAGTTCTTGTGCAATTAGGCCTTAACACCCACCCCTTTACTGAGACCATTTTTGTTCTATTCTTCAATTTGTTTCTATCGCAGGGGTCAGATTCATCTCTCAGATCCTGTGTCAGCTCTTCATGCTGTAGATAGTTTTTTAGACCTGTCACTTCTCACTTTGTCATTTATTTTTCCAGTTTACTCAAAAGTTTTGAGGACACATCGCACACATTGCAGCTCTACTTTATTTAATCCAACAAATTGTGCTTTCTTTGCCATTTTTAAAGATTCATCTAAAGAAACAGGAAAAGAATTATGCTTTTGTGACAGGCCAGGATGAGCAAATTGCCTAACGATACAATTTAAAATAGATTCCTTGTGAAATTATCTCTTATGTGTAGACACAACACTGGTCAATCCCTTGACTTTGGTGCCTTTTTGTACTTGATTCATAGGTCGGTGTTAAGTGGCTTAATAAGCAAAAAAATATTCCTCTAAAAATGGCTTGGTATGTACAAGGACTGGAGTGAAAAAAAACAACCAGCGTGCAAAGAAAAACCTTGAAAGAGAACTAATGCTCAAGATAACTTTACAGAAATTACAGGAAAATCTGGCTCGTTTTTAAGAAAATATAAAGAAATTAGGAGTGGCTCATTATATAAGGCACCGTACTGTAGAAGGATTGTTTAGTACTTAATAAATATCTTTACACAGTTCTGCCGCAACTTTAGAATCACAATCCTAATATTGTGTTGGCCTCCCTCGTGCTGCTGAAATAGCTCTGATCCATCGAGGCGTGGGCTTCACGAGACTTCTGAAGGTGTCGTGTGGTATCAGGCACCAGACGTTAGCATCAGATCCTTGAAGTTCGGTAGGGTGAAAGTGAATCTGTCACACTGATACAGGCTACACAGCACCTTGAACTCCTTTACATATTCCTCAAATACTGGGTGCATTACTCTGCTGAAAGAGACCACCGTCGTCAGACAAAAACTGCTGCCATGAAGGGATTACAGAGGTTATTGTTAGGTAGGTCAAGAACGATCTTCCACGCTTGAGTTGCGATATTAACTCAGACAAGTTAGACAAGTTAAAAAACTTTAAAGGAGTGTTTTAACACTTAGGGAAAATATTTTCTACTCTTACTTGCTAGAAGGGCTGACACCACTCTCTCTGCTGCTCTTTGTACGATAAATACAAATCATATAAGCAGTCGGTTAGGCCAGGTTAGCATAAATACTGCAAAAGGAGAATAAAAACATCCAATTCTGTCCAAAGTGAGACAAATCTGCCCTACAGCAGCCTTACAGCTCACAAATCAACACACTCAAACTCCTAATTATGGTGTGTATAAATATTTATCATTAATTGCTTTTACCACATGAGACTGTGGCTAAACCGTCTCCTCCTGTTTACAGTCTTTATGCTGAAGTAAACGAACGCTTCTGTAAGTAATATCATCATATTGCTTATTGTCCAGGAGGAGAGTGGTGCAGATGAGGTAAATAAGTCAACCTCCACCTTCAAAACGCTCACTATGACCTTTCGTGTGTGTCTTTGTGTGTGTGTATGTGACTGTCGGTTTGCTGGCCACTTCCTCTATAAACAAAAGTTAATGATAGTTCTGGGTTAAGCCAACAACAAACAAGAGACCGCTGCCTTTCAGATGAACTTTTGAACCAATGGGAACCACAAGCCAAGCTGAAATTGATGCTTAACCCCAAACCAGTTACTGCAGTTTGATTTTGTTCTGGACAAAATGAGGGGAGCAATAAAAAGGGATTAAGTAAGAGGGTTTTTTTGTTTGTTTTTTTGATATTCGTGACTTCTGAGCTGCACATAATACAGATCGCAAAGACCTTACATAAAACAAAATCTGAATTGTCTGAATAATGCCAGATGTTCAATTTAAACTACGTCACACATGATGTACACGTGCACTTTCAGTGAACCTGTGAGTATTAGCTGCACCTTGCAATCAGAGTTGACAAAGCAATCTTAACTGAAGGTCCGCTTGCTGAGGTCTTCCCAAGTTTTCGCTTTGAATGTCATGCAGATTACTTTCCATTATCTACTTCAACAGTGCACTGACAACTGAGCTTTGAGAAAGACGGTGTGATATCACTGAAAGGTCCAGAAGAAGCTAGTCTGAGCGCAAAAGATATTTGGTCAGCTGAACTTTTATTAATGTATTTCAGCGACAAATCCAAGTGCTGGCTATTCTTAACTGGCTTGAATGTTATCAGTGTGTTATTTTCTGACCATATAAAAAAAAAATAGTGGTATGTGCATCTGAGCCCAAATTTAAGCTTGTTTCTTTAACAGCAGCTGCAGCATTTCATAGTTTAAACCTGCAAACTCATAGCAGTGAACACCGCTAATGGAGCAGTGATCACTTTATTTATATAACCGCAAGCTGTTAATAAAACACAACCTTTCTTCTGTCTTCATGTCTCCTTACAGCCTGTCCTGTGGGCTACTTTAAGTCTATTTCAGGCTCTATTCCCTGCACTGTGTGCCCATCCAACAGCCGAACCAGCCATGAGGGATCGAGTGTGTGTGAATGTCGCAGCGGCTTTTACCGGGCCGCCAGCGATGCCAACTCTTCTGCCTGCACAAGTGAGCTTTGTCTGTTTGTTTGTTTACGCCTGGCTCCTCTGCGAGGCGTTCAAGGGGCCTCATTGGAGTCATTTGTCATTTGCTCAGACTGTGAGAACCGAGATACACAGTCAATGGAACAAAATCCTTTTGCTTTTAAAGACTATTTTAATCTTTAAATTGCACCAACAGAAAAACCTGTTAAGAATGAAACTTTCCTACGCTCGTTCATACGAAATTGCCTCACCATCAAACTATTTTATAAAGTTCTTTCCATTACTTTTCATTGCATAAATGTCTTTGCCAGCCTGCAGGTTCTTTCATATCTTAAACATTTTACCAGATGCTTCCATCTTAGAGTCCACCGCTTGCATTATGTATGTCAAACTCCTCCCATTCTCCCCATCTCTGCTTTCTCCGCAGCTCCTCCGTCTGCTCCTGTCTCTCTGACCTGGGAGTATGAGAGCGGCGATGGTGGGGTTTCCTTGAGGTGGCGCCCTCCGGTGGACATGGGAGGCCGAAGTGAGGTGTGGTACGGGGTGGTGTGTCGCATCTGTCCGTCACCGACCTTCACCAACTCGGCTTTGTGCTCTTGGTGTGGGGAGGGCGTCACCTTCAGCCCCTCCCAGACCAACCTGAAACAAACCAAGGTCACCCTCAACAACCTGCTGACCAGGGTCACGTATCTCATACAGGTGCTGTGGAAAAACAGAAGATTCTTCCTTGTCTTATCTCACTCAAAGTTTGAAGCACTTCCTGGACCCACAGATGAGATGAATCCACTGTGCTCTATTATTTTATTATAAGTGCCGCATCAGTAAATACACACCAACATTTAATATTTAGTTCGGCATACCTTGACTAAAGCATCGCTTATTCCTTATTCATAATGGACAGATATTTCCCCATTTCCTGGCGTTTGTTGACCTGTCATAGTGGACGCTGCACGTGTCTGTCTTTGTTTCTCAAACGTTGAAGCGTGTCATAAATATAAATGGGGAGAAAAAGGCTTTGAAATTCACATCTGTGTGTTCTTGGTATTGACAGGTGCAAGCCATGAATGAAGTGTCAGCTTTGAGTCCTTTCCCAGTTCGATACTCAAGCATCAATTTCACTACGAGCCAGTCAGGTGAGAACAGGACGGAGACGATGAAAAAGATGAGATGAAAGAGGAAGAGACGCTCTGATGATGACGTTTGCGTAGATTGTGTGTGTGTGTGTGTGTGTGTGTGTGTGTCAGTTTTCTCTCCCCCTCCTCCTCCCCTCTCTTTCGGTCTCTTTGCTCCATGTTTTCTGCTCCTGCTCTCTGAACGGGAGGTTGCTCGAGGTTACAAAATCCTGTCAGATCCCATTATGGTCACTGTGGAGGAAGAAAGGGACAAATGAGAGATGGGAAGACAAAGAGACGGAGAGAAAGAAAGATGAAAGCAGATGAGTGGGCAAAGGAGAGGAGAATGGGGCATTGTGCACACCAAGTACACCATTATACAATTTTCCATGAAACCGATCAAGACTGGCTCGGAGGTTCAATGAGCTCACATTATCTAAAATCTTCCTGTGAGTGCTCTCAGAGCTTATTGATCAAATGAATGGAATGCCAGAAAGTTCCCTTTAACTGCTCCCAGCTCACTGAGTGAAACTAGATCCTGACTGGTGCACCATAAAAACTCCTACTTCACTTTTACGCTCAACTGAATTCTGTCTACATGTTTTGTAACACTGCCCTCATGTGGGCACTGTCACTTGTGAACTAACAGCTCTCCTGTTTTAACGTGCTCAAGTATCGTCTCTTGTCACCCACAGTTCCCAGTACCGTTCCTATGATGCACCAGCTGAGCCGGGCCCCGGACTCCATCACTCTGTCGTGGCCTCAGCCAGACAGGCCTAATGGAGACATCCTGGAGTATCAGCTCAGATACTATGACAAGGTATGTTCAGTGAAGTCACACATACCGGCAGAAGGTTTCAGCATTCGTTTTTCAGTTTGATAGCAGCTGGTTGTGAGGGGACGTCACAACCTCTCTTACAAAACCAAGTTATTTGGTTACGAAATGGTTGTGATGAGACAGATGCAGTATCAACTCTATGGACTGGTTTTGCCATAAACATGTTTTTAACACAAATATCTAATCAGCCAATTACGTGAAGCTCAGCACGTTTAGGTATGTAGACGTGGTCAAGATAACCAGCTGAAATTCAAACTGAGCATCAGGATGAGGAAGAAAGGTGAATTCAGTGACTTTGAACGTGGCAGGGTTTTTAGAAATTAAAGAGAGTGGTTCAAAAAAGGGCAGCACGGTGGCACGGTGGTTGGCACCGTTGCCGCACAGCAAGAAGGTCCTGAGTTCAATTCCACCATCAGGCCGGGGTCTTTCTGTGTGGAGTTTGCATGTTCTCCTCATGTTTGCGTGGGTTCCCTCCGGGTACTCCGGCTTCCTCCCACCGTCCAAAGACATGCAACTTGTGGGGATAGGTTAATTGGATAATCCAAATTGTCACTAGGTGTGAATGTGCGAATGAATGTGAGTGCGAATGGTTGTCTGTCCCTGTGTGTTAGCCCTGCGACAGACTGGTGACCTGTCCAGGGTGTACCCTGCCTCTCGCCCTATGACAGCTGGGATAGGCTCCAGCGCCCCCCGCGACCCTGAAAAGGATAAGCGGAAGCGAATGGATGGATGGATGGTTCAAAAAAGAGAAAAGATCAGGTTTTCTGGGTGAAAATGTCTTGCTGATCCCAGAAGTCAAAGGAGAATAGTCAAACTCCTTGATGCTGATTGGAAAGTAACATCATCCCAAATAACCACCTGTTGCAGCCTTGGTATGCAGAGAGCATCTCTGAATACACATCAAATCTGTAGCAGAAGACCATCTTGTACTGGATGGTGAGCTTTTATGGGCCTCTTGACTTTCACCGTGACTACAAGCATCTCTCTACCTACCCGACGTGTGGTGTATTCTTTATTAGTGAGCTGGCCTGTTTTCACAGCAGTGAGCATGATCTTGCTGTTTTGACTGCAGCCTGTCTTACTCTTCCAGTATTACCAGAATTATTTAGATTTCTTTGTTTAACTGACAAAATTATAATGTACAAAAATGTGCTAGAAACTACAAGAAGAACATTAACTCGTGTTCACAATGGCCAGCCTGCGCAGGCAACAAGATGTTTTATAATGGAACCATTTTTTCCACCATAACACAGTATGGCATTCAAACAACAAAACAACGGTGGTTTAAGTGTTCACTGGGTAAATACACACAAAGGCATCCTTTACTGAACATACTGGCCGTGATTGTACACAAAACAAACTGAGCCCAAACAACAGACCCTTCCTCTCTGTTCGTCAGGGTTCAGACGTGGACAGCGCATTGACTGTGTACAGTGAGACTAACACAGTGACCGTCAAGTCTCTGATTCCCGGCTCCATCTACGCCTTCCAGATCAGAGCTCGAAATGAGCGAGGCTACGGACCCTACAGCAACACCATCTACTTCACGACGCTGCCTCTAGGTAATGCACACAGTCATTAATTTTTTTATAGTTTAAGAAAAAAGTATATATTCTGTTATTGTATGGTCTGTCCCTTACAATAGAAAGCATGTTGAGGCAACTGTTGTTGTGATTTGATGCTATATAAATACAACTGAATTGAACTGATTTGAAATGATTATAGAAAACTGTCAAAAGATCATATTGGCATAAGCATTAAAATAAATGCACATGCTGTTGTTTGAGTGTGGGTGTGCACAACTGTACTTAGTACAAAAACAAGCATTTACAAAGGAAAAACAGACAAAAGCTGGGGCAGCTTTCAATTACTGTAACTGCAGTTACATTCATCTCAGTGAAGTTGCATTACTATATGTAATACAAAGCTTAGCGGTTAATATAAGGCCTTACCATTCACATAAAAAATAGTAAGAGTAAGACCAGAGGAAGATGTCAGGATAGCATGATAAATTCAGGATAGCAGTTAGAGAAACTAGGGAACAAAGAATAAACTGTGAATCATTTTCAGTGCACTTTATTTTGCTCAATGTAAACTTAATCATGTAGAAATGAGAAGACTGTGTTGCAAACCAGAAGCACAAAACCAGCTATCAGCGACTAGATGTGATATAATTAGAAAAAGTGGACACACCAGGGTAGCAAAATTAAAGGTGATAATAATCAAAGACAGCGAGACAGGAGGGGAAAGAATCGAAGCGCAGGAGAGAAATGACTGCCAAAATAAAAGAGTAAGTTAGAAACCGGAGCTAAAGAGTGAGCAGACACAGGACGTTGAGACAGGAACTATTGAAGGAACACTTCTAAACTCTAAAACTGACTAAATTAAAACAAGAACTAAAGGCTCCAAAAATCCTCAAAAATAAAAAAGACATAACAAAACTCTGAACACCTGAAAAAGAAAGAATTCAACCTCAAAAACCCACAATTAGAACCGGGATGGTGCCACTAGAAGGGCCAAAGTTACACTATATGGATACATGTCCTGGGCCACCTACAGATTTCACCTGCAGCAGCTGCTTGGCCATGGAAACCCACACCGTGAACCAGTTTCTGTGTTGGTGTTAACGTCAGAGGTTTGAAACTCAGCAGTTATTGAATCAGCAGAAAGGTGCGTCTCAGTGACCTTGTGCTATAACTTAACATGGTCTGCCACTTCCTGCCCGAGCTGCTGTGGTTCCTGAGCGTATTCACTTCGCAATAATACAACTTACCGTTGATTGTGGAATAGCTAGGAGGAATAAGTTCCCACGCTCGACCTCAGTGGGGCATTTAGAATGACCTATGCTTTTACAGATGTTTCTAAAAACAGGCTGCATGGCTGCACCTGTGGGAATAGGATTGAAAACACCTGAATTCAAAAATTAAGAGGTTAAACACCTCGGTATGAACACAGCAAACATCTCTCTGTAGTTATTTTGTCATTTTTAATACTAAGAAAACATCTCTGCCTCAGTATTAACATCAATATCAAACTTTCAAATAGAACATATATCGCTGTAACTAAAGATAAAGTGGTCTGTATATCCAAAAAAAGCACATCTGAACTTGATAGCTGAAGGTGTTTCATTTTCTCTCCCGCAGAGGAGCATTCACAGCAAATCCAGACCCGGCTTCCTCTGCTGGTGGGCTCAGTCATGGGTGGGGCCGCGTTTCTCCTTGTCGTGGCAGCCATTGTGGTTGTGGTGGTGTTTCGCAGGTTGGTTGTGGTATAAATGCCATAACAGATGAATGCATGTATGTTTTAATCTGGTATTTCAGTTTTTGACTGCTTTTACATGGCAGTAAGAGGAGGGAGAGTCCATACAGTGACCGACTCCAGAGGTACATCAGTAACAGAGGTGAGTGAAATATAATAAAATGAATTATTTATTTTGGGATTCATTGTTTTTTTACAGGAAAAAAATAAAGATGCTCTATATGTTTATTATTAAATGAATAATACAAAGAAATGCTATCTGTGTGTAAAGTAAAGCTCATCAGCTTTGCATTATAAAAGATCATTTTTACCTTGTTTTTGGGATTACATGTCTAAAGTAAAGGACTAAAAGTTCTGAATCAGTTTTTCAAAAGTAGATTTCTTGTTCCCAGGTGGAGTTAAGTATTACGTTGACCCATCCACTTATGAGGACCCTAGCGAGGCCGTCAAAGAATTTGCCCGTGAGATCGACCCAACTCACCTCAAGATCGAGGAGGTGATTGGTGCAGGTACGTTTCATGGTCTCCTTTCTTTTAAATCTTGCTGTTGTTACATGCTGGCAGCAGCACAGTGTAATCTCCTCCGTGTTTATTCCATTACAGCCCAATTTGGCGAGGTTTCTCGTGGTCGTTACCATCCGCTGGGTCGCAGGGAAGTGCTGGTAGCAGTGAAGACTCTGCGCTGGGGGGCATCAGACAGAGAGAAGGGGATGTTCCTCAGTGAAGCAGGAGTCCTGGGACAGTTTGACCACCCCAATGTCCTGAAACTAGAGGGTGTTATCACCCGTACCCCTCCAGAGAGGATCATCACTGAGTTCATGGAGAACGGGCCCCTGGATGCCTTCCTCAGGGTGAGAAAAACAACGCACTGTCAGGAATTCCTGCACATGTTACACCACACTGGAGACTTTTTTTTCTCCATCATGTCTCTTAATTTCTTCAGGAGAACGAAGGTCAGTTCAGTGTCCTCCAGCTTGTCGGGATGCTCAGGGGAGTTGGAGCAGGGATGCGTTACCTCTCTGAGAGAAACTTTGTTCACCGAGACCTGGCGGCCAGGAACGTGTTGGTCAACTCCAACCTGGTCTGTAAAGTATCTGATTTTGGCCTCTCCAGGCTTATGAGGGGCTTGGACCACAACATACCAACTTACACTGCCTCACTGGTAGGTTAGAAGGGAAGGAGCGCCTTTTAGCTTGGTTTCCATCATCACTGAGTGACTGTATATGTTTTTTGCTCTGTTTTCATCTATCAGGGCAGTAAGATTCCTGTGAGATGGACGGCACCTGAAGCATTTCAGCATCGCAAGTTCAGCTCAGCTAGTGATGTCTGGAGCTTTGGAATACTGATGTGGGAAGTTATGTCCTACGGAGAGCGTCCGTACTGGGACATGAGCAATCAAGAGGTGAGTATGAAGAAAAATGTTTCCTGAATTGTTAAAGAAGCAAATGTGCAAAACCCTTGCTATAGTGCACTTATCTTTATTATGGTGTAACAATATACAGTTAACTTGAATTACTGCTTTGCTGTTGTGTTCTTCCATTAACTTGTCAGGTGGCAATTTACATCTGAGTTTTTTAAAAGTCTTATAATACATAATTTAATAAAGTGTTCAAGAAATTACATATCAACAAAAGCAATTCAGTATTGGACTAAAGGGTGCCCTCTGCTCATGTTTTAAATATTAGACAGAAAAGTGTATTTAACATTATGATGTCAAAGTGAAGCTGACTTTTGACCTTTGGGATTTTCTTTTCATATTTTGCATATAAGTTCTTCAGATACATCCAAAAACGTGACATCAAAGTGATCTTGAACTTCATCTTCGAGTACAAACGGATATTTGCACCATAAATATTCCTTCCAGCTGTTCCTGAGCTATAGCATTCATATCATTCATAAGAATGAGGTGCTCATGAAGTCAATAAATGGGATCACAGTGATCTAATCAAGTCCTTCTTTAGCCCAAATTAAAGTTTCGCCAAGCTCATGGATTAGGCATTATTATCTGCCTTTCTCAGCCAATGTGAAGTTTTTAACAAAAAATCTCCTAAATTTTGCATTCAGTGCATCATGTAGCAATAAAGTACCAATAAAATCAAATCACTACCGACGCTGACAGATGCAGAAAATACTGTATCTGCAAAATAAAGATGAATTTGTGCTGTGTAAATCATATTTTAAATGCTTAAGCTGTTAAAACAGCCTTCATTATGTACAATATTTCAGTAATCTAGAGGAATAAACGTATTATTACACAAATGTGGCCCTCCAGTACTTAAATGTACTTTCCTCCCCCTCCTCCTGTTACACAACAGGCATATTTAAACGGTGACAAAATGCCAAACTGATGAAATTTGCATAATTTTCTCTTAGTCATTCTTGAAAGCTCTGAGAGATCTGTGACCTTTCATGGAGGCTAATTGCACAAGACTCCATCTGCCCTACTTCTGTCTGATGCCTTCCTCTTTGTGTCTGCAGGTGATGAAGGCAGTAGCAGATCAGTACCGTCTCCCGGCCCCCCACAACTGCCCCCCTGCCCTCCACTCTCTAATGCTTCAGTGCTGGCAGGCCGAGCGGGCAGACCGACCAGGTTTCGACTCAGTCCTGTCTTCTCTGGATCGACTCATCAGGCACCCTGCGTCCCTCAAAGCTGAGCCAACTCGGTGAGACGCCAGCTCCT
Organism: Mchenga conophoros; assembly: GCF_057382185.1. Lineage (NCBI taxonomy): Eukaryota > Metazoa > Chordata > Actinopteri > Cichliformes > Cichlidae > Mchenga > Mchenga conophoros. The sequence continues at coordinate 25,269,970 of NC_140536.1, read as the reverse complement.
GGCAAACGCACCTGCAAAGCATATCCGAGGCAGCAGGTGATGCACAATCTGCTGCAGTTATGGATTCTTGTGCTCTCATTTTTGACATTTACAGAAGCTGCTCCCAGCCGCTGCTCAGCCCCACTCCCACAGACTTATCGTCAGTGGTGACAGTCAGTGATTGGCTGAAAGCGCTGAGGATGGAGAGGTATCAGGATGAGTTTGATCGAGCGCACCTGGACACATTAGACAGCGTCAGCAAGCTTACGATGGAGTGAGTATGCATGGATAGTTACAAACGTAAAAATACAGAAAAATATATCAAACATTTTTAAAGCTGGCTTCTTGACTTAAGATTTAATTAGATCAGTCATTAATTTAATTTTAGCTATGTCATGAGTATTATCAAGCACACCAGCCACCTGGTATCCACTGAATCCTCAAGTCGAGTTGTCGCATAGTGGTAAAGAGCCCAGTGGGCCGACGCACTTTTAGACTGTGCCAGAAGCACTGGCAGCCTTTTTGTTCATTTTCATTACTGTATTTCCCTATCAAATCTCTTTATGCAACTGGACCCTCCCCAATCTTTGCTGTGCTCTTACACACCTTATTGAACAGAGTTTAGTGTGAAAGAAGAGCTGAAAAGGTGGCGCTGAAAGCTAAGAGAGACAAAGAAAGAGAAGCTAGAAATAGATACAGGAAATGTCAAATTGAGCAACATGTTAGCTGTCAGGGCAATTGCTGCTGCGCCGTCAACAGTAGTAATGTACCAGCAACAAGCAGTAATGAGCCTTCATAGACACAGGAGGCAGCTGTAGCACTAGCTGTGGAGAAGCTGTGCAGGCGGAGGGACACCAGTCCCAAAAACAGAGTGAGAGACAGACAGAGGGAAATGAAATTAGAATAATAAGAAAATAGAAGAAGGGAGAGAGAGAGAGAGACACGATAGACCGACTGCAACAAAAGTGACAAGGCCGATTTTTTTTTTGTGCATTTCAGTGCACAAAAACATTTCAGAGCAGCCCTGCATACTGGTGCTTGGTCAGGACCTGTAGGTGTCTCATTGCAACTCACTGAGCACTCCATTAGTGTTATGAAACAGACACCATAAGATAAAGGTGCTCTGATGGTGCAACTGATGAGGGACAAATAGCCGAGAGGATTTTGCAGTTTTTGTAGGTATCTGATAACCAAAACAAGTCACCATAAGATAAGGAAAGGAGAAACTTCTGCAACCTGCAGATTTAATTCTTTAAACAATCTTAGAATAGAATAGAGACAGAATGGTGGGCCAGTAGTTAGCACGAGGGTCCAAGAAGGTCCAAGAGGAACGAATGCATGAAGAACCCATGCTTGAGCTCCGATTTCAACCATCATCATAAAACTTTGTAGATTACACCTGTGTGCTTCGCACAGGTTTTTTGTTGATCTCAAAAGTTTTTCTTCCATCCATCCATCCATCCATCCATCCATCCATCTTCATCCGCTTTATCCGAGGCCGGGTCGCAGGGGCAGCAGCCTAAGCAAAAAGGATGGATGGATGGATGGATGGATGGATGGATGGACTTTGGCAACAGTAGGATGGGAAAATTGATGCTGAATCATCCTGGTAAGGAAATTCCAGAAAGTTGTATTTTCAGTGGGAGAAAATGCAAAGTCCAGGTGAACTGACTCAACTTTCTGGGATAATCCAAACTGTTAGAAAATTACCTTGGTAATTTTATGTTGCTCTTACACATTGATTTTGTCAAGATTTGAATATTGTTGTCTGAACTCTCTTTCAGAGACGTCCAGGATCTCGGCGTGAACCTGCTGGGACACCAGAGGAAGATCGTCAGTGCAGCCCAGCAGCTCAGGGCTCACCTGACACAGGGGCAGGTGGAGGTCTGAAACCTACCAGCAATACACCCTGTGCTGTGGATTTATGGGCTTCACATTCCTTTGCTTGTTGCGTCCAGTTTCGGCAACATTTTATTTGGATGGTGCACATTTTAACCGTAACAAAAAAGAGAGCGAGATAATCAGCTAACAGTGCCACTCTGTCTATTCTGATATACCTGACACTGCAACCAGAAGCAGTGAGAAAAGACTTTCTCAGCCAGTCATTCAAGACGACTAACAGAAGAGAGATACACTACAGGAGCTGCGGCCCAACTCAAAGTGAGGCTAGAAAGTTGCTGACAAGGAGGACTTTAAAGATTCCTCTATGTTTTTCCACTAGATTTCACTTTATTGTTGTCTGCCTTCTCCTCTCCTCCCCCCTCTGCAGTCCAATCTCTCCCTTCCTCCTCCTCTACTCACCTTGCCTGAAATGCTTCTGTTTCCTCTGTGCTCAATAAAACCACAAAAGTATTTTTTGTTAAAGTATCTAGGGAGATCTCTCCTCACAAAGAATTGCGTGAAGACAATCAAAGCCTTTTTCTATTTTTTTTTTTTGAGTTATTTGTAAAGTTGTATCACTTCCTCTCCACTTTAAATGCCAAATGCTAAACAATCAGTGTTACCTAGCAGCTAATGAATCACCTAATGAGGTGTTACCGTTAGCTGTCAGAAAAATGTATAGGTTGTTCAGTGTTACAGCAAATACTATGAACCACCAGTCCAAAGTCGGTACTGCAGATCCTTAAAGTTATATAGCAATCACTGCCATAATATTGGGAAAATCAAACCTAAGCACGAAAAGGCTTTTAATAAATGTAAGCCATGTTTTGTTTTGTTTTTTTTAATCCGCCTTTAGAAGACATATCCAAGGTCTGAGAGCTGCCCTGTTTGTGCAACTCACTGTAGAGCCTCTCAGTGACAGCAGAGCTCACTTACTCTAAAACACTTAACAAACTTCACCTCAGCTGCAAACACGAGCTTCTGCCTGCGCTGGACACAGAAGCTAACAGCACCCACCTTTACAGTATGTCTGCATTTCACACTTCACCTCTTTTGTTTGATTGCTAGAGTAACGACACTGAGTCATTGGAGCATTGTGAATGTGTGAAATGAGCAAGATGGACAAAATCTGATCTGATTTACACTTGAAGGAAGGAAGCAAAATGCTTTGTAGGTAGCTGCCCGTATGTCTGTGTGCTGTATATGAAACTCTGTTATTGCGTACATGCTGTACATGATGTGTGTGAGTGAGTGTGTCTGTGTGTGCATGTGTGTGTGCGCGCGCGTGTGAGACAAGTGTGTCAGGCTACACACATTTATAGGTGTTTACTTGTATGAATGTTCACCACTGTTCCGTAATTGTGCAAATTTGTAAAATAAATATGATTTTATTTAAAGAAGGAGTCTCCTGCATTTTCTTTCTCATCCGTTCTGCTCTTATATAAAAATAATAATTATCTGGAAACAGTTGTGATATTAAATATGACTTGCAAAAAGAAAATAATGAATATAGTCATTTTCAGGAGGCAAATGAATGCTTCAGTTCAGAAGACGCAAGCATGACACCACCCACACATGCAAACACCACAAAGCATATGTTTTGAATCCTGAGACTAAACCATTGTTAATATACACTTTGGCAAGTCGTAAGTTTACATATGCTCATCATGGGCATTAATGTGTGTGAATGTATGTGTGAATGGGTGGATGACAGGTTGTGTAAAGCGCTTTGGGGTCCTTAGGGACTAGAAAAGCGCTATACAAATACAGGCCATTTACCATTTAATGTCATGTAATTTAGTCATCGTGATCTTTAATAAACCCTGGGTCAAAAGGATACATATAGGTTCAAATATATACATACATTTACTTAAATCTAATACTCATTGGAAGATCCGAGGAACTCTGTGAAGATCTAAGGAGAGCTGTGAAAGTTTAGAGTTATTTCTAAACAACCGCAGATTACAAGATCGTCAAAAACAACCTATACGTTAGTACAAATTATTCAGCTGTGTCAACAATTTGCCAAGGTCTGGAAGGAGACATAAAGTGTCACCCTCAGATGAAAGGAAATTAGTTGGTATGCTCAGGATTAACCCACGAGCCACCGAGCCTCAAGCATGCCATGAACCAGGGATAGCTGGAACACCGGTGTCACAGTGGACAGCGATGCCGTGAACTCAGAGGGTGCCGACTAAGAAAGAAACCTGTTTCTAAAATCAGCACCTTAAAAATTGACTGAAACTTGCAGCTGGACAAAGGTTTTATGGTCAGACAAGACAAAGATTGAGCTGGCCGCAATGACAAGAGCCATGTTTGGAGAAGAAACAGTGAAGCATCGTGCTCTGGGACTGTTTTGCTTAACAATAGTAATTCTTGTTTAATTTTGACTGATGTGAATTTGACATGATGGCAGTAATAAAGAATGAGCAACACAAATTGCCCATATAACCAAGAAGAAAGAATATATGATAGATTTTTCTTGTTTAACATCATGTTTGGTGCAAAAGATGTGAGACAGAGGAAGAAAATCAGGTTGCAGCCACGGGGAAGGATAATGAAAGAAAGGTGCAAATTACTCATGAGTTCATGGATTGGCACCTTTAAGTTTTTCTTAGATATGTTACATTATGACATTTATTTTCAAACTTTACTTTTTCAAATATAAAACTAATACTGTATTATACATTATGGTTGTGGTAGCTTTATTTACCTTCTCAAAGGAGCCAAACAGTACATACAGCATGACAGCAGTCTGCATGGTTTTTGACCAAGAATAGTTTATAGAAACAAGTTATCTATCTGTCATGGTCAAACAATAGTGTCGGAAGATTGTGTAACAAAAGATAAACACAAGTGGCATGTCACGGTCATGGACAAAGCAACAGAATGACTAACATGGTCACAGATTTACATATTTATGGTCACATTTCGCTTGAAAAAATATGTAAACATTTCCCCTGGTTTGAACAAGGCTCACCTTGTTCCGCTAATATCACCTTCACAGTGTCCAAAAGTGAACTTCTCGAACTCCTCGCACTTCACGTTCCACACATCAGCAGGTTTGTGTGAAATCAGAGTTAGAGATCTGCTGGGATCAGCAGTAATCCAAGAACAGAAACAGGTCTCCCACATGTCCCAGTGGTGCTGATATCAGAGCAGATCTGGACTGATATAAAGACTACACAAACCTCCATGTCATGGCTGCCAGAGTAATCTGGCTGGCGCCTTGCTGTATTTTACTGTATATATATTTTTCATACTGCAGAGCATTGCATCCCAATGTCAAACTGCGGGATAATTATAACAATATTTACACCAACAAAACTTTACTTTAGGAATTATCATCCACAGACAGCTTTAAGATCTTTTCAACTTCATGCATTTTCTATTCTTTTACATTGCAGAGTAAAATTACACATCTATGTGGTAACTATTAACAGCTGTTATTTTTGCAGACTAGGATTTTACGTTAAAAATTTTACAATGGTACAAAATTAAGTCTTTACTGAAACTGTTCTTAAATTAAAGCACAAAAGCAACATCAGCGAAAGATACACAACAAAACCATTTACAGACCTTCCAATGAATTCAGATTTTTTTTTCCCTTTTCAATTGCAAATAATTTGAACTATTGACTTTAGGATCTATCACCCTAATGAAACTGCTGTTCTTAGAGTTTCTCGTGGCATTTTAGTGAAGAGAGATGCAGATGAAAACGTTGTTCAGCTACATTTGACACAATTCGTCATGGTATTTTGATTGACAGGTTAGCAACATGGCTGGGCATCTCTGGATCAGACTTAAAATGTTTTTAATTCTTATTTCCAGACAGAACTTACTCAGTTGCTGCTGACAGCTTGGCGTCCTCATTTGCAACTTTGTGCTATGGTGTGTCCCAAGGTTCTGTTTTGGGACCTGTTCTGTTTGCACTGTATTTGCTATCTCCAAAAAGTTGATTCTGTTCATCTGGACGTAGCGTTTTGTGGGAGAAACGTTTCATCACTCATCCAAGTGACTTCTTCAGTCTCAGCTGACTGCAGGTTTCCCCAAATCTTATAAACAGTACATTTGGATAATGACTGAAACCAGCCCACTGAGGAACAATGGGCTGGGAGGTCAGTTCCTTAATCTTAATTATGCAAATTCTCATGACCACTGATCAAAACCCACTGATCAATGGCCATGAGTACCATTCACAGAGAGTTGGGGAATGGCTGCAATCACAGCATTGTAAGATGGTGACAGATGTACCCTTAGGCCCCCTCCTCGACTCAGAGATGGTCTTTCCCTTTTCAAGTAAATGGTCTCCTTGACTCCGCACTCAAACCAGCGTTCCTCCCTGTCCAGGATGTGTACATCCTCATCATTGAAAGAGTGTCCACTGGCCTGTTGGTGTAAATAGACTGCAGGGTCCTGGCCTGACGAGGTAGCTCCTCTGTGTTGTGCCATCCGCTTTGCCAGAGGTTGTTTGGTTTCCCCGATGTATAAATCCTGGCAATCCTTCTGGCACTTAACAGCGTACACTATGTTGCTCTGTTTGTGTCGGGGGACCCGATCCTTGGGGTGGACCAATTTTTGGCGCAGCGTGTTTTGGGGTTTAAAAGCCACAGAGACCCGGTGTTTAGAAAAAAAGGGATCACATGGATCACATGGGATCACTACAGGCTTTCGCTTGGGCAGCGGTTGTAACCTGCAGTCAGCTGAGACTGAAGAAGTCACTTGGATGAGTGACGAAACGTTTCTCCCACAAAATGCTACGTCCAGATGAACAGAATCAACTTTTTGGAGATTTACTTTCCTGGGTGATTGAGAATGCATCAATATATATTTGCTATCACTTCAACACCTTTGAATGTGTCTCATATCATTGTTATGCAGATGATATCCAACTGTACATTTCTTTTACTCCAAAGAATGTTGTAAAAATATCCATCCTTTAAGACTGTATTGATGCCATACAGAACTGGATGGCTGCTAATTATTTTCAGTTAACACAGAGAAAAGTTTTTGTTTGTGCTACTGACAGCTTTGTTTGCACTCTGATTATTAGTCTTGGGTCTTCATCATTGTTTCAATCAAATGTCAAAAATGTAGGTGTCAGATTTGATCAGGCTCTTAGTTTTAATACACATATCAATAGCCTTGTTTGATCCTGCATTTTATCTGTGAAATGCTGCCCGCCTCAGTCGAACGGTGTCCAAGTCAGAATTAGAAATGATAATTCATGCTTTTGTTTCCTCAAAGTTGTAATTCACTGTACGTTGGCCTCAGGAAGTCCTTTTTGGATCACTTACAAATCACTCACTGCAAAGTGCAGCTACTTATTAGGCTCGCTAGTGATCTCACTTGACACCTATTTTGCTGTCTTTGCATTATGTATCTTTGTGATTATTTCCAGAGCTATGCATGGTTGAATGCCTACTTACTTAGTGAACTGCAGTCATATAAAACATGCAGGTCATTGAGATCTTTGGACCAAAACCTGTTGGTGGTTCATCTTTTTGGACTGAACATTAAAAGAGACTGTCTGTTTGAGGTTGTGGCTTCTTAACTATGGTATGCACCACCACTACAGTTCAGATTTCGTTTCTGTGGGCTGCAATGAAACGGTTAAAAAGTAGCTCAAGACTTACTTGTACAGGCTTGCTTTTAAATTATGAATATTATTGTTGTGTTTTAATGTCTATATTTTTATTTGATTATTGTTGTGAATAACTTTGTGATCCTTGTCTACAATGGTTCTACATAAATACATTTTACTTATTTACTTGGTGCTATGTTAAATTTAACTCATATAAACTATCTTCCACTGACATTAAGTTAAACACAAAGGCTCAAATAAACACTGTGCATGTCAGACTGTTGATGAAGATGAAGAATATTAAAAAGGTGCAATTGGTTTAAGATTTAAATAAAAATATGCTTTAATTTCAATTCTGATCACATAAAGACAGACAACCCGCTTTAATCTAAAACGTTAATTTTAATTACCCTCTCTAAAAACTTTAAGGAAACAGTAATTCACAAATTTTGAAAATAGCATTATTTTTGTAACAGACCTTTTTTTTTTCATTTACAACGACATTGCACTCATGTAGGCTGAACAGTTGTTAAAAATTATGTTTTGTATATTTGATTTCATTTGCAGTATAACCTTGCAAATGAAATTAAAATATTTTCTGCAAAGTCGTGAGTGAACATTTACTTCGTCCTACTGAATTATTATCGTAACCATCTGAAGCCTGAACCATGAAATAACTGCCTTTTTATGTGTTTATTGAAGCTTGTGACAATTTTGTTTAAACAAGAAATTAAATATTAATTCACATATATGAGTTTTAATATTTTTTGCTCACACTTTATGTGTTAACTTTACACATCTGGTTTTTAAGGGGTAAAAAAAATCGCATTGACGTCTCAAAACGTGTGTATAAAATATGACACATTTGGCATTACGGGGTCAAAGAAAGATTCAAAATATTTTTTAACACTGAAAAATCTGATGATGAACTAAAGAGTAATATGAGAATGACTCATGTGACCTGGAATTTTCCAGATGGCAGAGGGTGATGGTTTTACATAATCCAATTTAATCATGATTTAAAATACATATTATAATACATCTTACTTGCAATATCATTTAATGCAGTCTATTAGGAATAATTAAAGTTTGGATATTAAGAAGCATGTGGGGGGAAGTTTTTTTATTTTATTTCATTCTTACAGTTTTTCAAAGAGTTTTTCAAATTACTTTGATTAATGGCCCATGTGTGGAAAGTTGTAGGTTCAAATCTCTGGCCAGTCAGGGGACTTTTGTAGAGTCACTCTAGAGACGTCCTGTCTGTGACTCTGTGGGTGTCCCTGTGTCCAAAGACATGCATGTCAGGTTATCAGTGAGATTGTTGGCTGACCTGTCTAGGGTGTACCCTGCCACTAGCCTCTAACTCACCTGTGACCCTAAGAGACGGAGTGTGTTTATCCTGCAGGCCGCAGAGGTGTACATTTGTTGTAATATCTCACAAGTGCTTCCTCTACAATTCACTTTGTTAATCATGTTGTTCTTTATGTTGTATCATTTTCTATTTTAATGCTTTGATTAATGCTTTTTAAAAATAAAAATGTTTTGGGGTATGCAAAGTTAAATATGTTGGAAGGGTCAAAAAAGGTTTTGCGCTGGTCTATTTTTCTTTTTATCATTCTAGGATATTTCTTTTTTTTTAAAAGATATTCAGGATTATGTAATCCTTACACATTTATAGACTCACAGCTATAAGGAATCAGTCTCAGTTAATTTCTTCCTCTTGATCCTTGTTGTCCTGACAGATTTGACCAAGTTCACAAAAACTACAAAAGATATTTCCTGAAGATTTCTTTCATTTTAATTGCATTTCTATCACTAAACAGTTTGTGGGATTTTACGGCTAGTTTAACTTTCGTTTTGGTTTGGCTCTTAAATAACGGTCATCAAGTACTATTAAGTCACTCTGGACTCAGGAGTCAGCTGTCATAAGATTTCTGTAATAATTGTTTTCTGTGGTGTCTCACCTCAAATTAACTCAGTGTTGTTACACATGTCCAGAAACAGTGAACACCAAAGCCACAAAATCATGTTTTTTTTACAGTGTTATTGTTTTCTTATAAAGACCTTAGCAGTTTTGAAACTACTGGTCTTTATGACACTGCTTAAAGATGGTGCTCTCTGTCTGGTAAACAGCTATTATCTCCACAATACTAAATGATGGCCACATCGGCAGCCATTATCAGGGCCTCCTATAGTCTTCCTAAACCCTGTTTATCCAGTGGTTAACCAGCTTTTTAGTCATGACCTAAAAATGGTGCAGAAAAATATGTGTCCACTACAGCCGAGGTGACCAGAAATTTAAATGTTCGCTGATTCAATAGTTTGTAAATAAATCAGATCTCTGTAAATGAAATTTGTGGCTTTTTATCAGCTGAATGTGTCAACTCTAAAACTAATTGCAGTTTCACAAAACAACACGCGCCATTAGCTTTGTTTTCCACATTCAGAGAAAAGTGACATTCTCTCATTGAACATGATGCTGCTGCCAGCCTCTAGATGATCATTATAGTCTTTGTAGTGCAGTAATTACTGCATCTGGGATCATTCCTGTTGACACATGAATGGTGCTCAACATGTTATATCACTGTGAATGAAGCTAGATGTTTAGTGTTTGTGTGTCCAAGAAGCAGCATGGTGGAAAATCCTTTATAATCTCCATATTTTCCAAATAATTCCAGTTTCACTCTGAGGATTTTGCTCATTCATTAAAAAAAAAGATCCAAACTAAAACGCAATGCCATAAAGCGAGGTATAGAACAGCATGCTTGCAATTTCCAAACAGGTTTTCTTAACAGTTCACTACAAGTGGTGTGTTGACTGTCATGATCTTGCTGAATTTTCATAGTGGCCATGCAGGTTTCGGTGGTAGTCAGAGGAATGCTGAGAGGCCTGGTGATTGCATAGATATCCGCGAACTGGGGACTGGACCATTGTCACTTTGCTTTTAAGGAGATCAAGCCAATAATTTTAGATCAGCATGACAAAGGAATTCCTTGTCAACAGGGAGTTGAAGCACAGCTTTCTCTGTGGCACTTCTGACCAGTGAAAGTCTCCTTGCTCATTACTGCGTCACTGTCTTATTCTTACCTGTCAGCTTTCCACGCATCCTCCTTCTCCACCCATTTGCTCTCATATCTCCTCCCTCTTGGCTGGGACATATATATATATTGGTGATGCCACAGGGATTTCATCTCTCCTCGGGGACATTTTTAAAGGTGGTGTGTCCACTTTTGAGTGTTTCTCTCAGTGTCACCAGAGATTGAGGAGCAGCAGTTTCATTGCTTAAGGGTGAGGTAAGACTGAAAAGATTTACTTTAATTTATTAATAGAAAAAACTACCAAAATGAACAATTTTTTTTTCCACCTGTGGATTTAGACTCCATAGCATTTATTTTTCACCCACTCTACTTTTGTCTTTCTTGAGTTTCTTAAAAAACATTCCTAACTTTTCGTTTCACAATTCTAGTCAAACCTCAGGTGCCAATGTCACCGTCTTTAGCCAGATCTGCTCCGAGCGAGCTCAACCATTGGTGGAGCCAGCTGAAGTTTCGCCTTCAGAACAAAAAAGGATGGAATGAAATGCTGGATGAGACATTTCTGCTCTACACAAAAGGGTAAACTCCTGCTGACGCCACTTTCCAGTACATTCAGTTTTGTTTAAAGTTTTACCATAAATCTGATTTCTTGTTTCTGTCCTTCTGTCCCTCAGTGTGAATGACATTCCTCTCTTCTATGCGGCTAAAAACAACAGTGCTGGTTGCATCAAGAAACTGCTAGGTTGTGCATCCACGAATATCTTTGAGAGAGGTACGACTGAACAAGGAGTTTAAACCTTACATTGCTGCCTTTTTGGTGTGTTTTCCGTGATTTTAGAAGGTGTATCTTCTTGTTCAGGCTCCCTGGGAGAGACGGCCCTTCACGTTGCTGTTATGAACGATAACCTGGATGCTGCTGTGGCTCTGATGGATGGAGCTCCTGACCTCATTAACGAGCCCATGACCTCTGAACTTTTCCAAGGTTGACATGCAGAAATTCATAACTGCAAAACACCAATGCACATCATGCAGACTGAGTGCTGTGTGTAACTATATAGATGTCAAGTTGGCAGCTTTTTGGTCTGCAATTCAAATAATTCAGCTTATTAGCAAAATCTGTGAGATTTTTGATACAGTGGATACAAGGGCATGTAAAAGCCTAACACAACAATTTAAGCAGGTTTTTAAAAAATCTAAGGACCTTAGAAAGTAAGCGAACTGAAGAAACTTAAAGAAACTTAAAGAAGTCTTAGTCACTTTCTTTCTAAGCTCCCTAATATTTTAAAAAATATTTTAATTAGTCAAATCATATCGCTGAGGTTTTGTTTTTTTTTACTTCATTATTTTATTCATCTAACAATAAATCAATAAAGGGCAACAAATTCCAATTATGAGGCCTCATCTGCTGCTTTTGGAGAGCAAACCCTGTCAGGGTTACAGTGGTGGATAAAGCAAAAGCATTAAGTGTAGGTTTTACCAAAGCTGGTGAAACGAAAACCAGTGTGTTGGCAGTGAACTGATGTACACTTTCTCTCTGTGCTCCGCCTCAGGGATTACTCCTCTCCACATTGCTGTGGTGAATCAGAACATCGACCTGGTTCGTCATCTGATTAGTCGCGGTGGTGACGTGTCCACACCTAGAGTCACTGGTCTGTATTTCAGGAAGAGGATAGGAGGACTTATGTACTGTGGTAAGCCAGCATGAGTGAACTTACGTAAAGAAATGTTTCAACCATTAATTACAAGGCCGGTGGCAGGACAATAAAACCCCAAACTGGTCCCAACATATGTGATAAAAACAAGGCAGAGAGAGATTTTGTGCAAAATAACAAAACGCGTGGCTTTTCATCAGGCGAGCACATCCTGTCTTTTGCTGCTTGTGCTGGGAATATGGATATCATCTCCATGGTAATCGATGCAGGCGCCAGCACCAGGATCCAGGATTACAAAGGTATGAGCCCTTGAGTGAGAGAAGATCAAGTATTATTTTACACTGCTAGGAAATTTGACTGTGTGACTGCTTAAGCCACAAAATATTCTGCATCCCATGTGTTATTAGGGTCTTATTTTTAATTTGATTTATCACAGCATTGTCTAAAATTCTCACCACTAAAGGACAAAATCAACCCTGATGGGTTTGCCACTAATTGCAGCTTTCTGGCACTGGTCTTGTAATTTAAACTCAAAGAACCTCAAGAATTACTGTCAGGCTCAAACTAGCAATTTTCTTATCTAACCAACAGCTGAAAATGCAAAAAGAAAAATTGACATCAGCCTGAAAAGGTAAAAGTTTCAGGCTTCTTTTTTGTCAAAGCTAAATTATATTGAGGAGACTGTTCATATCAAAGACACTACTGAGGCATTATACAATACAATACAATACAATAAAACGTTATTTGTATAGCACATTTAAAACCAGAGGTTGCCAAAGTGCTTCACTTAATCCAATAAAACAGTAGTAAAGTACAAAGGCGGATAAGCTAGCAGGTGGGCGGCATTGTTTAAACAAGCATACAAGTACACAAGTACGCAGATAAGGAAGCAAGACTTAACGATAAAAACAATAAAACAATGTAAGTAAAAGAGTAAAAGAGAGGAAAGGGCAGGGCAAGAAAGTACAATTAAAAGGCATGCTCTAGGAGGCCGGGAAGGCTAAGCTAAAAAGGTTTGTTTTCAATCGAGACTTGAAGGTCTGGATCGAGTGAGACGCGTGAATAGTATGAGGGAGGTTATTCCAGAGGTTAGGTGCGGTCACCTCTGGTTTGCAGCCGTGACCTAGGTTGCACCAAAAGTAAGACGATCTCAGTGTTCTACTGGGAGTATTCACGCTAAGGAGATCAATAAGGTAGCTAGGTGCAATATTATTTATGATTTTACAAGTAAGCAGTAGGACTTTGAAATCAATGTGATGTTTAATTGGAAGCCAGTGGAGGCCAGTGAGAATTGGGGTGATAGACTCAAGCCTACGAGTACCAGTTAGAAGGCGAGCCGCGGCGTTATGGACGACTTGCAATCTATGAAGAAGGGCAGAATGAATCCCAGTGTATAGGGAGTCTAACCTGGATGTGACAAAGGCATGGATAAGCTTTTCTAGATCCTCACATGGTAAATATGGCTTGGCCTTAGAAATTAAACGAAGTTGATAGAAACAAGATTTAATAACAGAGGACACATGCTTGTCAAGTTTAAAGGAGCCGTCCTGGTAAACACCCAAATTACTTGCAGAATCGGAAAGATAATCAGCGAAGGGCCCGAGGACACCAGTTAGATGGGCTCTAGGGGTGTGACTGTCAAAGATTACAATTTCTGTTTTCTTGTCATTAAGGGAATTGCTCAGCAGCCAGTCTTTACCCACATAGCAAAATTGGTATGACCCGGATCTGGCCCACACAATGTGCTTACACATGGCCCACATACCGCAAAGAACGACGGCCCTTTGGTGGCCCAGATCAGGTTTGCCAGATGTGGCCCACACATGGGCCAGCACAAGGCCAGTTGCAGACACACTGGTGGTCCTGTGCTGGTCCATGTGTGGACTGCGTCTAGCAAACCTGATCTGGGCCACCGAAGAGCCGTCATTCTTTGCGGTATGTGAGCCATGTGTAAGTTGTGTGCAACCACGGGCCAGTTGTAGACACAGTGCTGGCCCTGTGCTGCCCCAGAACAGTTTTAGCTCTGGCCCCAGATGTCAGCCTAATGTGTACCTTTATCAAGGCATGTAATAACAACATGTGCCGGAACATAATAGTAAATAACATGGGCCCGGTGGCGCCTGTGTCCGGCAGCCTCGCCTCTGTCAGTGCGCCCCAGGGCAGCTGTGGCTACAATGTAGCTTGCTATCGCCAGTGTGTGAATGTGTGTGTGAATGGGTGGATGACTGAATGTAGTGTAAAGCGCTTTGGGGTCCTATGGACTAGAAAAGCGCTATACAAATGCAGGCCATTTACCATTTACCATAACATGAGAAAACTCTGTTCAGACAGTGAATGGACTGATTCTTATATGGCGCTTTTCTAGTCTCCCGGATTACTCAAAGTGCTCTATACAACATGCCACATTCACCCAATCACACATACTTTCTCTTAACTGAGTGCTACCTAACTGCATTCATACACATTCACATTCTTAACATGCAGACTAGATAAGCCAGGGCTGGAACCACTAACCTTCCGATCAGTAGGTAAATTGCTCTACCGCCTGAGCTACAGCCACCCACTGGTGAAGATGAGTAAACCGTCACTAGGTTTTGGATAAAGTGTACACTCACAAACCTGTCAAACCTGCATTTGAAATCTTGGCTACCATAGCAGTATCGTATTGCAACATGGCATTTGGGTCTTCTAACTAAAATAGGAAAATAGGAACATAAATAGTGCCACCATTGCCAGACCTGGCCCACATCTGGTTGACATACACCCTGCCATGACACCGGTCAGTCAGATGTGCCACCTTGATGCCAGATCTGGGCCAGACCTGTTTTCTATGGGCCCGTGCCACATAAACCAAACCACAATTGAGCCAGATATGGCATGCCATCGCATAGACAGTGCCATCTATGCCAGGCCTGGCCCATATCTGGATGACATATGTTTTTACATGCCAGAAGTCAGCCAGCAGTGCCGGCTTGATACCAGATCCGGGCCAGAACTGCTTGCTATGTGGGTAACTTCACTTATACAATCGAAGAAGCGAAGCATTGATGAAGTATCACCCTCAGTCAATTCAAAATAAATTTGAGTGTCATCCGTGTAGCAATGATAAGAGAGTTTGTACTTTTCAATAATATGACCAAGGGGTGACATATATAGAGAAAACAGCATAGGACCCAGCACAGACCCCTGAGGGACACCACAGGTAACAGGGGCAATGGAAGAGGAGTAGGTACCCATGGTGACAGAGAAGGACCTCTCCGATAAGTAGGAATTAAACCAACCAAGGACCATACCTGTAATGCAACCAGATGTTCAAGCCTTATTAAGAGAATGTTATGGTCCAACAGCTCAAAAGCAGAGGACAGGTCCAACAAAACTAAGGCCGCGGGGCACCCAGAGTCAGTAATTAAAAGAAGATCATTGAAGTACCTCGAGAGTATAGGTTAAAAATTAAAAAAACATTTTTAAATGCTAAACTAATTGTTGCCAGTTTTTGCTCACATAGCTAAATGTTTCAGAGTAATGACTGATTTCTGGTTTATGGGGACCTTCAGGAGGTTAACCCAGCTGTGCATATCTGAATATGAGCGTCTTATTAACAATTAATAGCTTTCTCCTGTCTTCTTGTGCCTCCTGCGTACACACTCTCCATACAGGCAACACAGTGCTTCACATTTTGGTCTTGCAGCCCAACAAGAACATTGCCTGCCAGGTCATTGACTTGATTATGGCACGCGATGCAGAGCTGGACCAGCAAGTGCCCCTTGATATGGTTCCCAACTCCCGAGGCCTTACACCTTTTAAGCTGGCTGCAAAAGAGGGAAACACAGTGGTGAGTAGTACCATGGAAGATTCACATGGTGACCCAAACATGAAAGGTGGAACAGATTGTTCCTAATCTCATCCTAACCCCCTGTCTCTTAAAGATATTCCAGCACCTAGTTAACAAAAGGCGTGTAGTCCAGTGGAGTCTGGGCCCTTTGACCTCTCACCTGTATGACCTGTCCGAGATCGACTCGTGGGCCGATAGCATGTCAGTGCTGGAGGTCATTGTGGCCAGCCAGCAGAAAGAGGTACAGAAGAATATGTAGGTAGCATTCAGGAGAAAATGCTAATTGTTATCAGGACGTTAGTTCTGACTCTGAGATTTTTTATATCTCTTCTATTTTTGCTCTCCAGGCAAGGAAGATCCTGGAGGTCACTCCTGTGAGGCAGCTGGTTAGTCTGAAGTGGAACCTGTATGGGAAACATTACTTCAGGTAAGATTTTGTTAGTTTTGTTAAATCTGAACTAAAATACTTGAATTGTACACATGTCTATTGCTGTTTAACACACTGGGTTTCTTCCTCCCTTTTTGTTGTTAGGTTTCTGCTGTTTCTGTATCTCTTGTACATCGGGACTTTCACAATGTGCTGTATGTTTCGCCCCCTAAAGAACGCTCCAGAGAACTACACA
Source organism: Mchenga conophoros (assembly GCF_057382185.1). NCBI lineage: Eukaryota > Metazoa > Chordata > Actinopteri > Cichliformes > Cichlidae > Mchenga > Mchenga conophoros. The sequence continues at coordinate 25,253,384 of NC_140536.1, read as the reverse complement.
ACGTCAGATGCAGACAAAACTGTCTGGGTTCAGAAGACGCTCAAGGTGGGCCAGAACTATGAATTATCATAGACATTAGAAAACCTTAAACAGATCTCAACATTTTACTCACTATACTGTTTGAATGAGACACCTAAAGTGAAATTTTTATGTTCAATGTGCTGACTGTTTTTGAACTATCCCAAAAATATAATTAGATTTTTATTACAGCACATTTATTTTAAAGAGTCATATTTCAGATTAACCTTTTGGAAATAAAATATGAACATTTATAAAACTGACTGCCTAGAAGTAACATTAAACCAGCTCTCACGTGTTAGTACTAATTATTATGATCCAAATAGTCGACCGAATCTGCATAATGAGTACTTTGATTTAGTTTTCTACCCTCTTATCTTTGTTTAATTTTTTCAGTTTGTACTTCTATTACATGAGTTTTATGGAGTTGACGTTTTGGGTGTAGATGTTTAGGTCAGTCCCCACTAAAAATTCAGATTCCTCTAATTGAATCCATTATTACCCCCTATTTTCCCAGTCCCCACCTGCACTGGGGCCTGCTACACATTTTAGGAAGGCAACACTTTCATAGCGTGTCACTTCTACTTTGGCAGTTAGTACTTCCTGAACTACAGCACCACCAGAGGTTTTTTTGCCCCAAATTACTTCAGCCATAACTTACGTAAAAATTCAAATACATAAGATCCACTAAATGCATGTGTAAATGCCAAACTTTACACCTACATAAGTTACACTGTCAGACAATAATGAGATTTTAATATTTATAACAGCATCATTTCCTCTTTGTCCACCTCAGGAGAGTTATACAACACATGGGGATAATGTGCGGCTCGCAGGAGAGATTATCAGCGTCATTGGAGCTTTTGTCATCCTTGTGCTGGAGGTGGACATTTAAAATATGCTTTTTGTTTAAAAATATTCAACAGTACATTACTGTGAACTGTTCTGACCTCATGCATCCCCTGTGCTCCTAACAGATCCCAGATATTCTGAGAGTTGGAGCAAAGCGCTACTTTGGCCAGACGGCACTGGGAGGCCCTTTCCATGTTATCCTGTAAGCAAGCACACACACCCTCTGAGAACCCAAGCAAAGCATAATGTTTGGGAACACTGCCTAACCTTGCTGCCGCTCTTGTTTTTGACCAGTATCAGCTATGCCTGCTTGGTGGTGCTGCTGTGCGTGTTCAGAGCCTGTGAGGTGCAGAGGGAGGCCGAGGTGATGGCAGTGTGTTTGGTCCTCGGCTGGTGTAATGTCATGTTCTTCGCCCGTGGCTTCGAAATGCTTGGCCCTTACGTCATCACGATACAGAAGGTGCGGATGGGTTTCTACACGAGCTCCATGAGTAACAAAAACATGAGTTTGCTCTGCTCACACACCTGCTCACACATGTTTTCATTTGTTGTTTTGGTTTTTGAGGTTTTACATTTTCAGACTGAGCTCGCTTGTGTCTCGTTTCCCCCTAGATTATATTTGGAGACCTGACAAAGTTTATGTGGCTGATTTCCATTGTGCTCTTTGCCTTTTCCACCTGTGAGTATATTGTTAGCAATAAAAATAAACACAAATTTTACAAAACATTCTTTAAAGGAGACCTTCCTGCTCTCTTACAAACATTTTTTTCTTCTCAGCCCTCTGGATAGTCTACATGACTCAGGAGGTAGATTCCCTTCCTGCGTATCGCTCATATCCCATCAGCCTCTTCTCCCAATTTGAGCTCAGCGTTGGCCTCATCGATCTGCCTGTGGACCACACCATCCCTATACCTGCGATTGTCCATGTGTTGCACTGCACCTCCTCTCTGGTTTCCCACATCCTTCTGCTAAATCTGCTCACCGCCATGATGAGTGACACACAATGGAGGGTGGGCCAGGAGAGAGATGAGCTCTGGAGGACTCAGGTAACAGGGTTATTACACACACATGTGTAATCACCTCTTCAGCGTGCGTTAAGCATTGCTGTGTCATGTTTACAGCTGTAATGTTGTTATTCAGGTGGTGGCCACGACGCTCATGCTGGAGAGGAGGCTTCCTCGCTGTCTCTGGCCTCGACTTGGGGTCTGTGGGCTGAACTATGGCCTGAAAGAGTGCTGGTATCTCAGGTAAGATGCAACCTTGTGTCAGGAACAGACGAAAACCCACAGAAATCACCTAACACAGCAGAAAGGGATGTTATCTTTAAAAATAAAGTCAAACAGGAAGTTTGTACAGAAACGACAGCCACAGCTCATGTCACGCTATAAAATGCTCAATTCTTTTTTTTTATTGTAGTTTTTATATTACTTTCACACCTCCTAAGGCTACACTGCATGTTTTTCTTAGTCGATTCTTTTCATTTTTGCGTCCGTCTCATCAAGGTTAAAGAGGAAAAACATTCAGCCTGGCTAACAAAAGCTGCCTTTCAGTACAAATCAATTCAGTCTATTTCTCAACACATCAAATATTCCTTTGGTTGTGTTTTTTCTTATTTTATCTCAACTGGTGAATGCTCATATGAAAGAAAACATGAAACAAAAGCCAAAAGCTTGAAATTCGAAGTGCTGTAACTCAGTTTTATAAGTTCTTTCTACTCTTGACATACAACTTTGAATGCAAGCCCTTGTTTGAGCACAAGCTCCTGTTTGTGAGGGCCAACCAATCAGAAGACAGGTAGTTTAAAGTGAATTGGACAAATATGAGTTGCTCCAAGCCAGTATAAGACTAATAAGGATCATTTTGAACTGCAAGTTATGGAAAGCTAGTGTAGACAGGGAAAATGTGCATAATACACCCTTTTAAGTGTAATAGTAGGTTATATATGTATAAGTAGGGGGAAAAATATAGTATTAGTAATACGATAAGAATGGTGCTTCTCACTGCAGGCACAGCATTACTCATGGGTGAAGTCCATCAAAGGCTTTCATTTAGTGTCAGTGGGCAAAACTGTTTTCCTTCTGTAAGTGAATAAGCTTTTTGTTTTGTAGGTGGGGCCCCCAAAAAAAAACGGAAACTAAAAAGAAGAGTGTAACATAATTAATTTTGAAACATGCGTGACTTTTTCTTTATTCGTCTTCTTTGCAGGGTTGAGGAAAGAAATGACTCCATGATGCAAAAGATGCGGCGTTACGTAAACGTCTTCTCCAAAGAGGATGAAAAGGAAACGGAGGGAGATGAAAATTCTGACTTCAAGGGAACCTTGAAGCTGAGACTTAAAAACAAAGGAGGATGGTGGGAGCTGGTTCGACACAGCGCTTTAGGTTTGGAGATGGAACAGGATGAGCCAGAGGAGGAACAGAGCATTAAATATGTTTAGAGAGAGATGCCATCTAACCCAGAAGTTCCTTCCTATCATCAACTTTGAGTCATATACATATTAAGTAGATGTAAAGAATTGCTGAATTTCAGTGACCTTGGGGTGAAAGAACCACACTATCTTGATTTTTCAACATAGTAAACAGTGCAATTATTTCCGCAGTATTATGCCATAGAACAGACTGTGATTTTTATAGAAATATGAAAGATGTCTAGCAGGAATATATGCTAAAAAAAAACAACATAGAGATTCATCTTATCATGTAGGTAATGAGTAATTTTATATGAGAATAAAACTTTCTTAAAACAGTTTCACTGTCACTTCATTTGTAAAGCAGACAGCAGATAATAAAATCATACAAAACAAAGGAGCAAGGCACTTACAAAGCTTTACAATCAAATATTAGAGCAGAAATTATTCCACACTAAGCTGCAAGAAAATCTACTGTAAATAAACTGCTAAGTGTCAGACTTAGCAACTGTTATCTAAAAAGCTTGTTTATATTTCTTTGCTGGATACTGGAAAGAGATGTCTTGGCATGTTATTGTTGAATTTGATGCTTGCTGGCGGAACAGATTTGCTCGCGGTTCTTTTACAAGAGCTGCAGCTGACAGATGAAGTAAGTGGCGACGTTGCAGGGAGCTCTAATCCAGTTTCTGGCAGATGGGCCTGTGCTCTCTAGGATCCCACAATTCCCAGTTCTTGGATCTTCTGCCCAATAGCTGCAAAACAAAAGAAAGAGTCATTAACTATTATTCTGCAATCTATATCTGGATTTTTTCTTTGTTTGAACAAAGTGTCCACTTTATTAGGTACACTTGTAATTCAATTTGCCAGCTGTGCAATAAATGTTTTATTTTATAAGCTTATTAACACATGTACAAACACCAATATGCACAGTGCAATAGTGGCAACCCTGATCTAAACCACAAACAACTATGTCTAAACTAGTCAATTGTCTGTTTTAATAACTATTTATAGAATCATTTATAGAATAAAGACCTCTCTTGCAGCTTTGTGCTGTCAACCCAGGTCCATTCAGTGCCTTTTTTAATGGTGCCGATCCAGTATTGGAGATTCCCTTTCTGTGTCAGAAAGTCCTAAAAGAAAAAACACCATTGATGCGTAACTATTAGCAATTATTACCACTTCATAAACTGCTTGCTTGTAATATATAAGCATATAGTTAATAACTCAAGGAAGGAAGAGAGCGGCATAAAAGTTATCAGATTCACCTGAACTTCTTTGCTTGTAATAACAGCCAGAGATCCCCCTCTGGAGGTGCAGTTCTGCTCGCTCTGGTGCCACTTCAGTCTAAAAGTCGACAGGAAAAAGCACGATCGGCCAAAGGTCATCCACCCATCACCACACAGCCGGCAGCCATGATCTGGAAGCAGAGAGAACAGGAAAAGCTTATTTAAAAAACAGGTTAATGAAAAAGTAAAAAGCTGTTAATCAGACCTGAAGCTTCCCACACTCTTTTTTTCCTTTGCATATTCAAGGGTTTTGCTTGTGATTTAATTTTCATCATATTTTCATCTTTATGCATGTATTTTTTCAGTTGCACAGAAATCTAAAAGAGTCTCAATTTTTCCTGTTCTATAAACAAAAAAAGAAGCCAAAGAAGAACACGAATTTGAGTCGAGACTTGTTTAAAAACTAATTTGAATCATTATGAAAGCAGAACTATAGCTAAAAACAAGGTGATTGAGAAAGAATCCCCCCCCACTTTTTGTGCCTGCTCACGTTTAATGTGAATAGCTGGGAACTGGGCCTGGCAGTTCTCGAAGGAGCATCCTGGAGCAAACGCAGGTACTGCTTCTTTAGCTGTTGCACTTTCCTCTACCACCGGGCAGACTGTGGGTCCAGTTTGCACTAGAAATCAGAGCACAATGGGAGGAGATTTGAGAGAAGGAATAATGCCCTGAGGCTGCAGCAAAGCAATAAGCAATAGTTTTACTCCTTTGTTATGCACTGCTATGAGAAATAGAATTTTAAAAATCCATAGCTGAAAACAACTGTGCACCATTTTGATCCTGCTCTGCCAGGACCTTCAGTCTTACGTAATCTGCTTTGGTGTTATAAACATGGTGGTGCCAGGAAGGGTTTGTTATCACAGCGCTGACATGAATTCAGATCCATGGCTGCAGCTACTCACGTTTCAGGCTGAGGATAATGACAACCACCAGAAGGACGATGCACATTAAGGTGAGGAATAAGCACACTCCACGGTACAGACGCACATTTCCTCCAGTCGGTTCTTTGCCTGAGGAAGACGACATCAGATAAATGTTAATGAGCACAACAAAGACCGCCATGAAGCCTGCAAAAGCTGCAGCTTCCTACCTTTCTTCCCCTCCAGTTCAACCGATAATTTGGGTTGCAAGTTTTCATCAGCCTCATCTTTCTTATCCTCACCGTAACTGCGGCAGAATTTAATATACATGGAGAAAAACGTCCTGGTATTTGAGAGAAAGCTTGTTTGCTCTGTTGTGCTCCGTCTTCTCTGCTGACTCAAGACTGGCTGCAACAGTGCAGTTATAGGACGCCCCCTTTGTCTCATCACCATAGCAACTTGACCTTCATAGATTCCTAAGTTATTCATGGAGCACAGTGCCTGGCTTGTCCTTGAATGACCCAAACTTTAAACTCTCTTCCTGTCTCTCTCATTTTAAACATTAGTCTGTGTGTGTGACAAAGTTCTGAGAAAAACACAGACACAGCAGACTTTCTCCTTCAAAACAGCAGATAACTAATTTCAGATCAGTATTTATGTCTAATGCTTTGGAGATACGGAGGATGCACACGTCACTGATGCAGATTTAAAACATTAGTCTGTAAATATCATGTTATAGTACAAGGTTTTGCAAAGAAAGAGGACGTGGGTGACGACTTAATGAAGCACAAGAGAGCAAGACTTGTTTGTTTGTACCTCAGCAATGTAATAAAAATATCTTCCATTAATCTAATTAACAACATATTCTTGTAAACAAAACCATTATTTGATTTCACCAAATTGCAAAAAAGAACATGACTCGTGCTGTGATAGCTTTAATTGGCTTTGTTGCCTTTTTGCGGGTTAGTGATCATAAAAAAGTTAGACACATTGCTGTGCCATGTTGTCATGCCGTCTTATGTACTTATTTATTTATTTATTTATGCAGCTGTTGTTGTTGTCTTAACGACTAAACTGACTCACTACAACAATAAAGAACGATGGAAGTTCAACACAAAGGCCAAACTACAACAGGTTGTGAGTAATGTGGTTAGAGGGAAGTTTAGTTAAAATTGTTCTTTGTAAAGACACACAACAGACAGACTTCCTGTCAGACCGTTTTGCCTTCAGGCTGTGGGCGAATTTTTATTCGCACTGGATTACATTAACAGCACAGCAACCTCAAACTACATGTGGTCTTATCATAATGGTTGCACGCAAATTGGATTAAAATGATGTAACAGATGAAGGAAAAACTCATGAACTAAGCTTAATTAACCAACATAAATTATAGCAGTAGCATTTCATAACAAAGCCCAGATCTTACAGAGTAATTTTACACAATTATGTAAGTAATTCTTCTGGACTTAGGATGTAATTTGATTAACTAAACATACTTACTTTTAGTGATACTTAGCATTTACAGTTGACATACGTGAAATTTAATTACTATAGGTATTCTGGACAGTTTCCAGTATATACCTACAAAGAGAAGAGTAAAGAGAAACTATTATTTTATTTTATTTAATATAATATAGTAATATAATATATATTTATAATGTAGTAAGGGAGGTTCAGACCCTTGACGATACAGCCAGTACCTTTGATACTAACGTGTAGATAGAAGGTAATTATTAGTAAAATATTCTATATCACATTTTACTCTATAAGAGACATGAAAATTAATGCTAAACAAATGATTAATAAAGAAAATATTTTTGTAATTAATTGATTATATGATAACATAAATGATTATACAATTAAAAAACTAAACAAGAAGAGGGCACAATAAGTTTTTCTCTAAAGTATCCCAAAGTACACACTAAATGAAAAACATTTTTTTCACCCTTCTTCTCTTCTCTCCATTAAAACAGAAAATCCTGAATCCCATGTTCTGCTGAGCCTGCTTAAAAGCATTTTTAGATACTAAAAATTGCACAATTTCCATGTGATTTAGACGAATTAAACCGAAAGCGCATGACAATAACACCATAAGTTGCGAAATCATGAAACGCCACCAATATATCTAGTTCTATTTTCCTGTATATTACTCTTTAATGGTAAGATTATTGATTATGTTAAGTAACAGTTTTATTAGCAGTGGCAGCTGTATTAATACTGCTTCTAATTATAAGACAGCAATATTTCAGAGTACCTTATATTTCAGGTAAACTTACATTGTTACTCCGCAGTGATTTTCATTTTTCTACTTTTTAACACAAATTATTTTTTATATATATTGCAATATCTCCAGACATTAGTAAAAACACATTTTCTTGATGCATATCATTAGCATTATAAATGCATGGGAAAAACTGAGGGAGCTTTTTATGCCGAAACAATTTACTTAGGACAAAATGGTCAATAAATTCATTTGTTTTGAAAAGCAACAAATAATGTATCACGTCAAAGATCATTGTCTTAATAAAGACAAGAAATCTGCCTCTACATTGTAAGTTTTAGTGTAAAACAAGAAAACATCAACAATAAATCACTAAAAATAAAAAGACGGTCACAGCCCTAAATACTACAAACTGAAACATTTAATACCATATATCAAATATTCAGTACTATATTTATTTGATAATCCTACAAAAACATTAAAAAATAGTATTATACAGACTCTACAGTAAATTCTACAAAGATTTAAACATGCGCAATTTCACTGCAATGGTTACTATTATACACATTTTACTGTAACTGGTGATGCGGTTTGAAGATTACCAAAAAAAACCCACTTCTGCTTTTTTTTTTCTTTTCTCTTTGGCTGAATCGTTTTTTGTGAGAAACCAAAATATTTACTGCTTTAATTTATCTCCCAGATGGTAGATTATAAAGACAAAAAACACATTTATTATTATTCTGTATAATAATGATACTAAATCCTGTGTTTTACCTAAAGCACGTACTGAAAAAAGAAAGAACGAGCCGAAACTGGGCAACCAACCAGCTGAAGACACAAATATTTTGTGTAAAACTGTACCCAGTATTTGTTTTCGTGAACCAGCCGCAGAGAAAGCTTCTGAATAGACATCCTCAGATGAAATTTGCAGTTTGGCGTAGTGGTCTTGTTCTGCTTCCTCTAAAGATAAAAATACAGATGGACACATTTTAGCAAGAGAAATGAACCAACTGTGGTCGGCTTTCAAATAATCTGGATTTTCTAAAGTAAACTTTTTTAAAAATCTCAAAACTTTAAGGATTTTCTTTTTATTAAACAAGTTTTGAATCTTTTGCACAGTTTACTTACTTTACATAACATTTGCATGACTTGTATACATAATTTTAATTTAGACTTTGGTACAATGTAAACAGCTTCTTTTTTTTTACCTTCTTTTTTCACCTCCAGCATCGGTTCGCTCGGTCCTTCATCCCCTTCTTTGGCTTTTTCCGTCTCTTTGGGGATCTCTTGCATCTCCATGGCTCCCCTCTTCTTGTTTTCTCACAGTTTCGATTTTGCTGGAGCTTTTCAGACCTGCCTAGTCAACTGACAATGAGCTTATGTAACTTGTCATGCAGTTGCACAGACACTAAGTGACTTAGACTTGAACTTGGACTTAGACCTTTTATTGTCATTGTACAGTTGCTTGCACAATGGAATTACGTAACAAGACCACAAGGTTTAAAAGTAAAAGACAATATAGAAGAAGAAAAAAATATATAGGAACACTATGTACACTAGAATATAACAAATAATAAAAAAGGGTGGATGGAAACTGCACATCTGCCAAAATATTGCACAAAAAAGACATTTTACATTAAATGGAGAGACATCTAGAGCTGGTAATGGAGTCCAGAATGGAGAGTGGACACCTTCTCTGCAGTTTTGATGACCAATAAGGAGAGAGGGTCTGGATGACCCTCTCTCCTTATTGGCTGTTGTGCAACCAACGTACCACACAGGGATGGCGTGCACCAGCACACTCTCGATTGTGGCACGATAGAAGGACACTAGGAGGTCAGTCTGCAGCCTGTTGCATCTCAGAACCCTCAATAAATGGAGGAGCTGCTGAGCTTTCTTCATTCAGGCTGATGTATTTGTAGTCCAGGACAGGTCCTCAGAAATGTGGGTACCGAGGAACTTGAAGGAGGACAACCTCTCCATGTAGTCACCTTTTATGGAGAGGGGACAGGTGGTTTCCCTGTGTTTAGGGTTATTGTGGTCACACCATTCTGTCAGACCCTGGACCTCTGTCTGTGTTGTCAACGTTGGTGATGATTCTCATCAGGGTGGTGTCATCTGCAAATTTGATGATGATGTTGCGGGGTTGCGGGGGGTGCAGTCACTGGTGTAGATGGTGTATGGGAGAGGACTCAGCACACATCTCTATGGTGAGCCAGTGCTGAGTGACAGGGAGGACGATCTGATGACAGATTGTGATAAAGTTTTTGATCCATGCACATGTAGCGGGGGGAGGAGTCTAAGTTTACCAGCTTGGCTATAAGGATGTCTGGGATGATGGTATTGAAAACCGAGCTGAAATCAATGAAGAGACTTCCTTACTGAAGTCCCAAGATTCTAAGCAGAGTTTAGGGCAGTGGAAACAGCATCCTCTGTGGACCTGCGAGGGCCAAAGCTGAGTGGGCGGCAGTCCTTTATGTGCTTTAGGACCAGCTTCTCAAAACACTTTGCAACCACTGGTGTCAGTGTGATGGGTCTGTAGTCATTGAGGCCACTGATGATGGTGGACTTGGGGACTGGTACTATTGTCGCTGATTTCAGGCAGTGAGGGACAGTGGCATGTAACAGGGAGAGGCTGAATAGTCTGGTGAACACAGGAGCCAGCTGGTCAGCTCAGACTTTGAAGACACTCCCAGGTATTCCGTCAGGGCCAGCGGCTTTTCTCTGATCAACTGCTTTGAACACATTGTAAACCTGGTGTTCTTGGGGAGTAAATGTGTGTGGGCTGTGCTCAAAGGCGGCTATGGGCAGGGTGGTGTGAATGGTAGGGGTGTTTACAGTTCTCTCAAAGCAGGCTAAGAAGTGGTTAAGTTCCTCTGCTAATGAGATGTCTATTTTATCTGTATTTGCCCTATTGCCTTTGTAGTTTGTGGTGTGTTTCAGGCACTCCCATACCTTCTTAGAGTTGTTATCTGAGAAGCGATCCGATAGTTTATTTAAATAGTCAAGTTTTGCTGCTCTGATGCTTTTTTTAAGGTCTGCTCTTTCTCTGCTCTACATATCCTGGTCCCCAGATTGGTATGCAGAGTTGCGTGCCTTTAATAATGCCTGAACCTTACTTGTCATCCAGGGTTTATGGCTGTGGTCTACCCGTACCCGCTTTTACATGGTGACAGTGTCCATGCAGTGCTTGATGTAACCTAGCACTGCAGCAGTGCGAGTCTCTAGGTCGACATGTTCGAAGACACTCCACTCTGTGAAGGCAAAACAGTCCTGCAGCTGAGCCAGAGCTTCCTAAAAAAGGTGTTGATAGTTTGGTTGGTGCCCTTTGTCCTTTTCCTGAGTGGTGTGTATGCCAGGACAATGAGCAGAGAGAGGTGGTCAGACATGCTCAGGTGGGGGAGGGGAACAGATCTGTAGGCTTGGTTAATAATTGAGTAAACATGGTCCAAAGTTTTGTTCCCTCTCGTAGGGCATTTCACATGTTGAACAAATTTAGGCAGCACAGTTCTTAAGCATGCTTTGTTGATGTCCCCGCAACAATGTGTACTCCTCTGGACACGCCCGTTGCTGTTCGGAGATTGACTCATGCAGGATGCAGGTAGACAAGCGCTGATCTAACATTAGCGTCTGGTGGTATGTAGACTGCTGTTTTTTTTATATATATATATATATATATATATATATATATATATATATACATACACACACACACACACATATTATTATTATTATAAATACTAATAATATTCACTTTATTGATCCCCGTGGGGATTACTCTCTCTGCATTTAACCCATTCACTTAGTGAAGCAGTGGGCAGCCACCAATCAGGCGCCTGGGGAGCAATGTGTAGGGACGGTACCTTGCTCAGGGGTACTTCACGTTAGCCGTTCAGTGGCAAACAAATAAGGAAAGAACGCACACAATGGATGGCTTTTTTTTTTTCCACAAAAGTTTATGATAATTTACAAAAACAAAAGTACTATTTGCATTAAATACAGGTAAGTGAGGAAAAAAAGAGCTCTCTCAACATAATTGCAATAAGTTCCACTTCTTACAAAGAATTCGTGCTTTCAAACCTTCCTGTGTTTTTGTTTACTGAGTAAGGAAATCAACATGACTTACCCATCCTTCTCCCCTTAAAATACTGTCGAAAGTTAAAACCATGCCAGCACCACATTGTTTTATACAAAGCTTTTCTTCCACCATGCACAGTAGTTACTTATCAAAGCTACTATTATAGAGAATAAAAGGTGGATGTGAAGCATTTCGAAACAGCCCCAATTCTTTCTTCAGCCCATATCACTCTTCTCATTTGCTCTCTTGCTTGCTTGAGTCTTTCGTTCGTCCTCATGCACCGTACACGCTCTCATTACTGTAGGTCATGTAGAGAAACAGGTCCTCTTCATGGTGCTCCTGAACACATTAAAATAGCAGGGAATAATCCACAAATGAGCATGAAAAGTTTGTGAACTTGGAGACACACAACAACAATGAAAAACAGAAGTTTATTTTGGATGTGAAATAAAACAAGTCAGCAATTTATCTAACTTCCTTCTCTGACGAAGTGTAAAAAGAATGGGAAAAAAATGTGTCTTCATTTACACGTTACCTTTAGAGCTAATCAAACCCTCAACTGTATCAAGATGTTCACTTCTCTTTTCTATATATTCTGATTTTGGCATCACTTTTCGGATGATAAAATATCACTTAGCTCATCCTTACTTCTGTTTACTTTCTGTTAGGCGCGTATTAATAGGATTAGAAAAAGCGAAGTAACACTGCTGCCTAAGCAGATCTGCCAAAAGAGTTTCAGAATGTGAAGACAAATTCAGTATGTTATGCCCAGAGCAGCAACTTTTTAAAGCTTTTTCCTACTTTTTAAGCCACTTAACATGGACCTTCAAATTATTCAAGCATTAAAAAGGCACCGAACTCAAGGGATGAACCAGTGTTGTGTCTATACATACCAGACAAATTAGCAGAGAACCAATTTTAATTTCTTTAGTTGGATCTATTAAAAACATTCCCGGTTTGTGCCTGTTTCAATACATTTCTGCACCTATTTTCCATTTTCCTAGAAAAATATAAAGAAATGAGGGGCTACTCAAGACTATTCCACAGTGTAGTGTTTTTTGCATTTTTTGTTTTGGAAAAGGAAAGCAATCTCTAAATGTGGATAACTGTTGTTGTGAGTCTGTGCGTGCGTGCACTGAAATGTTTACCTCATATACTGCAGAAAGAGGGGAGCTGGATGGGGGAAGAGAGTTGTTGACAAAGAAGAAGAGCGCCTCCTCTGGTCTCAAAGACACACGCTGACGGATTAGGAAGCACAACTGGCCGACTAAAAAAAGGGGAAGGAGATAAAGGAGTGGATGGTCAGTGTATAGCAGACACAGGAGTTTCACTTCATGTAAGATGAGAAAGGAGGAAAAAACTGATCATGACAAGTCACAGATCAGTCTGTGACTCAACCAGTTACCGTAAAACAAAACTTCTGTAAAGTTAAGAGAACTACCAATAGATTAAAGAGACCAATAAAGGAGAACTGGAGAGCTCTCTGTAATTTTACCGAGTTATTATCAAACAAACCTATGATTCCCAAAGTGTGGCTGGTGCCCCCTGGTTGACAGGGAAGGTACTGCGAGAGGGTTGCAGTAATAGCAGAATTTCGTTTGAAATTATGAGTATGTACAGTTACATATATATGTAAATAGTACTTTTTATTCACTTTTGATTTACATAAAAATGCATTAAAACTGGTAATGGGAGGTGGTTAGTTTTGTTTTAATCAAAGTGAATGGCCTCCTGCTGTGCTGCTCCTCCACTGACACTTGAAAATCTCTAAATATGTTTAAAAAGATGCCCGCAAAAGCTTTTAACTTATTAGGGACATCCTGTCTGGTCCAAAAGCTTTGGAAAGTACATCATAGGAGATACGGTTGGCTTGTGTGGATAGAGCAGATATTTGCTGTTTAGTCCTGTGTTGGCTGATCACCAAAACCAGAAGAGCAAAGTTGACACTGGCTTAAAGTAATTTGAAAACAGCTTTGACATTGCATAGTTTGTCAGGCCCTGTTAAAATATAACACGTCCTGCTTACAAATACTCTTCAATCATTCACTTTTTAATTTTTCCTTTGGTTTCAAAATATCTGTAATGTCGTTTCACCTGTTAAATCGGAGGGTACTAAGTATTTCTTCTTGTCCAGTTCAGGAGCTCGTGACCTCGGGGACCTCTCAACAATGATCTGCAAAAACACACCCCGAAACAAAAAGCAATCATTAACAAACAAAGGCACAGAGAACAAGTACCTGAATATAAACAAGAAAAAAATCATTTATCATTTATATATATATATATATAAAACAGCAGTCTACATACCACCAATTAAAATGAGTCTTAAAGAATAATAATGTTGTTGTCATTTTTTTTTTATTACAAACCTATGAAGTAGATCTATTACACTTTTATTTGCTTTCTGTCACATATATACTGTTACAATGGTGGGTGCTCACATTAAACATGGCCAAAGTTCCAAATATTGAGGTCAGCAGATGTCCAAATAATCCCTGAGAGGCAAAAGTGCCACTTTAAAGTGCCAGCCAATCAGATGAAAGTTGTCTTAAAGGGAGAGTGGCTACAACAGTTGCTTTAGAGAGATGATGAACTGAGGTCCAGTAGAAGACAAACAAAGATCTTTTTTTAACCGAAGATACTCTAATAGAGCCCAAGAATTTAAAAAAAAAAAAATGCTTAAAATGACCATAGAAAGTCCACCTTAAATTAGCTGTGCATAATTTTCAAGAGTAAATTGCTAAACTTGTTAAGGCACTTTGTTGTCCGTGTATAAATTTATAAAAATTAATCAAGTCTACTGGGAAAAAGTCACTGTTGTTGTACTCACCGGTATCTTGTCGGGATGCTTGGCCCGAACTCTCTCTCCCTCTGCTCTCCTCACTTCTAGTGGTACTGAGCGCTGGTACTGACTGCCCATCTGAAACCATACACAGGGAAACATGAAGTTTCTCACAATAGCTATATTTATGCAGTAGACAAAGGAGAAAGCACACTGGTGGACTGACTTCAGTGCCCAGTGCATTCAGTTAACAAGTGATGATGACAGCTGGAAGAGTGCATCATTGTTTAATATCAATCCATCTTTAGGTCAAGAGTTTTGCAAAGGTCGTATTAGGAATTGTGGACATTATGGACATTGTGTACATTGCATATTTTTGTAAGCAGGGTTAGAGTTTTCCATTAAAATAAAAACAACACAAAATTGTACCTTAAATCTATCTGTCAACAGCACAATACCCATTGCCGTTTTTGGAACGGGAAATGTATTTTTATTTTTGTCAAACTTTGCAGACCTCACAGTCAGCTCTGCAAAGTTATGATGGGCTAATTTTTTATTTTATTTTGATTAGATTTATTTTTAGGAAACAAAACAATATTTACATGTTCATTAACTCTACTAAAACAGGGCACGACCATGACAATTAGACTTAAAACGCATTTTAGGTTCAGTCAGGTTGCTCCTGATGGACAAAAATAATGTATGACATTTCCTTGACTGATTTTTATCAGTGTAGAGATTGTGCAGATTGTACAGATGTACCGTTGTGATCATGGTTACACCCGTTTGTGGGTTCACGTAGGTTGGGGTCATTATGAAGTTAGGCCACGTCATTTCTCACAACAGCACCGGACTAAGCTCGCTTCCCGTATGTTAAGCAACCATAAAACAACCAAACCCTTAAAATCATTCAAGTCCAAGTGCCTCCAAGTCTAGCATGTAAAGGCCGATCGTAATTACAGTGAGAGAAATCCGATACGATGCTATGTAATGCTAGTAACGGCAGCTAACGTATCAAGACTGACTGCTCACATACCTTTAAAACAAGTTTTAGTCAAAACAGGTCAGAAAAAAAGATATACTCCAGTGATGCTCTGGGCTTTCAAATTTCCCCCCCAAAAATAACCAGAATTCTTTTTAAATGCTAATAAAAAAACGCACGATCACGCACGAGACGGCTATCGCTGTCAAAGATGTCGACCGCTCTACTTATTCTGTTCAACGAAAACAACAACAAACACTTTAAACCCCGCCCACTGTAAACTTAGCCAATCGGGGACGAGCAAGTAGATTGACAGCGGAAAGCACGGAATCTATTGGGTGGATTTCTCGATCCGTGACCAGTTGTCACCGCCTCATATTCCTTGAGTGACGGCAGACATAACCAATATGTGGCTGTATGTGAGATTGCACTTGAGCCATGCCCCACACCCATGATCGCACACAGTCTGGCTACGTGCACAGCGTGATTTTTTTTCTTTATCTGAACTGTTCATTTTGTTCTAGAAACAGCTCCTGCAGACGCATGCCAGCAGTTTAATGCAAGTGAACTCTTACTGTGTACGTGCAAAATTACGTTTTTGTTTACAAAAAACAACATTGATTGAAAGAACTCCAAGCGTGTTGTACAATGTTCAAATACGTGTTGTACATTGTTTTGTTATGTTTTATGCTGCTGTATGTACATCTTGGATATGTCCTGTAGATTTTGCATTATATGAGTCCACTCTCCTGCATGCAGGGCCCAATTTCAAAAACATACAATGCACAAAAAATACACCACATAAAGATTAAGATTGCAAGATCGATTACTTAATGCAGTGTATCAGGTATGGAAACTTTGTTTGCTGGATTGTGGATTTTTTTATAATAGCTCTAGACAGTTGCATTTCCCAATACGAATCCACAGAAGTTTAGTTTAGGCATGTTTATAAACCATGCAATTATTCTCATAATTATAACTAGGGAGGTGAGGTTAACATTTTCTGCTGCTCGCCTTCTCTATTTATGTTTTCCGTGTGGCACATTCTGCCTTTTTAAGTGTATTAAAGTTGAAACGTTAACATTTTTGTTTTGTTAAAACTCACGCAACTCAATGTCTGGCTTTAGCTAGTTGTGTAAATTGCTATCATAAGTTATACATTGTTACTGATAATGCAAACTAAAGAAGTTTTAAATGTTTATTGACTGCTGTGAAGGGAATGAATGGCTGTACTCACGTTTAACCATAAAGTAAACACAATTCAACATTAACCCAGCATGAAAACTTTACCTTGGGCGACATATATATTTTAAGAAGCTTATCACTCCTGGGAAAATAAAAGAAAGCTGCATTTTATGCAAGCTTTTATAATAAGGTGACAGACACAACTGCTCTTGTCTAAGTCTCTTATGGTGAATCAGCCCATAAAAGCAAGGAGTTTTGTGTCATTCAACTGGAACATCATCATCTGTAGGCAGCTCTCATACCAGACACGTAACCAGTTGCTGTAAATCTCCACTGTCTGCAAAAAGCAAAAATACAAGATAAATGAGATAACGGAAGGAAAACTGTGATAAGACTGAAAAGATGACGACACAAAACTGTCTAACAGGATGAAACAACTGGTAATGAGAGATTTCCTTGTGATGCAGATCCAGTGCTTCTGATATTCTGTGGGAGGCATTCTGCAGAGATTTGGGCCACCCTTGCATCTAATCTGCATTCAAAGTCCACCCTTAAACGAGACCAGAGACTCAATACTTTAGCAGATGATTTCATTACTCGAGTAATTCAGAAGAGAAGAAAATGAAAGAAAAAGAGATTTATCAACAAGACGTCGAAGATATTCAGACTACTTTCTATTTAACTTTTATCTTGGTATTTTTTGTGAAAAGAGAGCATTGCTGTACCCAGGGGTGCCTCCAAGTGGGGGACCGCGGGGAGGGGGGGGCCCAATTTGCTTTTCTTTCTCTCTTTTTTGTCGTATTTTTCAAGTAACCTATATTTGACAACAGCATAATAAAACTTGTAATTCCGCTTTTAGCGTGCCACCCGAATCCTTTTAGTGGCCCCCATATGGCCACACCTTTGGAAAAATCTGAAGGAGCCCCTTTCTTTACCTTCTCAAGAAGTTTTAGTTTTAATTGTTGCCTCTGCAATACTGCGTGTTGTTTTCTTGACAATATTCTGGTCCGAAACAGCATGCACATGTTCAGGTCAGATAACAGAAAACAGGAAAGATGAAATATGCAAAGGTTAATCGTGATAACAGTGTATGAAATAAGAATCAGCACAATTTTAAAATATACATTCCTCTACCAATTTTTTTTCTTAATTTTCTTCTTTTAGCAGCAAACAATTTTACATCAATTTTCTATATTGTTCTATAAGCATTAATATACAATCCTAAAATATGAGACCTACTACCTACCACCAAGACATTTTCCTGTGAAGTCATATGACCCGTGACATGTCCCTCTTAGATTGACCAGATGCTGCCAAAACCACTCCTTGTCCATGAATGGACCGGGGAAACCCTGGGATGACTTAGCATGCTGATGTGTGGCTGTTTATCCCAATTTAGGTGAAGTGAATCAGAGAATGGAAAGATATCTTAGATAGTTTGAACTTGTTTCGTAGTATAGGGCCCAGTTTAACTGGGGATCCTCTTTTGTGTTTACATACTTCCTGAGTTCCAGTTATTTCTGTACACAGATTCATCATTTCCCACTAACAGCAACAAATTACGTCATAAAATTTATGAGATTAAAGACATTGCAGGAAAAAACAAATTCCATGAAAAGTTTGTGCCAAATCCATGTCAACATCACCTTCAGACAATAATGTGAGACAGGATGACAGGGGCGTACCACTGTGCCTCTGTGCCAACAATCACAGGTGGATGTTAACCCTGTGACACCATTGATTCCTTGATTGATAATTGAGTTTGCCTGCTGTTCACTCTGTGAGCTGTATAACACTTATGACCTATTTTAATAAGTGAGCATCACAGCTTGACACATACAGTCATTATTCTGTTCACAATAAGCAACTTTCCTTCATTTTTTATCAGCTCAGACAATTGTTAGATTTGTCGAGTTTTGTTGAGCTTTGTAATTCAGGAAATAACAAAGATCTAATCAGTAGCCGATTTCCTTACTCTGTGGGTGCGTCACCATAAAATGTGCAGTGGAAAGTTTAGCCCTGCACTAAAGGACACTACCTGAAGGTTAAAAATCCAGAATTCATTGGATGTGTTCTGATCTACACTTGTAGCACACCCATTTGGCACGTGACTGCACGGATAAAAAGCGCTCATTAATAAGGAAGCTTTTTTGTTTTTTGCTTTTTTAACTATCCAAAAGCCATAAAACTTTATTTACTAGAGAGATATGTCGAAATTTTGAGATACTGCCTCGAAAAATGTCTACTTAGTGCTAGCTGGTTATTTATTTGTTTAGTAAGGGGGGAGCAAGCTTCGTTGGTGCTCCTGATACTCCTGTGAATGCATATCTTGGGCATGATTTTGTTTTTTTAACACTAACCCTCCTGTTGTTTGTGAGATATTTCAGATATTTCTGTAATGATTTACAGTAAGGAGAATGTAAGTCTGATCAGGTTCCCTGAGTTTCAAGCTAATATTAAATGTCTAATAGCAAACATGCATCTACAGTATTATTAAGTTATAGTGCATTTATTTTCCCCAATGAATTCGACGTATGAGATAAAATATATCTTACCTGTGTTTCCCGCCCTCCTTGTATATGTGGATTTTAATTTAATGTCGCACCCTGCCCTTTATTTTTATCTGTACAGATACAGTACATGTACATGTATCGCTACATTTATATTAAATACTGTAATTAGTATTCCCTTTGGCAACTTTGAAAATTTAAATTTAAATAAAAAAGAAAATGAAAAGCAGTGGATCTCAGAGCCAGCTTACATAGATAGTCCACAGAGAGCATGCGCGATCTTCCCACCGACTGACTACTTGCTCACATCGCAGACACCCAGGGATGCTGTAGTCTGTACCCTGAGACCCTGAGTGGAAGCTGAAGGTGTGGGACTCTGTAAGCTGAGCTGTGAGCGTACTGGAAGAGGTGAAAATGGACTTTGGAGAAAACAGGAGATGATGAGGAAGTGAAATACAGTGTGAGAAAACAAGAGACATAGGATCTGTGTTTTTGTTGTTGTTGTTTTGTGTGTGTGCCTGTGTGCTTTGTATCGTTGGGTTTAGACATAGATTAGATTTTTTTAAAATTTAATTTATTGTTGTTTTTTTTCCATAGGTCAGTTGGCTTAATGAATTTCATTTGTCACAGTGATTTAAATTATAAGCTGAGATCAGTTTGTTTAAATGCCAAAATAAAAGTTGGCTTAAAACAATCAACAAATTAATGACACATCGTTTAACTGGGATCGGAGACAAATAATAAATAAGCGATCTTCTCTAAGCACAATTTCTTTACCAAAGTTTTAAATCTACCAACAAATAAGTGTTGTGGAGTTTACACCATGTCGTAACAAAAAGACAACTGTCTGCAATATCAAGGACAATGGACAACATGCTGCTGACATGAGGACTCAGAGGAGACCAGCTGCATGTCTCTGCTCACTGTACTTTCTCATTGCAAATTCATAGTTTTATAATTAAACTGCAGGTGAACTCAACATCATCTAGACGATTTAATTTCCTCTATTACTGCGTCACTTGTAATAACACAAACATATTTCTATATTTTTAAAAAGGCTGTTTTTATGGAAATGTGGGACTCTAGGAGTCTATTCCTGGGAGCACAGCACACACAATTGCGTAATATTTGTTGTCAGAGGACAAATATTCAGATTCCTAGTATTCCTATTGGAGTCCTAATTTTAGTTTACAATTTCCTGTCGTGGAGAGAAAGAGAGGTGCAGCCACTTGCTATGTCTCCAAAACATCATCAACAGTTAACATGTTAAAACTGGTCAGCAATTTAAGCACATAAAGTGAAGTAATTCAAGGCTCCACCATTATGCCTGCACTGGTGCAGGGCAAACGTTTACAGGCAAGTCTAGATAGAGTAGATTTTTGTTGAAACTTGTCTGCAGTTTAAAAAAAATATGTGGTTCAACTGGAAATTGGGCTATACTCTTGTTTATGCTTGAGCTGTTGGCTTTAACCTCTCTATAGAGAAGACTGAATCTTTAGTGGACATAACGGTGTCTCAATAGCTTCCCTGTCGGCCACATTCCCAAAATTGTCTTTGTTTAGGTGCAGCACCATAAACTAGTCTTAACCCACAAATAACAGCAGCATTATCTTGAGTTTTCTCCCATTATTGGGAACCAACAAGAACACTGCAGCACCATCCTCCAAAACACGACATGAGACAAGCTTTAAATGACCAAGTCAGAGAATGTGAACTCTGACTGTTCAGTGTTGTTGTAAATGTAATAGTGACCTATATGTCATGAGAAGGTTTACTGAATTTAGATTTTTATGACTATGTAGTTGAATTGTGAGACAGTGCCACTTCATCAAAGTTGACTTGTTTCAAAATCAAACATATTTAAGCAGCAACTGTTGCATTAAAGTTTGTTTGAAGACATTAACATGTTCGTAGTCTTTGCTGGTAGTGCTTTGACCCTCACTCCAAATTTGTGGACCTCTACGTGTCACACAAACACACTTGGGTTTGTGTCTTTCCTCAAAAAAGCTATTTTTTTCCCCTGATGTTTTGTGTTCGAGAGGAATAATAAATTGGAATCAGCTGACAAAGGCTTACATTGAGTCTAAACACTACATTATACTTTACACGAACATGGTGAAAAATGTTAGAATATTAAGTTTTTAACTATGAAAAAAAGAGAACCACTTCCTTTGTGTTTTATTCAATGTCAGCTGTGCTTTTGATCACAGATCACCTCTGACTAACTGATATGTTTTTTTCTTGCATTTTTATTCAGGCCTTCACATTTTTTGCAGTAGGAAAATTCTTTCAGTTTGTGGCTGCAACGAATGGTAACTGGTAAAGCACATAAGCATAATTCAGGTGTTAACTGGATTTGTGTTAGAGTAAGGATGAAGTCACTCAATGTAGCAACTACATTTTCTATTAAAAGTAGGACAACATTTAGAACGTGCAGTTTCTATTGACATTCATTTATGAATCTGTGGTATGTTGAGCTCTCTCTCCACTGTGATATTGCTCAATGTAGCTCACCCAGTCTATCAGCTATAATCATTTGAATGTGACAGAATTATTGCAATACGGATCTCAGAGTTTAAGTCAACAGGAAAATTATTGGTCTACAACAAAGACATGAGTGATAGATTGAGTATTGTTTCCTTAATTTGTAAACCCGGGTGTGCCTGCTTGTAATAATTTATGAATGTAGTATTAAAACCATTTACTTATGTAATTACAAGGCCCAACCTGAAGTACTGTGGCCCACCTAAAAATCAGAATCCTGGCATTGTGTCCGTCTGCTGATGTAGTTCAGCTTAAAATTTAAAAGTTCAGCTTGAAATCAGCCTCAATTCATTGTCAAGTCACACACAATGTTCAAATATGTTTTTATTTTTTTTTTTTTATTTATTTAAAAAAAAAAAAAAAAAAAAAAAGTCGAATTTCCCAGAGGAACCCACCCGAGGGATTAATAAAGTTCTATCTTATCTTATTTCATAAGTCTGCGTTTACTGAAATGTGTCCCATGTAACCTATGAACCTCGTTGTACGTCTTGGAATTGTCTGGCAGATCTCTTATGATACATCTCATGATTTCTCTCCTGCACGCAGGGGCCCATTTTTCAAAAACCGTATATTACAACAAAAAAAATAATACAGATTCCAAGAATAATATTTCTTGGGAAAAAGTCATTTCCATAAGAAAATATTTTTTTAAAACAAATCTACTGATGTACACACAATATTTGTAATGTACTGTGCATAGCAGATAAAAACCATAATACCCACACCCCCTTTCTGGCAGTCTTCAGCAGTTCACTTTGCTGCTTCATGCAGTAAAGTGAATACATTGTTTCAACACATGAAACAAATGAGAGCCACTGCTACACTGAGATGCAATCTTATAGCATTTTGAGCTGCTGCATTGTCCTCTAGAAATGTCACTGAATGTCCATCATCTTTAATCCAGCAGTTCCTGAATCAGATAACTGAGTGTGATCCTTTATAGTGTCCACTCTCGGGTCAGGCTGTGGCTGTGGCCGCTGTCAGTTTGAGAGCATCTGACAGGTTATGACTCTTGACTCTGGAGCTGGCTATGGTTTCCAGATGGGATTTGGGCACCCATCCACGTTGCCGATCAGAGAGCTTCGTCCCTTCTACCCAGTCTGGAAAAAAGGATAGAATCCAACATAAGTGATTTCTTCAAATACTTGTAGGCATTTCTAGTTGGGAATGACAATGAAAGTAATGAGATGATCTTACTATCACTGCTTTCCTGGTGCACCAGAATGACATCAGCTTTTTCTAAGGACAACTCATCTGGCTGTTGAGCAAAAAAAGCTCGGATACATTGCATCTGTTCGAAATCTGCAAGAGGAAAAATGGAAAGGATAAAAGTTAAAGGAAGTTAACACACTATTGTCTTAAAGTTTCCCACTGTTTACATATTTAGGTTATTTGCAGGAGACTGTGGGATGCTGTCTCCAGTACTGAATGGACTGATGTGTGTTTAGACAAATCATCATGCTACAGTTGTATGAATCAAAATCTTGGGCCAAATTTAATGTTTTCCTTTGCAGTAGTCCATCCAACTATGCATCGGCTGACATTGGGCAATAGGTAGTTACATTAGTTACATTAGCATTAGTTAGTCACCAATTAACCCAACAATCGTGCTTTTGGATTATGGGAGGAAAGCAGAGCACCCAGAAAAAATGCATTAGGTGCAGGAACGTCACATTACAGACAACAGACAAGAGTCTTTTCTCCCTTTAAGACTGAGGTCACTTGCCCATACAAGATTGTCTACAATGTTGCATCTAAAGGCCTCTGTTTTGAATGCTAGACTCTCCAAATCTCAGCACTGCTGTGAAAGAAAAATCTGATTTAAAAAAAAATTTCTGTTCCTATTTTTGGTAAACATCAAATGCTTTGCTTTAGCCGGATGTTTAATTTACTGTCATGTACAAATTCATATTGTTATTGATGATATAAACCGGAGAAGAATCTTTAACACACTGTTGGGTTTATTGACTGCTATAAAGGGAATTCAAGGGTTTCACTCACATTTAACCATGAACTAAACAAATTGCAACATCTAACCCAAGGTGAAAACTTTACCTTGTGCACTAGAAAAATCTACTTCAGTATGGGGCCTGGAGAGGGCGGATATCCAACGAAGCTTATCACTCCTGGAAAAATACAAATAAGATGCATCTTATACAAATTTTTATTATGCGGTAAACACTGCAGACACTACTGCTACTATCCAATCTCTTACGGTGCATCAGTCCTGAGGAGCAGGGATTTTTGTGCCATATACAACAGGAACAGATTCTTCTGTAGGGAGTGAAGTTTGACACGACAGTTCTCAACACGCAGCTCTGATACTGGACAGTGATCAATTACCGTAAATCTTCCCCCTCTGCAAACAGCAAGAGAAAAAAAAAAATCACAGAAGAAATGAGACAGCGGAAGGAAATACTGATTACTGAAGAGGTGACGACATAAGACAGTAGATATGAGGGTAACAGGATGAACCAAATGATAATGAGAGAGATGCTTAATGCCTTGTGATGGATTACTGTGCATTCACAAAACAGCGTGATTGTTCTTACTCCTTTGGTAGTGAAAGCAGCAAGTAGTCATTGAAGAGGTGCAAATAAGCATTTTTCTCTGTCTCCTTAAGAGAGAAATCCATCAGCTGAGTGACAGGACCTTCTCGAACCATCCTCCGAGACTGGCTAATCAAAGGAAGAGTCTGCAATAGAAAAAATGCACAAAGAAAAAAAGGAAGATAAAGCAGATATTAACTGTTAATGCCAAACTATTTAAATGGGGAAAAATTAACTCCAGAGATTTGGTAGTTTTGATTGTTGAGAAGCATACTGGACACATTTGGAAGGTCGTTAATTACCCACCTTGCACTCAAAGTCCACCTTAGCACTGAGAGAAACCAGAGACTCGATGCTTTTCATTTGAGAGATGCTGTCATTACCTTGTTGAATAATCTAGAAGAGCGACAAATAAAACACTGATTTCACAACAAGTAGTCTTGAGATATTCCGCTTATTTTTAGTAACTGTAATTTTGCTATTATTTGTAAATATTCAGTGAATTTAAAAAAAAAAAAAAAAAAAAAAAAAGTGTGTCGCTGTACCTTCTCCAGTTGTTTTAGAGCTTTGATGGCCTGCGTTGCCTCCGCCGTGCCGCGTGTTGTTCTCTTGACAATATTCTGGACAGAAACAGCATGAATGTGTTCAAGTGACAAAATAGCAAAAAGGACCAAACGTCAACTAAAACTGCTGCAGAGAGCTTTCATACACACCTGGACCAGCAACTTAAGTCTTGTAATCCTTTGGAAGGGAAGCACAAGGAAGGAGCGAAGAGGAAGTCTCTGACAAACAGCATTCTTCTCTATTTTCTCCACGATCATTTTAAACCTTGGATTCTCATTCCTGGAAGGAAAAGAGAAATTTTAACCATAACTAGACAGCGAAAATTTCAGAAGAAATTTTAAGTGTGCCTATGCCGGACTTTATGTCCGACTTTAACCCGGAGAGGCGCGATTGCAGATGCTGCTCAGGTGGGTCCACCTCCCCTGCAGCGACACTGCAGACCACACCCCGCCACACACATCAAACACGTAAAATAAATATTTATCCAGATATTTTGCAAATATTTATTTTTCATTTTTTGCAGCATAGTGCTTTTTCCCCAAATATTTTTAAAATTCAGGTCAAGGCGCAAATCAAAGTAAACTGTATTTTGATATCTCCTATATGCAGCGCAGCATACAGAGAGACAAGAGGACGAGGCTGCAAGTACATCACAATTTTGCATTCACTATTCTGTTTTTTGTTATTTTTACACAGCGTTCTGATTGATTGACAATGGTCTACAGCCAATCTTTTGCATTATTATACAAACTTTGGTTGTGAGATTCAGATAATTATTTAATAAAAGCTAGATATTAAATGAGAATAAGAAAGAAAAGTATTTCTTTGTGCCCCCCTTTCCTTTTTAATGCCCTATCTGGCCCCCCTAGCAAAAACTTTGCCAGATCCGCTCCTGCACAGTTACCTGCTGTCAGCTGTAGAAAAGGATCCTGGTGTTATTTGTCTTTCAGAAACCGTTCATAACTTCCCTTCAACTCATTCATGTCACCTAAAAGGTAAACCTGTTTCTCCATCACCTGTTCAGCTCTGATGATTCAGTAAGGACATCTCCTGGTTTCATCTTCATGTTTCCCCTCTCACTAGGATATCCAAACCGACATAATGACCAGCAGCTTTTACAGCTGTGGCTCCAGCAAACATCAGCTGATACTAGAAATTAATATCAAATAAATTCTAACAAAAGCTGATAAAGCTTAAACGCGCTGCTGTTGTTTAGCATGATATCCGTTGGTTTCCTCTTTCTGGCGCAAAGTGGGCGATAAACAAACACGAGAGAAAAGCCGAGTTAGCGGTCAGGCGGCACCAACGACATCTGAACACTGTTGCTAATATGGGATGTATTGATAAAACGAGCAGATATTTGAAGTTTACACAGCAACATTCTTGCCTGAAAATGTCTTAAAAGTTTATTTTGTGACCTAGAAACAGTAATAAGAGCAATATAAAAACAAAGTAGTGGCCGCCATTGTTTGACTCGGCAGAGGCGTGCTATGAATTGTGGGATATGGAGTTTGCCACCAAGCATCCACCCTTTCCATTACCTTAACTAATGAATAGTTCACGCAATCTAAAGAATTCCAATGGTTCCTGAAAGCAGCGGCGGCATACCGTCAGTACGGTAATCCAAATAAGGGTAGACAGGCGTACCACTCTAGGCATACCACTAGAGAGAGCCAACACACCACAAATGAATAAATAAAAATAAAATAAAATAAATAGATACAAGATTTTAGAACCAAACAGAGGCAACACAGCATGATTCAGTGGCTTACATGAGTCTCTGATAAGTTGCATCCTGATAGGACTGGTTGGTGAGGTAAGGCACATAGGCTTTTCTGAAGAGCGGACACTGCCGATAAATGATGTCGCAGACGGTGAAGTGCATTACATCTGATTCCACCCGCTCCTCCAGTTTTGACAGAAAACTAAAAATCACAAAGCAGCATTTTTTTTTAAAAACCAACGACTTCAAACTTTGTGCCTGCAAAGCACAATGGGCACAAGAATATCGATGCATGCCAAAACTATTACTATATATTAGTACACCTTTATTATGATGAGTAACTACAATCATGTAACTGATAAGAAGAGGTTTTTGAGCAAATGCATATTTTAATAATGAATTTGATCCAGACAGCTTTAATCTTAAATTTAACAAAAAGCAGTAAATGACAGGCTTTAGTCTCATAGCTGTATCTAAATGTAAAGACAACTATTTCAAGTAAATGCAAATGTATAGCAGAGTTATAGTTCTGACCTGTGGCTAATGGCACGAACATCAACCAGCCTTGAAAAGAGCCAGTTCTTGTCCTGAGTGGTCAGCTGCGCCCCCAGCTGTTTAGACTTGACAAAGTGGTCAACGACAATTTCCAAACTCCGGCAGTAGGAAGCTTCTGAGGTAATAACTTCAAACCTCACCTTGAAACCAAAATCAAAAGTGCGAACGTTAAGCATGTGTCAACTGCCCAAAAACTGCAGCTAATAACCACACTGCTGTCAGTCTGCTAGAGGCTGGGAAATTTCCAAGGAGCACAATTTCACAACAAGTCTTTGGGAGTTTACAAGGAAAAATGCACATGTTTATGCAACTGAATATTCTCGCAAGAGATGCACATCTGCCAGTAAAACGTAGAAAACCCGGAGGGTTAGTGTGGAATAATACAAGGAATAATTTAGACAATTTGAGTGGGCATAAGTGTGATGCAATGATAATGAAAAGCTGATTCACGTAAGTCACGTGACTTCCTATAAACAGTTTTTAAAAAGCTGACAACGTAAAATGCAATCTGAGCACTTGTATGAAACATTGAGCAAAAGGAGCCGAATCACTACAATCTTAAGAAAAACTCAAAAGAAACAATGAGTAAGTCTAGAAATGTTAAAAACGGCATTTAAGTATCTGGAGGAGTCTGAATTTCCACTACGCAAAAATGTTTTGCCAGTTTTTTCCCCAGAAATGCAAATACAGACTGTTACACTGATCCTTAACATTTACACATAAATATCAAATTTACAATTAAATCAAGCTCAGAAGCTTAAGAGGAAGTCTGTAAGGAAAGTCACAGATAACTGTGATGCAAACAGCTGCTATTAAGACAGCCCATCTATGAAAAAATGACTAATAATATTACTGCTATTGATCATCTGATGGAAAGTTACTTGCATAATATTCCTGCTCCAGTGAAGTCTAAAGGAAAATGCATGATTTGTGATGATTTTTATGCAATCAAATGCCGACCCTTTCATATGTGGATTAAGTCAAAGTTACCTCTTGTAGCCGCCTCTGGTCCTCTGTGAGCTCATCTAGCTCAGCACTGTTCCTGACCCCCGGCAGATCTCGCCACAGCGAGGACGACTGTGAGATTGACAGACGTGGGGAAGAAGCTCTACGTTCACCCCTGGGGCATTCAGGGAGATGCAAGCTTTGGATAGGGAAAGAGCCTGTGTGGGAGAAGGACTTGGGATGTGGTTGTGGGGGAATGGGAGGAAGAGCTCTGCGGGCAGGAGGAGGTGAGGGAAGAGGAGACGAAGTTTGGTCCTCACTCACAGAGAGGAATTCAGAACGAGCCTGACGCAGGATCTCAGAGTTCTGGGCTGCCTCACTGTATTGCTGATAGAGTTGTGCAGCATCTGGGTGAGAGGCAGGAAGAGAGACGAATAAATAAAGAGTGCACGAGAGAAAAATAAGGTAGACATTTTTTTTTTTAAATTAAAAGGAGCAAAGGAAAACAGGCCAGACAGGAACAGCACTACCCATAAGGAGCTGTTTGCATTTGTCTTTGCATTCCAACAAGTAGGTGTGTGGAGGCAAAGTTGTAGAAGCAGCTGTGTTTCCTCTCAACATGTTAGAAAATATGAACGCTTGCAGAAACACGCCTGTGACTTTCAAATACACCGGTATATACAGTGCAGCCAAAGACACATTACTGCCCCATTTCTCCCAATATCCATTTCATAATATCATTAGGCAAAAGGACCACTGCCATTTTAGATCTTTTAAGTCATCATTTATAAACGTGACAAGGCACTAGTATACAGCACTCGAAGTTTATGGCCTTTATAGTTATAAGCCAATGAATCACACACATTCGAGGGAAATACTCAAGTTGCATCACACTTTTCCCGACTGTAATTAGAGCAGAGTACAACCTGTCACTTTGTTACCGACATATTGTTGCCTTCTTCCAATGAATCATCGTAAGAACTGAGTTGATGTGCTCGGCTTGTATGTAAAGTATATATAATGGGCTACTTTAAAAAGGTAAAGAAGCAAAAAAGACAGGTAGAGCAGAGATACTCACTGTAGAACCTTGAATTACTTTTCTGTCTTTCGATTGTGCCCAAAAGATTCCTACAGCGACAGGAAGGAAATTAAATATAAGAAATGTGACATGACCTATTTGCATTAATGAGTAAATTATAGGCATTTCTCTTTTATTAATTTACATTACGAGTGACCTTTCACTGAAATATGTACAGTACTTAACAAATTTATTAGACCACCACAGCCGCCCTAACAGCATTTGCCCAAATCCTTTTTTAATGCTTCTGTAATATCCAAACCTTTTAATCAAAATTATATTTTTAATACTAAAACGAATTATTGTGGCTTTCCACCAATGTTCAAATTTACTGTTTTACACAAAAGCAGAAAAAAAACAGCACAGTAAAGCATATTATTATTCTTTGAGATGCCAAATTAGTAATTTAATTACATTCATTAACAGAAAAATGATTATATATGCTTGATTACTTAATTGATATGAATTAATTGATAGCTATTCTGAATTTTCAGAGAACTGCAGAGTGCCAGTTCAAATTTGTTATTTGCCCTAATAAATAACAATATACCCTTTTTAGTTTTAAACACAAGCTGTCTAATAAATTTGTTAAGCACTCCCAAACTCAAACAACACAGTTAAGACAAGTTAAGACAAGACTGTTCTTAATATCAGGTACATCAAATGTTTAAAAAAAAAGAAAAAAAAAAAAAAAAGAGCATATATATGTGCATCTGTACACACACACACACACACACACACACACACACACACACACACACACACACACACAGTATATGTGACAGTTATTCTCACCTCAGCCCCATTTCGCTCAAGCTTTTGCTCCGATCATCCTCATCATCTGCAATATAAAAGTATCCATTTGTTGACACATTGTACAGCAACATAGTTGCATTTAAATAGGCAATAATTTAAATAAATGAGCTGGTTAATTTAGTAAGCTTGATAAATAACTGAAGAGATTAGTGTGTCCAAAGCTTATTTCTTGTGTCTTTCTTGTGGCTCAACTGTGACTTTTTAACTCCTGCTCTGGGTTTTCCCGGGGCAGGAGTTTGTCCATCTCCACCTACTCTTATCTCCTCCCACTACCTGTATACTCAACATTGACGTAGTTTCCAATGAAGGTAGCGTTTTGTGCTCAGATCGGGGTAATGATAATGAAGTCTGCCTATGATCTGAGGTCCCCGTGACTGATTCAAAATAAATTTAATTAAATTTAAAAAAAATTATTTAAAAAAAAAAAAAAAAAGGAGCAAAAATAAAAGTAAAGGCTTCAAGTAAGTGGAAATGACAAGATGACTATTAAGTAAAATTCATTTTAAAAAAATAAATAAACCAACACAGTCGTGAAGCATCATTTGGTGCATGAGTAAATCCTGAGACGTTTAAATCTAGTTTCCTCTGAGGTCAGTCTATCTTGAAATGTCATTGATTAAATGATTAAAATTTCATGCGTTGCCATTTGATTTGAAAGAGGAAAGACGTTTTTTTTGTTTTAAAAAAAATGAGTAAAAAGGAGGGAGGTGAGGTAACTATGCAGCTTTCCTGGAAACATTAGGACTGAACTGAGAAGACAGCCACAATGTTTCCATCCTCAACCTTCTTTCTTTACCTGTTGCATAAAATACTCTGGTTCTGCGATCCCTTCCAACACCTTCATCTTCTTCCACGTCTACATTTCTTCTTTGAGTTGTTTTATGGACTCCCTTTCTTCGAGACGGCTCTTTGGAACCCAGTTTCTGAGAACTGTAGGAGCTCTCCAGATTCCCTACTTGCCCTTCTGCCTCTACGCAATTCACCTCAGTCAGTTCTGGTACTATCACGTCCACTGCATTAACCCTATCTTCAGGCTCCCTTCCTTGTCTTTCTTCTTCACTTTCATCCCTTCCATAGTCCACCCCCTGGCTCTCACCCTCACTAGAGGGGCACAGGAGCTCAGACTCGCAGTCATGATAAAGAATAGGGCAGCTGTTAGGCTTGTAAAGGGTGTTGTTCGCACTTAAATACATCTCCGCTTCCTTCTCTCTGAGTTTTTCTTTTTCGCTTTCTTTCAAATTAACCTCATCGTCTTCAGTTTCACTGACTGTCACCTTTATGTCTGACTTTCCTAACTGAACTTCACCAGAAGGCTCTAAAGTTGTTTTGTCCATGCTGCAATCTTCCTTCCTTTCTGATTCTAGCGCCGTGTCAGCATGAGTGTGTGTATGCGTTACAACATGCATAGCCGTGAACTGGTCAGCATGCATGTGGGCTTGGCTCTGCCCCATACCTCTCGCATCGAACAGCTCTTCCAGCTCTGGCTCTAAGTCATCTTCTTCCATACTCAGCTTAATCGCAGGTACCTCCCTTGTTTCTTCTGCAACTTCCTCTTGTGGCTTGGCGTTGCTGGTCTCAGTCTGGTTGGCAGCTGGTTGATCTTCCTGGGCCTCTGTGCTTGGTTCTTCCTCTGAATGTCCCAGGATCTCACGGACCACATTTTTAGCCCATTTAAGGTGGGGGGCTTGGGAATGCCGCTTGGGCTCCTCAGACACGCTCCATGTCCCACTCAGTCTGATCCGAATAGCTTCCACCTCCTCTGGACTCATTCCTGTAGTGTTTATCTGATCCAAGATGGGCTGCAGTTGATCTATCGCTGATTGAGAAATTGGAGTTTGCATCTCTTTTTTGTCTGTTGGCTCTTTAGTTTTCTCTCTCCATTCCTGGAGAAGTCTCTCAGTTTTTGAGTCCTTTCTTCCCATTTCAGAATATGACTGTTTCACTTTACGTCTCATTTCCTTTCTATATTTTAAATTATGAACCGCTGAAGGCGCTCTGGAGTGGATTTCGCTTTCAGTTGCTTCTTCTGTGGAGAGCCTCTCCTCCCTCTGAACTTTATGCTCACTTCCTGTGTCCCAGTTGTTTATCATTGGGTGCTCATCATTTCTACATGATCTCTGAAGCAAGTCTTTCTGAGGCTGCTGAGTGATGTCATCAACCAACTCATGGTGAGTTTCTAAATTCGTGTCGCTTCTTTCCACTCCTCCAATCTGATCAACCTGCAATGGTAAAATATTGCTGGGTTTTGATCGGGGAAGAGTTTGCCCAACCACACAGAAGACGTACTTTGGCTGCTTCTCCTCCCCCTGATCCTCCCCGTCAGCTGTTTCCACCTCCCCCACTGTCCGTCCTTCCTCCCTCTTCTGATCTCCCACAAACCCCTGGAAGCCAGCAGGTGTCTGGGTTCCACCTTCCTGGAATTCCTGACAGTCCCTAAACCCTTCTTCACTGTCCTCTCCTCCACTTGACACGGTCACGAAGCCATCCTCTGTGGATGGCATTTCATTTCTCTCTTTCTTCCACCCTGCCTCACTTCCTCCTTCACTCTCAGAGGGTGGCCAGTTATTGCTCCCATTCTCATCCTCTCTGTCGTCTACGACGTTGTCTCCTTGTTCATCCTTTTGCCAGCTTTCCTCAACCCCTGCATCGTTGTCAGACCTATGTTCCTTCCCTCTCCTGATTTCCCCCACACTCTCCTGATCTGCACCGACTCCCTCCTGTTCCCTCTGTGCGTCTTCCCTGTACTCACTTCTCCCCCCCTGCCTTCTTTCACAATCTGGTTCCTCTTTTACTGGTCGCCCATCTCTTCCTCTCTCCGTCTGGGAGTACATACTCATCTCTCCTTCTCCCCGTAGCTCTTTCCGCTCTGTGTGCCTGTTGCTGTCTACAAATTTGTCTGTGCTATTCTTGCCCCTCTGTGGCTCTAACCACATCCTTCTCTGCTCTGGCATATTGCCAGTCTTTTCTCCTTTATCGCTCTCTTGTCTCTCATTTCTTATTTGCCTTTGACTTTTATCAGCAGTTCTGTCTTGATCCCTCCATGTTTCTCTCTCTCTTTTCTTTTCAAAACTGCTGTCTCTCCTTGATTCCCGTTCTTCATACCTGTCCCTGTATATTCTGTGTCTCTTCTCATTGTCAGGATCACTGCTCCACTCTCCACTGCTGTGAGCTCGTGCTGGCGGACCGGGAGCCCACTCCTTCGGTGATCGACTGCTCCTGCCTGTTGCATCAACTATTCTAGTACCAGCTTCTTTTCCCCTCTTTTTCCTGTCTCTCTCAGGCTCGTACTCTCTTCTGTCTCTTCTATCTTCCTTTAAGTCTCTCCCACCTTCCTTGTCCTGCCTGTCAGTTTCTTTCCTTCTTTCTTTGTCTCTGTTTCTGTCTCTATATCGCTGCATTTCTCGATCTCTGTCATTTGCCATTTTGCCCATGTAGTCCCCCTCACTTCTGCTGTATTGAAGTATCAGCTCCTCCCTCTCTCTGTCCCTCCCTCTTTCCCTCCTCGGCCTTCTCTCATCATCATCACCTTCACTCCTGATGTCTCTCCTTTTCTCTCTTCTTCTTGCATTCTCATTCTCCTTTCTGTCTGCATAGTTCTCTCTCTCCTTTCTTCTGTGCGGGGAACCCATTCTTACCATTCTTCTATCCCAAGATTCATCCACCTCTCTTCTGCCGTCTTGAAACCTAATA
Source organism: Mchenga conophoros (assembly GCF_057382185.1). Classification (NCBI taxonomy): domain Eukaryota; kingdom Metazoa; phylum Chordata; class Actinopteri; order Cichliformes; family Cichlidae; genus Mchenga; species Mchenga conophoros. Next base: position 25,219,739 of record NC_140536.1, on the reverse strand, counting down.
TCAGACAACTCCTGATATCGTCCCCTCTGGCGTAACTTCTCATCTTCTATGTATCCTCTTCCAGTGGGTTTCCCCTCATCCTTTTCTCTGCGTCTACCCTCATATCTTTCCTTCTCAACCTGGAATGTCCTCTCTCTTTCTTGGCCCCAGACATCAGTCTCTGCTTTTTTGGGGGGCCTGTCATTCCACCTCCTTTCCCCTCTTTCTTCATCCATCTCAGTGCACAATCTTCTATCAGGACTTGTAAGACCTTTTTTCATTCTGGGAAATGTGTCACCTTTCTTTGTCGTGCGTTCTAGCTCTCGCTTAAACCAACCAGTCATTGCTGGTCTGGGACTTGAATCCAGGGGGATTTTTCCACCTGGCTGAAGCTTGTGGTCAGACCTGCTTGTTTTTGTTAAAGTGTCAAAGAGGGTCCAACTGGGCCTTTTGGTCCCCATAGTACCATTGTTATTGGAGAACCTAGAAAAGAGCAGTCAGTGTCAGTCTCGAAATTGCATTGCATTAAGATTCAAACCAATATGTCAGATAAATGACTACGATATTGACCAAATTAAGTAAAGTATAAAGCTTAATAAAAATTTGAATGAATATTAGTGACATATCAATCATCTGGAGAGCCACAGCCTCTAAAATGTTATAACTTGGACAATAATCTGTGCGTTTTCTGTCTGCATTTTTAACAAGTTTTGCACTTTAAACAAAAATCAATGACAAGATCTTTTTTTAACAACAGGAAATCAAGAAGCAAGTCAGTGGAAGAAAGGGACACCCTTTTACAGTATTTAAGAATGCATTAGAGACCTGCAAAGAACAGCATACCAAAAGCAGCCTTCGAGAAAGCAAGGCCCAGTGACACATAGGCACGGCATGTAGCATGCAAACCACATCTCGCAGCTTAACCAGATCTAAATCTGTCTTCAAAGCAGAAGCAATTTACAGCGTGGTGTTTTTAATCCATCTAAAATAATAATAATAATAATAATAATAAACAACTCACCTGAATGTTGTATCCGGTGAAGATCTGGTCTCCTCCTCCTCCTCCTCCCCAGCTCAGCTCAAAAACATGGGATTGCACAACACAGAAAATTCCCTCCTTGCGTTCACATTATCAGATTGACCCAAGAAAAAGTTCTCCTTTTTTAAAGAATACATACATTCAGCTTTAAATCTCCTCTGGCTTTTCCTCTGGTGAGAAGTTAATGTTTACGCCTAAAATGTCTTTGCTGCCTCTCCCCCACCTCCCGTCTTCGCTCAAATTCCCAAACAAGTCTCAACAGATTGACACTTATCTTTGCCCTCCTTTTTCTCCCAGTCTTGTCCTCGCAGTCGCTGAACAGGGAGACCTCTCATAAATCAAGCAAAACTCGAACCGAGTGCGTCCACGGCTTCACTCCTTCACTCCCGTGTTCCGCCGATGAGATCGCCTCTGTGGACCCCCCGAAAAAAAAAAAAAAAAAAAACCCAAAACAAATCACACAATACACAACTCTCTACGCACTCCTGCACCATTCCTGTCTCACACGAAGTACAGGAAGCACACCTCCTTGGAGCGCCTCTCTTGGATCAGTGATTGGTTGATATGCGGTAGTCGGGTGTGTCTGCGCTACACACACACACGGACACACACAGCCAGGTAAGGGCGCTGAAGGAGAGTGGGGGAGGGGAGGAAGAAAGTAGGTTTGAAAATACTAACTTCTTTGGAGCAAAGCAAACAGAGGCCTAGTAAAACTTGCCTGCGTTCCCTGGAGAGGTTGTACAGAGGGAGGCAGCAGGGAGGGAGAAACACCAACTGTTCCTTATGATTTAAAAAGAGAGAGAGATGAAGCAATCACAGAGGGGGAAACTAAGGGAGGGGTAATATGTGAGTGATTTGTATAACAATGACAACTTTACTATGGTTATTAACTACTGAGAAAGCCTGACATGAAAGCTCTGAAATGCTGTGACTCACTCTCATTAGCATTGTTAAATAGAAACCCACATGATTACTGTCACACTGCCCTGTTTCACAACTTTGTTGCACTTTCAGCTGCGCTCAGATTTTATGCACTTGCTAACCGAATTTGCACAACACCACGTTTTTTAAAAACAAAAATACTGTCTGCTACACACACACACACACACACACACACCTGGCTAACTGCAATAGATCCAACTTCCAAGAAGTAACTACACCCCATGAGTCAACTTTACTGCATTTTACTTAAAGCTGAAAGGTGTTTCTTACACTTTGCCTTTCCCATTTACTTTATAACAAGGAAATCCGTTTACTTTAAAATCTGTCAGATGATTTTATATACATGGCCACACCTTGTTTAAATGACTTGTTCAGCACTCTGTCGTTTGAGAAGATTTTATCACTGTCAGATTTATGTCCAAAAGTAGATTCTGTTCATCTGGACGTAGCATTTTCAGTGGGAGAAACGTTTTGTCACTTATCCAAGTGACTTCTTCAGTCTCAGCTGATTGCAGCTTTCCCCAATCTTATAAACAGATTTGTGCACTACCTATTATATTAGGCATGCCTACTCAGCGTCTCACCAGTGAACTACAGGATTTCATTGCATTTAGGCATGTAGAAATGCTGACAACCTGAAGTTCAAACTGAGCATCAGAATGAGGAAGATGGGTGATTTAAATGACTTTGAATGTTGGATGGTTGTTAGGACCAGACAAGCTGGTCTGAATATTTCAGAAGCTGCTGGTCTACTGGGATTTTCGCACACCAACATCTTTAGAGTTTACAGAGAATGGTCTCAGAAAGAGAAAAAATCCACAGAGCGACACTTCTCTGGGTGAAAATATTGGTGTCAGAGGAGAATGGTCAGACAGCTAGGGACGACAGTAACTCAAATAACCACTTATAATGATAAAGAGATGGACTAAAATAGCTGAAGACCACACCGAGTGCCACTCCTGTCAGCTAAGAACGGGTAAATTCCCGTTGGGACAACATAAGCTTGGAGAAATGTTTCCTAGTCTGACGACTCTCAATTTCTACTGTGACATTCAACATGCTGTAAACAACATGAAGGCATGGATTCATCCTGCCTTCTATCAGTAGTTCAGGGTGGCTGATACAACAGAGAATGAACAAACCAAATAGTAAGACAGAGTTCTTTAAAGCAAAAAACCTGAATGGAAAGACTAGTCCATCCAGCTCATGGTCCATCACTATTCAAAGGTTGCTATAATGTGAGAAGTACAGAAAGCAAATTATAGGATTCCTTGTCGGGGATTGGCTGCATTGCACAAGCTAATGAGGATTAAAATCCACTGAAAACTCAAAGACCCTCAAAAACAGTCATATCCGAGATGCATTAATCTCATGTCACTAAAATCTGACCAATAATCTAAGAGAAGTAGTGATTTTTATGAAAGTGGAAACGTATTCATAAAACAATTGATACGCTCTTGACCTTAATTTAGATGCAAGTCCATTAGGTGATATATTGTGTGAAAGGTTAACTAAAATCTTACCAATACTGCAGGAAGAGTAGCAACTGTGAAGGGCCGCCTCGCGAACATCTCAACAAGTGTTTCAACCAGATGAGCTAAAAATGACATTTTAAAAAAGGATCTCGATAAATGCTCAATCATTCAGGCAAGGAAATCCCAGAAAGTTGATTCTGTTGATCTGAAAATGCTACATCCAGATGAACAGAGTCAACTTTCTGATATTTCTGAAAATGGTATAAAAAAGACGGTACGTACAATGTAAATGAAGTCAAAGAGCCTGATGTAGCTGAGCTAATCAGAGCATGCAGGAATGAAAGAGCTCTTATAGCACACTTACTGGTCTCAAGCATAGCGAGTGCAGCTTATTACCTTTTAGTGAAATCCAGCAGAATGCAACAGACACTGAGGGCCATAGATTCTCAAACACACAGTCAGAGATCAATCTAAAAATACTGAGGGAAGTGAAACAGTGATCAAGGTGTGTGTGTGTGTGTGTGTGTGTGTGTGTGTGTGTGTGTGTGTGTGTGTGTGTGTGTGTGTGTGTGTGTGTGTGTGTGTGTGTGTGTGTGTGTATATATATATACATTGTACGAAAGCTGAGCAAGTCCATACTTGACCACTGTTACTAAATGAATTTCAAGTTCATGGTAATTTTAGAGGCTATTGTTTAGTTTACGCTAGAGTAGTGTGGGGGTTAATCTGCCTTTCAAAACACTGAGTAATGATTATATTTCAGTAACCTCAGTTATGCCATCTTGAAATGGAAATCTGTGTTGTTGGTCTACCAGTCATCCACAAGTAAACATTCTGACATGTGAAAGTGAAAGTACACTCTCTTTCAGCTCTAAGGTTTTACTTATCACAACATATTAAAAATTACCTGTTCGTTAGCATGTTCTCAAATTCTCTAAATACAACCTGACATTAACAGCAACATATGACATATTCCCCCATCCTTATTTAACAAAATGCAAAAGCAGCTTGTGAGAAACTACACCCCATGATTCAGTCGCTTGTAGAAGCACCTTTGGTGTCAATAACTTAAAATAATTCTTTTCTGTATGACTTTATGAGTCTATCATTTAGTTGCACAGAAATTTTGCCACAACTTTACAATGGTGCTTCGGTTCATTGAGGTTTGCAGGCATTTCTTGCACAGCTCTATTAAGGTCAGACAGATCTATTGACTGGACCATTGCAACACCTTGATTCATTTCCTTTTCAGAACTGGGATCATTGCCCTGTTGTATGACGCAGTTCTGGCCAAGATTAAGCTTTTGAACAGCTGCCCTTGTACTTGGCTCAAGAATGCTTTGGTATACAAAGGAGTTCCTCGTCGACTCAGTGACTGCAAGGTGCTCAGGTTCTATGGCTGCAAAATAAACCCAAATCATCATCGCTCAACCACTGAGGTTGACAGGTGGTGTGAGGTTTTATGATTGTTTTTTTTACCAGAGTGGCCTCAAACTTCTAGTACACTGTTGCATAGGTTTTTGGGTTTGTTCAGTGTTACAATGCAGCCATGTTCATTACTGGGAAATCGACAGGAGGAACGTGCCGAACAGGCCAATGACAACATCTGTAGACTGTGCTAATCTGACATGTAGTTACTTTTCTTGGGAGGTGCACCTATAGTCACAATCCCTGGGTAATTAAAACAATGAGATACCAGATACAAGTTTTCTGATGAATTTTCTTGATGTTCAATCCTTTTATTGATCTCTTTTTCAAACAGAGCTGAAAGAATGTCTAAAACATCAGAATCAAGGCATCTGGGATAAATGTCTTGAGCTAGGTCCTTAAAAACTTTTGGGGTAAATATCTGACATATTCATGTCTCTGAATATGAATTCTCAGGAATGTAGCTCAGGCTAACACAGAATGATGGCTTGCTTGAACTATAAATATTTGGATGTCTGATTTCCAGCAGCAGATGTCTATAGTAACCAAAATTTTGCAGGCGAGGAACTGATATTTTCATCCAACTTCATTGCAATATTCATCAGGTATGATACCATGTGCCAAGCCCATAACACCCTTTTTAGATAGACAAAGTTGTTTTAATTCCATTTATGCATGCTCACTCCCCAGAAAGTAGTTTTGTTTTCCAATCAAGAAGGTGAATTATTTTTATTGTTCGGAAATGTTTTCTTAATTTTGATTCATTTCAGTGTTTTAGTCTTTTTAATGATCATGATAGGGAAGTAATACCATACAAATTAAAATACTTATTGTCGGCAGCTGACTGGCAATCATGTAGAGTCTGAGTCACAGTGAAAACCTTCACCACCTGACTAAATACTGAAACTGAAATTATTTTTTATACTTAGTCAAAAAATTTTTTTAGCTCATTTTAAATTAAAGCAATGTTGATTTTAATGTAATTTTTACTACATTTAGCAAATTTGAAAAACATGTATTTACATAAATTCATCTTATTAGATTGTCAGGTAAATGAAGCACAAGACAGTATTGTGTATTATGACATATTATTATTAAAATTAAGTAATTTTCTTTAATTATGATTTCTTTACCAAAATATGTTTTTTGGATCTAAATCATAGAAATAACTCCAAACAATGTCACATGTGACATTGTTTGAACAAACAAGAATTTCCACTATGTAGTTATAAAGATAATATTTGCTATTTATATCAGTGATCAATTAAATTTACAGGTTTTAGTTAGATACATTTGTTTGAATAATAGTTGTTTAATTCTGTTTAGCAGCGCACACAAAACTCCACATTATACCATCAAGCGCATTTATTCATTTGCTTACTTTATTTTATTTATTTTAGTTTTATTTTATGTATTAGTTATGCATTTATTTTATTGTATTTATATGTATTATGTATTTATTATTCATTTTTTTGTTTATCTTGTTTATTTACTTACGTATTTATTTTATTTATTATTGTATGTATTAATTTTTTTTGCCTGACATAGAAATACCATGAATGGTGACGCTGTGACTTAGTAAACCTTTCTGTGACGCTTGCTCCCCTGTCAGCTGACGCGGGTGTGCGTGGCCTCAGCCGCCTTTCATTGGCTGAGTTTCATTTGGACTGTCACATGCGCGTGTTGCTCTGTTTGGTTTCACTTCCGCACTCCTTCACCGCTATCTCTAGCCTGTTAGCCTCTTGGGCACAGTTGAATGGAAAGCGTGTTATCTCTTCAGGGCAGAATTAAAAGGGCGGAAAACGTTGATTAAAAATAATAATATAAAACAGACTCCGCGCAGATGAAGTTTGTTTTATGCGCATATCTAAAGAGTCGACTAGTTGCTAATTGAGTCAACCAGGAAGCGACGTTAGCGTGAGGAAGCTCAGAGCAACTGTTTAAACTGTCAGCTTGTATGATAAACTGTTAGATTTCTCACAAAGAAGATTTCCCCGCTGATTCGCCGTGACGGAAATCATGAAGGTAGGTGTGCAATCCAGGCCAAAGCAGCATCTTTGTCAGAGAAATTATAAACGGACTGTTTTCTCATCAGTAAAACTTATTGCCTCGTGCAAATAGAAGCAGACATTTTGGATGCATACTTTCTTTTCAGGAAAGACTTGCAAACATCGCCTTTCACAACTGAATTTCCTATATCGTTATTGTCTTTTAGTTTAGTGCTATGTTTTATGTCTTTAAATTTTTAAATGAATAGGAAAGTGGGCGTCTCTTTACTCCCCTCTCTTTGTTCAGGAAGCATGTGAAAGGTGCTTCATATTCAAAGTTTAACCACTGAAGCTTTGAGTATTCCCTTGTTTTACCTATTTTTATGAACTGTGGTGTTAAAAAACGCAAACGGTTTGTGGAATAATGCATTAAATGTAAGTACCTGATAACTGAGGTACTTTGTGTTAATGCAAAAACCTGCAACCTGTAACAAGGTGTCAAAAGCATGAGAACTGCCACAGATTCATTTTAATGTACACATTAAACTAACATAACAGGTTCATTGTGTTTTGAAGTGTCAGACGATTATCAAAAAAAGTGCTGCTAAATATTTAGATTTTTTTCTAGATAGCAGTCTTAAAACCCAAAAGAATTCAGCTGAATATAACAGATGATGAATATTCAAATTAAATGAGTAAATATTTGTTTTTAAATTTTTTAAATATATTTCTTTTTCTAGTTTTCTGTCATATGACTATGACTTTACCCAATAACTGTTTCAGCTCTTAAAGGGATAGCTACCACACTGCAGTTGTTTCTGCTTCTTATTTGGTTGCTCCCTTTAGAGGTCGCCACAGCACATCTGCTTTCAGCTTAAGCTACCTTTATCTTCTGTCACATGCATGTCCTCCTTCACGACATGCATGAATCTACCCTGTGATTTTCCTCTTTTCTCCTGGCTGGCAGCTCCATATGAATCTAAAATCCCTCCTCTGCACATCACAACCTTGTCTCTCAAACTATCTTTCTAGACCGCTCTACGTCCGCCGTCCCTCGGATGTACTCATTTCTAATCCTGTCCCTTCTGATCACTCTGACTGAAGATCTTAGCATCTTCAGCTCTGCTACCTCCTGTGTGCCTGCTATTTTAGACCCACTGTCTCCTTTACCATCTCACTATAATCATGTAAGCCTTCCCGTTCAATCTTGCTGCTATCCTTCAGTTACAAATTACCCCTGATGCTCATCTCCACTGCCTTTGTATGGTTGACCGCAAGTATTTCAATAATGCCACCGTTTATATTACTGTAATGTAAATGGTATGAAACAGTCTTGCATTAGACAGTTTGTATGGTCTCACAATAAACGTAATCCTACTAACATGAAACAAATAGCAAGCAATCACAATTGAGAATTGCCCATTTTGATTGTTTTTTCTTTATCATCTAACATCTGTTCCAGGTGTTCAGTAGCTGCAGAGGAATCTCGTTCCTCATGTGGATCATGGCATTTCATCTGGTCCTCTCTGTGAGTGGGGTGTATAGTGTGAAGAGCACCAAAGACTGCAAACTGTTATCTCACAGTCCATTACAGCAGAAAGTTCTGGAGCGACTAGAGCCGCTTGTAGGAAAGAAGTAAGGAATGAGTCACTTGTGTACCAGCGTATTCAGTGCTTGTTAGGAGATGAGATGTTTTTGGAATCCCTGTTGTGTTTAATAATATAATTTTATGTTAAAGGAAGAATCTATATGGGCCATGTTTATTTAAATTTTCTCTGGGATTTGTTCTTTTTTGACAGCTTTACAGCTGAGGACAAGGCTTCGAACGAGAGCTACACATATGTGTTCCAGTTATGTGGGGATGCAGGGGGTGCTCCCAATGCTGGGGTTATTCAAGTGGACAAGAAATTACAGAAGACAACAGTGATTGGCAAATACACGCATACACAGGCCATTGGAGGAAGTAAGACTATGCAAAATCCGAAAAACATTCTCTTATTAGTTCAGACATGACCGTAAGGGCATGTGCGTGAATCTTAACTGTATTGGAAACTGATAAATAATTCATAATCGCATCATAGCCTGAGGCCAACTCTGAGGAGTAGAAATCTAAATCTTATCAAACGTGTCCTTTCAGGTGACTGGGTGATGCTGATCTACACAAATGGTGAAAAATACGATGCACACTGCAATAAGGAAGAAAGGAAAGCCATCATTATGATCTCTTGCGACAGGAATGTAAAAGTGGTAAATGAAATGTGCAAAGCTTCTAGCCGAGCAGATTTGAGTTTGAGGAAAAAAACAGAAACAAAAAGCAGTCAGCTGCAGCCGTGGCGGCATGTTGCATCAGGTCTGTGAAAATGAAATTTGATCCATGAGGACGCTCTGAATAATGTTTCCGTGAAGCTCAAGGCTTTCCAGACACCTGAAACCAAGCAAGGATATTTACAGTAGAGTGACGAAGACGTTTAATACAGTGGAACACAGAATGAGCCTATTTGTATTAAACAGTAGAGTTATTGAAATAAAAACATGTTATACACATGTTGCATGTTTAGAAAGTTGCACAAAGACACTTTGTATACACCTGTGTTTCACTCTCTCTCCCAGAGTAAGCTGGAGGTGGGTCTGGAGGAGAGGGAAAAGGAGGAAAACTGTTTCTATCTGTTTGAGTTGGACACCAGTTCAGTGTGTCCTGTAATTGAGTCCAAGCTCAGCACTGGCTCCATTATCAGCACTGGCTCCATTATTCTCATCATGTATGTAAAGTCATCTGTTAATTTAATGAATGTGAGAGCTTGTGATATTACAGATGATCAATAATCATAACCTCTCACATTTCAGTGGTTTCTCTCTTCTGGCTGTTTACCTTGTTGGAGGTTTCCTCTACCAGCGGGTGATCGTTGGAGCTAAAGGGGTGGAGCAATTCCCCAATTATGCTTTTTGGGTGGAGTTTGGAAACCTGGCAGCGGTAAGCTAAATCTAATTGATGAACACCGTCAGTGAAAGGTCAGAGTCTGATGAAATAAAAATAAATAAATAAATAAATAAGGACAATTGTTTTTGTTTTTTTCTTCGCTGTGCTTACAGGATGGATGTGACTTTGTGTGCCGGTCGCGCAAGCGAGAGGAATCGCCAGCTTACAGGGGAGAGGCTACAGACAATTTACAGGAAGAGCCAGAGGAGAGAGATGACCAGTTGCTGCCTATGTGACCTTAGTATGTTGGGACTAAAATCTTCACCGTGTGATGCAGTTTAATCGGTTACAGCTTATCAGGCTGCTTGTAGACACAAGTCTGTTTTCTTGTGGGGGGGTTGTGAGTGAATTACGTCAGTACTTGCTAATTCTGTGTTTATTCCAGACTTGTGCCTAGGGCAAAAAAATCTTTCATCTCCCTGTCACACAGGAGGGCATGTTACTCATAGGGCTGATGATCATGTCCACACTTTTTACACCGTACGTTTCAAACAGTTGTTTGATGTCAGGCAAATGAGTGATTCCTTCAAGAAAGCTATTTCACAATAAAGACTCTTCTGTGAAAATCTGGCAGAAAAGGGAGAATTTGAAGAATCATATTTCTATCTTGTGTCAGCTAAATGCCACATTGTGTACAGTTCTTTTCTGCTAAACGAATGCTTTATTTTTTTTCTCAGATGTTGTTGGTTTGTCACGAGCAGAGGGGTGTACTGAAAAGCAAATTCAATATAATTGGTGGGGTTGTGTTAGCTGGCTTGATAAAAGCCTAGAAGCCCCGATAAGAGATAAGGGTTACAATGGTGGTTATCAGTTTTCTTCATTAACTCAGGCTTTCTGCTTCATGCTCTGTGCAGTTTTAGATGCGTCATTTAACTCTTTGACTTTACAAAATCGATCATTTGAGCTCCGTCTAATCAGGTGATACAGATCTATAAATAACATGCAACACTGCAGCTGCAAAGGAAACGAGAGTAATGCTGCCGAAAATCTTTAATCTTGTGAAGTCACGATCATTACACGCACACTTATCAGTAAATGAAATAGTTTACCTCATAATATATTTATTTCACCTCTGCTGTTGATTTCTAATGTGACAAATTACAGCTCTTAAACTTTAACACACTCCCACAGCCTAAAGAAAGCATCACTTCAGTTTGTCGTCACTTGTAAGATAAATTACTTTTATTCATTCAGAATTCTTGGTGTAACAGTTCTAAACTTTGTTCCAGTAGGTGGAATTCTAGCAGATTAGGACCAAAAATAAAGACATTTATAAAAGAAAAATTGAATATTCCAGTTAGAATCTGCAGTGCTGTTTTAGAAGTGTCTCAACAGGTTTTATATTCTGGATAAATGACATTCCTACAGCAGAGAATCTGTATTGCAGCTAAAGCTTACTGTAAATAAGAGAATCAGTGAAAATGTGGCTCTTCAGTTCAATTACAAACCGAAAGGCTGCGCAGGACCAGGCTACGTGTATGACAGTAGTTAAGATGCTAAAAAGAGAGTGAATGAAAGCCCAACATACCTCGCTAACCCATTAATCTGGCTTCATAGTACACCCCTCTGTGTTTATTTGGGTTGAGCTTGCTTAATGTTCACAGGCATACAAATAAATGTGTGTGCAGTTTAAACAGTTATTGTTTAGGTTAAAAAGTCAGGTTTGTAACATGTGAATGTAAATGTTTAAGTACAGGGACTGTACTTACAGCCTTACCACACATTTAGAAATCAGTGCAAACAAACCAAAGTTGAACTGAATTTGATTTTTAGCTGGGCGTCGTCCTTTCTCACATGTTGCAGAGAAGCTTAGCGCTAAGATCCCAGTCAGAAGGTCGGCTGCTTGACTGAAATCTGAGCTCCACGGTTTAATTTTTGTCAGAGGTCAGTGGTGCTGACGCAATACCAACGAAATTTGTGGTGAGGAGCAAAGCATCCAACTAAAATTCAAAATTAAATTCACTTAATGTATCTTTTGTCATTTAAATGTGATGAGAATTTGAAGGCAATTATATCTGAATTCTGCTATTTATACTTATTCAGAAATTGTCTTCTGTGCTTTTTCATGAAATAATCAAATATAAAGGAATATTTACATTTTAATAATCACAAAACAGTTTAATAATGAACATTATAGTGCTTAAACGCTGACCTGCTTCTTGATGTGGTGAAATTGACCCAAAGCGCAGAAACAGTGCTACATGTACCCACCTTACTACTATAGACTCATGTTCAGGCTGCAGTAGGAGATACATACGGCAGCAATGAGGGTACTTCATTTTCAGTACTCTAGTTGTAAAAATGTTACACTTTTAAACTTGGGATTTATAATATTTTTACATAAACCTAAACATCAGTGCTGCTAAGGACTGAACCAGGCTTTTTTTTTTTGAACAGGACATGAGTGTTATTTTTCTATTAATTATCATTGAGTTACTACTTGTATTCACTGTGAGCACTGATATTTGGTCTTTTTCGCTTTTGTGTTAACACTGAATTTTCTTTGCTTAGTTCACTGGTCTGAGGTTTCATATGATTAATGTTATGTTTGGCTAAAAGTTGACACAAGTCACAAATCTTTGTTTTTTTTTTTCTGATTCTATTAAAAAGAAATGATAAAACTAGTTTATGCTGTGATAACTCCATAAACCTATGTGCACTCATCTTTTAGGATTTGATGGAATAAATTAGGTTATATTAGAAATAATGGATTATATAAACAAATGCATTCATAAACTAGAATAGTCATAAACCTTGTATTAAATTAGGTGCAATTAAGCGCTTATAGTGATAAACTGTTGTTAACTAACATGGAGAAAGAGGCTCAGACATGACCAATGTTTATTCTTGAGCACACATCTTTTAGCAGCTTTCTTGTAATTTTTAAGTAGCCTTCAGGAATAGTCCTCCAGGCTTCTTGAAGACATTCAAAACTCTTCTTTAGGTGTTGGGTAATTTTTGCTCCGTTGTCAAAATAATCCCGCACTCCTTCAGTAAAATTGAGGTCCAGGCTATGGGGAGGTATGTTTTCACTGTACTGACAGTGTTTCTGGGAACACTGTGAAGATTTAGGCTAGGCGTCTTTTTATGCTTGAATCACTAAAAGGTTAGTGTATGACTCCTAGAAAATATAAAGAAATGAAGAGTGTCTTTTGCAGAATACTGTAGTTATCAAAAGTACTTCTATTCATTACAAAGGTTAGCTCGCTGTAAGTTTTTAAAAAACATATAAAAACTAATTGCATAAATCCCAGTTTGTTTGCCAAAGTACACAAATAGATTTCGATGCAGTTTACACACTGAAACAGTAGGTGGCTCCGTCCGTCTGTTAACAATGGTTTACAGTCTTCCAGAATATCCAAAAAAGAAGAAGAAGGAGGGGAAAAGAACTGCTTTGTGAGGGGCGGGGTTTTGTTGGAGGCAAAAAACCTAGAAATCCCTGTCGTTGTTGGCAGCTACAACCAATATCCGAAAAAGAACTCAATTTAACTGTGAAAAGGACGGAAAGCCAAGAAGAGGTAGACACAAACGGACACCGAAAGGCATTAAGCTCTGACATGTAGCAGCAGTAATAGTCAGCTAGCTGCTTGGTTTCTCTCTGCAGAAAACAGATAGCATTGCTAATTAGTTAGCCTCTGTTTATGTTTTTTAGTTAGGTGTTTGCGTCAAACAAACGACTCATCTACTTTCATTTTTCTATATATGCATTCGGAGTTTTGCTGCACACGGGAATGCATTTTTTAAACTATGGTATACTGTACTAGTGTCGAGAGATCGTTAAACCTGTGTAATCCTTTGTAGTTAGCCATCGCTGGATAGCTAGCTTCCTTTGCTATTTTCAACTTTTCCTCCATGTTGGTCTTTCTTTTCTACCCATCTATCATCTTGACAACAGGCCTGCTGTAGAAAATACCACAATGCTCCTGCTTGCCACGATAGTAAAAACTCGTGATATGCCCACAAGAGCGAATAATCTGCTGCACTTTAAAAACATAAACAATCAATTGGAAACTTTGAGGGTGCAGTCCAACAAAGGACGTTTAATAATCCGCCTTTGTTTATATTTAGTGACTAATCATTTCATTTGTCGTCTATTAATTATTTTTTTCTTTATTTTTCTCTGTACCCACAGTGAGAAATAGCAAATACACCATATAGATCGTTTATAGTTAAAACTGTTGACACAGCTACTTCTGATGATTGGCCTTTTCGTTTTGAGCAGTAAACATGGATGCAGGTGAAGACCAAAATACAGGCACCAACAATGGAAATTCTCAGACAAGTGGCAATTCTCATGCACCACAGATAGCCCGCATGTCTCTGTATGAGAGACAGGCTGTACAGGTGAGTGATTGTGTCCAAATGTTAACAAAACGAATGCTTTACATGTTACAATAACAGTACCATTTAAATTAAAAAATGAAAAACAAACTTTTGAATTGGTATTAGCCAAATAAGTATGTATGTGTTTTTTTTAGGCTCTGCAAGCTCTGCAAAGACAGCCTAATGCTGCTCAGTACTTCCAGCAGCTCATGCTGCAGCAGCAGATCGCAAATAGTGCTCAGTTCCACAACTTAGCTGCTGTGCAACAGGTATGACAAGAATATACATGCACAACAACAAGAAAAAGACTAAAATAAAAACAAACAGACATGTCCCAATCAAACCTTTTCATGTCTCTTTAAAACAGGCCACACTTGCTGCTAGTCGCCAGTCCAATACTCCAAGTAACAGCATCTCCCAAGTGCCCACCACTGTAAGTTTTTGTAAATTATTATTTAATTATATCTTACAGATAATTAGAAAGATTTGAATCTTCTTTCAGCTGCACCCTTTAGGGGTTGCCACAACGGATCATTTATGTTCATCACAGTTTATCCCTTGCTTCCTCTTTTGTAACACCAACAATCTGCATGTCCTCCTTCACTACATCCACGAACCTTCTCTCTGATTTTCCTCTATTCGTCTTACTTACCAGCTCTATATTCAGTATTCTTTGTCCAATATATCCACTATCAATCCTCTGTACATGTTCAAAACACCTCAGCCTTGGCTCTCTTAAAGTTTGAGTTAAAATATAAATATGTGTGTGCCTTCCAGGTCAATCTAAGCACCACCTCTGCGGGAGGGACTATGTCCAGTCCTCGTCCTCATGGTCCAGCCACCTCTGCAACCAAAACTGCTATCAACCAGTCAGTGCTGCTGGGTGGAAACTCAGCAGGACCGGGACAGATGTATCTTAGAGTGGGTTAAAACTGATTATCCACAAAATCTATTAAATGCATATACTTTGAATTAATTTATGTAACATATTGTTATGATATAGTAAGAACGGTTGGAAACCTTTGTGTAAAATTCACACTGACAATCCAGAGAAAATGCAGGGAAATCATTAAATCTTTCTTGCAGTCATTAAGAGAAATAAAGGTTGACCATCTCTGCTGTTTCCCACATAGGTCAACCGTTCTCAGCTCATCTTCATGCCTGGTGGCCCAGCAACTGCTACTGTTGCAGCAGTTGCTCAAACTCAGCCCCAGCAGCAGCAGCAACAGCACGAAGTTGCTTCTACCGGTGCTAGCACCCAGTCTGACAATGATCAGGTTTGTGTGCTTTTACCAAATGCTCTAGCCATGTAATCTTGAAGAAATGGTTGTGAAGGAAGAACTATTTAAATTTGATCACACGCTGCTCCTTTCTTCATCTCTCAGGTGCAGAACCTTGCCTTACACTGTGCTTCCACAACCAAAGCAGTTGCTGTTAAATCTGAGCTTCCAGAAAGGAAAGATGCTTCTGGCTTTCCTCTTGGTCAGCAGCAGCAACAGCAACAGAGTTTCCCACAGACAGTTCAGCAGCAACAAGTGCAACCACAACAGCAACAACAAATTGCCAAGAGCAGCTTTACACAACAGTCTGCCACAAATCCACTGACTGTAAAGACTGGAAATCAGGCTGCCATGACTGTAACTCCTACTTCTTCTGTAGCTTCTTCATCCACTTCCTCTCCAGGACTCCCTCTCTCCCAACTCCTCCTGACCCCCTCTGCTGCACCGGTGATCCTAGTACCCACGTCAAATGTTCCTACCTCCACCCAGGGCTACCCTATTGGCTCAGTAGCACCAAAGGCAAATGTTAACACTCAAACTCTGGTGGTGCAACCCCTGCAACAGTCCAGCACTAATGTAGACAAAGGTCCTGTTCCAATACAGCCCAAGACAGTTCAGGGACACCGTTTACCGTTGCAGCTGCCCCCTCGACACCCACCGCCCATTCTCCCAGCTCCACCTAGCAATAATCAGTCCACTGCTGCAGGTCACATCCCTGTCCAGCTTGTGGGAGCCAGGCAGGGCGTAGCAGGAAATATGCAAGCTGTGGCCCTGGCACAGGCACGAAATAGCACAGCCCAGGAAAGTCCATCTGGTGGGAATGTTGGCACGGTCTCCAGCAACAGTACTATGGTAAGATCAAAGGATTTACTGCTTGGGTTAGGTGTAGGGAGAGACGTCTTTGTACAAGGGATTGTAACAAGGCTTTTTCCCCCCCCACATGCTGTTAGACAAAAGCTCCTCTTGGCTCTCTCAAGAGGAAATATGACTGTGATGGCCTGAATGAGATGACAGAATCTTCAGACTCAGCACCCATGAAAGACTTGGCTCCTCCTTTATCTCCTGCACCTACAAAGGACTCAGGTACGTCAGCTTGTCTTCTCCAATTCATGCATAAAACGTTTGCAGAACGTCTTCAAAATTCTCACTGTAAGCTCATTATTTTTTCTTTTTCATGATTCACCAGCTCCTCCTTCAGAAGCTGCCTTCTCATCTCCTCCCACGCTTTCTTTGCCTCTCCCATTGTCAAGAGTAGGGCACGGGGACAAAGACAGAGCACCTGTTCCCCAGGCTGTCGTCAAACCACAAGTTCTCACTCATGTTATCGAGGGCTTTGTGATTCAGGAGGGAGCTGAGCCCTTCCCTGTAAGTGTGATAATACATGCACAGTCAGATAATGAATGTTAAGGTTACCATGAGAAAAAAAAAAGTGTCTTACTACCTTTATGTGACAGGTTGCTCGGCTTCCCAAAGACGGAGATTTTGCCCTGGTTGGCTGCACAGAAAATGGACCTCCATGTAAGTGGTGGTTTATTATTCATTAAGTATGGTAGCTTTAAGCTGTGTTTATGGTCAGTAGTGTAAAGTCTTTCTTTCCCTACTCAGTGTTGAAGTGTGAATACTGTGGGAACCTTGCTCCAGCCAGCCAGTTCAGAGGATCAAAGAGGTTCTGTACTAATACTTGCGCCAAAAGGTACAGTTTTGTTTCTGTTTCAGCTTACATACACATTATGTGTTGTTTTGTTCCTTCTTAATTAGCCATAAAAGCTCAGAGGTTCAAAGGAAATTCATATCTTATTAGGAAAACAGCTAAAGCCTTTGCAGTTTAAGCCACTGACTGCAGTATTTGGTTAGAACAGAGGTTCCCAAAGTGTGGGCCGTGCCCCCCCCGGGGGGGGGGGGGCGCACAGAGCCATTGCAGGGGGCGGCACGATATGAGAAAAAAAAGACTGCTTGCACACTGGTAGCATAATGGAGAGGTTTTTGACGGGGCTCCCACACAAACGCAAAGCAGGAGATGAAGCTTCGCCAAATTTGGCTTCACCTGCACAAGTTCCAAGGTAGGTCTCCCCTGCAGAATTGGTTTTCCCTGCGTCGGGAGCACGCGCTGGGCTCTCCAAATCACGGACAAACAGTATCCCACATTCTTGATTTTAAGTTCACAAACACTTCTTATAATAACTAACTACTCCTGACATTTTGGAGATGTTAGCTCTTCATACAGTAAAGTTACAGTGGGATACAAATAATATCAGGCTGATCCTGCCATAATTTGTTCCCCCCGTCCAAATCATGGACAAACAGTATCCCACAGTTGTTTATGTTTTTAAACTCATTTTGCACAGACGGGCATTTTTTGAAAAATGTATCGAAGATGTTTCTTGTAAAACAAAGGGGGGTCTAGCACTGGGTTAGAACATGCAAGCTCTGAAGAGTGAAATTCAAAGCAAAGAAACAATGTGCTTACAGTGAGTTTGAATTATTTGGAGGGTATTTTTGCATTTATTTGCTTTAAAAATGCTTTAAAAAGAGAGCAAGTTTCTTACTATGTTCTGGCCTATCTAGTTGAAGCTGCCATCTGCAGGTCTTGTCTAAGGGCTAAAATAAGCAAATTTACCCACTTACACTGAAGTTTGAAGCTAGCACACTAGCTAACAGGGTGGCACGACCGATTAAAGCAAATGATGAAAGTAGACAGATTCAAAGGAGGTGGAAGTACTTCTTTATCTAGGGCTCACGTAGCCCTTTGTCAGAGACAGTCTCTGCCATTTTAAAAATCCTGTAATTAGCATTGTAATTTTGAATATACACAGCTGCAGAGCCACAGAGCCAGAGAACAAAAGCTTGAGAAAGTTAGTGTAGTAGAAAGTGATGTACATCTTTGAAATATTTTTTCAGCTAAATCTCAAATTGATGGGGCTTTGAATGCAGTTTCCAATTTGCCACTATGGCACAGATAAAGCTGTTTCATGTTCGGGCTTGTGAGAAATGCTGTGCAAGAACAAAAATATTCTGCTTTAACATCAGGAAGCTTTTTTCTTTTTTAATTCAGGCAGTAGCTTTTATACTCAGGCTGTTGTGAGTTGGCGCCATGGTGGCCTACTCTTATCTGAAAACATTTTTCTTGACAGAAAGATGGCTAAAAAATATGTTCATCGATTTGCTGTTAATTGGCTTTATTTGAGAAGATTAAGCAAGATATGTGTGCTGAAGACATCTGATCCTTAATGTGATTTTTATTTTACCCGTTTCGTTAAATGTGAAACTAAGTTTGACCCCCTTTTTAGACAATAGTAACACTGGAAATTTACTCAGGGGAGGCAAACAAACAAGAATGTCTCTCTCAGTGCTGACTTTGCTTTTCATTTGCAGGTATAATGTAAGCTGCAGCCAGCACTACAAATCCAGCAGAGGGAGAACAGCTGCAGGGCTGGCACCAAATCCAGCACCCACAGAGAGCACTGCTAGGCGTAGGGGCTCCACTCGCAGGAGCAGTTCTAATATCACCTCTAATAAAATATCAACCAAGCATCTACCTGTCAAGGTAACACCTGTAGGTTTTAAAGGATGTCTCGTGTGTTTTCTGTTGTTAACAGTCTTAAAAACAAAACAAAAATCAAGGCCATTATGTTTGGAAACTAACATTCACAGCTGTTTTTGGAAATCCTTTTTTCTTTTTTGTCCTGCAACATAATAATAGTATAAAAATGCTGCTGATTGTAGTTCAATGTCTGCTGTTTTGGGTGCAGTTTAACTCAGAGTCCAGTCGTTCAGATGAAGTATCCAGCGATGGCGAAGAAGACGATTCTCCTTCACTGTCTCCGAGTTCTTCCCGCTCCTGCTCAAGAGCCGAGCACAGCGCTCTTCAGTCTGACAGCTCAGCTCCTGGAAGTCTTCCACTAGAGGGGGCTAGCTTCCTGTCTTCGACTCCTTCCCAGTGGAGCGTGGACGAAGTCTACAGGTTTATCTCCTCACTTCAAGGTTGGTGGTCCATCTGATTACAGTTCACTCGTCACATGTTGTTTCTCTTTATTGTCTCCTGCATTAACTGAGTCTCTTGGTCGATCAGGTTGTGAGGAGCTGGCTGCCCAGTTTCAGTCTCAGGAAATAGATGGGCAGGCGCTGCTGCTTTTGCGTGAGGACCATCTCATCTCCACCATGAACATCAAGCTGGGTCCCGCTCTCAAGATCTGTGCCTCCATCAACAGCCTGCGTGAGTAATGCTGCCAGAAGGACTCCAGGATTGTGTTCTCATAGCCAACTTCTCACTGAAATCAACACTTGGACTCTTAAAAAAAAAAAAAAAAAAAAAGACTGAGAACTTTGGGATTAATGAAGATGCTCCATCGGTCTTGTAGAGACAAGAAGATGGCGAGTTTACTTTCAGGACACTGAATGTGCAGAAGACATGAATGCATATGTGTGAGTGGTTTGTGAGAAGTCCAGTATACATGTCAGTAGTGTTTTTCTTTTGGTTTTTTTCTGTCACTGTGAGTAGAGGCGTTTTTACGCGTGGAAGGAGAAACTGCAAATCAGACAGCATAGCGACATCGGTGCTAGGACAGTTCACCACTTGGGTGCAAAAAAAAAAAAAAAGAACCTTGCCTTCTTGTTGTATTTCAATCGGTGCTTTAACTTTAGCGACGTGATTAGCAACAGTCCATTACGTTGATATTTCCGTTCTTTTTGTAGTTAAGCTTATAGTTTGCCATAGATGTTCCATCCAGGCTCCAATCATATCACGGAAAAGACACAGAAAGCCTGGGCTTTTTAAATTAGGTTATTAAAACAGTTATTGAAAGTTTAGTTTTGTATCTTTTCCATTTTATACTACAAACAAAATTATTTTTTCATGGATACTGTAGTTTTAGTGGCTTTAATCAACCTAACTACCTGAAAATAGGTTTTCCTCATGGTTTGCTCTTTCAACAACTGGAAGCGCTCTCTGTGCGTGTATGCAGTACTACCAATAAAAAGTACCTGTTACTGGAGCTTTGTGTGTTTTTGTTTTTATCTCCTCCACTTAATGAAAGCCGCATGGAAAAATAAGGTCATCTTTATTTTATTCACATTTGAGTTCATGTAAACAGATTTTCATGTTCACATAAACTGAACTTGATCAGTAAACATAATTTACAATGGAAATAATAGCAAAATTACATTGATGGGTCCTTCATTTCCACACTTATGTCTGATACGAAATCATGAAAAAATGTGGCAAATATATATATTGGAACATACATTGGCATCTTCAAACAAAATTAGCAAACCATCATGTATGGACAGTATTTAGCACAGGTTCAGGTTGAAGCTGTACGTCGGTCAGGTTTACGGGTCCAAATGTCGAGTCGGAGGTTTTATTTCTCCAACTGAACATTAGAGACATTGGGAAAGGCAAGACACATGAATGAAATTTGGGGAAAAAAAAAAAAAAAAACAACCTAATGTTTCCCAAAGTTAACTGTTGAAAGAAGGAAAAAGGAGCAATTTCAATTCCCAGAGTGATCATACCCAGAGTTTTGAGCTATTGTATTGCATCTGAACGTCATTTTTTTGTTTCGTAAAAGTGCTTTTGCTGAGGATAACTGCAATCAGAAAACAGTGTAGCTGTTGGCTTCGCCGTATCCAGCTTCTTGAAGGTATTGCTCAATGTTAACTGTCCCAGATGCCTTGATGACCTTGTCAGAGGCCGCCTTCTCTCCTGAAGCCAGCTTCTTGCGCACTTCTGCCAGAGTGGGTCTTTCTTGATCCTTCCACTGGCAGCAACCTTTAATGATCGTGTACCTGTGCGAAGAAGAGATGAAGAAATTTATCTGACTTTTGCGGTGATTAACGAGAGGAAGTGTAGCGCTTCATGTTTGGCGTTTCTGGAGTATTGCAGTGGACACTCACAGTGTGTTGGAGCAGTTTGATGGTTTTTTAAGATTTTTTCCTCGCTGATGAAACTGCAGAAGCTCATTAGCCGGGATCTCTGCAAACGGAGCTTCACCTGGACAAACGCAAGAGAAATTAGTAGATACATTATAGCGTAAATGTGAAAACTCTTTGATGCAATCCTGTGAAAAAAACCAAGTCCACCCTTACTCTTTCCATAGGAATTAAGATGGTAAGTAGCAGTCTGGGAAAAGATACCAGTAATGATCTAAAAGAAGAAACTGGTGCTGTCCATCAATCTTGGAGGAATTGAAAGGCTATTTTCAAACAATTTGAAGTCCGTGATTCACATGGAAAACATTCAAGACAGCTGCCAGGAGTCAGTGAGGCCGGACTGTGCAAAGCTCAGAGAAGCTTGTGAAGTTAATGACAGTACAATTAGAAAAAGACTGCACAAGTACGACTTGTTTGGAAGGCTTGCCAGGAGAGAACCTCTTCTCTCTGAAAAGAACACGGCAGCATGACTTGGATTTGCAAAGCTGCATTTGAAGAAACCACAAGACTTCTGGAGCAAAGAGACTAAAGTGGAGATGTTTGGTCAAATCAAACACTGAGTTAACTGTGAAGTCCTCTGTATACCAAAGTATTCTAGAGTCAAATATGAGGCCATCAATCTGATAGCTAAAACAACAGAATTGCTCAAATGACCTCAATCTGACTGAAATGCTGTGGTAAGACTTTAGAAGAGCAGTGGATAAATTAATCTGAACTGAGCAAAGTTTCATGTGACTGCATAGAAATAAGTACACAAGTGTTACTTTGCAATGTTAAAATACAGTAAATTCTAACGGTTTGCATGACTTTCTTAGGTAACTCTATCGAATTAAATAATTTACAGATTAAGGATCAACACCGGCACAAAAATCCTTTTAAAATCCAAAATTACTGTCACACAAATGTATTGTTTTTAAAACACTGAGTCCATCTGCACACAGGAACCCAGAGTAAAAAGTACAGAGACATGTCTAACAGCTAATTCAAATTGTTCTATTATTCAACTCTTGAAAGATGTATTCATTAATAATTTTTAAAGTTACGAGTATATTCTAAAAAGTAAGAATTGAACTTACCCAAAGTTGTCATTTCATACAATAAGATACCAAAGGACCAGCTAAAAAGGGACAGACAAAAGCAACTGATGTTACAGTCTTTCTTCCAGGAGTTTAATAACAAGCTTGTAGACTACACATTTCATGTAGCAACATCTCTATCAGAGGATATTAAGGTAAACAGCACCAAGACATCTTTTATAGACGTGACACATAAAATTAGGCTCAAATGAGATCTAACAAGAACTCACACGTCGCTTTTCTCACTGGCAGGCCTCTTGGCTAGCACCTCTGGTGCCTGCCATTTCTTCATGCTCGGATCCTCCCTCTGCGTGGCTCCTTGGTTCTTTCGTGTATAGACTCCATGCAGGCCCCAAAGCTTGGCTGTGAACATCTTACTGATCAGTACACTACGGGCACGGATGTTTCCATGGAGAAGATCTTTGCTGTGAAGGAACGCCTGATCGGGCAACATGACAGCGAAGTCAAGATTAACCAGATGAGCATGTGCAGTTCCTATAAATATTAAAAGACTGCCCTCAAGCATTAAAAAAGAGCCAATGAAAATACAGTATATTTGTATACTAACCAGTGCACTGGCCACCTGGTTTGCCATGGTAAATATTCGTCTCTCTGTCATTTCACATGGCGGATCCCCATTGTCCTGGAAAGGCAGTCACAAAAATGTCTAAATAATTCTTCTTTTACATCTCGATTTGGAGATTTACATTTAGATTTTATCATACTTGAAGGAGAATCAATGTAGCACACGCTGCATCTTTGAAGCTCATTAAAAATGTATCTCCCTACCTCTCTGCATCTCCACAAGAAGCTGAGCAGGTCTCTGTTTTCCAGTTCTTCCACAACTGTAACCAGGGGAGCTCGCAGTGACACCACACCTAGGAGCTCAGGCAGGAAGGGATGTGGTCCGAGCTGGGCCAGGAAGGAAGCAAAGCCCAGGAAGTTGTGCCTTTCTGTGGCATTAGCCGAGTCTGCCAACGAGAGAAAAAGAAAATGCTGAATCTTGCACTGAAAACCAAATGAGATCTGCAAAACTCACAGACAAACCTCGGTGAAAATCTCACCATTTAGCACTCGCAGTACCACATTCCTGTTTTCCATACGGGCCCTGTAGATGGACACGGAGGAGTCTGTGCGCAGGGAGAAGGTGCCAGAGAGAGGCGTGACCAGGTTGAAGGACTCGGGGAGCCTCTGGCGGGGCAGCTCTCTGGGCTGCGGCGGGAGAGTGAAAGTGGGCTTGAAAATCTCCTGTGGCGGTGGGCTGGGATGTTGAGGGAGTGTCTCCACAGAATTGGAAAATGCTTTATTGAGGTAGGTGTGCGGGGACTGGAAGGTAGAGTAGGAATTGGGCATGTCCAAAGCAATGCTTTCATGCTCCAGAACATTGATACCTGATGGAGCTGCAGAGAGAATAGAGGCTCGTATGAAAACACAGGGAGTAAATGAGACCATAACCTAGACACTATTTCAAGTCATGTTATTTAACATTTATAAAAAGTTGAGAAGCAGAAACATGCATGTGGTTTTGAACACATAAAATTGTAGTAGTTGCTTATATAAGGATTTTTTCAGTACTTATTAATGCACAGTATTTGTAAACTCCTTCACCTGAAGTTACATCTGCCTAACACAACATTACAGTGTGTTACAAACCATTTATTAAATGTTCGTGTTTGCTTATATGAGTTAAATAAATTAAACAGTTCCAGAAAAACAATTAAAATTTGCACGTCTCACAGAAGTGAACAAAATTAAAAGGACACAAAAGCTTAAAATATTATTATTGTATTATTTTTGTTCATTTAGATTAAATTTTATATAATGTTGTTTCATGAACAAGCAAATACAGGCCACAAATTTGACTTAAACTACCAATATCACAAAAAACATTCAATCAATTCAATTTTATTTATGCAGCCCCAAATCACAACAAGAGTCAACTTCATTCTTTTTTGTGTTCTTACCATCAATGCCATGCAGTATCCTCCTGGTAGTGACCTTTGACTTTGGACGGATACGATCGACCTTCTCTGGACAGAAGCGCAGCAGTAAAATGAAGACCAGAGTTATCAGAAAGCTGGCCAACAGGAAGACGGGCACGACGATCACCTCCTGTTCGTACACTCGGATCTCTGCAAACAGGGAATGTACACAAGGAAACGTCCGTCTTTAGATTCAAAGTACTTAAAGAGGCAGATGTGGTTATGCAGTCTATGCTAATATTTTTGCTCAGCTGACGTGCAGAGTTTATCTTCTATCTTCAGGCGAAGACAGAAGACGTCTCTCTAACAAGGGTTAGGCTCGTCAAGCCCCATAAATGGTCAGACCTGTTTAGTGAGCAGAAGTAGCCACAAAACTTACCACAGATAGCGTCTCCAGTTTTGCACTGAGAGTCTGCAGCTGATACTGAAGACATCCTGTCACATATTTAAAAGAAAATAAAAAGCGATGAAGAGATGCAAGAAGCTCACACAACCAGACTTCATACTGAGGAGGTTTTTAGTGCTTTCATACACTTAAAAGTTGTCCAGATATTTTCTCAGTAGGAAAACCATTGATTTCTTTGTTATGGATGAAGTAGTCAAATTAGAATGTATTGCCTGACAGGCCTGTTGTTCCTGCAACAGAATCTGTTAATAGTAATGTGACTCTTACAGGTAATCAGTACGAGGAGGCATCTGAGCAAACAGGTAACTGAGACCAGAAACGTCAAATGTCGTATTGCTATCTGTGAGGTATACGGAGCATTTCCCTCCTGCTACAAACTAGTCATAAACATAAACAGCCCGTCAGAGTTAAAGTCTAGCACCTTTATTTTTGTCACGGAGGCTTTTGGACTACTTTAATCAAAGATGTATATCAAAGAAAGCCTAACAAAGCAGTCCTAATGATTTATGTCTAAATTCATAGAAGCTCATCTTCATGAGCACGCTTTTACGTCACAGCCAAGAGCTCCAAACCTGTTTACCTGCATTTTTTCATCACATTAGTTCCAGTGATGCACTACACGCCCAAAGGCCAAACATGATTGGCAAAACAGCACCGGCTCATTCACCCAGACTAAAAATAATACATTATGTCATAAAAATCACTAAAAGGCTCCAACCACACTACAGCCGCTTTCATAAAGTTAACATAGCGTGCATTAATCAGCTCACTCTTCCTACATGCTGCCACAAGGACAGGTCATGTGTTACAAACAGACAGAAGAAAAATAGGGGTCAAAGCCTTACCTCACCACCTGCAGTTTACTCTTAACAGCCAAACGAGAAATAATCAAAAGTGAAATCCTGTTATTGCGGTCAGGCACTTTTCATACATCTTCCCTGCTGAAGAGTCCGGGCTCAGCTGGGCTGTTCAGAGCTTCATTGTCTTGTTGTTCTCAGGTGATTTGTCAGGCTCAGGGGATCAATGCGCTCTCTGCTACTCTTCGTTCAGCCTTCTGTGTTTTCTTAACTCCACCCTCACCTGCTTCACCATATCCTTCTCCTATTTACTCCTTCCTTCTTCCTCCTTTCCACCTCCCTCCTCCTCAGAGTGTGCTGATGTGCTCTACCACATTCTGTAATGTGCTTTTCCCTGAAGTACAGCAGTGACTCGTGACCCTTGCCTTCCTCGTCTTTGTGTAAGGAAACTGGTACTGCTGCTCCTTGTAATTTTGTTTCAGTCGCTGGCCCTTTGTTAAACGTGTTTGGTAGTCTTTTGCTCAGAACTGGTATAACAAGCTCTGCCATCTCTAGTGAAAAGATTATCTTGGTCCAAAGAATTCACAGCAACCACATAACAGATTCTTTTTTTTGTGTTTAGTGCAAAATATTTACACCTAAAATTTTAATGTAGGGGGTAGAAGGAGAGTCTGTAACCTTCACTGTACAAAGACACGGTTACTTACAGTATATTTACAAGTAATTATTCATATGACAGCAATACTTGATGTTTGCAATATTACAGTTATTGTCAAGAAAACACGTAGTTCAAGCTAAACATTAGAAATGCTGAACACACACAGACTTGTGTTACTTTACGATACACTATGTGCTCACACACCACACATTAATCGCTGGCTCTCCACTCAGTGTGTCTTTTGTCCCGTCTTCAGCACTTAAACTCCCAACTGATCACAGCAGATGGCTGCCTGCTTCTGCTGGAGGTTTCTTCCTGTTAAAGGGGAGTTTTTCCTTCCAACTGTTGCCAAGTGCTCATCTGTAGGGGAGTCGCTTGATTGTTGGGGGTTTTCTCTGCGTTATTATAGGGTCTCTACCTTACGATATAAAGCACTTTGAAGCGACTGTTGTTGTGATTTGGTGTTATATAATTAAAAATGAATTGAACTGAACTTTATGCATGAATCATTTGATTTTATTCAGGAGTTTAACAGCCGAGCTGCCCTGCCGTTTGAGGCGAGGCATACAATCAAAGGGGCACGGCACTGTAGACACTGCGCCAGTGCTGTCGAAGTGATTTCAGCTATTTGCACAACAGCAAGTGCAGTATTTCAGTATACTGTAGCGTCTTTCTTTCCACTTTATGTTGTGGCATCATACATTTGTGACATAACAAACATTTAATGCATTTATCCATTTCCACATCCCGTTCTTACCCAGACCAGGAAAAGAGAGGATATTTACGCCCACAACAGGTCAGTAATCTCACACAAATCTAAAACAAACAAAAAGCCACATCCTCTCCAACATTAATACCTGAATGCAGTTCAACTGAGGGAGGATATGAAGGCCTCTGCTTGCCTACCTGTGAAAGGGTTGAAATTCAAAACCTGCTTGCTGTGAATGATGGGTTACAAAGGGATCGATGGATTAATTAATAATGATGTAGTAGTTCTCAGCGAGGTGACAAAAATCTCATCTCGTCTTTCTAAGAACGTCTGAACTTTCCGTCAGGACAGGTGTTTCAAACCTGTGGCACAAGGGCCAGAAACGGTCCATCAGATATTCCAGTTCAAATTACTGTAAAGTCATTAGCTGTTAATAATTTAAATGAAAAGCCTTTTTATGGTGTTGTAATTTGATGCCAGGACTACTAAACAGGAAAGAAAATATATGAGAAGTATTTTTATATTTAGACGAGATCATAAAGGCAGAAAACACTTTTGCTCTGTTACAAAAACTTTACATATGAAGGTTTTGGTGCCTTGAATGATTCACTCTTAAATGTAAATTGTAATGTACATTTAATGAATAATGACTCATTATTATTGTTTTTTTTTAAATATGTTAACTATGAACATTTTAGAGGGATGTTTTTTAGGTTATCATTACCATAGTTTTACTGCTTCAGCCCACTTGAGATTAAACTAAGATGTACAGCCTCATAAACTATGACTCCTCCTGGTTTAACCAAATTAGCACTTAACAATATATTAACACTCAGGATGATATATATGTTAGATATCATCCTGAGGATGATATATTGGTCCAGGGTGTACCGGCCCCACTGCAACTCTGAATTGGTAAAGTGGAAGAAAACGGGTCAATATTTCAGTCATGAATGGAAATAATGGGCCAACTGACCAGCTGGCAGTTAGAAGACATTTAAAAAAAAAAAAAAAAAAAAAAAAAAAAAAATCACAAATGTCAGCACTGGCAGAGAAAAAAAAAGTATCAGCTGGGACCATGAATATTACTGTAACAATAACAATAATAATAATAATGATAATAATAATAATAAGAATAATACTAAGGTTTAGTACAAGCTGCCAAAAATACTTTTCTTGTATTTCAAAGGCTTTTATTAGGCACATAATTAGCAGCACAATTGTATGATGCATTAATCACAATACTAGCAGTAGATTACATGATATGTCAAAATATGAGCACTGAGGTCTGTGAACACTGGTTGATCCTGGTAGACACACATCATGTGACCAAATCTACACCCACATTCGTCGTTGTTGTTGTTATTAGGGTTTTTTATGACTAACATTAAAAAAAAAGTCATATGTATACGCATATCTCAACAGTACCAGTTTGGAAACTTGTTACTGCCACTGACAGAGCCTTTCACAACTTGGAAAACTGGGATTTTAATTCCAGAAAAATGAAAGATGGAACTTAATGACAAATCAAAACTGTGAGCAAATCGTCTTTAGATGAAAACAGGTTTCATTTTACAGCTTGGCAGCTGATTTGCTGGGTTGAGGTCCCAGCCATTTCTCTCCTGAAACAGAGAACAAAATGTGACTGAATAAGAAACTGCCAACAATAAGAAGGAAAAGTAGTGCCACTGCCAGAGTGCCAAACACCTTTTTGTTTGTTTTTGTAATTTTGAAATCATAGGTGATTTACAATAAAAACAAAACTAGAATAACTTTAATTGTTAGAGAGCAACAAGTTCAAAAAATAAGTGACAATTGATTCCTTAATATCGATTCAATATTCAGCTATAAAGAATTACTAAAAGAGCCAAAAGTATGCAAAGTCTTTCACTGACTACAAGTTAAGGTGTCATTTTATTCCATTTACTTGAGCCAGTTTGATAGTAAATTTGTAGAGATGGTAGAATCGTATTCTCACCGATGCAGTGGGCCATGAGCTCAAATCTGTCAGATCCAAAGAACATCTCTGGCTTTCCATCAACATGACACACAATCATGGGGAAACCAAAAGCCTGACAAGGATTTAGGAGGAGAGATTTGGGTTATAGCTGATGGTTTGTTTGTTTTTCACTTTGCTAGATCTACAAGAGGAGCTGAAGGACAACTGACCCCATAATCAAGAGCTGCCTGTGTTGTGCTTTTAAGCTTCTCTTTGACCTGCGTTGAGGTGGACATGGCCAACAGTTCTTTTATCTCACTTTCAGACAATCCAGCTTTCACTGCTGCCTGCAAAAACACAAAAAGTCTCAAAATTAAATTGTGCTTCTTAATTTTGTTTTAAATGCAGCCAGGATGTTAAAGAGTCTGCACCTCAGACAGCGACGCAGGTTCAGTGATGTCTTTGTCTTCACTCCAGATTCTTCTCCACAGCTCACGGGACACATTCACCACCTTCTCTCCATCCTTTTCTTTTTCTTGCACTGCTGCCACAAATCGCATTGCAGCCAAGCTGCCTAGAAGAAGAAAAAAAAAAAAAAAAGGGCACTAACATGCATCTGTTACCTGAACCACTATTGACAAAATCATGAGATGTCACATCTCAAGCCTAATATTTCAGTAAATCTCTTAATCTGCAGTTCTTTATTCGATCTTTGGTGAAAATCATTAAAAATTTTGAAGGAGGGTTTCTTATGAACCATACAACAGTATTTGGAATTGTTGGCTCTCTATAAAAAGGGAAGTAAACTTTCTTAGGTACACACATTCATTGCAAATATTGATTCAGCCAATCACATGGCAGAAATTCAATGCATTTAGACACGTGGACATGATTAAGACAACTTGCTGAAGTTCACACTGAGCATTTGAATAGGGAAATAAGGTGATTTAAGTGACTTAAAATGTGGCATGGTTTTTGGTCCCAGACTGGTCTGAGTATTTCACAAACTGCTGATCTTCTGGGATTTACAGAGAATGGTCTAAAAAAAAAGAAAATATGACAGCGGTAGTTCTCTGGGGGAAAATATCTTCTTGTTACCAGAGCTGGTTTTGTCTGGTTTCT
The DNA here is from genome assembly GCF_057382185.1 of Mchenga conophoros. Classification (NCBI taxonomy): domain Eukaryota; kingdom Metazoa; phylum Chordata; class Actinopteri; order Cichliformes; family Cichlidae; genus Mchenga; species Mchenga conophoros. The sequence continues at coordinate 25,189,691 of NC_140536.1, read as the reverse complement.
TGAAATGTCATCAGACGTCATCCAATAGAGCACCTTTAAGATGTTGCGTAACTGGAGACTCACGTCATGGATGTGCAGCAGCTGTGTGATCAACATGGACCAAAATCTTTGAGGAATTCTTATGAATTAAGGCAGTTCTCAAAGCACACGCGGGTCCTATCTGGTACTGGTGAGATGTACCTAATAAAGTGTCAAGTGTATATTGTGTTGTGCTTACAGCTTGTTTTGCCACAGCCAAGTGTTTTAAAGTATTAAATTAAATTTGCTTTGTGTTGCTTTAACACCATGTCACAAGTCATGACTACGACATTATCACTTACCCAAACTTTTGGGAGTTAAGAATAGTAGAGTTCAGTTTCCCATATCTGAAGATAATCTGTTTTAGTTGCATGTTTCCCCCCCTTAAAAAAACAACAAAAAGTAGTAGACACTTATGTTTTTCTTTAAATGTGGAACTTCTGTCAAAATCAAGCGTCATTGCTTCAGTTAAAATGTCTTTAGGGGTCAAATAAGGTCTAATAGGGTCAAATAGCTTGGGTCTAATAGTCCAATCAATAGACATTATAGAGCTGATTCTGCTTGTACCTTTCTGGACCATGACCTCAAAGGGGTCAGCAGGCAACTGCAAGGGGACACTGAAGTATTCTGCCAAGCGGTTGAGATCTTTTGTCATGTACCCGAACTTGTTAGGAACCAAACCAGGAGGCTTGTTGCCTGTCAAGAAAGAGAAATGTGAGAGCAAACAGAGTCAGTGCGCACCCGGATTTGACCGTGCAGCGTGTCCTGCAGCAGGTTTACAGGTGCCTGTCTTGATCTTTACTGACCCGCTCCGTGCATGATGCCACCCAGAAACGCAGGGCGCAGTTTGAGGTCGATGTTCCAAACGTTTCTGTAGCGGCACATGACCTGCAAACACATGAGATATTTGCGCATCTCCTAAACAAACCGATCTGATGCTGTGGTGCACATCAAGACGGCACAAACCTCGAAACCAAGCCATGAATACGGAGAAACTACATCGTAGAACAACTCCACAACTTTTCTGGAGGTCATCCTGGGGTCAGCAGCCGCTCTTTGAGTTGTTAGCAAGAGCTTTAAATGAAGAGCAACAAAAACCTTAACTGCAGCGTGCGAATAAATCTCAAGGAGTGTTTAGTTTTTGGAGGGGGCGTTTCCGCGAAGCGCGTATCGAGGCTTGCTTCATTTATGGGAGGAGCTGAAAATGATGACGTCCGAAGCCTCGCTGCCCGGCTGTACCACGTGACTGGTTCATGAAGTGGTTCGGACGATCTGATTTCCTCGTGTCAGCATTGTTCCCACATCATCATAATTAATGTTGTTCCAGGTTCAATATTGCAAGTGACCAATCACCTTCTTGTGACGTCATTCCTTTGCGACTTCGAAATACCCGCCTTCGAGTATTTCGAAATACAAGTGAAGAAGCGAAAAACCGCCGCCTGTCCGCCGAATTTGAAGTCAATTTAGGATACTTTCCTTTAATAAACGGTAAGCATTATACATATGTTCCTCACTTGGCTTGCTGTTTGTTTGCTAGCGATAGGCTACTTGACAACAGCATTAGCTAACCAGTGTTCTCTAGACCAGCGTTCCCCAACTTTTTGGGTGTTTCGTGGCCCGGGGGTTGGGTCAGGCAAAATTGCAGTAGCTTCCCTGATCATTTTACAAACATAAGTGAAGAGAATCTGGACTAAAAGGCCTAGACTTATGGTTGTGTGCTGAATCTATGAATCAAACTATCACCTGGAAACATTAACTGGTCCATAGCTGTGAAACTGGACATGAGTTCTTGATTCTATGGAGATTAACAGTAATCCAGAAATTTACAAATTTGTCCTGGGACATCGCGTAAATGTTGTCCCTGGGACATCGCGTAAATGTTGTCCCTGGGACATCATGTAGAAGTTGCCCTGGGACATCGTGTAGATGTTGTCCCTGGGACATCATGTTAAAGTTGCCAGAGACATACCATATGAAAGTTTAGCTTCTTTTAGCCCCTGTTTGTTTTATATTATTATATATATATATATATATATATATATATATATATATATATATATATATATATATATATTATATTTAATATTTACATTGTATTGCAAAAAACCCCAAAACAAGTTAAAATGAATTAATGAATATTGACTAATTAAACCTTCGTTATTTTTCCACCAGAAATGGACGACATAATTAGAAGAAGTGTTCTGAATGACGAAAAAAAAAAGAACTGGAAAAGACACACAACTTTGTGTGCATGTGTCACAATGCCAGGAGGACCCATTCAGTGTTGTGTTAGAAAAATTGAACTCATTAACCCTTCATGGACATTATAAATGTTTAAATGTTGCCTCAGGTAAAGACAGGAAAAGAGACTATTACAAATTCAACTGCATCAGAGCTGGGGAAAAAAGTCGAAACAGCTACAGAGCAGTGGGCTGTAAGGCCTATGTTTCATTTAAAGTACTCAAATGTTGGAAAGACCACACAGTCATCGTGCAGCGTACATATGATAAGCATGATGGGCATGATCCTTCGGACCCAAAAGACGCACATTTCAACAATATTTCCAGTGATTTGAGGAGGAAGATTGAGGAACTGCTTTCCCTTGGAACTAAGCCAGCCATCGTACTAACCAAATGTCATAAATGGGCCAAAGAACATGGACACAGAGATCTTCACAACAGAGAGCATTTTGTCACACCACGTGACATTGACAGTGTTAGAACCTGCATGATGAGGAAGAAGCACTTTAACTGTGGAGACAGTCAATGTGTACATACCTTACTTAATGGAAAACATCAAGAACATGTTCTCTTCTATCAACCATACACATCTGACCAAGAACTAATGATTGTTTTGCAGACACCTGTAATGAAATCAAACATGGAGAACTATGCAAAACAGTTAGTATTTGTTGACACCACGCACTGCGTTAACCAGTATTCATTTCCCTTATTCACACTTGTTGTAAGAGATGATCATGGGCATGGAGTCCCTGTGGCCTATGCTATTGTCAGCAACGAAAGTCAGAAAACCCTGGAAACTGTTCTTGGAATAGTTTGTGAGCATTTCCCAACTTCCCCGAGGTAAATAATACATTGACAGCTATTAATTTTGAAATAATTCCTTTTCAAAAAAGTTATAACATGCCAGAATCTAATGCTATAGCTGCAGCATGGGCTGCAAAAAACTTTCCTTTCCAGTTGTTAAAGTTATTCCTATAGGCTGTATGCAGTATTTTATATATCTACTTGTGAGTTGAAATGTTTAATTTGGCATTGAAGTGGTGCTTTGAGATAGCAAAAACATTTTCATACTGTTTAATCTCATTTAGTGTTTTCTTTTTTTCTGTAGAGCATTTATGGTTGACAAAGACTTTGCGGAAATAAATGCTTTGCAGAAGGTTTTTCCAGAGTCAGCTATCCTTCTATGCTGGTACCATGTCTTGCAGGTAAACCACATTGTTTTCTTTTCACGTTGTCTAAGATGCACCTGAAACACATTTTTACAACAGGGTCCTGTTGTTATGATTTGCCTCATTGTGATATTCACCTACTCAGGTTAATGAATATAAAGGGATAAAATGTTGAGTGACTATGTCCATCCATTTAAGACCACAGTGCACTCATCTTCTGGTGGCTGCTTCCCAAAGCTCTTTTTGACATTTAAAAATATGTTTGCCTGGTTGATTTCTGTAATGCACAGGTCCTCTTGTCCAGTGAGTGACAAAGTTATTTTTGGACGTCAGCTTTCTTTTATGCTTTTTGTACAGCTGCTCCTCTGTCTCTCTCTCCAGATTAACTTTTTTCTCTTACATTCACAGGCTGTTAATCGATGGCTTTCAAAATCAGAGTCCGGGGTCCATGGGCTTTCTAACACCCAAAAGAGAAATGAAATCATTTCTTTCTTTTGTAAGCTGAAAGCTTGCACATCTGTAAGTGTAATTTGTCTATTTCACATTTTGATTTCTTGATTACACTAAGAGCATAATAACTTTCAGTTGCTAAAAAAAGTTACAGAGAGATACAAAATAGATTTTTGAAACAATTTCTAAAACTGGCTTCTTATCTTGCTTATCAAAACAAGTACTTAAGCTGTGCAGAACATCATTGTGTCACCCACTGTGCAGTAGAACTTGTGAGTGGGATTCTTTCACAGACAGATGCTGAAACCAAATATGCTTATAGGTTTAGTGTTCCTTCTTAGCCATTGTAAGGGAAGAAATAATTGCTTCTTAATACAAAAACACGACATATTATTAATAACTTAAAATTCTTAATGTTATTCAATAAAAGGAAAAGGGCTTCAATACATAATATTAAAGATTTCAATAGGTCTGTTAAATGGATTGAAATATATTCTGTTGCATCCAATTTTCTTAGGAGGACGACTTTAAAGCCACATCAGCAGAGTTCTGCCAGACATTTAAGCAATACCCTTTGGTGTGCCAGTATTTTCAGAAGCACTGGGAAGGCATTGGCCACATGTGGTGTGACTACGGCCGTCGCTTCAGTCACGCTCGTTCTGAAACAAACAATGTGATTGAAAGGTATGATTTATTATTTTGACCTCATTCAATTGTATTGCTGAAAAAAAGATATTATGCTTTAATCCAAGAGGCTAAACTGAGTAGGTTCGTCATGTCATTGCCAGAACAGGTTTTAGGCAAATCCTTTAAATTCTAGCAGCGTTTTTTATGTTATCACAACAAAAAACAGAGTAGGTGGATTTGCCTAAATCAGCTAAACCGGCACAGAGCATTCCTTTATAAAAGACATGTGCAATAGGTATTCCAATTTTTAAAAAAATAATACAGTCTTGATTAAAACTTTAAATTCCTTCAATTACAGTTACTAATCATTTCAAATAACTGTTTTTCAGATTTTTCCACCGCCTGAAATGCCAGTTTTTATCTGGCTACAAGAATAGGCGTCTGGATGATCTGATTGAAGTGCTCCTAGGGAAGGCCGACGACTACTTCTCAGTCATAAAAACCCTGCAAGATGTGGGCCGCATGAAAAACAGGTTTGCTGACACCTTGTCTCAAGTTTCAGACTCTGCTTCAAGACTGATGGAAAGTGGTTGGGCTCTTAAAATTACAGTCAAGAACAGCCATGGAGTTAATGCATATCAAGTCCCATCTGAGTCAAGAGAAGACATAGTGTATGATGTCTGCCCTGTTGAGTCCTACTGCAACTGTACATATGGCTTACGAGGACTTCTTTGCAAGCATCTAGTGTTACTTGCAAAATTAGCAGAGGCTGACAATGACATCTATCCAAACATGGAAACAGACCTTGGCAAGAATTGCAGTGAAAGAAAGGCATTACTTTGTACACTGTGAGGACTTGAAAGTGATAAAAATGCCAAGTTTGTTTGGAAATCTGTGTTTTTTTGCATCGGCTGAAACACTTCAGTGCACTTGTTGTACGTTCTCTCACTATAACACATGTGCTTGCCTGAAGGTGGCTTGTAGCCATTTTAAACAAATGAAAAACTCTCTGAAAAGTCCTCTATCAACTTTGAATGACACTCCTGTAGTTGAAAGCACAGACAAAAAATGCACAGAAGATGCAGTTGGAAAACTAAATGCTGTTTTAGACACAGTTAAACAGTGGGCATTCATTCCAGAGGGTATTACTGCAATGATAGATGAACTGCATACAAATGTCTTAAAAACAAAACAAGTAGGCAAAAGTATATGCCAGTACGAAATAAAGACGACAGATAATGCACGCAAAATTAGGCCATTGTATTCTAGCAAGAAACGTTCGGCCAGCATCGACATTCCAACAGTCTGTGAAAATGAATGTGAACAGTCGATAACCACTGAAAGAGAGACATCCTCTGGAGAAAATGAAAACCTTTTGGAATACAAAACAAAAAAGAGAAGAGTTAAAGCTAAGTATATGCACAAGTAGACTTTTGTGTGACATTTCAAAGGGACTGCATCCATTACTTCTGTTTATTGAAACCTAAAGCTGAATAGCTGTCTTAACTTTCTGCCAAGGAACAGATGAAAAGAAATTGTTTGGTCTCTCAAGCAGTTGTTATTTATGTGTGTTATTCATTACTTTGGCTTGGTTGCTGTTTTTGATACAAATTCATCTGTGCCCATTGTAATATTTTCATATGTTACTATTTTTATATTGCTATGCATTATAAATAAAGGATTACTTATTACTATTAAAGGTCTGCATTTGTAATTGTTGGTATTATTTATAAAATATGCGCTCTTAAGTTTTTTGCTCCATAAAACGATACCTGTCACTATCAGCTGTTGAGAATCCTGGCTCATACAAAATAGAAGTAAAAGGTTTCAACATCCAGCCTTTTTATGATTAAATACAAAGTGTAATAACAGAGTTATTGGGGTGTGATTTTGTTAATAGTTAGTCTTAAGTATAAGTTTAATAGTAATGAGTAAGAAAATATAGCCAGAATAATGGAATGAGACTAACACCTGACCTCACACTGAGATTTGGTATGAAGTGGCATGTTTGTGCTAATGCTGACATTGGGGCTCAGAGTTCCTCTGTGTGTATATATTTGTGAACGTTAACTTGGCTAATGTCCAAGGGTTTGACTGCTTTCCTGTTGGATTGTATCACAAAGAACAGGGATAAGAGCACCAGTGGCCGTGCACACCCTCATCTCTCTCCTTCACCCGATCATTAGTGTTGGAAACCGGCATTAGCTCAGAGTAGATTAGACTTCAGTATAGTGCAAGTGATTTGATTTTATGATTATTTGATTCAGTTTTTTCTGTGTTCAAGCTCAATTACTTTAATAAAATATGTTGAATTCAAACAAATAAATAAACAAATAAACTGTGGACATTACCCTTTTAAACCTTTCTGAAACAAGACAGGTAAAAACCAGTGTCTAAAAGTTTACATAGGTATAAATAGCTCTAACACTTTACTCCAGCCTGGCGTCCACACATGTGGACATCACATTTCGGGTTATTTAGACCAAAATACTAAATCTTGATCAACAAGTGCCTGATATACAGTTATGAGGACATTATATTGCAACTGTTCTATCGAAATTTCAAATTAATGTCCTCATATGTGGCTCTCATTTTTCTCAGAAACAAAAATTAGGTAAAAAAAACAAAACCTGGTAATTCTTTCTTTTTACATTCATCGGGTTCCAATCGGCCCAAATATCAAAGAGAAATTAAAAATGCATGCCATGGAAGATTTCGGGTCTTAGGGGGTTAAAATGACCAGACCCCTCCGGCCTGTTTTCCAGGCCACTAAATTAAACCCAGTCAATTACCAATTGAACAGAATAAAAACCTACGAGGTCCACTAATAGTCCAAAAGTCCAAATCTTTAATAGAAAAGACAGGCAGAACTCAAACAAACAATAATCCAAACGAGGAGCATATATACACACTGGAAAGTAAATAATTATAAGTTATTAAATCAGACTAATTAAATACAGTAAAACTAATAAGGGAAGACGAACACACGGGAAATAAAAATAACAGTGTAAACATACCAAAACTCAAAATAAAACAGGAAAGCTACTACAAACCGAGTGTGACACAATTACATTCATATTGAAACATATGTGATAATTTTCTTTCTTTGTAGCATTTTTAAGATATGTGTTAGAACAGTCATTATGCTGTTTGGATTAGGAACCAATCATTTTTGCCAAATAGTTAACACAAACTTAGAACAACAATGAACAATTTTCAAGATTCTGATTTACAGAACAAACAAAAGTCACAAAAGGTTTCATTATTTAAGAGACAAGATCAAGTTTTTCACACAGGAATGAAATGACAGAATCCAGTGCAGCGGGGCCAAAGGTGTGTGTCAGCAAACTGAAGGTTGAGGAATCAGTCAGCTCATGTTTAAGATTGTGTTGGATTTTGAGAAGAGTCTGTCTGTTATTAGAAAGTAAGATTAACAATGTTACACCAATAACCCAAATACGGGGAAATGACAAATAATACCAAAAAAGATACAACTTTCATATTGTTTTACTAACTTACTTTGTCATATCAGCACTTGAATGGTCGATGCCTTTACAGACCATGTCTGTTGTGACATCGCAGGCCAATCTTCCGGCAAACCCGAGGGCTAGCTCCCCAGCCTCCTCTTCACTCAGAACACTAAACACTGTTACTTTAGTTTTGGCCTTCTTAGGCCTGTCAAGAATCATTGCGGGCAGTTTGGCTTTACGGCCCTAAAAAAGAAAAAGTGCAAACACCAAAAGAGCAGAGAGAGACACACACACGCGCACAAAGTTAAATGCTTTTGTTTACATGGTGTAATTGTGTATATGTTGCAGCAAATGCACAATTTCCAGCCACATTGTCACTTCATTGATACGAGTAACCCGGATTTATTTCAGGTGACATCAAAATCACGAAATGTATACCTACCCCAATCAAACCTCTGAAAACATGAACTGACATGTTCTCTGCGTTGATTCTGCGCTTGATCTCGTCTTCTGTTATTGTGTAGGTTTTCTTTTTTGAGCTTGGTACAGATAAGCGACCATGCACTCTGTAAACTGTACTAGTTCCTTCTGAATCAGTTTGGAATTCTGTATCTGCATCGATCCTGTCAACATCATCAGCAGCAGCATTATCTGTACTCAGACTTGTGCCGTATACTTCTGCTTCTTTTTCGTTGTCTTCAGTCTGTGTACCTTCATCTCTTTCAGTCTGTGTACCTTCATCTCTGACTGTCAGTCTTCCTATCTCACTGTTACTTGTCGATTTGCTGCAGATGTTCTCTCCCTTAGGAACTTTTCCTTTGTCATTCGCTGCCTGATGCTTTCCCTGATGACATTCTTCACTGGCTACTTCTATTGCTCCTCCTGTATAGCCACCCACTATGCTGCACAACTCCTTTCCCTCTGCTGTGCTGCACTGTGCTGTTACATAAAGAAGAATGATATAAACAGCACTATATCAATTTAATTGTGAAGAGAAATCCCCACAATACGACACAGTTATGTCTAAAATAGTTTTGTGTAAAAACTGGATCTTGAAACGTCCACTTTAATTACACAGTCCGGGTGTGCAAAGGCAAAATTACGAAATTTTTTTCACTTTAAACATTTTTGGACATTGTTTAGTTATATTGTGACTTACTCTCACAGAAGATACAGATGCCACAAACAGACTTTGAACAACGCATGTGCTTGTATGCACCACATTTCTGGCACTGCACCTGTGAATTTAAAAAAAAAGAAGAAGAAGAAATAAACAAACAAAAAGCAAATGAACAAAGTCCATTAAATAAACAATCTATATGGCTAAGGACATGTCATAGTGTACCCGGTCTTTGGCTGCAATCACACACCAGCACTGACTGCACTTCCTAGTTCGATCTGCAAAATATAATTTGTTTAAGTACAAGTTACATTTTCCAATGTTAGAGAAAAAGAAGGCAGCTAATTTTATCTTTACCTATTGAGGAAAATAAGTAGTGGCAAAGTCGGGACCTGAGCTTTGTGATTTCAGTGTTGTACTCCTCCACTTGTGTTTTACCGTCAATGAGAGATTGGGCAAACTAATAATTGACGAAGAAGAAAAAAAAAAAAAAGAAAGAACAAAAAGAATTAGATTAACAAAGAAATGTTTGTTTGTTTTTAACCCCCCCCCCCCCCCCCCCCCCCCCGAGAAAAAAACAAAACAAAACAGAGCAACCAAAGCAAAGCATTACTGCTGAAATGGTTCAATCTACAAAAAAAATTGAGATTTTACCATCCTGCCTCTAAGGCTTTAAAAACTGAATAGGCAAAAATGTAAACATTACTTATATAGGTTAAAGCTATAGTTTTCAGTACCATTATGACATGCACTCCACATGAGTTCCCATCCTGTTGATGTGGGTGGCTCACATGTGACAAGGTCCACTCTCCAGCGCAGCCTCTTGCTGAAGCAAATGAGCTGAGAGATTGCAGTTATTACAAATAAAAAGCATATAGAGAAATCAATAACCACGTTCGGTAATGATTTCAATTAAATTAAATATGTTATGTTAAATATGTTAATTAATTACCTCCAGTTTTTCAACACCGCACTTTTTCTGACCTCTGACTCGCCAAATGAATTCATATAGACTATGGTCCTCTTGGGTATGTCACAAAACTGTTTTGTAAAAAGATGGATATGGTAGGCTTGGGCCTTGAGCTTTCCTAATGAGGGACACTGAAAAGTATCATGCACTAGAGAGAGTGCAAAATCTGTGCAACTTACAAACAAGGTCCAGTGGCTGCCGTTTTCCAGACAGGCTCCAATCAATTTCTCATACATCTGAAAGATGTTTTTCTGGAAATAAAAATAATGTGACAAGTATGTTTTTCTGTCAAGAATGACACTGCAAAACTGCAAAAGCTTGTCAGGTGAGACTTGTAATTAATTCTGCAGATACACAAACATATAGAAAGTGTCATTTTTGGTTTACATTAATTAATTTCTATAGTGTGTACAAAACAAATCAAGACCACAGACTCAACACGCACCACTCAATTTTTGGTGTTCTTTATCAGTTGGCCAAGACAGAAATGTTTTAATCTGTGTGCATTGCTTTTGAACAAGTCTTTACACAGAAAAGGTTTCAGAAAGGTATTTTTCAGGTTCTTCAGACAAGACTTCAATTTTGGAAAATGCTGTTTGTTTATAGTGGCAACTTATAAACCCTTTGTGATAAGAACATAGTTACCACAGTCCAAGTCATACCTTCAAAAAGTATGCACTTTGTGCTCTTGTGGACCCATCCAAAATTTTTCCAGTGATTTGGCTTGGTATTGGATAAATGTGAGGGAAATTCTATAAAAATAACATAAATACATGTTTTCAAATACATTACAAAAAACGTAAACATGCTATGTCATTATGATCAAACAAGCTTTTCAACATACCTCACACTGCAAATAGATTAGGCCATCTATTACCTTATAAAACAAATAAATAAATACATATAAATAAAAACAGAACTAAGGAATACGATTCATTAAGTAAATTGTACAATAAAGTGTATTTAAAGCAGAATTTAACATTAGTTTTATGACAACATAAAAGGATTTTTATGTCAAGAGGTACCTCATCTGAAATGTTAGTCTGGTCAAACAGGGATTTCAAACTTGAAATACCAATAGAGTTTGGTCCAGCTACTCCCACAAGGTAATCTGTGAGAAAGCATATGCTGTAGTCAACAGATATCATTTTCTTTTTGCATGCTGCAACCATCATCCATTTCAGTCTTCTAGGAGCTTTGTCTGGTTGTAGTTCTTTTTTCTCCTCCTCTCCCCTCATCTATTAATTAAATTGTTTTCTGACCTTCCTAACTGTTTCCGACCTGTCTTCCCAATGTGATGTTTAAGCAATATATGTATGGTCAGAAGGGGGTGAAATTTTCATTGCAGTTGTACGTGTAACATTGCATGTGATAATAAAAGGCTTGATTGGTTGATTATTCAACATGAGTTGACATTTACCTGACATTGTGAAGGAGTCACAGTTTCTGTAAGGGTGTAAGAACATAACATGTGGATTTGTTACACTTCTTTTTCACAAGTTAATAACAATCAATAATTTTCATTCCATTATTTACAAGCTATCACACGATGTCCCAGGGACAACATTTACACGATGTCCCAGGGACAACATCTACACGATGTCCCTGGGTCAACATTTACACGATGTCCCAGGGACAACAATTACACGATGTCCCAGGGACAACATTTACACGATGTCCCAGGGACAACATTTACGCGATGTCCCAGGGACAACATTTACGCGATGTCCCAGGGACAACATTTACGCGATGTCCCAGGGACCACATTTACGCGATGTCCCTGGGACAACATTTACGCGATGTCCCAGGGACAACATTTACGCGATGTACCAGGACAAATTTGTAAATTTCTGGATTACTGTTAATCTCCATAGAATCAAGAACTCATGTCCAGTTTCACAGCTATGGACCAGTTAATTATGTTTCCAGGTGATAGTTTGAGTCATAGATTCAGCACACAACCATAAGTCTAGGCCTTTTAGTCCAGATTCTCTTCACTTATGTTTGTAAAATGATCAGGGAAGCTACTGCAATTTTGCCTGACCCAACCCCCGGGCCACGAAACACCCAAAAAGTTGGGGAACGCTGGTCTAGAGAACACTGGTTAGCTAATGCTGTTGTCAAGTAGCCTATCGCTAGCAAACAAACAGCAAGCCAAGTGAGGAACATATGTATAATGCTTACCGTTTATTAAAGGAAAGTATCCTAAATTGACTTCAAATTCGGCGGACAGGCGGCGGTTTTTCGCTTCTTCACTTGTATTTCGAAATAATCGAAGGCGGGTATTTCGAAGTCGCAAAGGAATGACGTCACAAGAAGGTGATTGGTCACTTGCAATGTTGAACCTGGAACAACATTAACTATGATGATGTGGGAACAATGCTGACACGAGGAAATCAGATCGTCCAAGTGGTTCGAACTTTGCCGCGAGATATGACAGCGATATAAACCCCTCAGACTTCATTCAAAAATGTGGGTGTTTGATGGAGAGTTGCGGTTAGTGAGAGTTTGGAGACCGTATGGAGGTTTATGAGAGGGAGGAAAGTCAGGAGAGAATGGAGCCAGCTAAGAAGAGGAGGATGTCCTCCCCTGTGTGGGAACATTTTGATCTTATTCCTCCCAACAAGGTATGTAAATTTCTACAGAAGATGTATTTTCATGATACTGATGGTGCAATACAATTTATATGTTGAGCTGTCTTGACTTTTGTACAAGGTGAAGTGTTTGCTATGTGCCAGGGAGCTGGGATATAACAGCAACACCTCATCCATGCTTAGGCACTACAGAGCTTTGCATGAGAATAAGGGGGACACCGATCGTGGAGCAAGACCAGGTGAGCCATCAAATGCAATGATAATATAGGATGCAGTAATGTTACTAAATGATATAACAATATTATACAACTGTTATAAGTTACGTGTGTGATATTTATATTTGTGCTTTATCTTTATTGTCTTTCCTCAGGAGAACAATCTCAAATAGATGAAGACCTGGTCAGCATGGTGATTGAGGACTCCCAGCCATTTAGCATTGTGGAGGACAAAGGATTCAAAAGATTTGTTAAATCATTAAATCCTAGCTATGTTCTCCCCACTAAAAAGGTCATAAAAGCAGTGAAAATTTAGTTTTTACAGAATAAAATGTGAACAGGCAGTGTGTAGCTGTCCATACCTCAACGTTACAAAAGCACAACCACTGTCCACACCCCAACCACACCTCACCTCACAGTAAATGATCATTTCCATTTCAAGCATTTCCAAATAATCATTTCCCATACTGCCACTATAAATATACACAGTATACTGCCATCACTACAATATACATGTTTTACACACTCCTTTTGTTGTTGACATTTACAGGCTGTGTGCAAAATGCCACACTCTTCAAATTCATGCCAGCTATTATTTTTACGTCCAGTAGGTGTCCTGCTAGAGCAAATGAAGCTTCATGAAGCTTCGCGTTGGGGTGAACCAATTGGATGAAAAGCTTCAGTGCTTCATGGGGCTTCATCTGCCCATCACTACTGCTCGGGCTTAGCAGAAATAAAACTAATCGCAGCAAAGACCGCGAGCAGAAACCACTCGTTGTTTTTAACAGTTAGCTACAACCGATGCTATATTAAATGGTGTTAAAGACGGAGTTAAAAAACGATAGCAGGAGTTAGCCTGAGCTAGATAAATAACGAAAAAGCTCAGTAGCAGTATCTGACCACAAGGGGGACCGAAATGATTTCGCCTACCTGCTCTAAAAGCTACAAATCAGGTGGTACAGAACAGCCAAAAGCCTTCCGCACGGGCTTCTTCTTCTTGAATGCTTAGCAGGCAAGACAGCCTACATGTGCATTACTGCCACCTACCGACTTCGAGCAGTAGTTCACTCTCTGGTAACCCTAAAGACAACCATGACGATTACAAACTTACGCGCCAAAGCACGGGTGTGAAACATAAGGCTCGGGGGCCTGGCAAATACTCCAAACCGGCCCATTGTACTGCTTTAGAAAATCTGAAGAAGGACATACATTTTTGACTTTTTATTGTATTTTCACAAGTTTTACACCTTTTCCTACTGATAAACACCTCTTCCATAGCTATTCATGCGACAACAAAGGAATAAAGTAATAGATATTTAATAAATGACAGAAAAGTGCCAGTTTTCCACTATCTAATATATATCTACTATAAAAATGTCCGGGTTTTTTTTTTTTTTTTTTTTTTGCTATGAATAAACTTTGTCTTTTATAATTAAAAAAACATCTAATTACAGAACTTTACAGACTGGCAGTTTAAGCCAGAAAAGTCATGATGACAGTTCATTTACTGCAGCAGCATTTCTTTACTATTTAGAAGAAGTGAGGTTTAGTGTTGAAAACGCACTTTTTACTTATATGCTGATTTATAATGGATTGAATATATAGTTAAACTTCTTTACACTGACAGCAAGGGGAATTTCACAGGTCCAGCTCACTCAAGATCAAAGTGGGCTGTATGTGGCCCAGAATATAAAATGAGTTTGACATCACTGAATTAAAGCATAAGCATGTAATAGTTATGCCATATAGTGCACTATAGCTGAAATACTTTTTTTTTTTAACTTATGCATAAAAATGAGTATTTTCTGCATATGTAAGAGATCTGAATACTTCCTGTACTGCCAATCTTGCTTCTCATCACATATTCTTCTTTCTGGCTGAGTGCATACACTAAGTGATGACCTATTTAGTGCAGTTTTATTTGACGGACTCTTGCATATCTTATTCGAATCAAACAATCTTATATATTATGCAGTAACAGTTCACCTCCTTCTGCCTCCTTACCTGCATCATCACTCCAGGACAGAACAGCACGTCCCTTTATTTTGTTGCTTCATTTCATTGTTATTCCAGTGTTCTTGCCACACTTTGTTAAAATCAGTTTAGAAACAGTTTTTATTGTGCATGTGTTGCTTTTATCCACAACCACCACACTCAAGTGACGATTTGGTGTGAGCGGTCAATTTATCAATTTATCAATTTTTTACAATATTTAAAAGGTTGGTTCTATCCAGATGCTGTATTTGTGCTTTATGTTGGTTGATTTGTATATTTAAGACATCAAAAATAACCAAGGATTTTTCCCAGTTTAGGTTTTGTATGGTTTTTCTGTTGAGCAATAAAGCTGTTTTTGAGTTCACGTTTTGTCTCCGGAGTCTGCACTGTGGGTCCTCCAGACCTGCACACAGCCAACACCTGACAATAGTAACTGATTTTTCAAATTACCGGTACATTTTATTGGTCTTTAAAACAAACCATTTATTTTCTACATTTTATGTTCAGTTTTAATTTAATTCATTATATGGTGTTGCCTTCCTGCAAATTCAGTCTCTGGCATAAACCTGATATTGTCTTATCATTTAAACTCTTGTCATCTGTTTTAAGTCAAAACATTTAAATTTAACGATTCTCATGAATCTAGAATATCACTCCTATAACAGTCATATAATTATATTTTATGCATTCAGAACTATTTACTTTTACAGTCTATTTACATACAGGTCATCCACCAGGATTTTAAAGTCTAACCATACAGGCCAGCAATGTCTATATTCATGTCTAAAATCTACAAGTACATTTTTGCTTTTATATCTCCTCTTGAGGACTTGTTTGATCTTTGAGTTCAGCTGCCCCCAAACTGTCAGTGGGAGCAGGCAGAGGTCCTGAAGATTTGTCACTAAAAAGAACAAAAAGTGATTTGTTTTACTTCCTCAGCTCATACACAACTGAACATTTTAATTTTTTAGAATATTTTTATGAGTCTCACCTATCTCCATCTTTCTCTGTCTGTCAAGGAAGGTAGAGGAGAACATCAGTGCATTTAGTATGAATAATCTTATGACTTTATTCAAACAGTTTCCATTGCACAGCAAGCTTTTTCTTTCTTTTTCTTTTTTTTACCTTAGCCTTCTGCGATGTGCTGCTAGCATTCTTCCTGGGGACCCCCAGATTCTCAAAAGAATGGCTCCGCACTCTGATGGCTCTCTGGTACAGGAGACAGAGGTAAGAACGCTTAGTTAAAATTGTAAATTCAAACATGCAAGTATTTCAGAGAAATACAAACATTCACCTTAAAGTTTTCAATAAATCCCCCACTTCCTTCAGATGGCCCCCGCAGGCCCTCTGAAGTGGGGACAGCAATCAGTGATTGATCCCCCATCATGCACTGGGAACGGGTGAAGAGTTCAGCCTGCAAGTTCTCCAGGAGTGATGAACGAGTGCGGAGCTTTGTATGAGTGAAGGAGGGGAAAATGCAAAGGGCAGAGGTCAAAGTCAGAAGAATAAAAAACACAGATATTCAATAATGAAGTGCATTAGGGAAAAGTGTTCCTCCATCTACCTCCAGTCTGCTGAACTGCTCAGCCTTATAGCAGGATATCTCAGCGTTAATGAGTTTAGCCAGCAGAAACTCTCTGAACTTTGAATGCTAAAGGAAGGACAAAGGAAGACAAACCTTGTGAGATATTTCACACACTGATTATACTGGTAAATACTGAGCTCCCTTAAATAAAGGACTGACACAGAGAGCAGGTGGAGCAGAAGCAACCTTTCACTAATTAAATCAAGGTGTGTTCGCATTCAAGCAGTCTGAATGGTCAATGACGTCCAAAGGAGCAAAGCAAGGCAAGACAAAGGTTAGACTGACATGTTAAGCTGTGTCTTTTTAGAGCACATATTTAGACCTGTAAGGAAGGTGCAGGAGCTACTAGTAACACAAGCTCTGTTTTAGTGTCTCAATAAGCCATGACAGTGTGGCAATGAACCACAAAATACCAGAATTCTGAAACCACTTTCAGCCATCATATTACTATTTACACCTGTGCTCACTGTGACGAGTCGAACTGACATGTCTCCACTGAAGAAGGTTTGTCCACTAGAGCCCTAGTCTGGACAGCAAGTATACACTTTAGGGCCACTTTGCCACTGCCAGGTTGGACCTCCATGTTTTGAACTAGTGGTTATTTGAGTTACTGCTGCCTTCCTATCAGCTCAATCAGCCTGAATTGTTGACACAAGGATGAACTCTTCTTACCTTTTTCATGCGTCACAAATTGTTGTAGATCTTTTGGCCACTTACTCTCAACTTACGTAGCATGACTCCTATTTCTAAATATCTTGTGAGACCTCAAATTATTATGTAAATCTTTTCATAGCATGCAATGGGCCCCTCAGTACCAAGCAAGTAGGAAAAAAATTAGGAAGATTTCATTTCTGTAGCAAGCTCTGCCATCCAGAGATGAAGCAACAAAAGCTATTAAACATTTGACGTCCACTGACATTTCTGGGAGAAAATCGCAGTGGACATCAAATGAATATTACTGACAAAGCAAATAAAGTACAATATACCTAAAAAAATATGAATTGGCTGTAGCTGTTGCATTAAAGAATAAATAAACACATAAACAAAGTATACTGAGACAGATGAAGCTCTGTTTTTTCTTACATCTGTAAAGACAGGGGGATCTGGAAGCACTGGACCAAAGGGAGGAACATCTTCTCTTGCCGTGACAGACACCTGCAGAAGACAAAAATGGCAGAGATTAGCAGAGATTGTTGCATGATGTCAGTTTATCACAGATATATTTGAATCAACAGCTAGTCTCATCAGCTGGTTTTCAAACTGCCAGGGCATTCGCCCCTGACTGCCACCCAGCAGTCATTAAACCTGTACTCTACAGTGCCTCCTGCAGGTGGTCAGCCAGCCCGTGTTGCCTGTTCAGGCTGTGTCTGAGTGTCAGAGTGGGCCCCGTGGGATAAAGCCTGGTCATCAGGCTAGCTCCTTTGAGCTTCCTCCCAAGGTACATAGTATTCTGGTACCTGATGATTTTTTCTTCATCGGGGTTGTGTAAAATGCTCTTTGTCTGGTTCCCCAACAAGAAGAAATTTCCCTAGAAAGACCCAGTCAGGTTCAAAAGTTCCTAACAAATATAGCCCAGTCGTTCAGTCGTTCAGGACGGATTGAAAGCAGCGCTGCCGTTCTTCCGCACTGAGGTGGTCCAGGCATCTAATTTGGATACCTCCCTTCAGTGTACCTCTGGATGAGAGGGAGGTCTGGAATTCTCTGGTTAGGGTGGATGGATGAATGGATATTTGTATCTATATGCCAGCATATAAGTAACAACAATGGCTTTGCAAAAATGTCAGTGTTAATGCTGTAAGACACCAGCACTACCACACAACCACTACATCACCGGGCCACCCAGCTGCTATATTCCTTTACAAATATGGTGAATTTATTCAATTTGCATTGATGGGGATGTATTTTGCCCACTTACTTGATATGCTGCTCCACCTGTTTCCTCTTGCCTCTGAATCCTCCGGACGACAATAAAACAGTGAAGGAAGTGAGACTTGATAACATCAGACAGAAAGGGGGTTTGGCCCTCCTGGCAGACCAAAGCTACGATGTCATTACCGATGTGCCTTTTTCTTTGTAGCTGTGCAGGGTGATGAGAAAAATGTTGGTTAGTGTCTAAAAATAAGTTGATTCGTCCCTCCCCACATAAACTTAACTACACATAATATCCTCAGAGAGACTCTCCTGTGAATCATCAGCACAAACAGACTGAGGATGATGTGATTAATGACCTGCTGTGGGTCACCCTCTGTGTAAGGCAGTTTAGTTGCGACATGAAACATGATTTCTCTCCCATGAAAGGAAGTGTAGACTGCTTCACTTCCTGTCTGACCATGACACACATCCAGTCCTCCTCTAAAGCTGAGAAAAAGAGCGAGGAGAGAAGAAACCATGTGATTTTCCACATTTCTTGTGTCACTTCTTCACATTGTCAGCATACTTTACCCCGTGAATCCTTGCAGCTGAACCGTCTCTCCCAGAATAGACAGGAACTCTTTAAACTCCTCACTTTCCTCATTGTTACCCAGTATGTCTTCCTCAGTGAGCTACAGAGAAATGGATTTCTCTGAGAGGGATTGGTTATGATATGCTGCCATATTTTAGCCATTTTTTATAAAAATGCATGGCATTTTGAAGTAAAGCATCAGTTCTTACCTGCCTGTCCTTTTGGCACAAAACACCAAACTTGAAATTAGGAGAAACTCTGTGTTCATCAAATGTGGTTATAAGTTCTGGAGCCTGAGAGAGGAAGAAGAGAGAGTTGAAGAGCGAAGAGCTTCATAGAAAACATGCTGACATGTCACAGTAGGAAAGGCACAGGGAGAAAAACCACATCAGGTTCTTTGTATTACCTTTCTGCTCACTGTCACACTGTTTGGGACACCCGTTTGTGTTTAACTGAGCCATTCTTATTGTTTTTGGTGACACCTGTGGCATTCCTCCTGTGACGTATGTGAAATATGTGTCAATTTTTCAAGTCATTTCAGAGCATATTACCTTCAGGTAGCAGACCACGTCAAACTTTGAGGCAGTCACTCGGTCACAAAGCATCTAGAAAGAATGTGAGGAATAATTATAAGTGCTTGTCACGTATTCGGTGCTTGAAAGTGAGAACATTTATTCATGTACTGAGGTTTGATTTTGGGGTATCTTGAGCATTTCTTTTGGTTTATTTCTCCGTTTTCTGCTGCCTCTCAGAGTGAAACAATACTTTTTACTATGCTGCATTTTTTTTTTTACATATATATTACTCTTTTAGAAAAACTGCAAGATTAAAAAGTGCTACAGTCACCATCTGCAGTACTGCAAAAAGTGCTGTCTGCTCAGTAGCTCGTAGAACCACACTAGCAGCAGCAACTTGATGTGATTTGAAGATTTGAAGTTTCTGTATGACTTTATCAGACTCTCACTTCATTGCTTCAGTTCTTGGATGCTTGGAGACATTCCTTTACGCACAGCTCTCTTTAACTCCCACCACAGCATTCCATAGTTTAAAATCTAGACTTTGGACTGGGCCACTGAAACACCTTTATTCTTTTTTTTATGTCGCAGGTTTGCTGCTGAGTTTGAAATGATTGTCTTGTTGCATGGCCCTGCAGTAGCTTTAACTGGCCAACCAGACAGATGGCCGCCTGTTTGATTCTCCTTTACATACAGAGGGGTTCATTGTCAACTTAATCACTGCATGAAGCTGCAAAACAAGCAAAACTATTGCCCCACCGCCACTGTGCTTAACAGTGTGCATGAGGTGTTTTAGGTAATATGTTGTGTTTGGATTTTGCCAAACACTGGACTGTGCACTGTGATCAAATACCTTCATTTTAGTCTCATCGGTCCAGAAGATATTGTTCCACAAATCTTGTGATTTACACAGCCGTAGCTTTGCAAACCTAAGTCATGCTGTCATGTTCATTTTAGAGAGAAGAGGCTTTCTCCTGGCAATGCTTCAAATGAACCATACTTGTTCAGTCATTATCTAATTGTGCTGTCATGAACTTTAACAGTTGATGTGCTAGCTGAGGGCTGCAGAGTTTGAGATATAACTCTTGGGTTTTTTTTCTACGAGCATATGCACAATCTGACCTTGGGGTGAATTTGCTGGCATGTCCATTACTGGAACAGTGTGTCATTGTGTTAACACACACACCTAAAAACTGCCAGAAGTTATGGTTTTATGGAGGAAGTCAGACTTGCGGATGATTGTTTTAGCATCTTACTGTCTTAATTCCTATGGAAGCATTAAGGGTGTGCTTAATTTTTCACAGAACAACATAGAGTCCAGTAAAAACTTTATTTTTCAGTGTAGAATGTAAGGCAATAAACAGTCTATAAAGTAGTTAGCCTTAGCCGCTCATCGTTTAGCTATTATGATGTCAGTGCATCCATAAAAATAATAAAACACATATGTAAGCTTTTAAGTACTTTAAATACACAGAATGTGCACAATTAATGCTTTTACTTGAAATAATAGTTTATCATTTGTGGTTACTATTTTGCCAAATAGAAATATAGGTATGATACAGTAAGAAGTTTGATACCTTTGCTAATTCAACTGCAGATGGCAGGGTGGGGAAAAGAGACACAGAGAAGACTCCATGCAGAGAACACTCCTTCATCCTGTGAGACATAAAGCACAATCATTATGCCTCCTTTTCTGTGATGCAGTTTCTTGTAATAATTGATCAACCACGCTCTACATTAAACATATAAACTATAACAAAGAAACCTTAAAGATTCCTTTCAGAGATACTTTAAGATCTTTTGTGATGCACAGCATGCACACGGGAAGTTTTAAATGACCTTGTTATGCTTGTAAAAGTTGCATATTAAACCAGGATTGACTTCTAAAATGAAATTCTGCTTGTCCCATGACACCTTCACATCAGATTTAAGTCAGATAAACATTCCTCTTTCAGCATATGAATCTGAAAGTTTACACAATAACCCTAGGAGAAAGACATTTTGGAGCTGAGGGGGCATTTAAGGAGAAGCACAATTTTCTGTTAAACATTTTTGGCTGCATTGTAGCTTAGAATAAAAAATGTCTCACAGTAAGCCAAAATAGCCAAAGATCACCTTAGAATCACCCTGAGCCTATTCTCCTCTTCCTCCAAACACACAGAGAGAACCAGCGAGCCCAAAGTTGGATCCACTGCTGTGAAAGAGTGATGGTACTGCGTGGCAAAAGGGTTAAAACATTAATATCAATGCAGAAAGAATATTCCTATAGATTTTACAGTTAAAGTCTACTTACTCGTGAGCGGAAGAACTCGTGATAGATTTTGGCCTCACCGTCTCTCTCCATGATGTCATAGCTCTCTGGGTCAACGGCATAATGGGAAGAGGTGGGACTCACATCTACCAGTCTGTCCAGAGGGGGGTCTATCCAATAGCCTCCCAGTTTCGAAGGAAGGATAAGCGGCAGCTCTCTCCCAGTTGTAGAAAGTGGAGACTGACAGACACAAAAAAGAAGAATCTGATTGGGCTGATGTTTGTTTGGGGAAACACCTGTTATCATCAGTACAGAGCCTGTGTCACTTTTTTATTATTACTATCAAGTAGAGAAACCTTGAGAGGAAGGGGGAATTCACATCGTTGCTCATCGATCCTGCTGCCCTGATGGACAAGAGCTTTAGTGATTACAAACATCTGCTGCTCAGGCATTGATGGATGCACACACTGCACAAAATGATGGACACTGTAACTCACCTGCAGCTTCTCAATGATTTCAAACAGCTCTGATTCCTAATATATATATAAAAAAGTGAAATTCAAGTTGAGAGAAAGGAAAGCAGAAGCACGGGTGAGGAAGAGGAACATGACTCATATTTCAGTCTTTCTCTAAACGGACTTCTAGAAATGTAGAACATGGATATTCATCCCTTAGAGTGAATTAAAATTAAAGCGAGAAAGTGCACCTTCTGGTTGCTGCTGGAAGAACGGAAAGGCTTGCGCTCACTGGTAGGAGAATCCAGGGTGTCCAGACTTTTGTCCTGCACGAATTCAGGTCTGCAGCAACAGGTTGGTTTACACAGCAAGACAGCACAGTTAGTAACTCCTTACATTATACAGGAAAGGTTAACATGTTAACTCGAAAAAGCTGCAGTAGAGAGGAAAATAAAGCCTCACCCCGTCTCATCCCCACATGTGAATCTATCCACACTGTAAACAAGGAAGTAAGAGCTTTTCAGAAACTTCTGCATAAACAGACAAGATGACTTGAATCTAAAAAAAGTGCCGTTTGTTCAGGTTGTGCCGCTGCTCCAAGGACAATGCCAGTCCTAATTTAAGACTAACAGTGTCTTTACTTACCTGCCATATGCCCCAAAAGTGAAACTTCTCTTTCTAGAGTAGGACATATCATTCCTCTTTTCTCTCTCCATGCCTTTGGTGTCACTGTGAATGTTTGTACATGCCAGTTTGGTGCTGAGTCAATCAGGGCTGGCTAAGGTTGAATTAATTCACTTTATCATTCTGTCACTCCTCTTCCTCCTCCTCTGCCCCCTGCCATTCACTCATTTAAGCTTCCCTTTCCTGCCTCTGTCCTGCTGTCAGCCAGACAGGCAGCATTAACCCGCTCGTGGTCACAGGTGCAGCCGCCGCCGCTAACTGTAAGATGGACACGGTCAGGTGCTCCACGCTGCTTCGCGCTATCGATCCCGAGTGACGCTTGTGGTAGTTTCACAGACCGGCTGAGCTTAAAGATAGGCGTGTAAATAAATAAAGAAATGAGTGAGACATTTTCTCCCGGACCTGCTACCCTTTGAGTCAGTGAGAATCATCAATTATTGACAGGTCACACAGTGAGGGTGAGGAGATAGACAGCAGGGGAGGGTGAAGGAGGGAGTGACAGAGAGAGAGGGATGGAAAAGGAAGTAAGAAAGCGAGAAAAACAGAAAGGCAGGAATACATGCAATGCAAAGCACTCACCTGTTGGTTCTAATGCATTAATGGTTGCTGTCTGTCTCTGTGTTTGTCATAATGTGTGTGTAACTCTGATGCCTTATTGTAAAATACGCCCAGTAAGAATAAATTGTACCAGAAATGTTCCTCCATTAGTTTTATGTGATTCGTCATATTTTATTCATTAAAATGATTTATTTAGTATGGTTTTATTGCACTAATTATTATTTTAGTTCATGGTTCTCAACGTTGGAGCTTGTAATATTATTACTGAACTGGGAAAGAAGAAAAGAAACCTCTGGTACAACAATTTGGATTCAAAATTGTAAACTTTATTCTGAGTATTGCTTTTTCATGAGCAGATGGACTAACTTTCTAAATTTCAATCACCAGCTCAAATAAAGCTATGACATTTAAGTGAAATATCTCTTTGAGGGAACTGCAATGGCAAACATTAAAGAATAATTTAAAAAGGAAAACAGGTGGCTTCCTTTCACACACAAACTTTGCAATGTATACAAGAATGCTCTGTTTAAAATGTCAATTTTATATATTTAAACAGCTAAACAGATAGGTTTAGCTATCAAGTAATCATGGTTGAGTGAAAAGCATAGAGTACTCAAGTATAAGGGATATGACTGACAGAAAAAGATGCACCTCCACTGAACTGGACACTTCTGAAGCTGTGGTGGAAGTCACTGAGCAAACTGTTATCAATCATGACCACCTTCTGCACCACTTCCTGGACAGGCAGCAAATCACCTCCTCTTACGGACTGATAATTTCATACCACATTTTGTCACCCTGTATGATTAAAGTCCACTCTACCTTTTATCATTAGTGTGTCCCACACTTATTTTGTTCCCCCTCACTGCAAACGTGTGTCTCAATTTCCTTATCATATTTCAAAATTTCCTGTTCCTCTTGTTGTGGCTAGAAGCAAGTTTTGTATTTTTGTTTGTTTGTTTGAAAAAGTACAGAACTGTAATAACAGAACTGTTATAACAAAATAATTTCCCAAATCTGGGATAAATTCATTATTTCTTAGTTCTTATTATTTGGTATTTTAACATTTGTTAAATATCAATGGAGCTTGTTTTTCCCCTTTATACTAAAAAACTGACATCAGGTTGTTTTGAATATCAGATTGTAACTGGAGGCAGGACCTTACATTACAACTTATCCTGCCATTGCTCATTTACAAACTCAAATTTTAAACCCAAGTTTCAAGTTTTATTGTCATGTACAGATAAACAGTGTAGCCACATTTATCCATAATGAAATTCTTTGGCTCGTGCTCCTCAGCTTTAAATGAGCATATAGAGAGTGTGCAGCAACCCTGCTGCAAATATGTGACCTTTAAGTGTCTTTACACTCCTCCTTTTTAAATAGCTCTCTATTCGAGAGGCCTTTGTGCCTGCCTTCTTATCAATTGGTTACTTATTAACTGAAATGAGATTCAAATTCAAAATACCCTTATTTCTGTTGTTCACACAGCAGTTTACTGTACGGTTAAGATGCCATTAAGAAGAAAAGAAGAAACGATTGGTTCACTGAAACGCCACTCAAACTGTACAGCGCTCTCATTGGTCAGAATCAAACTCGAAGAGTCTGATGGTCTGTTTACCCCGCGGAAGTTCGTCTGTGGCTTGTAGACGGGATGTTGTTAGTTTGCGTTTAGTAAAGGGACTTACGGAGACATTTTGCTCATTTTTAGGGTGTGTTGATAGTCTGTTGCAGGAACAGAAGAGAGGTAAGTAGTGGGGATGCGGGGAGTCATATTAAACCCACTTCAGTGCAGAGAAAGTCGAAGTTAGCTAGCTAGTTAGCTAGCGTTTATCACCATCACCCAACACCATTTAGATTAGCGTAACTTCTCTTTTATTGTAACTCAGCATAGTAAACTTACATTGCTAATATTATACTTCCATTATTTTTCCTCTTTATCTTATTATTTGGTAGATACTTTACTGAGTTTACCATTGTATTGTTCAGCTTCTGTTGTTACTGGTTTATTATTGCTGGCTCAAAGAGTGCCTCATGGTAACGTTATCGCTTGTGTTGTATTTTGTTATAAGGGTGTAACTGAGGAGCCAAGCTAATAAAGTGACTGTTCCCAGTGTTGGACAAAAACATCCATATGCTTGTATTGTTCACAATGTTCGTGTATCTTGTTACCTGCTCTGGATACAGTTTTTGAGGGGAAAAATGTTGGAGTGTGGCATGATGGAGCGGGACAGGCAGGCTCTCCGAAGAAACTCAGCTATCCTGTGCAGACAGCTGGTGGTGGATGAGCTGCTCATACAGTCACTGCAGGCAGAAGACATCCTCACGGAGAGCATGGCAGAGAGCATTATGGTATGTGGATAATAACTACTATATTAACAGTGAGACAGCTGATTCTTAACAGTTATGTGACTTTGAGTTACCTTCAGTTTGCTTAAATTGAAGTTAACTTGGCTGTCAGCAACTTTGCTGAAGGTTATGGTCAGTTTTTAGCTTGTGGTTTAAATGTATGTGGGAGTCAGAACCTCTAACCCTCCCATGAAATAGCTGTTAAGTAAAAGGTGACTACAGAAATGTTTCCTGCAGTTTTACAGGAACTACCACCATTTCTGCACTCTGGCAGCTAGTATAGGCTCCAGTGGCAGAGAAAACATGAGTTAGATAGGTAGTTAATAAAGTAGATGATTAATTCTACAATTAAAAAGATCTCTCACAGTCAAATCCATAAAGTTCGACAGTGATATAGTTTATAGTATAGTATAATATTTTTCTTTCAGCATGCTAACGCTTTTGATTAGAAATAAAGCAGTCATGATGTGATTGATGGATCCTTCTACATCTATTATCACAGCAAATTATCAACACTGCCTATTCAGTGATGAGTAGTTGTGCTTTGAATGAGGCCTTTATCTTCTGTGCTGTGATTTAGGTACACTTTAATTAGGTTTATCTGTCCCAGAGAAGTTTTGGGTTTTCTAGTTAAGTATAATCGAACTGTATACTCTTATTCTTCTTTAAAGTCCGTCACCTCAGGTATTTACATAGTTGGTTCACTGTAATGTAAATTCTCCTCAGATGATTCGGCATAGTCACAAAATGCAGGCGGGCACGTGGCTGTCCACGTGGCCACTCACGCTCCCCATCTGATGACAAAATTTACTTCATTCAGACCTGAGCGGACTCACAGAAATGGAAAATATAATTATGAAAATTGAACACATTTTAATTCTGTCATTCTGCAAGCTTTTTTAATAGCTATGTAATGTTTTTACAGCCTAATAAAACCCTTCATATTTATTTATCATTGGATGCATATATAGACTAACTGCAAAGTCAGCACTTAAAATCTCTACATGCTTTTTATTATTTTGATTTGGTAATTGAAATAATTAGGGAACATGCCACACCTGTTCTAAATACTTCAAGCATGTGAAAGATGTGTAACAATGCAAGAAATGTCTGCTTTCCTAAATTATTAACAAAATACTTTTGCTAAACCTTATGCATTTAAACTGAAAGTCTAGACTGGAGAGTCTAGTGTCTCACTATCCAAAGACTTAGGGATCTTACTATTTTAGAGGTTTACCAGAGAAAACCAGCTGGGAACCACAGGGCAACGTCCTTCAGAGACATTAATATCCCTTTTCCACCGACACAATGCTGGTTACCAATCTAGAACTAATGCCAGAAAGCTGGCACTGGCACAGCACCACAAATTGCCAGGCTAATGTCAGAGGAGATGCCATAATAAATAGTTTGTGTCTGCCATGATTTTACTGCAACTTCTAATAATTACAGCATAGTAACCTTTCAAATTGTCGGCTGTTTCTCAAAAGGCATCAACATAGAACAGGCTTATATTTGGTGGAAAAGGCATTTGTGAAAGTTTTGATTTAATCCCTCAAGGTTGAAATCTTTACTTCCGACTGTCCTGTCTGAGGACCACCTTTAAACATCTAAAGTTTAAGGTGTCTGGATGAATTCACAATCAAATGTTATAATGTTGAGAAGGTGAAAAAAAAGTAAAACCAAATGTATTTTTTAATTAATTCATTGTTAGTAAATTTTATGTTTCCGATGTGATCTCTTCTACTCCAGGCAGAGCAAACGTCTCAGAAACGCAGCTGGCGTTTGCTTCTACTCTTACCAAAACGTGGACCCAGAGCCTTCAGCAGTTTCTGCTCAGCTCTTCAAGATACTGAACAGAAACACCTCTACGACCTGCTCATAAAATCACCAGAGAAAGATGGCAGAGAGACACACACAGATGTGAGTGTGTACTTGACATCAACCATACACATGTCGCACAGCAGCAGTATAAACAGCAGATTTAGTGCAGTTCTTAGACTGCTTTCTGCTCACAGAGTTTTCAGCCTGAGGAGGAGCCACAGGAGAAGGCAGGGCAGCTGGTTATGGAAAGAACAAAAAAGAAGAGAGAGGTGAGCTTGCCTAAGATTATCGAAGGCAATGTCACTCTTGGCATTTTTGAAGTAGAAGACATCATTGCATCATTGAACGCCTTTCATGCCTCTTTAATAGATTTTTCTTTAATTATAAATGCTAAGATTATATAGAGTAATATTTTGGGAATTGTAAGCTTCAGTAACATGACGTTTGGCAGGCATCTTCAGAAGACAGAGAGGAAATGTATGAGGTGAGCAGCACCTCATCATTCCCAGTCCAGGCATCAGATAGCTGGCCTGGCTCAGAGTCATCAGTCAGAGACTTACCCACAGTCAGGGCTGAGGACAGGAACAAACAGAGACTGAGGACAAAGAAACGAGGAGCAGATATGCAGACAGATGTGAGAATCACAAAATGCATCCATCTCATTATATATATCCAGATGGCCCACCTGAAGTAGAAAGGCAGGCAGGAGTTTCCCAAATATTTAATCTAGGACTGCAGATGTCATATTCCTACAAAAACAACAGCTGCTTCCACTGTATAGAACAAAATCCTTCATTATCTTTTTTGTACGGTCTGTCTTTAATAATTTGTGTATCATTTTAAATTTCAGAGGTCTACGGACTCTTCTCTTCCACTTCCAACTCAGGAGGAAATTGCAGCCAAGAGAGCAAGGACACATGGTGAGCGGTGCTGCAGAGCGTCTATGCGTTCATTTCAAAATGGGTTTCAGTGTGTGTAATGTTGTTGTCAGTCTTGTTTCCCTGGAGACATGAAGTTGTTTCTCAACAAAAGGCTTTATGTGTTGTTCATTGTTAAGACAATTTAATATATATGTCACAAAAAAAACCATTCTGTAGCCACTGACCACTTTAGGCCTTTAGTCTCCTGTTATTCTGTTGATTATTTGAACTGTTATAAACACACATCATAGAAAAAAGTGTAGAAATGTTGTTTTTCTAGCAGGTACCTACTGTCTCTACCTGCAGGCACCACACCCCAAGAATGACTCATTGACAACATGATACTCTGCTGTTAGACAACTCCATTCAGTGATGAGGACTAAGAATAGTTCAGTTTGTATTAGTTTGTGATTGTTTGTGTGTATGTGCTGCAGAATCCATGGAGTTTAGTCTGGATGCTGACAGTCCCATCAACAGTCCGGTCCTACCCTGCACACCTGACTTTTACCTCTCCCGCTGCCAGCAGGTACGATTTTGTTTTCCCATCAGCGGGTCAGTTGAGCCCATGCAAAGGTGCTCAGTTTTGTTTGGATTTACTGCGACCGCCTAAAAATGCATGTCTTCAGCATTTAGCTATGTTTATGTAACAAGCATAAAAATTGCAAATTTAATCTTTGGGTTTTGTCACTTTGTTAAGGTTTTTTGTTTTAAACAGATTAAAACAAAAAACCTTATTGTGTATGAATTTTCTTATATAGGTCATTCCATTCTTATTCAGTCTTACAGGTTGAGTTCATCGCCTCGTGGTTTTGGCTTGGTGATCAGTAATGTGACCTTTGACCCTTGTGCTGCCCCTGACCTTGACCCTAGAAAAGGTGGCGAGGTGGATGATGAGGTCCTCCGGAAGGTTTTTACAGAGCTGGATTACATTGTTGCTGTGCACAGAGACCTCACTGCTCAGGTAAAATGATGGATTTTGCAGGATGTTGGAAATGTGACACTTTTATCTTATTTATTGATAAACCTAAAGAAAGGACGTTTGGGCCAAACAAAAGAAGATGTTAGATCCTCAGCAACCTCTTCACCTGACACAGTTTGGAGAAAGTCACTTGTTGAAATGTTTAAGTTAAGAAAGACTGGGGATATGGTGTAGACAGGTTTTTTTAATGTAGGATTTGTTCTGGTTAGCCCACTTTCACTGCTGTCTGAGGAAGGTGGGAGGTTTGTCACAAAGTAAACACACTTCACGTTTAATTAATTTAAGTCCAGATGCACATATCCTGCCTTGAACCTGATTGTTTACTGCACATCATGGTCTAATGAATCCATTGCTAGTGAGGGGGTGTCATCCTGCACACTTTAAGTCAGACCCTAAGTTGAGTGTTTCCATTAGTGAGAATGAAAATGTTTGAATACAGCTTCTATGAAATTTGGACTGAAAGATTGTTGCGTTTGTGTTAACGCTGACTTTGACCACATATGCTGATGCTTGTTCTTGTTCGTATTCTTGTGTAGGGTATGAGGACCTGCATTGAGAACTTTTCCAGACGGCCAGAGCACCGGACAGTGGACAGCTGTGTGGTGTGTCTGCTCTCCCACGGAGTGGAAGGGGCAGTGTACGGTACAGATGGCAAACTCCTCCAGGTCAGTTTGTCTGACACTTTACTGTGTAGATGTATGGTATGTCATTCAATAACAAAGATTCAACTGCTTTTTTCTGACATTTAATGCTAATTGTGTTTAACTTGGTCAATTTCAGTTGGACTGGGTGTTTGAGGCCTTTGACAATGCACACTGTCCACTTCTACAAAACAAACCAAAGATGTTTTTCATCCAGGCCTGCAGAGGAGGTAAGATGAATGAGATTGTGCAGCACAGCAATAAAAAAGAATTATACGGTAAACATGTTCTGGGGACTGCACTGTCCACAGTTCTGAGAAACTACCTGGGTAAAATCTCTCAGAGCCGTGCAGCATTATGAAATAGTGGTACCAATCTTCCCCTTCACATGGCCAGATGTTGTCTGCTGTCATTGTCATGCCCACTGAGAGAATCACAGTGGGTGGCAGTTTCAGAATCGCCCATTTACTCTACAGTTCCAGCTGTGGATTGTGCCAAAATCTCAGTTTTGTGTCAGTTTTCATCTTCTTTATAATATTTTGATGAAACTTCAAACAAATTCAGCACAATAAAAATAAAATGAATCTGTGGCTTAACAAGCTCCAAGTCAGTTGTTCTGTCTCTGTGACGGAGGTTATGGCCTGACTGCACACCCAGTGATGCTCATGACAGATCCTTAGACCCCTCAGGAGCAAACCTAATTACTTCCCACACTCCCTCGCTGCACACAGAGCCCAACACAGGTGTGCTGCTGAAAGGCTATTAGATGTGCTTAGCAGCTCTGGAAATAGCTTCAGTGAAATTCAGATATTGCTTATTTAGAGTGTTCATGGATACATTGGTATACTGCCAGTTTTTCTTAATAAGTAAGAAAAATAAGTAAGTGTTGTTTGCAACACAGTGGTTAACACTCTGAGGTCACCGCAAGAGGGTCCTTGTTTTGTGGAATATACATGTTCTCTGTGTGCCTGCATGGTTTTCCCTCCAAGTAACCCAGGATCCTCCACCAGTCTAGGGCATGCACGTTAGTGGAATTTGTGATTCCCAGTTGGCCGCCGGTGTGAATGTCTCTGTGATAGCCTGGAGACCTGTCCAGGGTGTATGCCACTCCTCACTCAATGTTAGCCGGGATAGGATTTAGCTCTCCTGTGACCCTGAGTCCTTTAAACGGTTAAAGAAATGGATGGATGGATAGCTAAAGGCTTCAAAGTGCCTGCGGCGTAGTGCTGTGTGAATGTGGCTTGTGGTGTAGAGTGCTTTGGGGGCAGTCAGGAGGACTAGAAAAGTGCTATGTAAATTTCAGTGCAAGATTTCTTCGTTTTCTGCCGTTCAGAAGTTTAGAAAAACATTTCAACCAGGGCTCATGCTAAATGCCAGTGATAGCTTCGCTTTCAGACTTTTTCCAGAATTCATTTGGAATAATACTTGAGTTTATCAAAGAGCTGCAGGAAACCCATTGAGTTCAAGCTGTTTAGCTTTTTTAAGACTGGGGCAACAGCTTGAGAAGCATGCTAACTGAGCAGGCACAGCTTCATTGCTCCATCTATGTCTGCTCAGGTGGTGTTACAGTGCAGCGTTGAATCACACATGCATTTTTTAATCTTTCAGTTTTAATCTCTTCTGCTTTGGTTTGTTTTCACTGGCCTATAGTGTCAATAAAATGCTTTGCCCCTTTGGTGGACAGTTGCATTCATTATTAAAGAATATTTGAGACAAATGACTAAAAACTGCAGTAATCCAACCCAGTTATTGCAATAATATTGCTGCTAGATCTTTTTGGGCCTAATTGAAACTTACTTGTCTTCCAGAGGAGATGGACTGTGGCGTGGAGCAGATAGACGGGCCAAAGAGGACGTGCTCACCAAGCTGTGAACAGCGGGATGCTGGCAGGGAGGGACAGGGGGATGCAGACTCCAGACAGAGGGGGGACACAGGAAGACCCAGGATTAAACTTCCCCAGCGGTCGGACATGATCTGTGGCTTTGCGTCTCTCAAAGGTCAGAGAATTTGTAAGTTTATCTAATTTGTTATTCTGGGGTGGGTTTATATATGATATTTTATTCATTAACTGAAACACTGGTGTAAGAGGAAAACTAATGAGGCCATCGGGATCAGCAGTAATGGTTTTGTAATTCTTCTTTTTTAAATTATCTTTGGCCCTAATCATTATTTCTGCTTTTTGTGCAGTGCAATTAAAATTTCTGCTTGAGAGGGTTTTTTTTGTGCACAAGCGAATCAAAAGTGGATCTGAAATTGATTCTTATTATGTAAAGCTTTATTATGTAAAGCTCTACCAGACAACACCTTCGCTCTGTCTTTCTGTGTCTCATCTTGATGTATTACACTTCTGCTGTTTGATCTTTTCCTCCTCAAGGCACAGCAGCCATGCGAAACACTAAGAGAGGATCCTGGTTTATCCAGGAACTCAACTCAGCACTCCGCCTCCACGCCAGAGACACCCACCTTGCGGACATATTGGTGCAGGTAAACATGTTTTTTCAGACTGCAGTTGCAGATTACAAACTGCTATTTTGATATATAATACATTTTTGAAACCAACATGTCTTTTTTTTTTCTTTTTCTCCCAGGTGAACAGTCGTATTAAGGAGAGGGAGGGCTACGCCCCAGGTACTGCCCACCACCGCTGCAAAGAAATGTCAGAGTTCACCAGCTCATTGTGCAAAGACCTCTACTTTTTCCCCAAACACCAGCCCCAGTATTAATATGCACATTAACACACACAGATCATTCCTTGTATTGAAGCCTGGAGTAAGGGCATCACAGCTGTTTATTGCACACCACACACTCACACATTCCCCCCTGTTACAACTTGACATCCAAATGTCTAGTGGTTTTAATTTGTCCATTCAAACCACTAGACATTCACAAGCACACACACATATACACAAATCCTGGAAAGAAAAAAGGAGCGAGCTTCTGTTAATCTACATGTACATGGAAATGGGCAACCTATTGGCATACAATGTGCTCATGTATATATTTGTGTGTCTGTGTCTATGCCAGTTAGAGGGTTTAGATGTTAATCCTTTGCAGTCAAACTGCACAGCTACTTTGAGCTTTCACAAGCCTCTTTTTAAAATGTATTTTGTACACAGATCTATTTTTGTGGCTTTATTTTGTATGGAATTCTTTTTATAAGGATTGTAAGGCCCATTCTTATATTTGTACATAATGTATGTTAAATGTTATGAACATTTCTTGTTATTAACGAAGTGACAGGCAGGGGGCAGCGCAGCAAAATGCATTTCAGCATCTTGATTTCATCAATATTAACATCTCCTTCAGTTGAAGAAGAGCTTTATTGTCATGGCAGCCATGGTTACAGACAGCTATGTTTAAAATTAAACAATAGAGTTTTTGAACTATTAAATTAAAATATATGATTTTTTTTCCTCACATAGTTTGCCTTACGAAAAGAACAACACCTACAGGGCAGCTTCAGTATGAAGTTTATCTTCTCACTTTAAATTGACATTTACTGATATTTAGTAAATTTCTCTGTCAGGGTGGTGGAGTGCAGTCTGGTGCTACATGTAGGGTCACTTACAGACAGTATGAACTCTGACCTTTACACATTTTACTTGTAGTGTTTGTTCCTGCATAGGAGCTGCATAGTTAGTCAGTCTCGCCATTGTATTTTACTATAATCGATGCACAACACATAAAAAAGTGTCTTCCATTTAAAAAAAGCCTGTGCCAGCTGAGGATGATGTGTTGGATAAGTTTATGACCATGGTGCTGCTTTCATAGCATATTATAAGTCTCTGGCACACCTCCAAACAAAGTATTTCTGAAAGCTGCTCCAGAATTTATGGTTCCCAGAAAGAAAAGAAAACTGACCAGGCAAAGTATGTTTTAGTTACAGCAGTGTTGCAGTGAGGGGCACAGTGGTTGAAACAGTATTGATTGTTAACTATCAGTAAAGGGATGATTTTAAAGATCCTGTGTATGAGGCGGTCTTAGCAGAGTTTACCCTGGTCTGAAGCGTGCTCACTCCACTTAGGTTTTAGTTTTAATAATTAAGAAACATAACTTAAGAGAGGAAAAGATTGGACTGTTATAAGAGGATAGTTTTCCTGTAGAATGAGACGTTTTGCTGCCAAACTCTGCTGAAGTGCTTTGTAGGGTGATGTGATATAGGGTGGGGAGGGGGCAGGAGAGACTTCAATATTAATTACTGCCAAATGTTGAGTATAATAAAAGGCTGTGGGTTTTAAACAATAAAAAATGTCTGTGTTTGTTCTTAAAGCTGTGTTTGTAATTGCATTTTCTGCAACGACAGCTTTTATGCACAGGTTTAGATCACGTTGCATCCGTAAAGTCAAGGCCCTCTGCTCAAATGTACACTGTTGCCGCTCCTGTGCATGCTCCGCTCCATTTGATCCTCCTTGTTGCTGTGTTTGTGTGTGTTGTTCCCGGCGTTCAGCCTGTCCCCCTCCGTTCTCAGGTATAGTATAACTGGCTCCCCACTATTCCGCTGTGCTCAGGTCGTGCTGCGACCGGGACAACGTACACATCTCTCACACTGCCCGCCACCCACTGATAATGTTCTTAGTGTATCAGATAGAGCCCCCCGGGCCAGCTGTCCACAATCATTCTCGTTTGACATACACGCACACGCCGGTGGTCTGTGTAACACATTTCTCCCTGGCCTCCGGTATAGCTGTGAGATCAGGCTGTTATGCATTAGCGTGTGGGCCACAAAGCAGGGCTGGGTTAGGGGGGGATCTGCCTGTGCCTTTGTGGTTGTCATAATAGCTGCCGGTGTCAACGGGTTAGGAGGAGGAACCAGAGGAGAAACCCGCCAGTGAACTAGAGATGTTTAATTTAAAGTTGCTTGAATGGGATGTTGGCTGAGCACACCAAAGGCCCGATGTAAAGCACAAATTCACCTCCTCGCTTATCCTCTTGGTACCTGGAGCCTGTGCAGAGCTGATCAGTATGAGCTGAGCTCTTGCTATTGGGGGTGTGTCTAGGGGTGATTTTTTTTTCTTTCCCCCTCCTTCTAAGAGAGGGCTGCCATAGCATGTGAGTGTTACGGGGATTGCCTTGCGGCATTGGCTGAATAGGTGCGGGCTGTCATAGGGGTGTCATGTGCACCTTCCTGCTCACGTTGCAGGGGCAGCCCTATGTTGGGGCGGGGGGGGGGGATCCTTCCAACTACCACCCCTCTCAACACTCCTGTCCAAACAAGAACAGGCCATCCAAACACACACACCTAATGGCCGTCTGGCAGGGAGGGTGCTGCTTAGGGCAACAAGTTGTGTGTGTGTGTGTGTGTGTTATTAGGTGTCTGCAGTTCTAATAAAGGAAAGCAGTGTGTCCTTCACTGCCTCATCAGATGGCTTTGCTCTGCTTTGTCTGCCTTTCTGATTTCTGTCTGTGTCTGTCGGTGTTGCGGTGGAGCTGGATGGCTCTTAGACTGTGGGTCATCTGGAGAAAGGCGCTTTCGGGATGGACCTCACCTGTGCTTACGGACTATCTCTATGCAATGAGTGTGTTTGAGACTGAGAAACTTTAGATGTTTTTGTGGTGTTTTTGACCTGGTGTGAAGTGGGTATACAATAAGGCAGCGTGTGTGTGTGTTTGTGTATGTGTGTGTGGCATTGCTGTTGCCCACGCCATTAGAAATGCTGGGGTGTCCAGCGAGATTATTTTTGGATCAGTGACAGCGTGTCAATGGCTGCAGATGCATCGCAAAGGAAGGCTCTGAGATACCAACAGACCCTGGTAGGTCTTTCCCAATCTTCCTTTACTTGCCTGCCTGTATGCTGTCCTATCTTTAACTTCCAAAGGTTTTCCCTCGTTTCTCTTGTTCTGCCATCACACCTGCTTCTCTCTCATCTTTCCATCAATTCACCTGTCACTTCCTCTCTTCAAACCCTTTTTTTTAACCGTTCTTCATTCTTAATGATTTTATTTTTTTTTGGTCTAGCCTTCATTACTTCTCTCCTACGCCTACTTTTTCTACCCATCATGCTTCTCTGCTCCATCATACAAAGTCCTCCTCGTGCTCTCCTACTAAATCAATAATCTTCATCTCCGCTCTCATCCTCCCCCCACCCACCCCAACTCTGTCTTTTCTTCTCGAACAAGATTTATGCAACTTCATGTCAACTTTATTTCTGCAGCTCGGATAGACACGAACAGTCTGTACAATTTCTCACCGCCCACGCCTCAACCAGCTGAGTGAAGGCGATAAATGGAAAGTCATCCCTGGGAAAATGGAAAAAACCCTCGATCGTTTACATTTCTTTTGCGACTCATGTGCATCTTCTTTCTGATGCCTTGTAAAGTCATTGCTGTTTACATGTGGCGGTGGATATAAATACCTATATACAGGAAACCGGAGCAGACAGGTTAGATGTACGTGGTGAGATGAAGTCATGTCACTTTATCCTCCAGTTCATCTGTTTAAATGCTTATCCAGAATGATAGTCATTCCTCCCAGGAGCATCTCAAGATGTCTGGTGACATTTAGCCACTATTGACTCTTTTTTTTTTTTAGCATTTTTATTCTCTTCTCTGCTGTGGTCATAGATTACTAACAGCTTCAGCATGCTCTTTTCTGCAGAGCTGATTGTGAGTTTGAGACAAGACAATGAGCAATTGAGGCTGGAGCAGCTGGGCTGTGTATATTCATGTAACTGATCAAGTGCGGAGGAGCAACAGCAGTGTGTCAGTCCGTCCTTCTGCTCGTCTTCCTCTTCGCCTTTGAGAAGATGGACGATTGTCCAGAGCAAATCCCAAATCCCTGGTCCTCCTTCAGTCCCTTGGTGCTGCACAAGTCAGATATAAATAAGACAATTAATTAAATCACGCTGTTTACAAGCTTAATGTCTCTGTGAAGTCACACATCTCTCAGGTGTGAAAGCTGTGTCTGCGTGAGAGGAAATTCGAGCCTTGAAGGATCAGAGGATTTTATGTGCAGAGCTGTTAATAGATCGTCCTGATATAATTTGTTTATTGATCAGGAGAACTCTCCTGTGGTTAGTTTGGCTGGTTCACAGATTCACACCGGTGCCTTAAACTGAAGATGACTGTCTGTTTTTAGTGCTTGTTTTTAGGTGCAGTAAGTGTTGATGTTACGCCTGAGATTTGCTTTTAGATCACATATAACTGTTATTTCAACTTAATTCACAACAAGCCTTTCAATGATGTTCAAACAGCACTCGAGGGTCAGTTTTTGCTTTAGAGGATTGTGTGATGAATGAAGCCGTATTACAAAAAAAAGTAACTTTGCCCTCAGAAGGTTAATGTTTAGTTTTCATTCACTTACATGATTTGGTTCTTCACAAATTACACAAACTAGGTGACGAAAGATTTTAGTGGCACCAGTCGACTGATTTATACATTTTCATAACAAGCAAAAGTGTGACCTCTTTTTTTTTTCTTTTTTTTTCTCATGTGACCTCATGCGCAGATTACTCTCGAGCTATGGACCAAACACTGGTTGCCCTGGAAAAATGTGTTTTCCCCAACTGGTTGGCAGTGGTTTCTGGAGGTTCCTGGCACAAAAGTGTGCGGACTGACCAGAGCTTTTAGGAATAAAAGCAATTTTAAGCTGCTTCCTTATTCGCAATGATTCGCCAATACAGTTAGCACCAAATTTTTAATTTGGCAGATTTTTACGCCAAATGCATTTCCTTAAACCAAAAGGATTTGGGACTGAACCAGGGACCCTTCTGTGAATGTGGAAACCACTAACCTATGGGTTTTCTGTTAAATTGCTTAATAATCTCAGCTAAAAAATCTTTTTTAAAAAGGCAGTGAAGAGATCATGAGGATGTCTGGAAAGAAATGCTGTCCACCCTTCAATTTGGCCTCGGGCATGTCTTTATCCACACCTCATCAGGTGTAGTCAACAGTTTAGCCCAGGCAACACCAAAAGACTTGCACTGTCAGTCCAATGAGGGTAGAGAATATGGAGAAGTTTAAAAATACCAATATAATAATTAGAAAAGTTCAACTTTAGACAAAAGCTAATAAAAGATTTGAATTAATTTAGTTTCTTTTTTGTTTATCTGGTTTTCTGTGATATTTAATGACATTTAAGTGATGGATCTTTAAATTATCCACCCACAAAAATTAATGCTCACTGGCCTTGCAGAGTAGTGTTTATTAATTTAAAATCACACAACTGTTGGTGACTCTTCACTTTCCCAAAGAGGAAGCTCCCTCTGTGGACTCTTGTCACACTGACAGACGTTTCCACAGTGACAAGAGCAAATCGCTGCTTGTGAAGATGTACACACACACACACACACACACACACACACACACACACACACACACACACACACACACACACACACACACACAGTGTATATTTGTGCCTGCTTTTTACATCTGGTTGTGTGTAACAGTTGATGTGATGGATGAGGTTAAAAGCGAGGTTGTGTGAGGAGACGAGTCTCAATCTGTGAGAATGTCAACAGCAGTGAAATAGATCCCATAAGTCTCAAATGTTACAGGCTACTAAAAGGGATAACGTTCACCTGCCAAATGTCCCGTGGGCTGGAATGACTGCAATGTAGACGATTAAGCCATTAAATTTCATACGATAATGCGGACACGTTTTTTCAATTACAGGGGTAGTTCTAATGTAATAATTAAACAGTTGGATGTTACTTCCATAGCATAAAGGTGAAATGTCACATTGCTAAATAGTGTCAATAGCTTGTTATTGTTTTGTGTAAAGGTTAAAGCCTTCCATCTGTCTGTTCAACAAGCCTCCTGGGAGAGATGGCCCGAAAGAGAGGCAAACAGCGTCAGAGAGAGAGGCAGAGGGAGAACTGGGGAGAAGTGTGTCAGTGAACGTTGGATCACACTGCTGCTAAATTTATCGACGAGTAAGGTTTCACCTCAGGGGTGGGGGGGTTGGATGGACATGGACAAGGGTTGGTGAACGGGAAAGTTTGAGGGTGAAGAGTGAGGCAGAAAGGTGAAAGGTCTCCAAAGAGTCCAGATGCAAGAGAGACCGCTTGGAAAAATAGACAAAAAAGTAACTTTTTGTGTTTCTGAAATTCATAAACGCAGATTTCTGATCTGTAACGGTACCTTTATGGGTGTGTGAAAGTGGAAAATCATAAAACATTGTGTTGCTTATGGAGAGTGGAGCCAAAATCACAAGAAATAGAACATTTAATACTGCTGGTGACTGAAAATATGAAAGCTTGTTGCCACCACTGGATTGTTTAAATTTCTTTTTTTTAATGTTGAAATTTTACTACAACTTTGAGTTAATTACTCTGAATTTCAAGATGCATAACTTGAGCTTTTCAGATAAACCCAAAAACAAACTTCCATAAAATGGACTCGTGGGAATTTGGTACTTAAACGCTTTCTGTCTAATAAATGAATACATTTCTATTAATATATCAGTTTTAAAAGAAACCCATTGTACTTTTTTCCAACTTTGTATTTTTAATTTCAGATTCAGGGTAGCTTTGCATAATTCAGTCACAATAAGCCTTGATTAACTCATACCGGACTTTGATGTCGCTCCAGTGTTCAACTATTGTCTGAAATAAGCTGTTTTAGCCCCTTTTACTCCTTTGTTTAAGGGATTTTATGGAAATCCACTCTACTTCATAGCCAAGAGTTGTTAGGATGCCTGGGTCGTTGACCCAGGGTATTTGAGTTTATTATATTATTTATACTTTTTAGTCTTTGGTTTCTTTGAGTTCTGTCTTATGGTTTATGTCTCTGTCTTCTTTAGTTGCTCTGTCTCCCCTATCACCTGTATCCCCTTGTCTAGTTCGCGTCTCTGTGTATCCTTAGTTCCTATATCCCCGTGTTCAGTCAGTGTTTGTGTCTGCCCTGGTCCCACGTCTCTGTTCCCTCTGTAGTGCCTGCATGTGAGTCTGTGTTATGTGTTTCCTGTTTTACTTTGAAGGTCTCTGTCTTATCTCAGTGTGTTCAGTTTACGCTTCCTTTTGTCTCGTCAGTTCTGATTTGCCCCAGCTGTGTTTCCCTCCTGTTATTCATTCCCTGATTGCTCCTTCTGTGTATTTAAGCCCTGTGTTTCTCTGTGTCCGTGTCGTGATCTACCGTTTACCAAGCTGTGTGTTCTGTCAGTCATCTGGTGTTAGTTTATTTTGAT
The DNA here is from genome assembly GCF_057382185.1 of Mchenga conophoros. Lineage (NCBI taxonomy): Eukaryota > Metazoa > Chordata > Actinopteri > Cichliformes > Cichlidae > Mchenga > Mchenga conophoros. The sequence goes on along the minus strand of NC_140536.1, from coordinate 25,149,493 downwards.
TGTTTCCAGTTATGTTATATTTGAGTTTAACATTAAAGCGGTTTTGAGTTCACATCTGTCTCTGGAGTCTGCACCTTGGGTCCTATCCCTGTCCGCACACAGCCCTCACCTAACAAGAGTAGAAAATAACCCCTGAAACCAAGCTTTTTGAATATTTTGAACTCTGACCCTTTGGTTCACAGTGATTGCTTGGACATATGTTGATCTGACAACAGGAAACTTCAGCCATATATGAACATCTGCAAAAAAAAACTCATTACAGGTCCCCTTTAAAAATCACAAATGTAGAGTTGTTAGACTGCCCAGAAGAGAACAAATGTAAACAAATAATAAATGTTAAACAATGAATCAAACTGATATCAAAGGGGGCGGGATTAAGGATTTAAGTCACAGTCAGACTATGTCAAAGTGTCAGTCCACCACGTCTCTTCTTTCCACTAATTTCCTCTCTAATAAGGAATAAAATACCCAAAATACTGAGTGATACCTGAAATATTTACATCAGGAAAAAGAAGGCCATCCATTACACTCACAGCGGCTTAATATTTTTTCAGACTGATGTGCATTAGTTCTCTATTAAAAATCTGCTTTCATCTGTCTTTTTTTGGGACATGCTTGTGCAAAGAAGAGTGGTTGGATTCTGTCTTCTACTACACATATGAAGTGAAATATTTCTTACAAACAGGTAAAATAATAACTACTAATAAAAGTGCAGGGCTAACTGTAGTTGCTGGTGATGATAGGGGATCCTATACTACCACAGTTCAAGTTAAATACAACCCGACAGCCCTCCAAACTGACTGACGTTTCTTGTTTTTGCCAGATCTCAAGAACATTACAAACTGCTTCCTGCTGGGATCATAAATCATCAGCTCCCCAAAATAGAAGCCGACTGATATCCACGGCTTATCGCGGCTATACTGGCATCACAGTTCATATCTGTGCAATATGTGTACAAAAACGCGTATGCTTCTCCAAACAGAAGAGAAAAGAAAACCATAACTTGGGGTAATTTAGTGTGTTTCCAAAGGCATTGTTTACGATACTATCAGCAGCAAGAGGTGTCTTCACAGTAAGCTATTAACTAATCTGTGAAGTGCATTGCTGGAGTAAACACATAAACACAAACTAATCCAGAATAACAATTATAGAGTTTATAAATCCATAAAATCGCCACGTCAAACTCAACATTCCCAAATCAGACTGCCTCTTCCCCAAATGGCACATAAACCACGTGAGAATTGCTGGGTCAGAACAGAACACCAGACTGACCCATTTTAAGTACCACAGTTGGGAAAACAGAAGCTGAGGTCATCAACTTAAACCAAAGAAATCGCTTTGAGTTTGTAATGAACATTTTATAGAAGATTAAACTGTTTTATAGGCTGTATTTTATAATTAAAGGAAGCTAATTTGTGCTTTTACAGTAAGGTTTACTGTGTGTATGTAACTTAAGCATTAATTAATGGCACCAAAAAAGGCTTCTGTGTACAGAAACAGAGGAATAAAAACATGATATGGCACATTGTACCGGGGCTCAGCCAGGCTTTAGTGAAGCATGCCATTCATGCTGAAGGCACTTGAAGAGCAGTGCAGCATTATCCATACACAATGTTAATATATTTATGGTCCTCTCTCAGTCAGCAGGTATTATTTTCATGCCTTGAGCTTGCATCCTGCCTGCTGGGTATCATTTATGATCTTGCTGCTGGAATCTGCCAGATTGGCTGCATGGCTGGGAATCTACCCTGCTGAATTAAGAGCTGCTGACAATTTATTGTCAAGCTTCAAGTGTCTGTATTAACCTCTGCTGCTTTCCCTTTTTAGTGTGTGTGTGTGCGCGCACACTCACCTAAGAGTCACTACACTCTTTCACTGTATGGAAGCAGGTAGCAGGTACGTGTCCCTCACACTGGCAAAGACAGGGAAGGACAGTTGTAAGACAGATATTCAGAGAAGGCATTACTGAGTGTTGGACACATGCAAGACAGTGAGCAGGAGGAAGAGCTGAGAAGATGAGGGAGCGCATCAATACTTTTCAGACAGGTCTGAATATCGATCAGTTTCTGGTAAGGCTCACTATTTCCTCCCTAAATAGTGAACTGCTTTTGCAAGATGAAATGCATGTATGCAAAAGTAATTGAATTCTAGCTTCCGTTTTCTTTTCGCCGACTTTAAATTTCATGTTGTGCCTTTATTTATTGAACATGAACCAGGTTTAGATAGGATTTAATGGCCTCACTGGTTTGATTTTTCTGAATTTCTTGGTGGTAACATGAAGTGTGGTCTCGCATGTAAGACACAGTTTGTTTTTTTGTTTTTTGGCTGCCTCGATTTGCCTTAATTAGAAAATGACAGCTTGAACAGTGTTTGGATGAGGCATGGAATTGTTATTGTGCTGGCTAATTAGTGTATGCATATGGAGACACTCGTGGAAGTGTGTGTGATAGCTGGGATGTGTGTGTGTGTGTGTGTGTGTGTGTGTGTGTGTGTGTGTGTGTGTGTGTGTGTGCGTGTGTGTGTGTGTGTAAGGGGGGTAATCTGCTGATCTGTCCATCAGTGAGCAGGTCAGGTTTTATCATTAACCTTGTGCTACAGGACAGGGCTATATTGTTGTAAGGCCTCACCACACACACACACACACACACACACACACACACACACACACACACACACACACACTTAACAAACACACGTAATGTTCATTTAAGACACAAACACAGACTCTGTGCGCTGAGAAACCTGCACAAACACACACAGATATTTATGAATATGCAGTGCTCCCTCACAAGGGACACAGGAATATGCTTGTATTTTTTAATTAACTCTCAATGTCACACTGCCCTTCAACCTCTGCATCTATCAGCAGCTCTCACTGTGACTGAACCTCTCTCTCTCCATGTCTCTCTCTCTCTCTTTCTCTCTGCAAACCTGTTTGTTTTGTTTACACTTGAAGCTTCTTTTATTTTACAATATTTAATATCTTGTTCGAGCCAACTCGTACAGAACAGATCCATGAACAAATTAAAAGCTCGCGACTGCTCACCGGCGTAATTTGAATACAGGCTTTTAGTCTTAACAAACCCGAGGGAGTGATGTTTTACATTTTTCCGATTTCCTTCATCCCGTGAGACTTGCAGTAAGAACAACAGTAGAAGCTCGGGTTCTTGCGAGAAATTAATAACGAGATGTGTCAGGACCGTACAGTAACGCCTGGCTACGTCCGTGTGTCCGCGGAGATTAACGAGAAAAAAGCAAGGAGAGCTACGCAGGAATCTCATGGAGAGTAAACAAGTGTGGGAAAAGGAGGAAGAGGAGTTTGGAGAGGCAGGGATATGTCCTTGTGTTCTTGACTTGGAGTGGGAAGGTCATTCCACATTTGGGAGCCAAACAATGGCAACAGAAAATGTGCAAAAAGTATGTGAAAGTTGGACAAACTGTGGTTACTGATGATGATTGATTGTGAGATTCGGTGTGTAATGAACATGCAAGGTTATGCGAAACAGTGTAAACATAAGGCTGAGGGATGAAAACAGCAAAGTCACCTGACATTAATAAATCGCGGCTTTCAGTGTCTTTCTCACGCTGTCAGTCTGCATTGTTGTCTTGCTGAGACGTGCTTGCTCTCACCTTTTATTTGTCTTTATGTCTCACCATTTCACAGTCAGGTGACTTTCTGACAATGCAGGAGCTGCGGCTCAGTTTGTGACAGAAATATTAAAAGCCCAAAGTGACATCGTGAATTTCTCTTTATTAATAGTCCAAAAATGCCCAAATATGACATTTTTGAATAAACTTTTCACACTTGTTGAATTTGTTTTTGATTGTGACATGAAGACAAATGCAAAAACCCCAAACTAACATAAAACACAAAGATAAAGAGATTGAAACAACAAAGATTTTAGACTTTTTGAGATTTTGAGCAAGCAAACAAATAAAACTCAGCAGAAGAAGGAGGTGCATCCACTGCACTATGTAGATGATATAAAACTTAATTAATTAATTAAATAATTAATAGCAGCAATCACTGATTTATCCCTTTGATCGATCTGTTGATCTTGAATGAGAGGTCAGAGGTCAAATGTGGCATGATATTTTAAATCCTTACACAGTACTTTCTATATGTTGACAGTAAACACCACACTTTTAAGAATTTTGACCAATAAATCCTCAAGTTGACCTTGAAGACTTTGGTGAATGTAAGCCAAATGTTAATGGATCCCCTCTGCACCCCTACAAAGTTTTATCAGAATTCATTAAACTCTTTTCGAGCTCTCGTGTTTACAGGCAGAATGACACACACACACATACAAACGTTGCCAGAAACACAACCTCTTTAGTGAAAGTGATAAGACCAGTAAAATTATACTTAAGTGGGATTTGGCTGAGTAATAATTCCAGTTAATTAAAAATAATTACTTTAAAACAAGAGGAATATGTTAAGATATTTACTTTTAAAGATTATATTTACACAACATGAGATTTGTAATTCGTTTGAGGTTCACAGTGTGGTAGTGAAAAAAAAATCTTATCAGACATCTGAAGGTCACTCGGCTCATTTTGAGGCTCCATCAGCAGCTTCAAGGCAACCTGGATCTCATTTGAACTGAGGGAAAGTGTAGAATAAAAAATGTCTAACTATGTTAAATGGGTCCCAGGCTCAATCTGGGAGTGGGTTGGGTATTATCTTTTAAACAATGGTCATGATCTGTCAGCCGTGTTCATACGCAACACACCTATTCAACAAGGATAGACACTAGGAAGAAGAAGCTTGAAAGACATCATCAACTGTGCTGCAGTTATTTTTCTCTTTTCCTTGAGGCAGGGCATGAGAGGTCACATTTTTTCCTCTCTCTCTATGAACAGTGCACAGGTTCCTGTTGTTTCTGTCCCTGGTTTTGATGCTGTCTGGTGCCAGCGGCTGTTTGATGATGTTGATGGATTAGGGCTTTGGTGCTAATGTGTAGTGCAGTGGTGAATTTGCGTGCAGTGCAGGACACGGAGACAGAACAGAGACAGAGCTGCTGCAGCATCATGCAACAGACAGGTGATGAGAACCAGGTAAAGACATGAGGACCGAAGGCTGTAGCTCGTCAGAGGTTGATTCTTTTTTTCTGTTTTCTCTGCCATGACTTAATTACACAGCCCTCTGCTGTCTTTCTCTAATCTTCAAAATTCACTTTGGATCATATGCATGCACTGAATTTGAATCTCTATTTCTTTTCGTAGCTCTCTTTTCCAACATTTTACCGATTGATCATTTTACTGATTTGTGTACTTTGACATATAAAATCAAGAAACCTGTATTGTAAAACCATATTGTTAAATATTTGCTGTTTTTTTAATAAACGTATGAAAATACGGCTTGTTTACCTGCCCTGTTCTTCCATACAGCGGAAGATGACAGAGGTCACTGTTATTTGTGTGATACATTTGCAGGCGGTGAAATTAGAAAGTAATCAGCAGTGACCTCTGTGATCTTTTGCTAGACTGAAGAACTGTAAAAGTATGTGAGTTCTTGTTGCCTTTAAAGCAGCAAAATGTGAAGGTAAACTGGTTTGCCCCGAAATAAAAACATGTTTTTTCACATTAGAACATTTTTATTCGTTTGTAGTGCAGACAATAAACAATCACAAACAGCTCACTGACGGATTCATTCCTCATTTTTAAGGTTGTAGACAAAGAAAGGAAAATAAGATATGTCAGTGTCATGAGTGGAGACCGTTTTATCTTTACTTGCAGCAGAAAATTCTTCAGTACGATATCTTTTTAGCACAGCTCTATTTTCTTGTCATATGTTTTATTTCTTTTACTTAATCCCCTTACCTAGGTTGTTTCCATCGTCAGAACAACAGAACAAAACTCTAACAACAAACATGGAGGGTTTTTTTCTTTGTTAATTATTTATTCAGTAAATTTGAACAAATTTATAAACAATAATCTAACATTTCATAATATATTATCTTAGTGCCTAACCATCTGAGTCCTCTTCAGTCCTGCATTTCTCCCACACTTTCATGTAAAAAGGTGCCTCCTTTAGATTTCAGCGACAAAATCATCCTCTCTGTTATAAAGATCTCCCTCACTATGTTCTTCCATTGTTCACAACTTGGACAGACATTTGTGTGAAATTAAATTAAATTCTGTATTTAAAAAAGTGATAGGAAAAGATCCTCCTATGTGCTTATAGACTCGCTGGCCACTTCATTAGATACACCTTGCTAGTACTGGTTGGACACCTTTTTGAAGCCGTTTCACCTCTCATCCAAGAAGCTTCTTCAGTTCTAAGGTCAAATGGTGGAGAGTCCCAGATTTAAACCTAGCGGGAGTTTCCCCCCACAGAGGGACAAAAGGACCCCCTGATGATCCTCTAATTGCCTGAGCCAAGGTGTGAAATTGGGTTTGGGTCCCAATCAGCCAGAACTGAAGAAGCTTCTCGGATGAGAGGTGAAACGTCTTCAAGCAACTTAAAGAAGTCCAGACGCTTTTCTTTGAAAGCTCCTTTGACTACGATGACCTGGATGACTGAGAACCTTCACAGACTTTAAAATTTACATTCTCCCAGTTGGTACTGTCATAACGAATCATAATATATCCTACCACTCTTATGCAGATGATATACAGTTGTACCTATCAGTTTCCTCTGAAGATCTGACCTCTGTTTATTAGCTAATGAGCTGCATTAATGACATCAACTGCTGGTTGTCTCGAAACTTTTTAGAACTGAACAGAGACAAGACAGAAATATTGTTGTTGGTCCAAAAAGTCAGAGACTGACAGTCTGTTTGATCTTAGATGGTAATCTCACATGTTCACAAAGCTCCTCCGCACACTCCACCTCTCTGTTTTGCTTCTTTAGCTGAGAGTGCTTTCAGTTCCTGTAGTCCTGTTCCAAGCTTTCTGCTGACCTGAGATCAGTAACATCTGTGCCAACATTCAAAAAACAGACTCAAGACTCTTTTGTTCACACAGGTCTACACCTGCGTTTTTTAATGTTTTATTTCGCTGTTTTCATTGTCTTGAGGCACTGTAAACCTAAATGGAGTTTTGTATTTTTATCTTTTGTGCTACTCAGTTTACATATAATGAATTAAATGTATTATATAAATAAAATCCCCATTGCCTGTGCCACTGAACAGGTGTGTCTAATAAAGTGTCCAGTGGGTGTATGCAGATAGAAACAAGACGGTACCTTCAGTTGCTGTCAAAAAACATAACCTTTGGAAGAAATAATCGCAGCAGAACTCAGGAGAGGTTTTCTGTTGCAAAAACTTTCATCAGTTTCCATCTTCACATCACACAGAAAAACTTGTATGTAACTTACTTTAAATATAAGTTTTCCCGCGTGATGCAAACTCTTGCAACCCGTTTTGAGGAGGTAATATTCAACCAGCTCTTTGCATATTAACAAATAACTGACAATACTTTGTTTCTCCTGCTGTTAGCTCAGGTTTTACGGGGCTGAAGGACAGGAGTATTAAGCTGTTAGTGGTGCAGCATTGTTCTGAATAACAGTTTGTGGTTTGTGGTGTTTAGTGAGATTTAAAATAACCTCCTCGACGATTTAGAGGCATCAAAGGTTTTCAAAAGCCTCCAGCAGTAACTGCTTGGCCACCTGCTATGTGGTATATTCATGTATTAATTATAAACTTCTATATCAGTCACGTTGTCATGTGGTTGTAGTGAGTCATGTATTGCAGTGGACTGGTTATGTGAGGCTGTTTTTTGTGTGCACTTGAACTGGAGAAAAATGAACTTGCGCTCTGTAGACGTAAAGACTTTTAGAGAAGATGTGGATTTTTGTCTCACCTTTCTTTCATTTCACCAGCACATAATTATGTTCAGTTAGCCGAGCTTTTGTCCTAGTTGGGCCTCATGGTTGGATGTGGCCGCTCTCCTTTCCTGTGTGAACATGAGACAGAAATGTGTGGCAGCCAGCTCTCTGTATGATTCAGTTTCTTGCTTTGCTGTGTGGTGGGATGCATGTGATCTGTAGGTTTCAGTTGCACACACCATAGCTGCATCCGGATCTGCAGTATTTTACAGCTTCTACAGTTTTAACGAGTCCGGTGCAAGCTGACCGAATGTATGTGTGTGTGTTTGACAGCATGTGTGTAGGTGTCTGTGTAGTCATAGGTGTAAAATGCACACGCAGTCAGAAGTGGAACGTGTGGAATGTCCTCTCTTTCCGAATATCTTCCTCTGGCTTTTTTCCAGACCGTTCCTTTGCTCAGGGCGGGGATTTTCCAATCTCTATGCCCATTTTGTCTATTTCTGTCTGTCAGGCTATTCAGGTTGGTGTGTATCCCTTACATACACGCCACACATTCCCCATCTCTTTCTCGTTATCTCAAGACTCTTCACACTAGATCCAGTTTTATCCTTCTTCCAAGTCTCAGTTGTCAGAGGTATTTCGCCTGTTTTTCGTTCTCTCCCTCCTCTCCATTCTAGCGTGTTGTTTCTCTTCTGTGCAGCCCAAGAAACACATGATTTCTCGACTGGGTGCTTTTCGTTTCATAGTGATTGCCAGTGTGTCCCCTTGGTTACAGCTCTACGGAGAGTACAGGGAGCAGCTGGGAAACTTCGCCCGACGGGAGGCTGCCCGTTTACTGACAGAGAGACAATGGAGAAGACAGGCAGGGGACAATACCGCAGCCACAGGCCGCAAAGGCCACGGCCGGCGGCATCATCATCAGCACCCTGTGACCCTGGAGTCGCATCACAGCCATGCCTCCTCCACCAAGAAGCCTCGTCCCTACTCCAAATGCCAAGGTGACCAGCATGTGGTTATGAAAATGTATATGGAAACATTTGGCTGCTTTGCCACTTCCACACACTTTGTTGTTTTATTACATGACTTTTCAAAGAGTGAAGCTTTGCATTTGTCTAATGGTTTCAATTTCTGGTTACTTTGCACATTATGATTTTACATGCAACATGATGAGCTCATAAAATATGAGGCAGCACGGTAGTTTAATCAGGCTACACGAGGCACTTAATACCACTTGAACTTAAGGGCTACTGCGATGGGGTATCTAAATGTAACCTACCCAGAGTTATAAAAAGAAAATCTCTAAAGGTGCAAGACTCAAAACATTTACCCAAATCTTAAGGTATAGAAGGTATTTTGTAGCTATATTTTGGAGGCTATAAATGCAGATGATTATGACATAAGAGGGACTTTAGAGTAAGCACTTGAAGGAGTTGTGCTCAGTATTGTGAACATGTGCACAGAGTTGAACTGTTGGTGTGTATTTATGTTGACATGGTGTCAGGGAGGTTGAGTCTCCTCTCTGACCTTCTTGCTGCTGTTTTAGGTTTTGCTGTAATGTCTATTTTGACTTTAATACATTTTGAGTGACTGCAGCTTTGTCTGAGTTTTTTTAAACTGACCTAGAGGGACCCTCAAATCAGGATCCTCATCGTCATTGTTTCAGCCAATTCCAATGATTTTGAGAAGGAAAATAAATATGCAGTTTGTATCAAGTGGGAGTTAGTGCAGGGAATATTGAGATTCTTATATTATAGGAGTGTCACCTCTATCTGTGTAAATAATTACACTGCTTTGACTTTGTGATCTTTCATGTTGCATTTGTTGACTATTTGACTGAGTTAATCTGTACTTATCAGTCTACATTTACTTTATTTACTGCATCTGTTTCATCCATGATCTCACTAAGTGACTCCCTGACTCTTTGATTTTATCTCTCTGTTCCAGATTGTTTGGCTCGTGTGCGGCGCCACATAGTGACAAAAATGGGAGAGGACTGGATTTTCCTGGTTCTTCTGGGACTGACTATGGCTCTAGTTAGCTGGAGTATGGACTATGCTAGTGCCAAGAGCCTGCAAGGTAGAGCTGTCATGGAGATTATTGCCATTTCAAATCTCCAGTTTTTCTCTGCACTGCTCCTTTGTGTAATGTGCTTTTTTTCCTGTTCTTGTTTTTTTCTGTTTCTACTGTTATTCTGTCTTGCAGCCTATAAATGGGTGCATGGGGAGCTTAAGGGCAATGTACTGCTCCAGTACCTCGCCTGGGTTACGTATCCCATGATCCTTGTCATGTTCGCCTCGCTCTTCTGTCACCTGGTTTCCCCGCAGGCCATCGGTAAGCCCTCCATCACCTGTCAGCCTCTGTTATCCTCTCTCATTATATTTCCTCCTGTATTTGCTTCTTTTTTCTCATTTTGTCTATTGTAAAGTACTGACATGATAACTTCTCTCTCTGTTTTTTAAATACAGGTTCTGGTATCCCTGAGCTGAAAACCATCCTGAGAGGTGTAGTCTTAAAAGAATATCTGACCCTTAAAGCCTTCATAGCTAAAGTCATCGGCCTAACCGCTGGCCTGGGCAGTGGGATGCCTGTGGGCAAAGAGGTAAACCCCCGTGTTAGGCAACATTACTTTAAAAACTATCGTGTTACATTACAAGATCAGTTGTGTTACAGTGTTTCCGACTGAGGAAACTCTTTAGAGTAGATCAGCCTCTACCGCTCTACTTCTGACTATGTTAACTTTACCTCATTTCAAAGCAAGTTGGTACTGGCAGCATTTCCTCCACCATAAAACAGGAACAAGCTTATTCATTTCCCTCAGAGTGACAGGTTTAGCACCAGCATCATTCATCTGCTCAGTTTGCTTCACTACCAGTGTTTTAGCTTACAGATGTTTTTTAAAAATATGACATAGAGCTCCTTGGCAGCTCAAATACACTCAATGATAATAATTCAAATACCTCAGCAATGTAACATCCACCCTGTCTGTCGTCACAAAAGCTGATCTTAATATTTGCACTCACCATAGGTTCTGCTGGATAATAGTGTGTAAGGCATAAACCTGATTTATCTACTAATAGGCGTCATGGGTGTTTACTGAGGTTAAGGAGCAAAAAGGGCCGTTTATCACAGACTTTTATACAACAGGGAACTTTTAAGAAACTTGTGCACTGGCTTCATCTTGCAGACCCAGGAGCTGCATCAGTCTACAGCACTAACACAACTGTAGGATTAGATACATTCCACTATGCATGCCAAGGATTCACAGGGATGTAGAAAAATATTATTCTTTCCTCACTGCAAAAGAGAAGGAAAATGTGGTAATATGTTAATAATAACACATATTTAAAAAACAGCTTAATAAGCGATTGTTTGCAAAGCTAACAGGTTGTATTACTACAGACTCTAGCCCATTGCTTTGCATTGCATTAAATCCAGCACTGAAGCAAACACGTATTTTCACCTCCTTACTACTTGTGTGCTTCTGTGTCTATCCCCACTCATTCAGCATCTTGTTCCACATCTTCAGTCCTTTTTCTGTCTCACTCTCCAACTGGGAGGGGGTAATAAATCATCTTCTGTCATGTTGTTCCTCTCGCCCTTTTCTCACGGGACTGAGGCAAATTACTCCAGTCCTCAGCAAAGAACCACATTTGTTTTCCTTATTACAGTAGCATGGAAAGTGTCACATCCAGTAATTACACAGTGATTTATCAGTTCTGATAAAATATGTCCCAGTTTAGACTCTCTGTTTTTACAGACAGCACTCTGTGTCTCTGTAGATAACATTACACGTCACTCATATCTGTGTCAGTAATGTCCTCCCATCACCCCCAGGGTCCCTTTGTCCACATTGCCAGCATCTGCGCCGCAGTGTTGAGTCGATTCATGTCCATCTTCTCTGGAGTCTATGAGGTAAGCTGAGCCCCTGACCAAAGCCGACTACATTACCCACAACCCCCCCATCTCTTTACTGACCACAGTCAACATGCTGATTTAAATGAAGAATGCAGTGTTTTTGTAATAACTTATGGTGTTGCTGACATCTTTGTTGTAATTACAGGGTTCCCACTATTTTTCTCATTATTTTTTAAAATCTGAAAAACAGAAAAAGTTCAGGTATTTCTAGATATGTACAATTATCTCATTTTAAATTTAGTGCCATTTATCTCAACATCCCTGAGAACCTTGCTTTGTTTCTTAAATGTTATCATAGCACCATGATAGACGATGATTGGGAGAGCAGAACGCTGTAACTGTAATATCAACAGGTCAGTGTTGAGCATTCATATCAGGGTCCTTGAACTTGAACCCTTAATTATAGAATTTTAAATGAAGCTACTTTTGAGTCCCTGAAATTTTTGAAAGAACTTTAACACTAATGAAAAAGTGGGAACCCCGTGGCTGTGTTTTGTCTCTGTCATCCAGCTCACGCCAGCCCTTCCCCGTTTCTCCCGTGTCTTTGTTTTGGTTCGCCCCCTCACGCCTCGTCTGTGTTTGTCTCACTGTATTAATAGTGTGACCGTTATGTCTGGCATGTGTATTAACAGTGACCTCCCTGTCTCCCTCTTTCCCTCCCCCCCCCTTCCCTCCCCTTGGCTTTCTCATTCATCTCTGCATTCACCCTTGACCTTTAACCCAGAATGGCTCCCATAACCAGGACCTGCTGGTGTGTGCGTGTGCTGTAGGAGTAGCCACTTGTTTCGGTGCCCCGATCGGAGGCAAGTCCCGCTCTGCTCGCTCGGCCTCAGGTCTACGGTCGGCTTTGACCTCATCAAGAAACATCAGTTACAATTAATTTGGAGGTTAAAACTGGCCTCACATCAGTGTGCTGCACTACTTGAAAGTGAACCAAACCACTATTCAAACATTTATATTTAGAATCAGTATCAATGCTACACCTGCAATGGATATTTTAAAGGTGCTGGCTCTTCATTTGCATACATTTTGTGCTACTGAAACATAGTGTGTTTTCACAAGGTTATAGTCTGACACAATCCACATTTAAACTCTAGGAAATATGAAAGCAAAATCACGGAAGAGCTGCTTTTCTTTTCTTTCTGACTGGACGTGATGCAAAGGTCAGGATAAGAAATACAAATTAGCAGTCAGGGCCGAGGATGTAGAATAAAACAAATATGGAGCGCAGATCCACTTTGTTTTTGCTGACAACTGTGCAGATAATCAAATTGCCCTGTATGGATGTTTTGTATGGATGCCTCCTTAAATCATGAGGTGGCTTTTAAAGGGGGCACTTACTGTTCTGTCTTGTCTGTCATGAAAATATGACAGTATGATGTTCCTCAAACCTTTTGTTTGTACATGGTAGCAAATCAGAAAAATAGCTGCTTTAAAGGGAGGGGGATTGGAGCTAATGAGGCTTGTTTAGGAGCTGAGGGGCCAGCTAAATAAGATAAATAAGGATTAGTTTGCTCTCTCAGTCATGAAGATCTGCTCTAGTAGACTTCATTCATCCATCCATTTTTTTTCCCACTTATCCAATTAAGGGTTGCAGGGAAGCTGGAGCCCATCCCAGTTGTTGCTGGTTGCAGCTGCTTCGAACCTGTAGTCTTTCTGTTTGCTGTGAGGTGACAGTGCTACAAAACTGTGGCACCCCTCTGGCAGAGTACAATAATAAAAATATGGAGCGATAATAGGCTCCATTAAACACCACAAAAGTGACCAATGTCAGGTGAATATTGGATTTTGTAAATGTAGTTGGGATAACTGAATTTGAATCCCCGATGTTGATGTTGTTACGCATTTATCTGTGTATTATTGGAGAATCTTTACCTCATAATATAAAGTGCCCTGAGGCCCCATTTGTTGTGATTTGGCGCTAAATAAATAAAACCGAATTGAATTGAATTACTGCACAATAGCCCACAGTCAGTCGTTTATATGGTTCAGACAAATTTAATGAGAACTTGTGAATTAGCTGTATTTGCTAGAAGGTACATTAAGACTGAATTAGGCTAATTCAACTGCCTGCTGGCTTAAGCTTTATGTTTAGCATACATATATAAATATGGCATAAATTTTTCCATCTACAGTGCTGCGAAAAAGTATTTATCTTTCTTTTATATTTTTGTCATGCATAGACGTTTCAGATCATGCAAATGAAACAAACTTGAATATGAAGATAACTTGAGTACATACAAAATGCAGTTTTTAAATGATGATATCATTCTGAACTCAGCTTTTAAAACATAAATGTGGGTAATCACAGTTAATTCATTATTTAACCAAGGGGACAATTGCTAGGCGTGCTTGGATAGCTTTTTTCCCCTTGAAATATGAAATCATCATTTAAAAACAGGATTTTTTATTTACCTGGGTTATCTTTGTATAATATTAAAATTAGTTTGATGAGCTAAAATACATAAGGGTGACAAATGGGCAAAAAAAAGGGTAAGAAATCAGGAAGGGGGCTAATACTTTTCACTGCACGTTAACTCTCAGCAGAAAGACAAGAATTGCAGATTATTCCTTTAAAACTATCCTAAAAAGTTAAACAGCAGCTCATCATTCAAGGTCATGAATAATCAGTGGAAGTATTTCATGTGTGCTACCTTCAATTTTCAGTCTGCAATCAGTTGCAGGGATCTGTCTCCAAGGACAATGTGACCACTTGGTTTGCTTCCTGATTGCTTAATTGCTTCCTCAAAGTCTGTATACTCACACTGGCATGCGCCTCCTCTGCTTCATATCCTCGTGGTGTAATTTCCCCTCCTTTATAACTTTTCTAATCACACTCTAGTGAACATTATTTATTCACTTTATTCCAATTTGCTTTTCTGTCATTTCTCCCTCTGTGTCCCCCTCTTGTCCTCACCACCTTGATCTTTTTTTCTCTCCCCCTCTTTCCGACTCACTCTGCTGTCTTTCTGTCAACACTCATGTTTCTTGTTATTGTCCTCCCCCCCCCCCCCCAACACCACCACCACCCCTCATCATCTCTTGCCTTTCATCCCTCACTCTGTGACTCACCCCTCCACCTTCCCGCCCCCCCCCCCCCCCCCTCCCTCTCTGTTTTCTGTGTCAGTAGAACCCTTATGGTTACACAGATATACTGACTGTTGGCTGTGCCGTGGGGGTGGGATGCTGTTTTGGCACTCCACTAGGAGGTACTGTACATCTTCCACACTGCCTCTCAGCCACAACCTCTGCACCAACCGTCCTCCTGTACTGGATCAGATTCTTAGACCTGTTTGTTTCCCAAAGGGGACACATTATGCTTGTCTTTATTTCTTTACATATATAATATGTCTGATTTGTGAATTATTGAACGTGAGCATTACTATTACAGTTACTGAAGACCAGTGACAAATATGCACTTAGTTGCCATTTTAAGAGATACACATGTGAGCAATCAAATAGCTCAAACAGGTCAGCCACACCTTCAGTGGAAGCAATATGTACTCTTACAAGGTACTCTCCTCCAAACCAGTGACTGTGACCACAATGATAAACGTTCTGCGTAATTTCATGGTAATATTTCCCCATCTCACATTGTAAATACACTTTTTAGGCCAAATTATGGAGCGGATTGATCTTGCCTAGCAAGACTAAACTTAGTACTTAGTGCTTCAATTTACTTACAGTAAAATTATCTCTGTTTCCTGTAAAAACCTGACTTTTTACCCCCTTATTGCAGTGTACATGCCCTTAAGTATTTGTAGTATTACACTGTAAATTCAAATAAAATATATTGAATTTCCATTTTTTATAAAGTGTTACTTGAAAGTTATAAAGAGTGTGAGTAATTCAAAGACTCAATACTGGTTCATATTAAAAATCAATAAATCCCCCTCAGTAACAGAGGTTAAACAGTTCAACGGTCCAATCAGCTGAAGTTAGTAAGCCAATAATTAAACTCTTCTAATGAAAAGCTTTGTAAAGATCCCAGTTTTTCGATAGATCATTTATTGAATAGGTTAATAATCTGTTTATTAATTATCAGTGCGAACAATCATGAGCTGAAGTACCAACCAAAGTACAAAAGTCAACAAAACATCGAATGCTGTGCAAACGTTTTAGGCATTAAAAAAAAAAAATGGAAAGTTTGAAAGATAATGCCGTGAATAGTATTTAGTTAACTTTGACCACTTCTCAGCTTTTCAAGGTGCTTGTTGGGTAATTAGTCTGTCTCAGTGTCTCTTGTCTCTTCCTGTAATGCTGAGCTGAGGGGATTAAGGACAGACCGTCTTCTGCAAGGCTCGCTCTTACTGTCGAATGTGGCTCTTTTAATGACAGCGGCTTATTGTTTGGCCCTGTTGTCACGCTGCAGAATAATTTTGGGACGATTAAACTCTCCCCGAGGGCGGATGGGTGTGTGACAGATAAGAATCTAAACTTCTGAAATGCCTACAATTTTTGCACAGCACTATATTTAAGTCACTAGATGTATACAAAACAAACTAGAATGTATTTACTGCTGACATAATGTTGGTCCCAAAATATGTTTTTTAAATCTTTTTTTAGAAGCTTCACACAGCTTTGATTATTGTTTTATAGCTTCACATGCTGATTATGTCTCTGTTTGTGTGTCAGAGAGCGAGACTACATGTAAGTGTGTGTTTAGCTGCGTTTGAATGTGTGTTAACTCCCCGTGGTTCTCCTGGTGTGCATAATTACACCCTCAGCTTCAAGTGTTTTTGAATTCATTTTGTTGCTTTAACTCATAATACCGTCCTCTCTCTCTCTCGCTCCCTTCTCTTCCTCTCCTCTTCCTCCCCCTCATTTTCTCTCACTGCCCATCCTCATTGCTCTTCCTCTCTGTAATCCCTCCTCTCCCTCTGTCCTTCCTCCCCTTTTTTTCTGTCGATCCACCGTCACCAGGGGTGCTGTTTAGTATTGAGGTCACGTCTACCTACTTTGCGGTGAGGAATTACTGGCGGGGATACTTTGCCGCCACATTCAGTGCCTTCATATTCCGGGTGCTGTCTGTTTGGAACAAGGATGCTGGTGAGAAGCAGAGGAAATGCATATTCAACAGATACACACAAACTACTGGAAAAAAGACAGCTGAGCTTGCTGTTTATTAAAAGTAGCTGAATATGACAGCTGAGTAATACTTGCTTCTTTACATAAACCTGAAATGTTTCAATACATCATCGCAGTCTTAAAGCAGCCCAGCAGCCCTGTAGCCTAAAATCCCTACAAGCTGCATTCAGGTGACCCTGTCTCTTTATTACAATACTAGATATTTTCACATTTCCAGTGTAATTTTATAAATAATATATAACTCAGAAAGGGGTGATCATTACATAGCCACTCTTACCCAAACAGATTTTGGGAAATCTTCATCTTTTAAAGTCTGAAACCTCAGTTTCATGGAATTTATGTTAAAATATTACAGAAATGTGCCAGGGTGATTTTTTTTCTCTATTGCAAACATAACCAGTTAGATTAGGTTCGATTTTTCAGAATACACTGTTCATGAATCTTCTTCACTGAAGCTCCGTTAATCAGTATTTACATTATTTAAGTATAATACTTCAAAGTATTTAAGTACCTCAAAGTATTTAAGTATCTGTAAGCTCTGTTTTCATTGTTTTGGTTTTCAGGCCTGCAACTTTACTGTTTACTGCTCTTTTAATATACAACTAATGGACATTTTATTAGGCACACCTTGGTAGGGTTGGGCTGTTTTTACCTTCAGAAAGTATTCATTCATTTTTTTTCATTTTTCATGGCATAGATTCACCAATTTTGGCCTGTATTATTATGATAGCGTCACACAGCTGCTGCAGATTCATGATGTGAATCTCCCGTTCCACCAAATACCAAAAGTGCTGGATTGGATTGAGTAATGTTGACTGTGGAGGCATATTCGAGAAACAAGTTTGAGAGGATCTGAGCTTTGTAACATAGCACATTACTTACCTGGAAGCTGCCATTAGAAGATGGGTACAGTGTGGTCATGAATGGATAGACATGGCATGTAACAATACTCACGTAAGTTGCGGTGATTAAATGATGCTCAGTTGTTACTCTTGTGCCAAGAAAATATCCCCCACACATTAAAACACCAGCACCATTAGCCTAAACGATGATACAAGGCAGGACTGATCCATGCAATCGTGTTGGTTGCACTAAATTCTGACCCTAATGTTTGAATGTTATTGTGCCAGACAAGGTTTTTTCAATCTTCCATTGTTCAATGTTGGTGAGGCCTCAGGTCCCTGTTTTTATTTGACAGGAGTGAAACGCAGTGTGGCCTTGTACTGCTGTAGCCCATCTACATAAAGTGCATTCAGAGATTCTCTTCTGCTCAAATAATCACTGGTTATTTGAGTTCCTGCTGCCTTCCAATCAGCTCAAAGCAGTGTGATCTTTCTCCTCTGATCTCTGGTATCAAGCAGCCAATCTCTGCAAACCCTGCAGGTGGTTGGATGGGAAAATTCCAGATCTCAGGCCAGCTTGTACAGCACCAACAACCATACCATGTTCAAATTACTTAAATCACTTTTCTTCCTCATTCTTACGCTCAGTTTGAACTTCAGTAGACTGTCTTGTCCGTGTCTATATGCCCAAATGCACTGAGTTGCTGCCACGTGATTGGATGAGCCAATATTTGCATTAACAAGCAGTTGAACAGGTGTACCTAATAAACTGTCAGAGAGAGAGAGTTGTTTTTAAAAGTTAGGGAACCCATTGCATATTACATAGCAGCACATTGTGGACTGAAACGAGCCACATAAAGAATCATTTGTTTCCTTCAGGAGTTGATGGAGACATAAAAACAGCTAAGGGAGCTTAAATATGGGCTCAGACTCATCAGGTGGACTGGAGTATTTGTTTTTTATTGTTATGCTTTGTTTAATTTATCTTGTTGTCCCTGTTGTCAAAGTATTAGCATAGGAATGACAGACTGAGACCACATGTTCACTTGGTGGGAAACAGTTATTTCTCTCTTCCTCTCAGTCACAATCACAGCCCTCTTCAAAACAAACTTTCGGATGGATTTTCCCTTTGACCTTCAAGAGCTGCCTGCATTTGCAATAATAGGGTGAGGAGACTTTGTGAGCACTTGCATGCCTGCATGTGTTTGTGTTGAAATAATATGAGTCAGCAAGGTTCCTTTAATCTGAGATAGTCACGTAAAAGCTGCATCCTTGCTCCTTAACCCAGCTTTCTTTCGTCTTTCAGGATCTCGTGCGGCTTTTTGGGAGCGTTCTTCGTTTACCTGAACAGACAGGTGGTTCTCTTCATGAGAAGGCCTACGGCTCTTACACGCTTTCTAACCAAACAGTAAGATCCCCATACAGACGCAGAAACATAACAGAGACCTCCCCGCTGCTGTGGATTCATGTGGCGCTCAGCCCTTAAACTGCTGTGACTCTGGTAGCAGAAACTGTTTCTTGGAACTGAAACCATTTGTGCATTTAAATCCAATTCCTCTTAATGTTTCTCAGCTCCACTCTCCAAACTCATCAGTCTCACAACACTGGTCAGGACAGCAGCAAAGCCTTAACAACCTTTCAGCCAGTTATTCACTCAATGGGGAGATTCACTTACCCTCTGAGACTCAACAGTCAGGGAACATTAGTCTTCACCATTAGAGAAAAGAGAGTAGCAGCATCAAGAGAGCTCTACAATCAGCGCTGGTTCACACACACTGGTTATTTCTATGACAAGACAACTGTAGTCCTCTGGGGATACACTGCTGCTTTTAATGAACTCGTGTGTGTCTCCGTCTGTGTGTTGTCCCAGTCGTTTGATCTATCCAGGTGCAGTGACATTGATCATTGCCACCATCACGTTTCCTCCTGGATTTGGACAGTTTATGGCTGGAGAGGTCAGAATTCATCAATCTTGTTAATTCTCTGACTTTTTTCATGTTCATTTCTGGTGGTATTTTTTAAAACCGGATATGAATCAGGTGACTTTTCACTAAGTCCACAAACACTAAAACCTTACCTGTGAAAGTGTGGCTGTCTGTCGCATGATTGTAAATTAATAGGATTGTTCTTTTAATGTAAATGGCCTGGAACATATATAATTTCTATTCTTCCTGAATATTTTTTATACTACATGTCACATTTTAGGTTTTTTTATTATGAACATGTAGCGTCATCAGGATGTGATGATTTTGTGTTTATGTAAACCTTGTTTAGGACAATTTTTTTCTGTGTGTTTGTGTTTCCTCTTGCAGCTGATGCCTAGAGAGTGTATCAACTCACTCTTTGATAATTTCACCTGGACCAAAATCTCAGAATACCCTGCTCCCCCCGGCCTGGGTCGCTCTGCCGCGTGGCTTCATCCTCGTGTCAGTGTCTTTATCATCCTTCTCCTCTTCTTCATCATGAAGGTATCTCTTCCTTCTTGCCTCCTCCTCACATTGTGTATGGAGTGGGTTTTGCCTTGAAAAGCACTGTGTGCGATAGCGTGAAAAACCTCTGGGATCGGTCTCGATCCTACTTTGATCCTGTTTTTGTGTTGCAGTTCTGGATGTCAGCAGTTTCCACCACTATGCCCATCCCCTCAGGTGCCTTTATGCCGGTGTTCATATTAGGTAAGAGGATTTTGTAATGCGAGTCTCCTGCTGATCTTCAGTTCAATTTGTCTTTACCAGAGTGCCTTATCTCTCTCCTCAAGGAGCTGCTTTCGGTCGCCTTGTCGGGGAGATCATGGCCACTCTGTTCCCAAATGGAATCCTGTTTGATGGGATAGTCTACCGCATCCTGCCAGGAGGTTACGCTGTCATTGGTCAGTCTGTTAACCTTCCCCCAGGTCCCCAAAGGCTATTTGAAGAGTTGTAGATTTAAGAAAAGTTTAAGAAAAGTTCTTTCCTTTTTTGGTGTTTTATATTCTCTTGTTCAAGCTGCAGATTTAGCAGCAGAAATCACCCCCAACATGCCAAATGATCAGTTTGTGTGCTAAAATAAACAAATTATAATTTAAAAAGTCATTACAAAATATTACATTTGATAACAACTGAGTGTTTTTTAAAACTAGATGTACTTTATCTGCCTCTCAAGACCGCTAAACTCTTGACGCTCCTAAAGGTTTCTGATTTACTGTGTCATAAATAGTATAATGCTTTCAAAGCTAATTGATGGTTTGTTTTATTTAGCT
Source organism: Mchenga conophoros (assembly GCF_057382185.1). Lineage (NCBI taxonomy): Eukaryota > Metazoa > Chordata > Actinopteri > Cichliformes > Cichlidae > Mchenga > Mchenga conophoros. The sequence continues at coordinate 25,128,639 of NC_140536.1, read as the reverse complement.
GAAATAGGTGTAGTGATTTACTAAAACATTCAACCACACTGAAATACACAGAAAACAGAGTTTGTACAATTCTAACGAGCTTAAAAGTAAAAGTTTCAACAGTCTGAACTCTTTCAAACTTTCTTATAATTTCTTTAAGTAATCTTCAGGATGGTTCCCCTGCCTTTTGTCCCATTCTCTGTTAAGATGATCTCACACTGGTTCAATAATGATGAGGTCCAGGCTCTTCTATTTTTTATCCAGATATGCTGTTACTGCATTGGTGGTGCATTTGGGATCACTTTCATGCTGAAAAATGAAGTTAGTGCCAATCAGACACTTTCCAGATGGTGTTACATGGTGGATCAAAATCTCACTGTACTTTTCACTGTAAAATCCCCAACACCAGTGACTGAAACACAGCCCTGAACTATGACAGAGCCTTGTCAGTGTTTTACAGACGGCTGTAGACACTCGCTGTTGTACCTCTCTCCTGACCTTTTCTGTATATACAGTCAAGCCCATAATTATTCATACCCCTGGTAAATTTTGAGTTAAAGTTACTTTTATTCAACAGGCAAGTTTTTGGTTTTTTTGACCAGAAATGACACAGGCGTCTCCCAAAAGATGATAAGACGATGAAGAGGCATCGTTCTGGGAAAAAAATAAAATAAAAAAACAAAATAAAAAACTTGCTGGTTGAATAAAAGTACATTTAAGTTGACTGTACAGATGATGATTTGACCCAAAAATTTCAATTTGGATTCATCAGTTTCATATATCTCAGCCTTTTCTACCCGTTTCCCTTCCTTAATAATGGCTTCTTGATAGCCATCCTTCCTCTGTGTCCATTTTTGCTTCGGTGAACAGAAGATGATCAGCTGAAGGGCATGAAGGACATTTATCAGGTCCTGTGTCAGATCGTTACTGAATATTTTTCTCTTTATTAAAGGCATGACTTTGAGATAGACTTCATGCCTGCATTTTTTTGCAGATTGAACTCAAGGTTGCTAGTAACAAAGTGTCTAAAGATACAATTCAAAATGGACTCTTTGCTAAGTTGTAGATAGAAACAGGTTTATTTGGTGTCTTTTTTATGCTTGACTCATGGGTCAGTTTTAAGTGGACTAACAAACAAAACCATTCCTCTGAAAATGACGATGTACAATAATCAGGAGGAATTATATCACACCCCCATCACAGGTGCAGCAGCGATGACGGGGGCCGTCACACATACAGTTTCCACAGCAGTAATTTGCTTTGAGCTCACTGGTCAAATCTCCCACATCCTACCCATGATGGTGGCCGTCATCTTAGCTAATATGGTGGCGCAGGGTCTACAGCCGTCTCTCTACGACTCCATCATCCAGGTGAAGAAGCTACCCTACCTGCCTGAGCTGGCCCTTGGGCACATAAGGTAAAGTTAAAATACCTAAAAGTCCTTATTTTGTTTTCATATCGCTGTCATGAAAGACAACCTGTGCTTATTGTTGTATCCCGTCATTCCCAGCAAGTATAACATCTTTGTGGAGGACATTATGGTGCGCAAAGTGAGATTTCTGTCTTCTCAAGCCACCTTTCGGGAATTAAACCATCTGCTTGACACCACGACCCTGAAAACCATCCCCATCGTCGACTCCAAAGGTAGGATGACCAACATCTTTGCCGTCTCTGTGAGCCATAATTGTCACGGCTGCGGGGGCAGACGTGTGATGAGTGTGAGACAGGATCCAGACGCAGGCACTGGCTTGGAAGTGAGCGAGCTTTATTTAACACAGGTGGCACAAACAGAGCGAGTAAAGCAAAACCTCAAGGTGACTTAAACTGGGAATGACTAACAAAACGAACCTGAATGGACGACTGGGAGAAACACGAAGGGGGGAAACCGAGACGGACTAGCAACTAACATGAGTGAACACGCACACTATAAATACACAGAAGGGAACGAGGAAACGACACACAGGAGGGAGGCACAGCTGATTATGATCAACAAGACGAGACAGGGGAAACACAAACGAACACACTGGCATAAGACACAGACTTTCACAATAAAACAGGAAACTCAAAACACGCGCGAAGGCACAGACTCAGAGACGCGGGCTTTACACAGAGACTACACTAGAGGGAATACACAGGTAGGGATGACACAGAACAGAGGGAGCACGGAATTAACACTGGGAGGTCAAAGAACGAAACCTAAAAATCAGAACCACAAAACTAGGGAGCTAGAAACACTAGGATAGAAACCCAAAACACAAACAGTCACAAACCATGATGAAATCAAAAGTAAAAGTACAAAAACCAAAAACACTGGGTCACCGACCCAGGACCATAACAATAATACTTTATTTTGCTTTTAAAAGGCTTAGTACTAATGGGATAGACCAGGTCTATAAGTAGCTTTCCATGATTAACAGTTCAAAATAATTCCTCTTAGCCTTGGTGCAGATCTTCAGTTGACTATCCGTCTGAAACAAGCTTCTGATTGGCCGCCCTCGTAAACAGAAGGGTTTAATCACATGTGGGTGGAGCTTCTGTGCGCAGAGGCAAAGCTGTGTCCATGAGATGATCATATTGGGGAGATATCAGCTCCTAATGATATCATATGGAGCCAAGAGTAGAGAAAATTTTAAGAAAACAGCTTTTACTGTCTGAAGCCTGAGCTTTTGTCTAACAGGGATTACTCTCACCTCTTTTTTGGAACCTTGGCCACTGTCAACATTATCCATTGTAACAATATATATATATATATTTATGACAGAAAATAAGGACCATTAAATTCGTTTTTTACCTTAAACTTATTTTTTCTGACTTGGTGCTAAGCTGATCTCATGTAAGTATCAACAGTTTCCCCCTGAATGCCAAACTTTTTCTCTGTGAAACTTCCTTTTTTGCAGAATCTATGATTCTGCTAGGTTCAATTGAGAGGACAGAGCTTCAAGCCCTCTTGGACTGGTGGCTTTCACCTCAAAGACGAGTCTTTGAAAGAGGTCAAAGTTCACCGGGTCAAGCCTCCAAAATCAGCTGGGAGTCATTCACCTTTGTAGATGAGGAGGGAGGCGAGGAAAGCCCCGACAAGGTGGAAAAATGTGACCTATTCCTGACCATCAGGTGTTGTTTGTTTGTGTCTGCAACCCCCTTACTGACAGCGTTGTGTCCATCAGACCACCACTCCTGTGCAGGAAGAATGTAATGGACCCGTTCCTGCCCCCAAACCTCAGGAGCCCTCCGCCAACCACACAGACTCAGGTAACACGTTATTTCCACTACATACAAGGACAGGTTCGCTCATCCATGTCACTTGTCTCTACTCTGACATGCGTTGCCATACCACATCCCCAGACAAGCGCAAGCTGCCATCTGTCAGGAGGACCCTTCAAAGACTCTTCTCCTCCACGTCTTTGTCAGGCCAGACAGATACTCAGGTACTGGGATCAACCTTATGTATCCATTGCTTTGAGGCTAAACACTCAAAGAAGCAGTGCATCAGTGATCTGCTACTGAGTTGGCAGTGACAGCTAAGACAGGGATATCAGTCCAGCATGGCAGTCTAAGCCAGCCTCAATAATGTGATGAGGGGGGTGGGGGCATAACCTGAAGCTGACCTAGTGATAACTTTTGCAGTAGGTAATACTTTAAAACCAACAGGGGGCATCTATCTTTCTTTTCATCATTTGGTCTATCATCTCTTTCTTCCTCCACCTTTCTCAGGAGACCACAACCCCTCAGCTGACTGACACCATGTCTCCAGAGGAGGTACTTTACACTATTGATTGCGCAGCCTCATACTCAACGATGGACCAACAAACCACTCTAATTGATAATTACAACCTAGTTTGCGCCTTCGTCTCTCTGCTTTGTGATTGGCTGCAGATCAAAGCCTGGGAAGAGGCAGAGCTGAACAAACCAATTGATATGGAGCAGATACGCATAGACCCCTCTCCATTTCAGCTGGTGGAAAGAACGTCTCTGCATAAGGTGATCATCAAAACTCATATACACATACTGGTTCTGTACACTTACAACTATGACTTATTTTCATGTCATGATCTCTGCTCACAGACTGGAAACGGGGGGGAAAAAACTCTTCATAACTAAACTATACTGAAACTATATCCAAGTTCATCTTCTGCCTGAAACAAACTGTTTAGCCTCTCTCCCATAAATGCTATGCTCCCTTTGAACCAGCTTTGTTGTGTGTGACTTTGTGAGTTTTTGATTCATCTGTCCCAGCTTCAGTTTTCAGTTTTTTAAGTGTATACCAAGTCCACCTGTCTGCCAACTGTAGCTCTAAAGGAGCTTTCTGAAAGCTGTGATGAAACATTAGACTCATTTCAGCTTGGCCTAAGAGTCTGAACAAACAGAACGCCCTGTTTGTTCTTTGTCCATATGATAAAACTTTGAAACTTGAATTTTTTTTATTATGCATCTATGTAGCAAAGCCATGCATTTCCTCTTTTGTTGCAGAAAAATTGCTTATGAGAAACAGTGCAGTCATGCAAGCAGAACACTGTCACAGTACAGCACATCTAACACTGACTGGATCGTGTCCTCTCTCTCCTCTCTCATTACTCAGACCCACACTCTGTTCTCCTTGCTGGGTCTCAGTCACGCCTATGTCACCAGCATTGGTAAGCTGGTGGGTGTTGTGGCACTGAAAGAGGTAAAGTCACTTTTTGCTTTTCATTTTGTTTTAATTTATCGGCTTGTTTTTTGTCACCTCTCTGGATTTGATCCGGTAATGTGGCATGACCAGCTGTGAGCTGTTCTGTCACCGCGTGCATCATTCTTTACGCTCTGATTCATGCAGTTATTCCACTAACCGCCCTCACAACTCATCTCGCTGGATGTTCACTTTAATGATCTTATGTTGTTGCTCTGCTTTGTGGTATGTTTGGGTTTTGTTTTTTTTGCTTCTGTGGATGTTTAAACCTCGTTCACTCTTGTAACAGTTGCAGAAAGCCATAGAGGGCTCAACTCGGAGCGGGGTGAGGCTTCGTCCTCCTCTGGCCAGTTTCAGAGACACCAGTAGGAAAGCCAAGAAGCACCAGCCTCCCTCATCCACCACTTCCTCGCCAACACAGGACAGAGACCTGTGGGGGGAGGGTAGCAGAAGGGAAGGGGAGCTGGTGAGGAGGGAGTCCAAAGACGATTCCCGAGGGAAGCCTTCAAGAGGAGCTCCTGGGTGTGACGTTGCTTCCTCTTCCCCCAGCACCATGGAGAGCAATAGTAGCTCCACCTCCACAAGAGGGGCCGAAGGCCCTGCTCAGGAGGCAGCATCCCCCTCCACCTCCTCCTCTACCTCGCCGTCAGCCCCTGCCTCTCCCATGTCAGCCACAAGCCCTGTCCTCACACTGTCCTCCCTGCAGGAGGAGAGGGAGAGCGAGGACTCTGATGAGCCCATTTAGGAGAAGTGGCTTTCAAGAAGAAAAACTTTTACCTTCTTTTAATGTCACTCCTTTTCCGAAAAGACAAAGCTGCAGTTTAGATGGAGGAGTCAAAGCCACCTGCGGCTGTCACAGACATTCAGCTCTCGGTGGGCAGGAGGAACTGGTGCACACAAAGCTCAAGAAACTTTTAGTACAGGATATTTTTTTCTATTCTGATGATAGTTTCACTTTTCCACTCTTTAAAATCTCAGGTGCTTTCCCGTGTCTTCTGAACTGCTGACAACCGTTTCACTGAAGTTCAATCTTCCAAGCGTATCTCTGAAATGCCGAAAACAGCTGATTTTCACATGTATTAAGATCTGTTAATGTCATTAAAGGTATAATATGCAGCAATGGTCAGTTATTGTAAACTTGGCCTTGAGAATGAGGATGGAGGGAACAGCTTTAGCAAGAAAAAAGCAATGAAGCATAATTTTCTAATTGTTTTACAATGATTGAGTTCTGAAGCAGAAATCACACAAGTCAGCAGGGAAGGTGCTGCATTTCTTAATTTAGTGTGAATTAGGTGTGGCTCTAGGCTATAAACTGGTGTTGACAATGACTATAACACGTATGATAACATTACCAGATAACATTGCATTAATACTTTCTGTAGTTTTTAAGTAGCTACTGCCCAGTGTGTGACACTGGAAACCATAAAAACATGAGTGCCAGTCAGTAGTAGTTATTCCAGTCTAATTATTAAAATTTCTTTCTTATTTTGGATATTGGTGTAATGAAAACATGCAATGAAAACTAACATCACAACAGCTCTTTTATAATATTTATGAGGAAAGAAATAGAGGCAGTGATGTAATCCCGCCCTCCTGTTGTTATTAGCTGGGGGCTACACAATCATTGCCCAATGCTTGCAACCCAGGAATGTACAGAAAACAGGAAAAACAGAATATATTAAATCAGTCTGTGCAGATAAATACAACAGTAAAGGAAAACTGAGAGATTTTACTGTTTTAGGAAAATCCTGCATATTATACCTTTAAGTACCTGTAGGGTAGCTGACAGTAAAGAATTGTATTATAATGAAATAATATAGTGATTAAGACTTAATTAATTTGACTGATGGGTCAAAGAGATCACACATTTAAAGTTTACTGATTGAGGTTAATTTAAAATTATAACTTGTTATAACATGTTTATTATGTATTTTCTGTATTGTGAATCTAAATCATTATTACTGGTTTGTAATTTTTAAAAAAATAATAAATACTATATTTGTCCACTAACTTATTTGAGTTCTTTACTGCTGTTAAATATCTTTCTCAGTGAGGCTGGATGCAGCAGTGCTTCCAGCTAAATGCTAAAATAAATATATTTTCATTTGTTTCTGGATTGAGACGCAATGCTGAAAATGTGGGTTTTGTCACTGAAGAAATATTTAACACATTAAAAAGGAAATGTTTTTATAGAAGGTTGAGATTAGCAGATGGAAAACAAAAGTTTGGAGAATGATTGATTTGACTTTATGGTCTGAAACAGCAATTTTGCAGCACCCCCAGTTTACCTGTATCAGCGTTACCCAGGAGAAGATAAAACAACTAATAAAACAAATAAAACTTTATCCAGCTAACTGCAAATCCATTTTTAATTATAAAGAGAAATCTTCTATATTTATCAGGTTTATTTGAAGACACTGTACTCAGATGGTTTTAGTAACATTATCACCTTCAAGTTTAGCCTGAGCTGGCTTTAGTTTAGTCTGTTAGCATGCAAACATTAGGAAAATGTCAGCAGCAGAGAGCAACAGTGTGCTGTTACTGAAGTAGTGTTCTTTAGCACGGTTGTACTCACCTTTAGTACTCTATTTCTATATTATGTCATAGCACTGATCTGTTGTTTGACACAGTTATTGTAAAGCAATGCAATTTTTTTGTCACAAAAAAGCCAAAGAGGGATAGTATTAATAATTATCATAATTATAAGGTAAATAGACAGAAACTTCAGAGCTGGAGTGGACAAATTTAGTGTGCGTGGGGGAGCATTTCTCTCTAACCTGCTGCTGAACCCACTATTTTTTTTAAACGCACAATTTTATCACCACTGACATTTTTCTAAAATTTGACAGACTTTTTAATCTGCAGGATCTGAGAAAAGGTTGGCCATCTTCTTGACATTTTGGCAATTTTTGGAAAAAATCTGTAACTTGCTGCTGCATATCTTGGCCAGGTCTCCCTTGAAAAAGAGGTTTTTAATCTCAGTGGGATTTTCCTGGTTAAATAAAGGTTAAATTTAAATTAAAAACTGTCTTGTTGTATGTCACTCCCATGACTTCATGTTTAGCATTGGTAACATTAGCACCTGCAAAGCAACTTCTTAAGGCGCTCACAGTTTTTAGTGTTGAGCTTTGGTTTGGAGTTTCTGGGTTCCATAATGTAGTTATCAACTTAATAATTACTGCAAGGTGTATAGATCACAGATTAAACAACCCAAAGTATAATAAGTTGTTGAAAATTACAACATGTATCAATAGAGTATATATTACATCTATACATGATATAAGCGTACTTCATATTTTTTAAAATACTCCACATTCAGTAAAAGTAAAGCTTAAGTGGAACACAATTATTTATCCACTGAGGAGCATTAATGTTTGTACAAATTAGTTTTGTAATTGTTGGGATATACTACGTCAAGAAAAGGAGGGTAATTAAAAAAAAGTCTAAAAAGAGAACATCTGCATGCATATAAAGATTTCTGTGCTGTGAAGGTCAGCAGTGTGTTCCAGCCTCTGATTCCTATGTGAGCTTGAACAAATCAGCAGTTAGTCCCTATGGAGGAGGCCTGGCTGTGTTAATATTCTCCTGGCATAAAAGTCCCTGATAAGGACTGGAGAGGGATGTTTTTGGAAAAGCATGACAGGCTGGATTACTCTGCTGCCAGCTCCTTGTGACTGCTGTTTTTGCCTGTCAAGCACATGGTCGCAGACACCCACTGTCAGTCCAAAAAAGAAAAAGACCCCCCCCCCCTCCCCCAAAAGCATATCACTAAGCTCTTGAGAGAAAGGAGGTGAACATGTGAGAATCTAATTATTTCCAACCTGTGAAAACATGAAAACATAACCACACGTGTGCACAAGAAATGCCGTTTGTTGGTTTTGTTTATTTGCTCTTTCTCCACCGGAGGAAAAGGAGAGGAGGCAGGTAAAAGGAGCCGGAGGGTCAATAGGAGGTCGTGCAGGAAAAAGAGGGGAAAGGAAGAGAAACGGGAAGAAACAGAGAGTTGACAGAAGAGAGAGAGAGGGGGGAGCACGGAAGAACCATCCTGTGACAGCCATCCAACAAGCATGCATAGGTGGGAGTGTTATAAGTGTTCACTGGTATCACCAGTCACACTGCCTCATTTCAAACAAATCCAATTTTATGCAGACTTTTACAGAAGCCATCCAATTTTATACAGCGTTTTATACAGCAGTTACTTTTTTTGCCAGACACTTCCAGATTATAATTATCAAATTCCCTATGACTGATGTGAAAACGTCAAGTTATTTTTCTGTTTTTTTTTTCTCTCTTTTGTTGGCAGTGATTTTTCCAACAAGACAGTGGACATCTTACTGTACACAGACAGACATACAGACAGACACAACTATACAGAGCAGATACAAAGAGATAGACGGAAAGGAAGAGAAGGAGCAAGGCAGAGGACCAGAAGCAGGTTTTGAGCATCATGCCTGCAGACAAGTTGTAACTGTAACTGGAAGATGGCAGTAGAAATACAAAAAGAGTGACTCAACTGCAAACCAGTAGGTTAACAAAGATGTGATCAGTAAACCTTAACATCCACAGAAATATTTTTGGCTTCTTATTATTTGTTTATTCATTCATTGAGATTTAATTTAAAAAGAAAAAAAAGAAAGAAAGCAACAACACAAAATAAATAAAAAGATAAATAAATAAATAAAAATAACCCAAAGCGAAGCAGTGTCTATAATGGAGTTCATGCATGTTTCCTTGTGATGTAGCTTATTAGCAAACAGTCAAGCCCAAATAAGCTGCGATGGTCAAAGAAATATATATAAAGCATTGGTCTTTCCACCACATTACGTCATCTGACTCATTAAAAAAAAAAGATACTGCTCCCAGAAGGGTTGGTACCCGCGTGAAATTATACTCTGTACAAGATGTCTTATTTTTCCTCCCCACCAAGTAATTTTTCAATAAATAAATTAATATTTGCCATTGCGTAAAGACATTCTGTTTGCAGTTTTGAGCAGTCTTCAAGTTGTTTTTGTCACCTGGCACTACTGAAATTCTTGAAGTTTTTAAAAACAGTGAGCTGCCAAACTGCTCCATCTCTTCTTGGTTTAAAGTGCTCAAAACCAGACAAAACGAGAGTGCTTTACAGCCGTGACACCTACTCTAACTCAGAATTCAGCAGGTCAGTAGAAAAATAAACATTGTCCCCAACATTGCATAAAGAAGCAATCAATAAATAAATTCATTCAAGTCAATAAACCATATATCTTATCATCTTAAAAGTTTCTCACACAATCATCAAAGTGAGAGAAGGTGCTCCTCCAACAGAGAAAACAGTGGTTTTGTAGTGTCGTAAAGTTTTGTCAGTGAGCCATGCACGGAAAGTCCACTTTGTTCACCGCCGCTGTTTAACTCCACGTCTCGCTAGCAAACACCGTCCTTCCTCCAGTGAAAGAAAAACAAAAACCCACAAAAAATAAACCATGCTTGTCAAACATCCAGGCAGCTGCTTCACAGTAAGAACGATGAGCAGGAAGACACCGATCTTTTCAGCTCCAGTGTTCAGTCCTTATCGTCCGCTCTATTCCCTGATTGGCTGACTGAATGGCAACCTCCTGTCGCCGTCGCCAAACTTTTTCCACCGCCGATGGTCTCAGCGAGTTGAATGCCCCTCAGTTTGATTCGATCACCCAACTTAAAACACAACATCCCTCCCATTTCCTCCGATTTTGTCTTTGTGTTGTTGCACACAGAAGAAGAAAAAACTAAACTTTGCTAGGCTAAGCTGTGAGTTTGAGAGCAATCCCCAAAATAAGGTGGGACCCAAGAGGTGTACAAAAATAAAGAAATCATACTGTAATAGAACAGTTGTGATTGTGAGCGAGAGGCAATTTCTTTATTTACTCAGAATATTTACATATTTGTGACAGAGCTGACACTGATCTGGGAAGCCAGTGTCTCGCCTGCCTATTGCTGGTTACAATTTAGATATTCATATCTGTGTGTGCGTGTGTGTTGTTGTGGTCTTGGTGAGCCAGCAGTGAATCCACTTTCCAACATGGTTGAAAGACTCCCCCACTTGTTTTTGTTTCACAAAACAGAACAGCGCTCCCTTCTCTCTCTTGTGGACCACGGAGGAGGCATCAAAGCAGCACTCGTGTACTGCCGCCTGTCTTCCAGTACATTCAAAATAGTGGTTATCATCCTTTATTCATCGCGATTACGTCTATGGAAAAAAAAAAGCAGCTGAGGGTTCGCGTTGTCAAGTGGCTCGGTTTTGGTTGTCGGTGAAAGCTTTCAGAGCGGAAACTGGGTAACCTCAACAGTCCAAAGGGAACCTCTGATCTGTTGGGATTGCATCAGTGCAAAAGAGATTCACATATGCAGCTCTTTGTTTATTTCTGAGTCATGAAAGCCACCGCTCAAACCCACCGCAGGCCCACTGCAGGGCCACTGTGGCCACACCTGGGATACTATGGTTCAGTGCAAAGTCTATACAGAGCTGTATAGTACAGGTACTCCATAGTACTCTGAAGAAACATGCATACAGAGAGACAGAGTAGGAAGCACGGTATACAGTACAATCCTTATCTGTGCAGGGTTTTTGGGTGTCCAGTCAGCAGGGCGAGCCTGTCCCTGGATTGTGCCTCGGGGAAAACGGCATTTCACTGAAATGCTGAGATTTTCTGGGCCTACTTCAATCATCTGTGAAAGTGCTTGGGTTGCCAGATGTAAAGTATAGTGCATGTGTTTGATGCAATGGGGAAATAAATTTGACTAAACTCTATCTTATGTGTTGAATAACAGCTGTAAACAGAGTAGTTCTCCCACTGGAAATCTCATATCTTATCATACACTTATACATAGATTGTTGTCCTTTTTTTTGTTTCTTTTATTACAAAATTATTGTTATTTTTTTTATTACTTTAGATTTCTATTATCATTATTAGATGATGACAGGGTTGAGTTGCTTGTCTCATAAAAAGCATGCATGTTTCCATTCCCCTCTTTTTTGTCTCAGTGCAGTTTCCCGGTGGATATAATTCACTCGGTTGGTGCTTCTCTTCCGCCTTCATCTGTCTTTTCTTCAGTTACCTTTGGGATGTAAGGCTTGCAAAGAAACAGGTGTCCATTGTTGCATCAGCTCTACTGTTATTGGGAGTCCACCAAATCTATTTCTCACCATTTTGAAGAAATGACCTTGCAACCAAAAAAGTTGTGGTTTTGATACCTGAAAAGGAACAGAGTAATAGAGATATATTGTGTTATTATGCTCATTTCTTGCTGACTCCCCAGTCAGTTCTTCATTTGTCTCTTGTCTGCCACAAACTCAGTTGGCTGCCACAGAAGCAGGAGGCCCCTCTTCTGGCTCTTCCTTCTCCTCTAGTGTCTGAATGAGACCAGAAGTGACATCAGACAACTTCCGCTCTGTGATTGGCTCTGCTGGCAGCTGCCCCGGACTACTGCCACCAGAAGCATCCCCTTGTTGTGTGGGTGGAGTCAATGTGGCCGACTCTTGCTCCATGCACAGTGCCACATCTTCTTCCTGATCAGGGCAGAAAGAGTGAAACACACAAGGTCAACTAGATGACTAACTTATGTATGTGGATAGATTTTTACCTATTGTCCTCTTCAGTAGTGAAAACAAATATTTGATCCCCTGCTGAATTTGTAAGTTTGGTTACTTACAAAGAAATGAACAGTCTCAGGTTTTTATGATATTTTCATTTTAATGGAATATCACCCCAAAATCCAGGAAACACATTATATAAAAGTTATAAATTGATTTGCATAGCATTGAGTGAAGTAAGCATGATACGTATAATCATTCAACCAATCAATCAACCAGTCAACCAAGCAACCAATAACAGAGGCACTTGATCTCAATTATGTGTATAAAGCACACTTGTCCACAGAGTCAGTTTCTTTCTTTCCAGCCTCTCCGCCACTATGAAAAGACCAAGGAGTTGTCAAAAGATATCGTGGATAAGATTATAGACCTGCACAAGGCTGGGATATACTACTAGACCATCAGCAAGAAGCCTGGTGAAAAGGTGACAACTCTTGGTCCAACTATTTGCTAATGAAAGAAATATAAAATGACCATCAATTGCGCTTTTCCTGGAGCTTCACTCATAAGATCTTGCCTCATGTTTTGAGGATGATCATGAGAAAGGTGGTGGATCAGCCTAAAACTACACAGGTGGAGTTTATTACTGATCTGAAGGCAGTTGGGACTACAGTCCCCAAGAAAACCACTGATAACACACGCCATAGGGTCCCCCCTGCTCAAGAAGCAACATGTGAAGATCGGTCTTAGGTTTTCTACTGAACAGTGAACAGTGTGGTCAGATGAAACCAAAACCTTTGGTATCAACTCAACCCGCTGTTTTTGGAGAAGAGAAACAATGAGCCAAAGCCAGTTTCCAGACCTCAGTCCTGTAGAAAATCTGTGGAAGGAGCTGAAGCTTCAAGTTGCCAATGGGCAGTCAAGAAATCTGAAGGAATTAAAGTTTCTGTAAAGAGGAGTGGGCCAAAATCCATCCTCAGATTTCTCCTACTGTATCAGCTAACAGACTGATTGGCAAATATGAAGATCACCGTGACGCATCAAAGTACACTTTGTCAAGACAGTCTCAACTCAAGGCCAACTGTCAAACTGTTTTGAAGCTTGCAATACATAATCTTTCTCTGCAGACCTCAAGTCAATGCTGGTTTAAAGTCAAGGTTTCCAAAGTCCAAATAATTAATTTTTAATGGTAAATGGTCTGCACTTAGCATGCCTTTTAACTTTAGCTGTGTCTGCAGAGCTCTTTGCAGTCATTCACACAGACATTCTGAAGTGACTTGGGGTTCAGTGTTTTGCTCAAAGACTCTTAAATGTAGTCAGAAATCGAATGACCAACCTATCAGCCTCTCTGCACTATAATAAAACACTATTGGGATACATAATAGTCCGTTTTTAGTGGCTGTTACCATTTTCCCCCTTTCCCCCCATTTCTCTCAGTAAAATTGCAGTTATATTGTGACATAAACAAGTAGGAACAAGCTTACTACTCTCTAACAGGTAGAAATGTTAGCATGTTTGTTGACATGGGTGGAAAAGCCAATTAATCTTTTCCTAAAGCTTTTTGTGCTACCATGATACCACTGTAGGTTGTCAAAGTCAAAAATTATATTCAATATATCCAATTGGGATAAAAACAATTATTGTGTTATATGATTGTGTTTTATAGGGGCAGCTGTAGCTGAGGATGTAGAGCAAGATGTTGACCAATCAGAAGATCAGTCACGACGCATCCATCAGAGTTTGGCGTGTCTGTGTGAATGTTAGATAAAACCGCTTAGGTGTTGATTTGTATGAATGTATATGTGATTGGGTGAATGAGGTTCGTAGTATAAAATGCTTTGAGTGCTCAGTTAGAACAGATAAGTGCTACATAAGTACCATTCAGCATTCAGTCCATTTATATGGACCAAAATAATTGTGATTACGGTTTTTGTCATAAGGAAGAGCAGCCAATCCTATACCACTGCTTATTCAATGATGGATTGCCAACAAGAGCTCAGCTGCTAAAAAGTGTTGCCTTCTTGAGCTGCACAGCAAAATCAACCTGAAGATGAGGACTTCATGAATTAGATATATAGGTGACTGATTGTTTTGTGCATTAATAAGGTTGCTCCCTGCAATTTTCATGAAAACTTTCATAGCAGTCCCTTTTGCTTCACACCTTTTACATAATTTATCCCCAAAAATAACTGAAGTTTGGAGGCCTGTCGCAACTGTGGTTTTCAACTCTCCCTCTTGTTTCCTGACATTTCTGCTATCTAATCTATTCAAATTTTTCCATCCCCAACTTTATCTTATTGAGGCCACAAATCTAATATTTTTATCATCAGTTAATGTTGTCATCAATTCAGTCAAAATAATGGAAATGTAAAAGTATATGTCTTCGGCAGGTCAAAAGTTAAAAAATCCATCCATTCAGTTTATTCCGCTTATCTAATTCAAGGGTCAGGAGGCCGGAGCCGATACCAAGGTAGGGTACAACTGCTCAGGTTGCCAATTTTGTCGCACAGCTAACACAGAGAGACAGATAAGCATTCACACCTATTTCACCAATTAACTTAATATGGACGTCTGTGCACTGTGGCCAGAGTGCCCATATAGAGCCCACACAGGTACAGGGAGAACATTCATTTCATTTCATTTCATTTATTTGTTCATTTTCAGGCACAACAAATACCTATATTGAACATAAAATGCACAAAACAAAAAACAAAAATTGCCTGAAAAAGGAGTGAGACGAAGAAAACTTATTAAATCCCACCCCTATACTCACTCATCAACAAAAAAAACAAACTTCCCGCAGCTACGCCCATCATTGCATACAGACCCATCAACAGCCCCGGGCACATACAAGCATCTAAACGGCAGCTCGCAAACAACAATTAGAGCCTTCATAACTGAATACAGAATATATAAATTATAAATTGCATTACCACAGGTAACAGGCAGTAATAACTACAAGTAACAAACACACATACATATACATACATATATATCTGCACACACATGTACATATATGTACATACATACGCACACTTTTTTTTTTTTGGAATCCATACCAGCAATGGTAAGAGAACAGACATTACAGAGCACACTAAAAGCATCATTGAGTATACTGTGACCAGACCAACTGTTTGTAGAGAAATTTAAATCTATGAATATTTTTGCATTGTTTCAATTGTAAACTCAGACTGTTCCAGATTTTCACACCACATACAGACACACAAAAACCTTTACGGGTTGTTCGAGTTCTGGGTAATTTGAATTCTCCAAAGCCTCTCACATTATAAACCTTTTCTCGAATTTCAAATCTAGTTTGTAAATTTGCCGGTAAAAGTTTAGTAAAAGCTTTATACAAAATTATGGATGTATTGTAATTAACCAGATCCTGGAATTTAAGTAACTTTGCCTGAAGAAAGAATTTGTGAGTATGATCTAGATAACCAGCCTTGTGAATAAATACGCAGTGCTCGTTTCTGTACTGTGACTAATGGATTAGTTGTATTTTTATATGTGTTTCCCCACACTTCCACACAATATGTAAGATATGGAAGAACCAGGGTACAGTACAGAGTACGAAGTGCATCTTTATCAAGGTATGGTTTCACTTTGTTCAAAACTGCGAGGCTTCTGGAAATTTTGGTTTTTATGTGTCTGACGTGGGGTTTCCATGAAATTTTGTTATCAATTACGACTCCCAAAAATTTGTTTTCACTCACATTATCAATTGGTACACCTTCAATGATAATTGGTAATTCTACATTATATTTTAAATTACCAAAAAACATTGCTTTAGTTTTATTTATATTTAATGATAATTTATTTATGTCCATCCATTTTTTTATTAATTTTAGCTCCCTGTTTACGGTCATTACAAGATCAGCATAATCATCGCTACTGAAAAATATGTTGGTGTCATCTGCGAACAGTATGAGTTTAAGTACTTGAGAAACATCAAAAATATCATTTATGTATACATTGAAAAGTTTTGGTCCCAACACTGACCCTTGGGGAACACCACATGTAATACCAAGTTTCTCTGAATGGTAATGCCCTATGCTAACATATTGTTCCCGACCCGTTAGATAAATTTTTAACCAGTTACCAGCTTTCCCTCGAATACCATATCTTTCCAATTTATCCAATAATATTGAGTGATTGATTGTGTCAAAGGCCTTTTTGAGATCAACAAAAATACCAACTGCATATTTATTTTTATCCAGTGTATCAGTAATTTCTTCTACTGCCTCAATTATCGCCATTGAAGTGGTTCTTTGCGTTCTGAAACCATACTGACCAACATTTATTATTTGATGTTTTTCAAGGAATTTTTCTAATCTTGAATTAAAAAGTTTTTCTAGAATTTTTGAGAATTGAGGCAGTAGAGAAATAGGCCTATAATTGGTAAAACTGTGTTTGTCATTACTTTTATATAGTGGTATTACTTTCGCAATTTTCATTTTTTTTGGAAAACAACCGGACTGAAATGATAAATTACAGATATATGTTAAGGGACTAGCAATATTCAGAATAACCTGTTTAACTACAGACATATTTATGTCATGATAATCCATTGAAGACTTACTTTTACATTTTAATGTGATATTTATTACTTCTTGCTCATTTGTAGCTGAGAGGAACAGTGAAAAGGGATTTGATTTTATATTACTGATATTTTCATTTTTATGACACGGGATGTCTGCTGCTAGTTCAGGGCCAACATTTATGAAGAATTTATTGAACCCATCGACAATATTACTCATGTTGTGATTTTCACCATTTGCATCAGTAAAATATTCAGGATATGATGTTCCAGAAGATCCTTGTTTAATTAAGTTGTTTAACACATCCCAAGTTCCTTTTATATTGTTTTTATTTTCATATAATCTTCTTCTATAATAAAGTTGTTTGCTCGTTCTTATATCAGTCAATTTATTTCTATATGCTTTATATCTTTGTTCCACTTCTTTTGTTTTTACTTTGATGAACTGTTTATACAGATTGTTTTTCTTTTTGCAAGCATTAATAATTCCTTTTGTGAGCCAAGGACTTTTTATCTTTTTTTTCTTTGTCATGTGTTCGTTTACAGGACAATGTTTATTGTACCACATAGTAAAAATATCTAGGAAATTATCATAAGCCTTGTCCACATCTGACTCTTCATACACCGAACTCCAATCTTGTTGTGCTAAATCGAAATTGAAGGCATGAATTGCTTCTTCATTTATTGTTCGCTTTGCTATCATGATCTTGGTATCTATTTTTTTTAAATCATAGTCACACAAAGTAAAAACTGGTAAGTGGTCAGTTATATCACAGACAAGCAGGCCACTATTAATTTGGAAATCCATGACATTAGTAAAAATATTGTCAATAATAGTGGCGCTATGTGAAGTTATTCTGCTTGGCTTTGTTATTGTTGGATATAGTGATAAGCTGTACATCGTGTCAGTAAAGTCATCAATGGCTTTTAACCTTGTTGGATTTAGCAAATCAATATTAAAATCACCACAGATAAATAGTAATTTTTGGTTCACCGAAGCAAACGTTTTTTCTATCCATTCATTAAAAGTGTCAATACTTGAACTGGGTGTCCGATATATGCAACTTATTATAACATTTCTCTTTTTGTCATTCATAATCTCAATAGTCAAACATTCCAAAATTCCATCAATAGCCATAGACATAGTTGTTACAACATGAATATTCCACATGGGAAAGCCCCATCTGACCAGCAAATCCTAATCCAGGACCTTCTGGATGTGATGGTGTTAACCCTTCTAACAATCATGCACATACTCGCACCCTGATCGATGTCTCGGGGGAAAAATGGGTTCAGTATCTTAACCAAGAACACAGCTGCCCGGCTAGCGTAATAAAACTTTTAAATGTACCCAAGGAAAAGCTAGAAATCCTCACTTTCCTCTTTTTGCCATTTCCCCCAACCATCCACAGCAGATGACTGCCCGTTCCTGACCATGGTTCACTCAGAGGTTTCTTCCTGTCAAAAGGGAGTTTTTCCTTTCCAATGTTGCCAAGTGATTGCTCAAAGGGGGTCGTCTAATGGTTGGGGTTTCTTCTGTTATTGTAGGTTTTCTAGCTTATAATATAAAGTAACTTCAGGTGAATGTTGTTGTGATTTGGTGCTATGCGTACAAAGAAAACTGAACTGAATTAAAGTACTGGCAGACAATTCTTTTCAAAAATGTCAATCAGTATCCCCTCTATTGACAAATTGATCTTAGATTGCTACACGTGCATAAAATCAAACCAATCTTATGATTAAATGATTCGAGACAAAACTTTAAGTACAGTCTGCAGATTTAAAACAGAAATGACACACATGTTGCAGTAAGCAGAACTAAACCTCCAGTCTGGTGCCTCTGAGAACTCGCTTAGAAAGCTACAAAATCAAATATTAATCACTGAAGAGATAATTTTATGTAATGCAACCCCATGTTCAACTCACCTTGACCTCCTCCTCCTCCTGCTGTTCCAGTAGCGGGGAGTGTTCCGTTCCTACTATCTCTTCACCAGTGGGAACGCACAGGCTTGGCTCCACTGTCGCCGCCACACCCATGTACCCGCCGGCTTCTGCCTGATAGGTTTCCATCTGCCCCGTGTTCCACAGATCAACCAGCGGAGGGTGAATTTGATGAACCAGACTGTGGATGGTGCTGTTGGGTGTTGCTTGCAAAGAGTGGTTGGCACTGTGTAGCCTGTGCTCCAGAGACTTGAAACACACAGAAAAGACTAATCAGTAAAATGTGAGGAATGAGCAGTGCGACCTGTTTGCCAGCTTGAATGTTTCATGACATGCTCCCCATGTCAGTATGCAGTAAGCTGACTTTGTTTTCCTTAGGCAACAGAGGTGATATGCAGATCTTTTTGTACAGTATAAGAAATTCCATCCTCATGCATGGAATTCTTTTTATTTTTGTTTAAAAAATGATTTGGATGTGTCCCTTTGGAAGAATGTCATATTTTTGCAGGTTCAGCTGAGCATTTAATGAGGGATTCTTGACAAGAGTGATGACTCAACAGTGTGAGGTGTGTCAGCGTTCACATCAGATGCGGTTGAGTCATTGCTTAGGCTAAAATCTTTTCTATGAAGTAATGCAAAAACAAAAACGAATAAAAGGAGATGATTAGATAGAAAAATGTCGAGTTAAGATTATTTTGTTGAATTTCTATTTCCACAGTCAAGAGCGAATTTCAGACTGAGCATGAAACCCAGGAGGTAAGAGTTTCTGAGAACATGTTCTGAATAAAAGCCCAGCTTTTTTAGTCTATAAATGCTGTGATGTGTGGGTTTGTTCATGTGCTGTACTTGTGCCTATACAAAAGTGAACAAATAAATAAAATAATGTGTTGATAAATTTATTTTACCAGACAGTATTTTATAACAACCATCTCTGATACTCAAGCCTTACGCATTAGCAGCAACATGTAGTGTCTCATTTGGATTAAAACCCAGACGGCAGCACTCTCAATCAATCACCTGCTGTTGCTGATACTGCAGAAGCTGCTGTTGGTGGTAGTGCTGAAACTGTTGGATCTGCTGCAGCTGTTGTAGTTGACTCTGCTGGAGAGTGAACTGCTGCTGCTGTTGCTGAGACAGGAAGTGAGCTGCGGCCTGCCCATCGTAGCCCTCCGTACCCATAACGTAGGAGCCAGCAGGGGGAGACGCCACAACGGAGGGATCGTTGTTGATGGGCTCCCAAGCGTCAGAAGAGGAGAGGCAGTAGTGGCCCTGGGAGACGTATGTGTGAGGCCACACCTCCGCTGAGGAGTGGTGCAATATCTGATCTGCAGGAAATAAAAAAATGTGGCAGCTGTTAGCACTCTTCAAAATGGGGGCAGCAGATGGACGCAGGAACACTGTGTTTTATGATTTTTACAAAAATCCCACTTTTCAAATTTGCTGGAATTGGAAAAAGAATGAGCAATTTCTTAAAATCTTGAAATTACGACTTGACCAACAGTTAAAGCTAATAGCTGTTGAGATAAATGTATATCTGGCTGTTAACTACTCTGAAAAAAACTCAGCTGAAATCTTTCCACACTGGGTGAAAATGTTATGACAGAAACTCTCCAGTATGAACCGAACAGAGTTGAACACTGGCACACCTCGCACTGTTGAGTCATCATTTTGTCAAACTGTATAGTGCAGACAGAGCTTTGATTGCCTCCAGTGTTTCTTACTCAAAGTTGGAGGGCTATAAAGTGGGCTCACAGCCATATATTTTGCCAAGTGTCTGACTTAAAAACGATGGGATCAGTTAAGACGAATGCATTCAGGGTGCAGTTAAGAAAGTCTATTTTAACTCAGCAAAGCACTTACTCTAATTTTCTGCATTCAGAAGTCTGTGCTAAGGCAACATTGCAGTAAATTGCAAATATCCAAAATCACTGTTTATATCGATACAGTGTCTGGGTTTACCTTCCAAAAGTTCATGCTGGAAACTGAAATGGCCTAAAGTCTAGAGCAGAGGTGTCAAACATAAGGTCTGAGGTAGAGTTGGATGTCTCGAGACCCGTCTCGAGACCCGTCTCGAGACTACTTTTACGTGGTCTGGGTCTTGTCTTGGTCTCGACAGACTTTGGTCTTGGTCTTGGTCTTGTCTTGGTCCTGATCCCTTGGTCTTGTCTTGGTCTCGCTGTCTCGGTCTTGCTGTCTCAGATTGGCATAGAGGTCAGGAGATTTGGACTCAACAGTATCCATGACACACAAGGTAATGTTCGATAATGTGTCATTCGCAAAAGCATCAGCTCTAAGAGCCGTGCTTAGAGAGTTAGAGAGTGCTTTGTAGTGAATCAGAAGAGTCGACTCCCATTGAGCGAGAGCCAGCTCCTCACTTAATTTCCTTTAGCTGCTCAGGTCTCACACAGTGGCTCAGCTATGCTCCAATCCCTCCATATTGTGGCCAATCACATGCGAGGATATAGGATAATATCATTATGTGAAAAACAGAGAGGGTGAGAGACGCGACAGTCAAGTGGAGCGTGCGTCTGTCCTCTCAGTGAGTGAGTGAGACAGTAGACAGCGGTGAGGAGGGGTGTGCGAGTGCATCGCAAAGACACATAAATATGCCTGACACCCGTAAACGAAGCAGCATCTGGCTGCAGTTTAAAGACTTTTTTGTCTTGGTCTCGTCTCGACTTTGTCTTGGTCTTGACTCAGTCTGTCTTGGTCTTGGTCTTGTCTTGGTCTCGATAACCTCTGGTCTTGGTATTGTCTTGGTCTTGGTTTAGGCGGTCTTGACTACAAGTCTAGTCTGGGGTCTGTGAAGGTTCTCAGTCATCCAGGTCATCGTGGTCTAAGGAGCTTGGAAAGAAGAGCATCTGGACTTCTTTAAGTTGCTTGAAGTCGTTTCGCCTCTGATCCGAGAAGCTTCTTCAGTTCTAAGGTCAAATGGTGGAGAGTCCCAGATTTAAGCCCCGTTGGAGTGTCCCCCTAAAGGGACAATTGACCCCCTAATGATCCTCTACCTAATCACACGAGCCAAGGTGTGAAAACGGGTGTAGGTCAGAGTTTCGGGTGAACTCACTGCGAAACCTGGCCCCGCCCTATCATGCAATTTCCTGAGGTCAGAAGGCCCAGGATGTGAGTGGGCGTTAAGGCATCTGGGAAGGGATCTCAAAACTGGATTATAGATGGTAAACAGTTGGTGTAGTAAACCACCACCTCTGTTCAAAGATGGCTATTCACAGTGGACATAGATGGCTTCTTTCACTCCTCTTTCAAACCAAATTGTCCTCTCTGTCCAAAATGTGAACACTGGCATCCTCAAAGGAGTGACCTTTGTCCTTAAGATGCAGATAGACTGCAAATGGTCCATCCCCATCTAAAGTCCAGACGCTTTTCTTTCCAAGCTCCTTAGAATAAGGTCTGGGGGCCAGAAGTGGCCTGCTTAAGTCTCCAATCTGGCCCACTGGACAGTTCTGGAAAATGGAAGATTGGCATAAATTCCAGACTTCTGTGTTTTCATAAGTTTTACAGCTTTTCCTACTGGTTTGAAATATACAAGTAAATAAGTAATAAGTAAATAGGAAAGATCCTGTTTTTACGCCATCTACTATAGAAATTTATGACTTTTACAGTGGGTTCATTATAAAAAATTAAAATAAAAAAAAAGCCCAAGAAAACAAAAAGAGGACATTCAGTCAATTAACAAAACTTTTCTGTTTTATAATTATAGGACAGTCTGCGCAACGAGCTAACAGAACATTTTCTCTAAATTTACCAAATTATTTCTTGCAGTTTATGGCCAAAGCAGCACTTTCTTGTCATGTAAAGAAAGCAGTGCATTGTTTGTTTTATTAAACTTGCTTACGCTTACAGAAAGAGGAGTTTCACTTGTCCAGGCAACTTACGATCAGAGCGGGCTGTCTGTTGGCCACAATCTAAAGTGAGTTTGACATCTCTGGTCTAGAGAGACGAGACGCTGTAACACAATACTCTAACTACTCTGTTTAAAATTGATTTGCCACTTTCCAACCTCTTCCATTTTCTTACTCATAAATGATGTGGCTGTGTTTCACCAACAGCTGTTTCCTGGACTTTAAGCCTCAGACATATTTGTAGTCCTTTACCTCGACTGGTGATGCTCTCCTGGTTGACCTCACTGAGGTGAGCCACGCTTCCCTGGTTTGATCCTGACTGCGGAGTCTCACCATCCATTGACGACCACGCCAGGAGCGTTGCCTCTGAGATTGCAAACTGCTGCAGGATGCCTGAGGTGAGAATTCAGAGGGCAAGTCAGGATAATTGTTACTAAGACCTGCAGTACCACTCAAGTGGCTGATGACAGTTAATAGGGTGTGAAACTCTTGTCCTCATCCAACCGACCTGCTGCAAAGCGAGCCTCTTTCTCCCCATCACTGAGGTCACTGTAGGCGTCGTTCTCCAGCCGCCGCTCCTTTTCTCGCTCCTGGGTAGTGATGCGGGACTGGAGGACGCTCCCCGAACCCACCGTCGTCATGCCCCAGTTTTGCCATTCAATCATGTGAGCGACACGACCCTGGGCCATGGCTGTGGGCTTGGTCACTCTTTCCTTCATTGTGCGTGTGACACCTGTTTTAGGAGAAAGACCCAGACAAGGAAGGAGCAGAAGGAGGAGGGAGGGTGGCCAATTTAAACAAAATGGGTGGAAGTAAGAGAAATTAAAAGACCAGAGGTTTAGAGAGAGGTGATTAGCCGAGTTGAGGGAAGGAGTAGAGAATGAACCGGTAGATGGGGAACAAAATGGGGGAAAAAACAAAAGAAGAGGAAGGAAGAGACATAAGATAGATTCGTTATTATCAAGTGTGCACTGGTTTTGGGAGGAGGAGGGTATGACGCTATGATGTGATGGCTCATGGAAATATGGATATCCGGCACGGTTCGACTGATAAATTGATTAAAGCAACTGTCATATAAATAATAAACCTTTCAGTGTTGGAGTTGTTGTGTCTGAAATTGGCTTTACCTCACATGATTAACCAGAACGAGTTTAAGTATAGCATACCGTTCCCATTTTTAAGGATCATTTACAACAAAAGCGCCTGATGTATTATATATATTTGTTTTGATGTTAAACAGGACCTATTAGGCTCATTATTAACTCACATTTTAATTCTTGGACTTCACTGGAGTGGCTTTAAATGACTCGGGATCAAAATAAAACTCTCTCATCTTACACTGCGCCTTGGTTTAGCCTCTCTGTTCATCACATACAGTTTCACTTTGTCTCCCCTGAAATCCACCTTACCTGTGAGCCAGCTTTCTTTTGATTGGCTGCCCTTTGCAAACAAAAGGTTTGAACAGCAGGTGGTGGAGCTCATGTGCTCACAGCCAGAGCTGTGTCCCTGAGATAACCACATTAAGGATATCCGCATTCACTGACGTGTCTGAAGTAGTCTGAAAGTGAGCGATTAGAGCAATGTGAAGCCTGAGCTTTTGGCCTGCTGGGATTACTTTCACACACGCTGACCTCATTATTTAAAACTTTAACCATATTTAATATTAGCATCCAGAACTGTACCAGTGTATAAGCCTATTCAAGATTATTTATCTAAAGTTCAGGAGCAGGACCACACCCACAACAGTTCCTTTTCCAGCCGTATTTCTATAAGTGCCTATTTGGCCCATCATCACTTTTTCTCTGCTTGTAAGCCTCTCTCAAAGGTATCAAGGGATCCACCGCCTCAGCGAGCCTGTGGCATAGTTCGTTGCTTCGTTATTAACAAACATTTTCATTCGCATCTGGGGCTTTAGTCCTTGCTAGTGAATATCAATCTATACATTTATCTTTAGAGAAATAAACAAGGATAACCACAATAGGCCCGCCTTTAAGAAGTAAACAAAATACCCAAACGCCTCTGGGATGTTTGAGACTGCTCATTTTCTTAAAATATTGAATATCTTAAATTAATAACTGCTCGTAAGGAAAACATTATCAGCCAAATCCAACTATTCAAAAGTCTGTAGTTAAAAGAGGGTTTTCATGAGCACCCATTATAAGCTCAGAGAAATGAAAAAGGGTTGTGGAGGTGACATTCGCGTGTTTAATGAGACTGTTAACATCACATGGAGGGGAGACGGCAGGAGACGTGTCTTGTCTGACAAAGGTGCATCATGGGATGGAGCAGGTTAATTGGGGTGAGGCGGCTGTGTGGCATGAATAATGAGAGGTTGGCTTGTTGACATGATAGCTTCTTCACACCTCTGCTAAGCTGCGCCGGGTAAACAAAAAAACTCCTCTCTTTCTCTTTATTGCGCTTCGGAAAACTCAAAGCTGCTGAACATACATTTAATTTCCTGGTGCCATGCCACTACAAACTCATATCTGTTTAACAGCTCTGCTCCATATTTCCACGCGACTAACATGTACTGTAAATCCCTGGCTGCCTGATTCTCTCTGATGGTAGCACATGACGATGGGATTCATGAATAAATTATAGGACAAATCCGTACCACAGCACACGGTATAGCAGCTGGACTTCATTACACTGTACTGCAGTACAATTCACTGCACTCAAATAAACTGCACTACACAAAACAGCTGGATGAAACCAAAAAACGCTGCACTAAAAGAAAGCACTTCACTACACTAACTCTGTTCGACACGGCACTTTGCACAGTCAAAACATCCATACTAATACTTGCTCAGAACAGCACAATTTCACAACCACTTAACATAAAAAACTACACTTCCCACTCACCTTTCCTTAGAGCAACAAGCTGTGTTTGTGTGTGTGTGTGTGTGTGTATGTGTGTGTTGTTTTTGAAGCTGAATTTGTTCCGTCAATGACTCACGAGGAGTCATTGACGACTGATATCACAGCGTGGAGAGGAAGTGATACAGGGGAACCCATTTAGGGTACCATGCTGACTCCAGGGCCCCTCTGAGGACAGAGCCAGCATGGGGTCGTTTACCAGTTACAGCACAGACACACACCTGACACACCTGACAGAGAAGACTTAGCCAGAGCCCCGATGCCATAGGCGTTTGAGTTCCTCTTGAGCCGGGGCAGGATTGATGTGGTGTCTTCCATAGACAGCTAGAAGGAGAGAAGAGAGAGGAATGGAGGAGGAAAGTGTGGAGAAAAGGACAGCATGGATGGTGTGAGAGGCCACACAGAGACAGTGTGACATGACAGTGTGTGTGTCAGAGGGGTGAGTGGAGAGGACAAGTGATGGAGGTGTTGGGTTAATACAAGAGACAGAATTTACATTTCCCAAATCTTGATTCAAGAGATATTCTACAAAATAAATATCATATAAATCTAGGGTTTCTGATTGTGCTCACACCAGTATAATAAACCGCAAGACAGACTATACGGCTCAGGAGGTGGGGGTGTCATAAATCAAAACGCGCAAAAGCAACAAATAGATAGGGAGAGAAAAGTAGTAGATGAAGGAATGATGCCACAACACTTACATTGATTCCTTCCCATGAAAATTCTGAACGTCCATGCTGAGGAAGAGAAATAGGAGGAGAGAGGGATGGGGAAAGGAGGAGCAGGAAAGAGTAAGAGAGTGACAGGACAGAGAGGACATTGACATGCATCGGGGTTGGGGGAGTGGGGGAGTGGGGGGAGGACGGAGGGGTTGATTGCACATCAAGCATGCGGAGGAAGAAATTAGGAGAAGGGAGAGGAAAATAAGAGGCAGACACACAGGATTTTCCAGGAACAAGGAAAGTGAAGAGCCAGAATGACAGGGAGAAGGGAGGGGATTAAACAGGGATCAGTTTATATTTGCTTAGTTGTGTAAAGCAAACTGAATACGCTACGGATGAATGAATTTCCTCTTCGGTTACATGTGCTGCCAGAAACATTGAAAGCCAGCAGAAAACTGTGTGTGTTTGCGAGAGCGAGATATCAATAGTGTGTTGAACTGTATCTGATCCTGCACAGACAGGGGACTGAGGCTTTCAGGAGGAAGGGGACATTATGTGTTTATGTGTGCGTGTGGTGAAGGCAGACGCTGAGAACAAAGCAGATAAACACTCTCTCTATCAGCTGGACTGATACTAACCGCACTGGGAACACTGGTGTGCTACTGGCTGAGCTGATATTTTGTCCCCTTTACTGTTGATGTACACAAGCGGCAGACAGACAGTCAAGACTGTCAGAAAGCTCCAGGTCTACTTTCTTCTGGATAAATGCAATGCAAGCTGCACTGATGGCACAAGTCTGAAGATCCTTCACTTCAGTAAAGGCATCACTAACATCACGTCAGTGATTACATACATCAGCTAGTTTGCATAAACCTGGGAACATGTAGCCTGGCACAAAGTCTCCCTAAAAGCACCTCTTAAACTCACTAATTAACATTTAAATGCTTAATTAGTCTTCAAATCCCTCTTTTCCTAGATTTGTGTCATTAGCTTATTTTTTCTGGTCAATCTGCAGACTCAACAGAGTGTCACCTGAGAAGAAATAGCCTGTAATTAGAAAAACAGCTGTGGCCCTTCTTTTTTTTTTTTGCACATTTATGCAGATTAAACAAACAACATATGGTGCTGATAGTTGGAATTTTCATTTTTAGACTAGTTGTTTTTAGTTAACTACCTGCTGCCTGTAGCTTTGTGTTTCTTTTAAACCTCCATTTAATCAGGAATTAAAACTCGGGAAAGTCATTCCAGTCCGGCCCTTACACTGTCATGCTGTTTCAAATTCATGCGAAGGATCTGCCACATTTAGTCCTGTTCCAAACCAACTATCCTTAAGTAAAAGTAGAATAAAGACTTCCCTCAATACTGAGTCTGCACCCATGCAGGCTTACTAATTACATGAGGTAAAGGTGCCGCACCAGTTTTGTGATGTGAAAAAAAACTCCATGCACTTCCAAACATAATATGCTTGTTATTCTTTCAGTAATAAAAAAAAAATTAAAGTGACTTTCATGGAAATTTAGTACATTTCTGCATGTTTTTGTAATTGCAGGTATAGGTCCCAGAGAAAACACTATACTATATATTTAGCTTATAGTAATGTCTCCTCATTGTATTCTCAGCATCTATTTTCACATACTGCAACACATCAAATTTTTAAAAAAGTAATAATACAACGTAAAATATGCTCAACTCGAAGTAAATAAATTAGAATTAGAATTTTTAGCTACATTAAAAATAACAGTGTAATGTTAAATAATTATAGAAATGAATTAAAGTTCAATGTAAACACAGTTCTTTGTTAGTCTTACTGACTGCTCTGCTAGTCACGTTCTAGTGCTTTATTCTCTACACGTCAAGCACTTTATCGAAAAACTACAAAACTTTGTTAATTATCTTCAGTGGTCAATAGAGTAAAATGTAAAGATTATGTAATTCAATTCTAGGTTAAGATAATATAATAATGAGAGTGTGATGAGAAGGGAGTGTTTATAATCTCCTTCAGCTACATCTAGATGCTTTATGTTAATCAATGTCTGCCTCTTCCTTCCCTCATGTAATTCTATTCTTTGCTCCCACTTCCTCCATCACTCGCTCTCTGGTCGTCCCTGTCTCGCTCTCCATTCACAGGAGTGGGTGTGAGGAGAGAGCTGGGCTGCCTGGAGCAGCTTTCCCTATGTTCTTTTCCAATAGCCCTGACAACACTGATATATATGTATAGAAAGTGTTTGTGTGTGTGTGTGTGTGTCTTTTTTCCCCTCTCTGCAGAACCACGGGGGCATTCTGGGGCACGACACATAAATAAATGATGCAATCAGTCCACAGTGCATTTGGTGGAAAAGTGAAGGTCTCTACACTTTAGTCCAAAATGGATCCTGCTCCTGTGTCCTTTCTCAGAGGCATCAGTTTTAGAGCATGAGATCAGTAATGCAGCGGGAGAGGAGAGGAGAGGAAAATGTACAGTGATAATGATGTGTAGGAAGTTGGAGAAAGAGAGGAGTGATGCCTCTGCCATTCTGCTTTGAACCAGCACTGAGGAGTGACTCTGTCAGACAGCTATAACAAGCTTCAGACATCCTAGCAACAGCAATAAGCCAACCAAACCAGCGATTATTCAGTCATCCAGCCACACCACCCCATCTTGGCGATGGAAGTGTAGCGGGAGCGACTGACATTGCCATGGCGTGATCTACTTCGCTAATCTACTAGCATAAGCACTGGTGTTACAGCTCATCGTGTGGCCAT
This sequence comes from Mchenga conophoros, assembly GCF_057382185.1. Taxonomy (NCBI): domain Eukaryota; kingdom Metazoa; phylum Chordata; class Actinopteri; order Cichliformes; family Cichlidae; genus Mchenga; species Mchenga conophoros. The sequence continues at coordinate 25,099,823 of NC_140536.1, read as the reverse complement.
GTTGGTTCCTCAGGTGGTGTGGAAAACAGTTCACTGTCAGAGGAAGTCAACAACACGGATGAGCAGGAGGAATCACTGAAGACTTACTTGTTCCCCATCCTTTTGGACTGGCACGCCATCTGACGCTGAGAACGCGTTGAACAAGAGAGACAGAGAGGCACACAGAGAGAGGGAAGAGGGGGGAGAAGAGAAAGAAACATTAATATTTATTCTTAATTACATTCAGTGACAAAACTGCTTCCACAAAATGTTCATGAAGACATGGTTAAAAACTAATAAGGGAGATATTTTTCTCTTGTGTGCCTACATTAACAAATCATTTTTACACTTTATTTATAAAAGTAGTAGTAAGACCCACCTCCAAAAGAAAACCAATAACTCAGATGAAACCACAAGTGTGCGTAAAACTGGTGAGAATCACCTTAGAAATACAATCTGCTAATGTCAACAAATAGAGGCTCACTGCACAGTGGATTCCAATACACACCACACAAAAAACAAACACACAAAATCTTGTGATTCCACTTTTACAAAGACAAACAGATGGCAATGTTTTATAACATATGTATAACACTTTTATAAAACCATTTATGTTCGTCAACCAATCGCCTCTCACAGTCACACATAACTACACGATGTTAGTGATGCAGCACTGATGAGTGGCAGTCTAAATAATCTTTAATTACACCAGTGAGGAGAGTCAATAATTTATATATAAAAAATGATATAAACAGAGGGTTTAATGGCTGTTTGTAACCAAGAAATTGAATTGACAATTGTTTTAGGAATATATTTATAAATACGTATATATTTTTTTTACATATTCTGTACTTTCTTTATGTTTGGTGATGTATTAATTAATTAAAGGACGGATATTAATAAATATCAAGGAGAATAACAGCATATCTCTGAGTCCGTGCTGCCATTTCACTTGAATCTAACAGGGCGCGCTCCACTTATGTAGGCTAACTAACCTCATTAAGGTGTTAGCCCTTAATGAAGGACGCCTTGGACATCTCTGTGCTGTGTCAGACACCATAACATTGAAATCTTGCAAAGAGATGTGACCAAGCCAGCTGTTCTCATTGGGGTGAATCACGGTTAGTAACATTTTCAATCCACATGGATATTCACGCATAAGACAAATAGTGCACTAAAAAAGGAAATATATATAGTAAATATTAGCCCCATTAATGATACGAAGAGAAACAGAAAGTTCTTGATTTTTGTACCCAAGCCTGTACAATAAAGGTGAAGGTGGCTCTTCACCTTTATTACCGGAAGTTAGTATGGCTGAGAAAAATACTGCTCAGCCACAGCATATACTTACCTCTGTGTCATTAAGGCTGTAAACACGATATCTCAAAAAGCTTTGAACTCATCCTGATTAAACTTTGTAGGGGTGTAGAGTGAGGTCATGTTAACGATCCATTAAAATTTGGTTTACATCCATTGAGGTGTTCAAGTTCAACTTAATGATTTGTTGGTCATAAATAAACAAAAAGCGTCATAACTGAGAAACCATGGTTCTTAAAAGTGTGGTGTGTGTTGCAAACATATAGAAAGTACCTTATAAAGATTTGAACTATCATATCACATTTAACCTCTGACCTCTCCTTCAAGGTCAATAGATTGCGCTGAAGGTCAAAGTGATAACAATGCTCTATAGAGTTATTTAAAAGTGTTTCTTACTGGCATGTAGTCACATCACTTGCTTTGGACCTCTGACCTCTTCTTCAAGGTCAAATAAGGTCAAACATTTTTAAAACTATGTTTAAAATTCTACCGCCTTTGTTAGTATTGACAGCATTTAGGAAGTGATACAGGTACATGTGGATTCTAAATATAACTTTATTGTTTGCATGTAAATATCATGTCATATTTGACCTGTGACCTGATTTTTACATTTCACAGCTGCCTTTCTTTCAAGCTGACCCCAGAATGTGTTACATCTTTAAAGAGATCATCAGGAGAAAGAGCTGCCTACTTCTACTGCTATTACCCATCCACTACTCCTGCATAATGTTTGCGTTATAAAAGTAAATATCTGTCATGCAATCCTCATGTGATTTTTATTGCACTCCAAACTTCTTAAAGTATGTTTAAAAAGATAAAGAAAACAAAATTAATATATAAAAAACACGTTACAATTCCTTTAAAAGTAAATACTGCCGAGAGAGTGAGCTGCAATGGTGAAGTTTTCCAGCTGAGTGCTTCTTGTCTTACATATACAGTCGGACTACAGTAACAATGTACCTTTAGTAACTTATCAACATGACTTCAGTCGGTTCTGTTCATTGTTATGCATTATCACTGCTTTGCCTAGTATGTTAGCCCAGGCCTACATACCTAGCATTAGTGCAAGCAACAGGATGCTGACTGCAGCTCACTTAGTGGCCACAACAAGAGCTACTACACAATGACCTTAAAATGTAATTACCTTCATTCGGCATTCATGGCAACACATTCAACAAACCAACATATTCCTCCTTTTTTTAAAGCCTTTAAGTGTTCATGGTGAAGCAGACTGGAGTAAATAAAAGATTTTTCTCCCAAGTTTGACTCTTGGTTGAACCCGTTAAGCTGTCATTAAAATTTTGTTATTCTGCATTTCAGACCTGGTCAGTCTACTATGCTTCAATCAAGACCATTACCTCCTTGTTTAGCTGAGAGCTTCTATCAGCCCCCTGCAGGTTTTACTCTCAAATCACTAGAATGCAAACCAGTGCTGGAGAGCAACAGAGGAAATTTAATCAGTGATTGTATTTTGGTCAAATTCTGAAGTATACTAGAGAGGAAACAACACCACTGCATCAATCTGCAATCTTAACTTGTAGTTAACTGTACTGAAAAATGACATTTGAAAGCTGATTAATCTATTTGTGGTCATGCAGTTTCTAACATACTTTAACTGCATCTTGTTAAGTAAACTTTTGAACATTTACATAAGTAAGATTTCATATCGCAGACTTCTAATAGTCTACTTTGCTTCTATTGTGTTCCTATAAAACTGATAAATATTGACGCCTGCGTCACACTTAGCAATGTACTGCTTAAAATGGCAGATCAAATACAAAGCTGTCCACCCTGCATATTGTAGGTGTAACTTGTGTGAAATACACCCTCTCTGTTGGATAAATGAACGTTATTATCCCTCCTCGTTCCTGGTTGTCCAAATCCTAATTAAAACATTGGTTTAATTAGAGAGTCGTTGGCGGTAATGGAGTTTAAACACGGCCTCAGTCTCTAGGTGCTCCTCTGTATCAGAGGGTCTGTGCTCTGTGTGTACAACTCTCAGAGGGGCTTACTCCTGTATCAGCACACTGTGAGTCTGCGTATGTGTCTGAGTTTGCGTGTTTGTGTGTTGCTGAGCCAGTCGCGGTTCTCAACAGCTGCATTTGGCAATCATGAGCGATTCCTCGGGAGCTCTGAAAAAAAAAAAAAAACAGAGTTGTTGGCTCTCTAGATGTCCAGTGATGTCTGTGACCCACTGACCCAGTGATTCAGAAACATCAGCTCTGGTCTGTCTCTGTTGGGCTCTCAGATATTACCCTTCCCTCTGAACTCCATCCAGTTACATCAAATCACTGCAAGGGCAGTGGACAAGGGACAGGCTTCATTCCAGAAATTGGCCCTCTTTGCTCAGCAGGAAGGGATGTGCATATTTCTTTAGACACAGGAATCACACTCATTTCAGTGGGAATTTTGGGTAAAGTATTGGCATATATCATAAGTCTGTAGGTTTTAATATATTTAAAGTGTTTCTTCCAGGAGAGACTGTGTTTTATCATCCTGTTTTCTTCGACCCAGTTTTCCTCAACCATCCAAAGTTTTTTTTGCTTTTGTTTCTCTTAATACCTCAGGACATCTTCACAGGAGATGTGTGACGTTACTGTATGTATAAATAGCTGCTTGGATAGTTATTACTGGATTAAATTCACCTAAGGGACATTGAAAGTGATGCCTGTAGTTTAGGTCTGAAGGTAAAATTACAAGGAGTTTGTTAACAGTTGTATCTCAGCCTGGACATGGTGATTAAATAAACATTTTTTTAAACTTAACAATGTTTAAATGAAGAGTCAAACAAATACCAATATGGCAACTCATAAGTTAGACTGCTGGCTTGATGTGTAACCAGTGGTGATCCATGCCACAATTTTGATTTCCTCCTGCCTGTCAGTGTTTACAAGTGCAGAAAAACACAGAGAATACATTTTGGAAAGTGCGATTTCTTTTTTGTTCTCCACACTGACTGTTTACCTGCATGCAAGCAAAGCGTGCTCAAACATGATTATCATGCAGCGTGTTTGCTATTGACCAAACTACAGACTCTGTAAACGCTACATGATTGTACATATGCAAATACTAAATAGGCTATTTATTTTTCTGCTGTCTTCACTGTGCGATCGTAAACATACAGTTATGGATCTGACTATAATTTTACTTTGATAATACTTTGTGTAAAATTTCAGTTTGGTCACTCGGCTCCAAAGACAGGAAGTTGAATTCTGGCATAATGACTAGAACTGATGAGCTAATATGACTTAAACTGTGGATGAATGTCAGACACAGGGATGAACCCTTTCCTAGTGACACATGTGAGCCACATAAAACATTTCCACTGATGATCACAGTATCTAAATCTTCTGATTATGTTTAAATGGAACTAACAGCATACATAATAATGCACATTTTTCTTTCAAATGACTTGTGGAATACGGCAGAAACATTGTCGTAGATTAGCTGATGGTTCCGCCACAAACTGCAGAAATAAAGAGACCACTTTGTATCCAATGAGTGGACGGACTCATTAATATTCAAGTGATAAATTAACGATTAGAAATGAACTCTGTGTGACCTCGGAAGGATTAATCATGCATGTGTGATTGTTAGCACTGAGGATTGAGGTGTGATGGGGTTATTTATTGGCTGATATGAGGTAGCTGGGGAGATGTCTCATTTTCTGCCTGGGTGGGAGAGAGTGTCCCAGATTTCTTCCCCATCTGGGTTAAAAATCTGCCCAGCAAACACAAACTACATAAACATACATGCACATTCACTTGAGTCAAGCCTCCAGCAACCTAGTGTATAGTATACTGCACAGTGACTCACACCATGCCACTCCCACTCTCCCTCACTTTAGCTTTTACAGTCTCTCTCCCTTGCATCCCTCAGCCTCATTTGGCCAATTAGCAGATTAGCAGTCAGTCTCCCCACGCATGAATCACAATATGGCAAAAGAGTAGGTACAACCTACCACTGGGAAGACCTCCAGCCTTTACACAGCAATGGACCAGAAACATTACATTAATATATAGCTATAGTCGTATGCACAGTATATTTACTTTGCGATTACATCAAAGAAGATTTTGTGAAGTGAGGCATGAGAGTTTGTGTCTAAATCGTGCCATTTTTAGTCAGTTATTCGTAGTTCACAGAAAATCTCTTTATATGATGGGGTCAGTAGTCATTATCCAGCATCTCAGTAGTTTCTTTTTATCATGGCATACACTGTATCTCCGCACTCGAGTAGGTGATGCTGTTGGGCTCTCAGCAGCACAGTGAGCGAATGTGTTATTCTGCAGGACGGATCCCTCCTTGAGGAAACAGCAACAACAACAGAGCACATGACCAGAGCTCTGAGCCAGCTTTTCTTCCCCTGGCACTCACCCTCCTCCACCGCACACACAGCAGTGCAGCGCTCTGGATACCCCCAGCTTAGCTCAGCCGAGGAAAAGGAGCAAGTAGCTGTAAGGGAGGAAGGGCAGAGAGACTGAAGAGGGAGGGAATAAAAAGGGAGTAACGCGACTGTGCGTAACGAACAACTAAAGATCTGCAGCGGCCGCACTGTCAACTCCAGCTCTGGCTGTAGTGGGTTGACGGCTCCTGCTGAAGTGGGAATCGTTTGAGCGTCATCTGTCTTTTTTACCCCCAGTGCCCTGCAGCAATAACAGCGAGGATCCAGGGGGTTTGGTGCTTGTTTACCGTGACAGCTGCAGTAAGGCTGGTTGCCACCATGGGGTACCGGCTTGGATGGCAGCCCTCTTGCAGCGATATGTGCAGATGCTGGGTTATTGAGCATCAGAGTTCAGCAAGAACACAGCTGAGGACCAGAGCCCAGATGGCTGGGAGAGATGGCAGAAAACTGAGCTAACGGTGTCTCAGGACATGATCCAGTCACATGCAGACACCCTGACATACACATACTGACACTATAACACAGCACGAGACGACCATTAACCTGGTGAAATGGCATTTCTAAGGTTTGTGCCCTCTTCCTGACACGCTTCATTAATCTGTCTCTGCACGAATGTGGCTGCTATCCCGAGCAGGTCTCCATCACTGATACGGGGTGAATAACTTCCAGCAGTCACCTGTGCAGTGTGGTAACTAAAAGCCTTGGGCAGAAGTACCTGAAGCCCATCATTGTGACTCTAATAAACACCCTAATAGCCTGTTAAATATATAATGAACAATTAGACCTGAAAAGGAGGAAATGCTGTTATCCAGTTCTGTTTAGATAAATGGATGGAAACCTGTAGAAAGAGAAGAAATCATTAAAGTATGAGGCAGCTCGTGTACTTTGTATGCAGGAAATCTTTGTTTTCCTTGCTCTTTGATATTCAAAGGAGACTTCCCATCTGTGAGAACATGGCCTTTTTTATCAGCACTGAAGTGGTTAGTAGCTGCAGATAACACAGAGACAATCTGTGCCGGTCGCACACTAATGCCGAGCGCATCCACAAACGCACATATATTCATTCTTTCTCACACACAGCACACACACACACACTAAGAGATCAAACTGTAGGGATGAATTTTCTCCTTCACAGCATTATATTTCAATTTCATAACTCACTCTGCGGCTGAGTCACATTGTTTATAGAATCGCCTGCCATCATGTGCCCACACACAGGCCTCTTATTTCTGATCTGCCACATACACACAAGCTCACATTTGCATGCACATATACAATATACAATGTTATACCTATAATCATCCAGGTTTGTAACCTGGTATTGGTAACAAGGCAAATTATAATAGCGCACATCAGAGAAGTGACAAAGAGGCGCTCACACACACACACACACACACACATACACCTTCAGGTTAAGACCCTGTGTTATATTTGTTACATTAGAATCCTTGAACATAAGAATACTCTTTGAGCACACATACCATTGCACGCACACAATGGTCATCGGGTCTCACCAGGTGTCTCTGAGTACTACATCACTGAGTCATTCACCTTGAATATGCTCCTGAGCGCAAGGCTTTTCTACGGTGGCCCTGAAGTGCAAATCACACCAACAAATTGCTAAACACAACAACAAAATTGAGAGGCCCTGAAGTGCTTTTCTATCCTATTCTAGCCAATCAATCAGACTCTACCTCTGCCAGATTTACTAGTTTACAGGCAGACTGCTAACTGGCAAATACGGGACATGGTGTCAGTTGTTGTGTGTGTGTGTGTGTGTGTGTGTGTGTGTGTGTGTGTGTGTGTGTGTGTGTGTGTGTGTGTGTGTGTGTGTGTGTGTAAAGGCATGGTGTAGCGGGGGTGTTCGGTTTTAAATTTAATGGCAGGGAATCCCTCGCTGTAACGCAGCAGAAACAGAGCAATGGAAGAAAGCGCTGAAGTAACATTGGTGCACATGGCGCTTTCACACCCACACAAAACATAAAAAATTCAGTAAGACCGCTACACCACAAGACGCAGGTAAACTGGGGCTCCATACACAAACACATGCAGTACCATGGAGGCGCAAAGACACCAAAACTTCTGAAAACTGAATGGGCTGAAATCCAACATTCTACTTTTTTAATAATATGTTACTAAATGTAAACATGATTTTCTACAATTAATTAGTTTTATTTAATAGGATGTTGATAAAAAAAAATAAAATGAAAGAACAAATCATAAACAAAACATCCTCCTTTTACACATGCAATACTCTTTCTTACAAACGCATTTCAGTCACCTCAGGCCCAGAAAAGCGTTGTGAATCGATGCCCAGCCTTAAGCAAGTAAACAACCACAAACACTCACTCACACTCATACTAGAACTGGCTCTTACTGCTTATTGAATCAGCAAATAGTGTGTCAGCTAACTGGTAGTGACGAGTCTAGATAAAGGGCTGCACAAACAGGTGAAAGTCATCACAATGTCCCACATTCATATCTATAATTTCACCACAGCAGGATGAACTACAGCAGTTACAGTCACAAAGCACACAATGCCCTAAATTATAGTGATTAATGCTTCAAGGAGTTGCAGGTATAGTGCTGCCTGGTAAGTGGACACAGGAAAATTAGCTCAAGTGTAGCTTTTGCCACAGTTATTACTGATTAGATTATCTGCATTACATTGAGAAATATGATCGGCATCGTGGGGCTGTGACAGTTTTACACTGACACTGGCTTTTCTGCGGGAAGTTGCTCTTAAAGATGCAATTAAACTCTAATTTTGTCATAGAATGTAGTGCCTTTTGTCACTGACGAGGTTAAGAAGAATGCGCATCTCCCATCTGCTGCATCTCAAGGCCTTTTACCCTCTGAAGTGGTGATGGATGGATGCAGACAGTTTATCTGCTGTCTGTACGTCTGTCTTCGCTTGACTCGGTAACAATCAGTAACACAAAGCAACCACTATCATATACTGTAGCGAGCCTACTGTACTTGTATGCAATTAGGTCGATAAGGCTATAAGCCAAACCTTTGCCTGGCAAAATAACAAGCAAACAAATAAAATATTTGCACAGCCTTAAAAATTTGTAGTTCATTTTTGCCTACGTGTATCAGTTATTGAGTCTTTCGGATGAGATCTTTCCGTTTAACCTGACACCCGACACCTTTAGAGTAAAATAAGGGGCAAATAAAGCTTTTGGTTCACATTTCTAATATAAAAAATACAGAATCAATATAGAACTATTTCCTGAGGGATACTATGCAGTATACTATATCAAAGGCTGGGCACAGCCGTATCGTTTGTGAGAAGAATCGAACAATAGTACAAACTGATATCAGAGCCTGGCCACAGAGTGCACTCCCAGATATGATGGAGCTGGGAGAGATAGAAGGGAGACAGATACATCAGGGCTACTCCCGTGCAGAGACAGATCCACTCCTTTTGCCTGCTGCTCCTCCTGTTGATCTCTGTTTGGCAGCGTGCACTGCAGTTGAGCTGGTCGATCAATAGCACACACTGAAGCCATTCTCACCCAGGATAAACACAACCCCGCCTTTGGATGGGCAGCACTGCTGCTGATTCTGTTACTTACAAGGAAATCAGACCGAGTCACACAAGCTGCTTGAAAATGCCCAGGCTTCCTTCTCTTAACTACTGTTTGTTTACGCATTTGTGTTAGATTATAGTGCACACAGCTTAAGATAACACTTGCAAACTGAAGGGAAATATTCCTTTTAGTGGATCTACAATCTCTACTGCTCTGGGCTGCTGGTCTAAAAACATATTCTCCCTTATCTTTATTGCTTATCCCTGACTCGAAAACATAATTGCAATTACTAGAGCTCCCTTATTAAATTCCTAAGCTTCCATGATCGCATGTATAAAAACGAGCATCAGTATACAGGTGACTCACCATTAGATTAATGGGGCACCTTTTCAAAGCTTTCTGCCTATTTCAGTCACATTATTTCCAACATCTGGAGGCTTGTAGGGTCTTCTGTCTTGATGTGAGTGTTGAAATAGGATCCCAGTCTCTTCTCCTGCTACACACTGTGTCAAGAAAAAACAGCCAGAGCTGCTGGATTTGCTGTTTCTGCTGTATTCAGTTCACACCTGCCTTCTTAACTGTGTCATCTTGTACTCTTTTTTGCATATTCTAGATATTTTTAAGAAGAATTTACATTTAGTTTTTTAAAAAAAAGGGGGCCTGGGAAAGGCGCAGCATGGACCCTGTTTGCAACAGGGTTCTGGTAGCCCAGTAAAGGCTGTGCTTGAGTGTTTTAGAAGAGTGAGTGACCACCGTGTCCAGACCCATGCTGTGCCATAAATATGTTTAAGAGCTGGATGTGCTAAGTGAGACATGAATATTTAACAGCAAAGAAAGTCTGTGTTTATTTTTACCTCGGCACGTGATTGATGCTACACACTAGGACGTGTAAGCGTGCACTGCAACATACCCGAATACATTTAAGCAAACAAGTGATTGTTTACCCGAGCTTTTTGTTTTTTTTCCCCAGTGCCGGCGCTGTCAACACGACAGCTACGGGTTTATCCAGGACTATCCTCACCTGAAAACTCCCATCACTGCCACACACCCTCGCCTATGCATTTGCCCCTCCCTCTCCCCCTCTCTCCCTCGCCATCCGCCCATCTCTTCTCCTCCCCGCCTGCATTCTTCCTGCTCTCTCGTTATCCCCTTCCACTCTATGCCTATTATTCATGCAAATAACAATAAACTGTGCAAATGTCCCAAACAATGGCATTATCCGTTCTCTCTTTCTCCAAGCTATGTCTCCCTATAAATAAGCACCGCGCTTCCCTCTCCCGCCTCTCTCTCTCTCTCTCTCTCCTCTCCATCCCTCTGCCTCCTACTCACACATATACATACTGCCAAACAGCATCATAAATCATGGGATGGGAGGAGGGAAGAAGGGGAGCAAGGAGGTGGGGGGTGCAGCCACACACACAGTAGCACATTTTAACACATATTGCTTTTGACATCTAGGCGGTATACTGTGCATACTGCCTCTGTGACCACACGTCCAGAGCTTGCCTTGAGACTGCACAGAAACAGAGGCAAGCAGCTCCCGTGCACAAACACATACAAAGACTGCTCCTAGTCTACACAAACCCTTTGCTCCTGTATGGACCCGCATCCTCCAGCATCTCCGCTGCACCCCTGCACCCCTCACCCCAACCTCCCTCTAGCCCACAGTAAGAGAAGTGGAGCTTACTCAGTCTCCTGGAGCCGATGCACCCCATGGTGTATTCACAAAGGCCCTGGACACAAGCGTAAAAGTGTTACCCAGACACGGCGCATTCTCCTTCTCCTTCCTCCTGCGACTCTCTCTTTCTCTCAGCTCTGGCTTCTTTTCTCTCGCTTCTCCACTGCCGTCTCTTTTTCTCTCTCCCTCCTGCGCTTGCTCGATCACTCTCTCTCCCTCACCCCCTCTCTCTCCCTCTCTCTCTCCCTGCTGCTCTCTCTCCAGTGCAGTGTCTTAGAAGAGATCCGGTTAGTAAGTCAGTATGCCTGAGGGGAAAAGATTAGGACTAAATAAAGATGTGATGCATTACTGTAATTATTTCAAAACATGTATCATATATTTTTTTATTATAGTTATCAATAATAAGGATATCAACATATTTTATTACCTGTAACATTTGATTTTTAATGTTTAATTTAAGTGGCAGGAGTTCTGACTTTTCACGCAAATAATTTAACCTAAAGAGTGTGACGATGACAAAATATCTGAATATCCACCACATGCAGTCGTTTAAAGACAGGTCAAACAACAATTGGACTGAGTATGTGTGCAGTGACGTGCCATCACTAAGATCAATAGCTGTGCTGAGAGTGTCGGTCTGCCATTGTTGTAGATATCACTGCACTGCTGTAATATTGTTGAGCTAAAATGGGGGATTCTCTCTCTGTCTCCCTCTCCCGTGTGCGTTCAGCCTAACAATGCACTGCAGCGGTTTCCTCGCTCCTCTCCTCCCCTCGCCATCTCCCTCTCAATCACCCAACACCTCCTCCCTCTTTGCACCCCCCTCTCCCCAACCTCCCCAACACTCATCGCTCAAAAAACATTCTCATACACCAACATGAAACAATCCTGAGGAGAGAGGAAAAAAGCAGCAGAGGGTTTTCCTTCACAGTCAAACTGCTGCTGAGTCTCCACCTCCTCCCTCTGTCATCCCTCACTATTGATCCGCCCACAGTCATCTCTGCGCCTATTTCTTCTGTTCACTAAGGATTACATTCCCCCTTTTTTGCCTTTTTTTTTATCCCCTTTTCACCTTGCCTGCTACACTTCTCTATTCTGGTAAAAAAAAAAAAAAAGCAAAAACAAACACCTGTCTCCTTAATCTACAGCTCTTTCTGCGTCTCTCATTAGACCTGTGCCTCTTTCCATTAAGTCTGTGTAATTAATCACGTTTTACGTTCAGCTACAGTTTTGCTTTCTAAAGAGGGTAAAAAGAAGATAATCGAGATAAAATGGTTATTGTGACACAACCTGTTTCACAGTTTCTTCACAGCATGTGCCTTTTGGCCCTTCCCTAAAAGCCCTACATCACTCCTCCCTAAACTAAACTTAGCGCTCAAAGAAGACCTCGTTATAAACCAAAACAATTATCATTATGACTTCTGCACCCTCCGTCTACTATATCTATAACGCCATCATACCAAAACCTTTCCTCTCATCGGTTTTCTATGAAATCGTGCATTTATTTTTACTTTGATGTGTGCTGTTTCTAAGCAGTCTGGAGACAGGTTTATTTGTGGTCATTTCTTTGTTCACTTTGAACTCTCTGGGTAAAGAGCAGAGAGAGAGAGTGAGAGAGGGAAAAGAGCTGGGCAGATGGATGGAAGGAAGAACAGAAAGCAGGAAAAAAGGCGCAGATGGAGGGAGTGATGAGAAGCAAGGCAGGCAGAGAACAGTGGAGTCATGTGCGGGAGAGGTGTGGAGAGGATGCTGTGTGAAATAAAAATTAGCACTCCAGAATGGATGAAAGAAAATGACGGTCACTTGGAAATATACAGTCATGGTTGTGATGCTGCAAAAAAAAAAAAAAAAAAAGGGGGGGGGGGGGGGGGGTGCCAGACATTAGAAATCATACATAATCCAGCCAATCCCTGCACTCTGGATTTCCATGTGTATTAGCTCTGTTTGTCAACTCCCACAGGGGTTTCTGCAGGGGTCAGCTTCACTTCTATAACATGAACCTGAACCCTCTAACCCTGTTTGCAGCTGACTGGCTGACGCTGTTGTTTTAAATCTCTGTCTCAGTTCTCACTCCATCTGCCCATCACTGCATGTCAGTCAGTGGAAGTCTCTAAAATCCTCAGCTAATCTAGGCGTATCTATCCTGCTTTACCTGCATTTCCCTGTCAATAGGATTCCTGTTTTATACTCCTTTTCTCCTACAACACTTTGTACATTGTGCTTCTATAAGGGTTAATTGATTGACTATTTTGAAAATCGATTAACCGTTAAAGAGCCGTAGAACCCACAATCCCAGTTCATGAGACGCCGCTTTTAAATCTCTCACATAACAAATTATTCCTGTTGTTGTTTTCAGCTGAACAAAAGAAGATATCATAACACATTTCTCACTGCTTTCTTTTTCTTTTTGTTTGTAGAGCAAAGATTAACCGAGGATAATATTTTCACATTAATCAATAATGGAAAATAATTTTAGCAGCAGCCTTTTCAGGCAGTCTGTGACAATATGGTGATCTATGATACCGCCTAGCAATGTGAGACAAGGTCAGCCATAGATGGAGGAAATTCCTGACACTAATCTCACGCATGATGCATAGGCCACTCACAAATGTGACTGCCTCTCATCGTCGTCGCCGTCTCATTACTTATTCTCTCACACGCAGAGACTACAAAAAAAAAGATACCGTGACGTAAAACGGCCTCGCAACACATGACACGGACGACTTCTATCATGTTCCTGTCACCGCATCTCTTGTTTTCTTATCTCGGGTGATGATGCTGCATTGAATTTAGATGCAGTGGCTCCTGTTTAATGTTGCCTTGGGGACTCACACCCAGATAATTTCTGTAATCAATGATTTTCATGTACCTGTCACTATCTGTCTATCAGCTCCTGGCTGCTATGTAGGTTACACCTCAAGGATAATGAATACCAGCTTCAATACTGTCTTGTTCAGACAATCTAAAGGCGTTCTGGCTGATGCACAGGAATGCCTGCTCCAGTCTTTCTAAAGGTAGTATTAAAAACTAGCTCAGACTGGTTAAACTCCTTTGAGAAAGGCCCTTTTTTCTCCACCCTCTGCCACCTTTAGTCGGTGACTGTCTACTGTTTTGTCTGGCTTTTTTGTGATGAATCAAACTGCTAGAGTGTGTCATTATATGTGTTAATTGGAACCACATGTTACACACTTGCCTTCGCTACGTTAGCCATAAGGAGAAAGGGGATGAGAGGAGGGGTGGCATCTGGCTGAAACTGGCGAAAGAGAACTGATGCGAAAGGCAAGGAGAGAAAAGAAGATGAAGGGGGAATGAAAAAAAAAAGGGAGGGAATTACTAAATTGTTTGTTTTTGAGGAGGCAAGGGGTGTAGGAGGTGGGTGGGAACAAGGGAGCAATATAAATGTTGTTATGAGAAGAGGCAGTCTCTGATAAGACATTCTCTAATGACCGAGTTTATGTCATTAGCTTTGTTTTAGCCAGTGGGAGAATAGAGTTTATGTGTATTATTAGCTGGCGCACTGAGCCACAGTTTCTAGCTTGGATTCTTCAGCACACATATTTTTGGGCTGTTTTATATTTGTGTGTGGGTGGTATAGAGTCTCTCTGTGCATGACTTGTGCGTATATGTGTTTATGCAGCCGTTACACCGGGCAAAACCTTGCGTACGAGGAGTTCCCAACTCTCCTCTATTATTTACAATTCTCTTTCCTCTTCTCCCGCAATTACCCTACATTCTCTCGCTCCAGCCCTCCTCGTCTAGACCACCATGCAGCATGTTCGTCCTTAGATACGTTTCTGCGTTCAGCTCGTTTCCTTCAGCTTCTCAGCATCTCTAAGAGTCACGTCTGAATTTGCGGGTTTCCACCTTACACACCTCTGTCTTTTACACATCTCTAGCTCGAGCCGATTTGCTTGCTGTCAGAGAACGTGGGGGAATCTTCTAACCTCAAGCCATTTGATTCTGGGCTGTGTGCAGCACAGTAATGAATATCAGTCTGACACCTGCTGGGGGGATTAGAACACTGCAGTCTAACCCTGGCTTTGATTGGAAGCCAGTTTGGCAGCGAAGAGACTTTTCCTCTCAGTGCTGAGTGACGAGGACATGTTTTGCCACAAATATGCAGGTTCTCATCTTGGCTGATGTGCACCTGGAATTTATGCTTTGCAGATTTATGTGCATGCCGTTTGCTTTGCATATCCATTGCAGGCTACACTTTGTGTTTATACTGGATTTTCACATGAAAGATTCTTCATCGGCTTTTTCTCACACTCCAGTCTAAATTTATTTAGCCTGCTTTCAGGCTGGCAACCTGATAAACAAAGTAAACACAACATCTGTAGAACCTTTGCTGACATTTATTTGCAGGATAATTATCTTGGTCTGTATTAGTGTTTAGCTATCTGTTCAATAAACTGGCAACTGATTGTATAGAAGGTGAAGAATGCATGCATTACTCTAATGCTGAAGCTGATAGTGAGTATACTGGGTAACTTGTGCCTTATCTTATCTTAGTTATAACAGAACCATTCACTCTCTTCCACTTATCCAATTCAGGGTCGTGGAGGTGCTGCAGGCCATATCATAGAGACCATAGAGACGTGGGGTACAGCCTTGACAGGACATCAGTCGCTTGCAGCAATAACACAGAAAGACAGACAACCATTCAGTTTTGCATTCACAAACACAGTCAATTTACAATCACCAGTTAACCGAACATGCATGTCTTTGGACTGTGGGAGGAACTGGAGTACCCAGAGATAACAGGAAAACATGCAAACTCCACAGAGAAAAACGCAGCCTGGATTCAAACCCAGGACCTTCTTGCTTTGAGGATACAGGGCTTACCGATTCTTAATGTGGTGCAGTAGCCATGAAAAGCAGCTGAAACCACTGTTTGCTGAATTTAAAAGTGGAAGTTAGCCTTATTTCTTACAAGTTCTTTAAAGGGGTCACTGGATAACCTGAGTTGGATTAAATGTTACCTAATTACCTTATTAATGTTAAAAAAGCAAGGGCACAAAATTAAAAAGGTAAAGATGCATTTATGTACAAGATAAGTTTTTATGGATCATTTAATTTATTCTGGATGAGCAGTTCAAAGTTAAAAACATTTCAATCGCCTTGCATACAAATGGTTTCCCACATTCTCAAGAAATTATTAAAAGAGAGAGGGGGGGGGGGGGGGGGAGAGAGAGAGAGAGAGAGAGAGAGAGAGAGAGAGAGAGAGAGCGAGCGAGCGAGATGGAGCGACCATGCCTCTGTATGGACAGGAAATTATTAGGATTTTAATCATAAGCACTGAGGTATTACGTACTAAGTACTGATTCACGCACAGTATGTGGTGGACAGAGAGAAGTAAAATTTAAAAAAAGAAAGAAAGGAAAGAAAATTGCAGCGTAAGGAGGACAGACTGAGAAATGAAGCAATTGGAGAAGAAAAGTGGTGAAAAAAATGCAGCATTATAGAGGGGGGGGGGGGGGGATATGGCACTTTAGCGAGGGAGGGGTGGAGGAACTGTTCATTCCAAGGCTTGGCCACATTCCAGTCTGTCTGGCTCTGATTCCAACAGCCTCCTGTTTTTTGCCTTACCTTCACACTCATTGGACCCTGGAGCTGCCTTCTCACTGCCTGATCCAAACTTCAGTCACCAAGGCACCACCTGGTTTAAAAAAAAACAAAGGAGGAGAAGAGCATTAAACATGTGTCATTTAGCTTAAACCCTTCACCCGTCAAAAACAGTCACAAGAGAGTGGAGGAAATTTGGAACAACACACAAACATTTGTCATCTGCCTAAAAGCCCCCACCCTGGATGGGGTGCATATTCATTCTCTGTGGAAACCTCTGGGTGGAAATTCAACATATTTTTGTCCCACTGGAAATGTGGAGAGACTGGAAACATTCCTCGCCGGACAATAGGCTATCAAAGACCCCACAGACCACACCCTGTAGTTCACAGACATGAATCAGGCAGCAACAGGTTACACAAGCGCCGCTGCAGAGGTAACGGAACTGAGCAGAGAGCTCTGCTTACGGTTTCACAATCAGACTGAAGTGCAACTCTGTCCTGTCTCAACCTGAACATCATATGACGATCTGTGAGTTGGCAGCAGCGATGAGAATGTGCAATGAGACGATTAATATATGTGTGTACAAATAAAGATGACTCACATGGTTTTCATGTGATACACATTTGCTTTTTAAAAGGTTAATCCAACATTCAGGCTCCAACATTAATCATGCTAAAAGCACAAAATAAACATTCTGTTTGCAGCTTTCCCCCTTGTTTATATGTTGAAATACACAGGATGGGACTTTTCATTTGACTTTTAATTGTGAAGACTAATGTTTACACACTACCATGTCTTCAGAAGACTTGATCGCTCAGTTATGTTTGCCCTCTAACGTGTAAGGAAATCATTTTAAAAAATGAAACAAGTAAAATCGTGGAATTTCTGGTTTTGTATGACCAAATAAAATAAGCAAGTTGCCAGTACTAGAAGCTAAAACATGACCATCAAGTTCTTAAAATAACCAGTTGTTAATCAGTTAATCTACTTATCATTTTAGCCCTAAACAAGAACAAAGTGTGACTGCTGTGAGAACTGAGAGCATGCTCTGTTATTTTTAGTGTCTCCATCTAACTGAAATGAAACATTAAAAAAGACTTACTTAATAAAACAGAAAAATGACTACACGTGAAGAGGTGATATATGACTCACACCAGGTAGGCTGTGTGAACAATGTGAGTTGGATGTTGGTGAGAAACAAAAGAGCATTATGTCATTGACGTGGCTAAGCTACAGGATGGGAGGTGTCACTTTAACACCAGGTTGCACATCCTGATTACAGGGACAGATAAAATGCAGTTGGTATCTATAATCGAGTTTACTAATCATGCGCACAGAGACTTTCCACGTTTACGGTCTTGCTGCAAAGCAAACAATGATGTGGCAGCCCACTTGGCAACCAATACAAATAATGCCTTTACAACCTGATCTTGAGCTGTGCTAGTCTAGGCAGGTAAGAAGAGCGGCACTAAATGCAGCTTTGTATATTTTCATAAGCTTGTTTAAAAGCAGAAGCGGTCAACTTTTTACAGCCACTGTGCCTCACAGCGCTTTAAACCCGCTGACTGCTTTCAGTGCCTGCATCTAATCAAGCTTCTAGCCCCATTATCTCTCCCTCCCATTTGCTCCCTCGTTCCCCCACTCTGACCTTACAAGGAGAGGCAACAGGGTTGATGTCATTGAATGAAGAATGCTGCAAGAATCCAGAGAGAAAAGAGAGCAGGAGGAGGAGGAGGAGGACGAAGAGGGGGTCTGACTGGACAGTTTATGAACACACACACACACACACAGAGAGAGAGGGAGAGAGAGAGAGAGAGAGAGATTTTGTTTACATAGTAATGCACAAGTCCTAAGCCAGACTCAAACGAGAAAGAACTTGTTTGGAAGGATGGTGTCATTCTTTCTCCAGGCTGAAAAGCAAAGGGGGAGGGTCTAATAGCTGGAGAGGGGAAGAGAGAAAGAGAAGTTGCCATTACTGACAACTCTTACTCAGCCCAGGAGCCAGAGAGGAGGAAGAAGAACAAAAGGAAAAGGGGGGAAGTAAAAGGGAGATCCACAGTGCAGCTGTGCTAACAGGGTAAGTAAATGTCTCTCTTGTGACTGGGATCAGGATGGAAGGAGGTGGTGGCATGCTTTAGTTACGTGAGCAAATTTTTACAGGTTACCTAATAAGGTAAAGTCCTTTTGCAGCGGCATGCTAGGGCAGATTTTCGTTACTCGGAAGGAGGTGTTGAAGGAATGTCAGCTTTGTTGGCGTGACAAGCAGTGTGGATTTGTCATAAGGTTCGGTTTTTACCGTTAAAAAAAACAATGGTGCAGAAAGACACCTCGTGGTGTGCGGGGCTTCCCTGGTGTCTCTGTCAGACTAGCAGTTTAGCGTTGAACGTGAACAAATCCACTCTCCAGCTGATGATACTGATGATAAGGCATGGCTATGCGGAAGCTCCTGCAGGAAGTCCAGCTTTTCTAAAAAAAAAAAAAAGGAAAAAAAAGTTGTTTAAGCTAGGCAGCTAGCCATGCAGCTGTATGCTTTTATTTATTTCACAGGGTAGCACAATTATTAGATTTGATGACAGTGCTACTGGGACAAACTGGTTTCCATATGTGGTAACGTTACAAAAAAAGGGGCAGTGGTGTTTGCGTTTCACCGGGGCGAAACCTACTGACCAAAGCATGAGTCGCCTGGGAGTGTAGGGGCGTGTGCGGAGCTAATAGTACCATTAGTGTGACTGATGCTAAGCCACGCAGGTTATCACACAGCTGACCTACGGTGCAGGTGAGTATCGGTAAAAATATGTTTTTGTTGGTTTAATTTTGGGGTTAACGTGTGTTAAAGCTAAACTGGATGGGCTAACGTTGTCATGGCGTTGTGTATGTTAATATTAACCTGATTGGGACACGTCGTTAGCTACGCTAGCAAGCTTTAGCGTAAACCCTTCATTTGTTATCCTTAATTTTGCCCTAATGAAGGGCTGGTTCAAGTACCCTAGCTGCCGCTCACCCAAGCCTGTCAGCTGTCAAAGTAATGACCAACAGATGTAAACCTAACTGAGCAGCAAACTACTGTACATCGAGTATGTTAAACCTATTGATTGTGCCAGTAGGTGGAACTTGACTTCGCTGTTATAACTCCATTGATTAGGGCTGTAAGCATAGCTGTTTCAACTCTTCAGCGCAGGGGGGGTGTCACACTTATTTTAGTTCTTGGTGCACAGCTAGCCTACTATCTGAAGTGGGCCGGACCAGTAAAACCATTACATCAGGTTTTTCCCCCCTCCTGCAGGTGGGGCCCAGTGCTGTGCCAAATAGTGATCATCTGCTAGATAGTGACTTCGGATGTTTCTCTGTGCAGTACCTTTGGTTATATTGGTGATATAATGTAGTCAACACAATTTTCGAAGCAGTTGTGCATAAAATAAAATAAAAAATGCTTGTTTTGTAAGCATCTTTAAGACGCTGGGTTATTGTACTCACTTTTTGTTCTACGTTGTAATCAGTCCAGTCCTTTGTGGCCACTTTAAATATCTTTATAGAACTGTAATGTTAGATATTTTTTATTGTTGTTATCTGCTGTCAAAAGAGCTATGACAAAATAATAATGACCGTTTTTACCCAGATAAATAAATGTAATGTGTAAGTCACTTTGCCATAAACTGGTTAAAGCTTCTGCCTTGTGATAAAATGTTCTTCTTGGCTCAAAATGGTTTGGTATCATTAATGTTACCAAGTCATATTGAAACGACTCATTTGCAGCAGTTTAAATATAGAAAATCATTTTTGAGCAGATACCAGAAGTCACATTTTACCACAGCACCTTCTTTTTTGTTGATCTTTCTTCATAATAATTTAAGTTGGATCTCTCTCTCTCTTTTTTTTTTTTTTTAATTCTAAGTGATCAAAACAAACTGAGTTGTGTGTGGCCCCCAGGCCAAATGTTTGACACCTTTATTGTTGTGTGCCATAATGAGGTGAATGAAATATTTAGAACACTTCTGACTATTCTTGTCACAACCACACCCAAAATAAAGCAGAAGACATCACCTTTCTGACACTGTCAACAAAAACTGAAAATGTCTGCGCTTCATCAAAGTACGATAGAGCTGGACTGCACTAGTATCAGTTGAGCTAAGCTCAACTAAGCTGCCTATTAGAAAGGAATAAGGCTGTACACTGGTTTGTGCTTTTACAAATGCAAGTGTCCAACGGTGGTGTAAAATATCAGGAATGTGTAGGGTATATGGAGGGAAAGTATCAGTCACTAACAGGCAAATTATAACAGCAGGCAGTGGTGGAGACAAATGTACAGCTTTGCATACTAACATGCGATTAGTGCTCAGCGGATTAAAGGAAATTGGGGCTTGTATGGATATACCATTTTTAGCATAGATTTCTGCAACCCTGAGAATGTTAAATTCCTCTGACTAGGAGGACTCAAGGAGCCTTAACCCAAGGCCACAGTAACTAAGCTGTGTTTAAGAACAACTTAAAGTACGAACACTCTGGTCTGAGGTTTGTGTGGTGCAGTTGCAAAGACTGGGAATATTATGATCTCTGACGCCTCTGTAAGTTGGTGAGGCAACTAAAAGATATGAGAACAAGGACTAAATCGAGCAAAGAGCAATCCTCCTTAATTGTAGGAGCTGTGAATCAAAAGGCACGAGTTATTGTAGAGGAACACTTTGTCTCAAATCACTTTTTTCATCTCTCACTTCCTTGTGACTCCTCTTTGGCCAACACTAGACTGTATGTAAATGCATTAAGAAAGAGTTTTTGGTGGTGTAAGTGTCTGACGTGATAATCCAGTGGATGATGATGTGACCAGTTTTGAAATGTTTCCTGTTTCCATCACTCATCCAGCTGCGTCAGAACACAGCACTGTTGCTCCGTGCACGTCCAGTGACCTGTAAGACTGGACTCAAAAGAGTTGTTTGTCTCCCGCATTAGTGACCCGTGGCCCAGACACGCTTTCCCAGAAACCGGGTGTGCTATTAACATCAGAACAATAGAGAGTTTCATGAACAACACAGTAGTCACAGATAATGTGTCTAACCAGGGAGGAAATACTGGAAGTACTGTTAGGTTTTCTTTGGGATAGCTGTTCTTTAATATTCCTAGTGTTGTTTTGGCTTAAAAAATGAGACTACAGCAGTTTTGTTTTTTTGGTTTTGTGTTGTTTTTACTCATCCCATGTGGGCATGGTGGTTATGTCACTTGTAAGAAAACAGTATCCACATACTGTGGGTGTTTTTGTTTTCTTTCAGTAGCATTAGGACATAGACTTGTTTAATGAGGCATCGTGTTTCAGTGCTTCCTTTTACAAAGCTAGAGCACAGTATATTAACTAAATTTAGTTCCTCTATAACCATAAACCAACAGGCCACTGCTAAGTTCAAAGCCATCCTCGTCAAAAGTGGAATAAAGTTTTCCTTAAAAGCCACATAGTTGCTGCTTTCAGAGACAGCTTGTTCGTGTTAAACTTTGTCCAGGACAAAAAGCAGCGATAACCGAAGGCATGCCACAAAATGCCCTGGTTTTACAGTTTTAAATATTATTTCATGCTGTGCCTAAGGTCTTTATTTTATAGTCTTGAAGAAGTATCCCAGTTTTCTAAGGCAGTGAGCCTGCAGCCAAGCTGATGAGTGCAATAACCCTACTGGTTTCTATATCCTTCAGGTAGTTAGGCTGTTTACACTTTACCTCAGTCTTTTTCTTTTTTGGTGAAAATGAGTTTCTGGTATGAAGGAATCAAAACCAACTGTGCCGGTTTTCTACTCTGTTAAAGCTGTCCAGCCATGTGGCGTTTATACAAAGTTCAAAAGCTAAAGAGCACCATATGTGATCTATGCTCGGCCTGCACGATGCCATCCTTCATCACAGCTGTAATGTAGAAATGACTAAGTGCATCCTCAAGTGATGTCATTCAGTTCAAGTGGCTGGTAAGAAACCGCAACCGGGGTTTCTCACCCACCACTTGTACTATGATTTTCAGAAAAGACTATGAGATACAAATCTATAGCTGTGCTCCTTTACAGAAGATTAATACATACATTGGATTATGAGGGCAAGCAAAGACATCCATGTCTTGTTAAAAGAGAAAAAAACACTGCAAAGATGCATAGAAGGAAATGGTGATTAGGGGAAAGCAGAAAATGGGGGAAAGGGGAGGGGGGGGTGATGTCATTGAGTTGGTGTGCCAGAAATGTTCCTCAGCTGAGGGTCTCTCTCATCTCAAGGATCAGGTTTCAAGATTTGCAGCAGGGCATCTGGACCTGAGTGTGTGGTGATCTCACCGCCTTGAATCCCCCAAGACTGCATCGAGGAACATATGAAACCTAACGCTAGCTTATCATCACTGTTTGAATAATTAAGAGGACTATTGTTGATTTAGAAACTGTAACTAAAGGGCGAACTCATAGCCTCCCATTTTAAGAAGGCACTCATTTTAGAAAGCCACATGGAGCTAAGTGTTCTGTTTAGAGTCTGTTGTGGCCACTACTTTCAACATGAAGTAGGTCTTGATAGTAGGTTAATAAGTAGCCAGCCATTTTTCCAAAAGGCTGAACACTCTTTCTTTGAGTAGTCTTATTCTCCCATTCCTGCAGCAAGTAGTGGAGCCTCTCTGATGCCACTTTCACCTCTTTACAAATGAAACAAAATGGTTTACATCACATCATGCTCAGATTCTACTTTACAGTTAAACTAATTTATTCTGTCTAGGTGACTCTAGTGTGCACTATAAGCAAAGAAGAAGCGAGAGGAAGGTAAAGGAGAAAAGGCAAACCGAGGGAAATCGGCTGTTAACACATTTCTTTCAATATAAAGTTGAGCAGAGCTGAAAGGTACAGAAGTGTTGAGCTGTTAAAACCAGGGTGACACTGTCATAATTACCTAGCACAAGTTAACATTATGAAACGCATGAGCCTTAATTTTAGGGTGCAGTATCTTGCACAAGGACTCTCCAACATACAGACGAAGGAGCCGAGAATCAAACCACTGAAGTTTTGAATAAATCTCTAAATCCTGAGTCACCATGAACAAGACTCTTTGGGAGGCACAGATGAGAACTGGGTAACCAGTGAGTAGTGTAAGGGCTTCATCCAGGAGTGTGGCTGAAGCAGATATTGTGATGTGTATGATTTGACATGAAGATGATTCAAAAAGCCAAGTTTAATTTCCCTTATCCAAAAACAGACTTTGTTGACAGCCACTTTGAAGAAAGCCACCATCTTGGCTAATGGGGTTTACCAAAGAAGTCATCATAAAAGGGTAACTATAGCAGTTTGGGTACTTGAATCCACCTACAGAGAATTTCCCTGTAATGCTAAATTTCTGCGGCACTATTAAGCTTTATCATATGTTGGGCCAGTTGGTTTTAACTGGTGGGCAGTGAGCTATCCAAGACATTCTGAGGAAATTGCATTTTCAAATGCCACAATGACATGGCTTCTTAATTTAAAAAACAAACAAACATGGGTGCAGGTACTTATTTATATGGGGATAGATGCATTTTTTATTTCTTTTGCTTTTGCAAGTTCTAATCAAACCTTTGCACACTCATGCAAACACATGCACCACTAAATTATTACGTATCTGGAAGACTGGCTGGTGTAGAATCTCATTTAGTAAACATAATTTATTGTAATGCGTATTACTGTATTGGTATTAGTTACTGTAACTTCAGCGTTACAGTACCCGTGTAATATCAGACACTCTGTTAATCTTTTACATTTATCAGGATAATACAATCATTTACAATTATGGTGACCTCTGATCTCTTGTCCCTTAACACCAGAGAGGTTGATAAAAGGTATCTGGCTATAAACAGCTTAAGAGGCTATTTATCAGTCGCGTATGTGCCAGTCTGTGTAACAGATAATGAGCAAAGAGATGTGATACAGAGTACAGGCTGTTGAGCAATGAGGGTTGAAATGTCGAGGGATCGAAACTGCAAACTCATCATAGATGTTTGTTTGTTTATTTATTTGATTTTAATGTGGTTCATGAACAGTTGTCAATTACTGGTTATTCCAATGAACGCTACAGACTGCTGTCTCAATTGTTTGTTAAAAACGACAAGTAACAGAGCGTCCATTTTACATAAATGTTTAAGGGTCATATCAATATGTAGGATGGGTGGCTATTCAGATTTTCCTTTAGAAAATACCTTTGACACATGAATCATCATCGTGTCTCGTATCAAATTTTAAGTGAAAAGGGGGCTTAAGTTACAAAAAAAAAATGTAATAACCGAAATGGTAAAAGCTAGATACATCAAGCAGGATCTCTGCTGCAGCGATTATTTATCTCATGAAACTTTGTCTTGTAAAAAGGAAATCTGTTGCTCACAACTTTTTACTGGTATTCAATAATGCACGGAAAATATGCTCAAAGCATGAATCATGACTTTCACATCAATCTATGATTCAAAAAAGGATGCCTTAGACTACGTCATGACGCAGTGGAGCAGCTGACACTTGTGTGAAAGTTTTAACACCGTTGGTTTGGACATATATGGTTAGAATTGTTTACCATCAATAAATCTTGCGCTGGAGGAAGCTGACCCTGAAAGCAGAAGTACTGCCGTCTCATCAGAGAAGCTAGTAAATCATGAGCACCAGGAGGAGCTGTGAGGGTTTTCGTGTCTTGTCAGAACATGAAGCGTTGTCTGTGTCCCAACAAAAAGGAATGAGGATGAAATGCTCACTGTTATTCCTGTTTGGTTTAGTTTTTACCATCCTTTCGGCTCTGTCTACATAAAAGTTTAAAAGCCTGTATCAAACCCCATCTCTTTTTTTTTTTTGGAAAGCATATATGATAACTCTCGTTTTTTTTCCATAACAACAACTAATAGTCTACATTTTAACCAAAATGCAAAGTATTTTCTTGATGTTTTATGTAAAAGTTACTGCATCTTTGCCTCTAAAAGTACGTCTCTGCTTTAAGGAGTCCATTTCAGTGCTATGATAGCAAAATATTTTCGATAATATTTCCATGGCAGTCTGTCATCATCTCTATCAAAAGAACCTTGGCAACATTATTAACATACTAGGAATTTATTTCCTTTTTAAGGAAAAACCATGCACAGCAGCTCCTCTGCAGTAATAGAAATGTTGAACCAAAGAAAGCTGTATCAGTACACACTGCTTTGCTTTGTCGGATCAGTTGTAAAAACATAACTTTTGTAGGAACTGCCTTCAGTACAGCAAGCTTATAATTGATGCACATTTACTGGATTGTTATTAAACTGCAAGCGACTGAGAAAACGGTTTTGCACTCCTCTCAGTGTTTCCCCACACATAAACTTTACTTCTCTGAGCCCCACAGGCTTATTAATGACCACCCAAAAATATTTGGCAACCTCTTAGCAGTTCTTTCCTGTGTTTCCATACTGAGCATTGCTGCTGTGGCATAATTCCCCTAATTTTCTAACATAGGCTGTGTAAATGGACGTAGCCACCATGACATCACTCATCGTTAATGAAGTCCTCGTATGAAACCTTTAGATACTTTGCTATTTTGAAAGGAGAGCTTGGTGAACATGAATTGCCCAGCATACCCTCAAACCCCCCTTTCTCACTCCTACAGTGGACTGGATGACATGTTTTATTCAGTGTGACCTGAAACAAGCAGTTGAGCCCATAAACGCATAAGGAAAGTATTATTGAGGTCACAGAGCAAGACAGCTGTGCTCTGCTTGTACCCAGAGGAGTTGCCCCCTGCTGGCCTTTAAAAAGAAGACAGGTTTGAGGGACTTCCATCAGGCCTGGAAGCTTGATCAATCTTTTATATTGTTTGTGTATTTCCATGTTTGAACTCCAACTCCACCTTCTCAGATTGCAGTTGAAGACACGTGCCTGTCCACCCTCCTCAAATATAATCTAAATATTTAGGACACATTGCTTCCGTGACATTTATGAACCCAAAAAGTGCCAAGTAAGATTAAATGACACAGCAAATTACATATTGCTCGTTGCCTTCACTTTATCTAATTGTTTCCATGTGCAACTCACTCTGTCAAATGTTATGACTTCATGGCTTTAAGGCGATACCATATCTGGAGTAGTCGTCCAAGGACCGGTTGTTCAACTTTTGCCACAGTTCAGATCATTATTTTTATGTATTTTAAAGCTTCAGAATAAAACTGTTAAATAGCAACAGTGTGTGAGTTAAGACAGATCGGATGCAGGGTTGGATTTGTGTGCGTGGACGATTATGTTGGAACAACCATGCTTTTGACTAAAGGTCATGTCTGGGGCCGGTGGCCTTCAGGGAAATATTTGCAGACTTGGCGAGGAATCTCGGTGGAGACACAGGACTTACGTCAGTGTTTGTTTATCCACCAGCATATGTGAAGTAAATATTTGAGCTCAGCATTACATAAAAATGTTACGATAGCTGCCATCGCACTTTGAGCAAAGTGGCCGCACTCTGAAAAACATGCACTTGCTGCGTTTTATACCACTGTAAACAACCATGTGTTGCTTATTGTAAATTATCTCTGACATCGGGGAGTGCCACTGTGTCTGTCAGCTCTGTATGCATGGCCTCAGGACATTTTCACACACTTGGCTCTCTCGTGCTTTCTCATTCCGCTGTAGACTATTTGCCAAAGCCTTTTTGTTTAAAGAGTACTGTTGGTTTTGCAGAATGCTTATGGGTTATTTTCTTCCTTACTGCTATTTCACTAAAACCAGAAATGGTCCAAACTAGGGCTGGGCTATATCATACCGTTTACGGTAATACCGGTGTAATGTTGGGCAACGATAGGAAAATGAAATATCGCGATAGAAGATGGGTAAAATGTGCATGCGCAGTGCCTATGTTTACATACACACATGGCGGCGACGCAGAATGAGAAGAGCGAAAGTGGATCGTTAAATGAAACGGATGAACCAGAATTGGTTTGTAAAAATGCTGCAACTTCAGTGGTGTGGAACTGGTTTAGCTTTCATCCGTTAGATACACAACAAAGCACTATTTTTGGTAGAGCATGCTAGCGGGCCGTCGTTATTACCGTGTTTTTTTTGGAAAATACGGCACACTTAAAATCAATCCTTTGATTTTTCTGAAAATCGACAGTGCCCCTTATAATCCCGTGTGCCTTATGTATGAATTCTGGTTGTGTTTACTGACCTCGAAACGATTTTATGTGCACGGCGCTCGAAAATCAGTCAAATGTTCCAGTACGACTTTGCTAATCTACGAACCTGCACCGCTTGATGGATTGTCGGAGCACTGTCGTAGGCAGGAGCCTCGCGGAGTGATACGTACTGTGCTTCAACATAATATTACCGTATTGTGTGTGTGTGTGT
Source organism: Mchenga conophoros (assembly GCF_057382185.1). Lineage (NCBI taxonomy): Eukaryota > Metazoa > Chordata > Actinopteri > Cichliformes > Cichlidae > Mchenga > Mchenga conophoros. The sequence continues at coordinate 25,072,031 of NC_140536.1, read as the reverse complement.
GTGTGTGTGTGTGTGTATAACCTCTTTTTAAGTTTTGTGGATATTCTACATGGTTATGTTGAGGATATGTCGGCCAATTTCCACTGGAAAAGCCTTTTGGTTAAACTCTCAGCAAGGAATTTGCATTTGCACTGTTACATTTTTTTATATAACTTTAATGCACTTAAAAAAGCTGCTGGTTTAAGTGAAAATACATTGATGTTTGTTTGTTTGCACTAATAAAGTTGAGGAGTTGTAAAGTATTTTGTCTAGTGTCAATTATATTGTCAGTTATATTGTTATTGTAAATTTTCAAATGTATATCGTGATAAATATTTTTGGGCATATCGCCCTGCTCTAGTCCAAACTAAATTTTTTGAGATGCCACAATAAAGGTCAGTTAATTTTACTTGGACTTGAGGGATAGAGATGGTACCCAGTAGATGCTCATTTTAAGACTGTGCTGATTTTTCGTTAATGCAAAATACTTGTCATCTATCCTATTTCATGTGTAAAAAAAAAAAAAAAAAAAAAAAAAAAAAAGAAAAGTGCTGTGGAAAAATGTAATCTAAATTAATTAATTTGCATATATAATTCAGGCTTTTTTACTGGCTCCTAATGGGACCCTGTGTTGAAAATATAAGTAAGCAAGATTGGTCAGCATATTGTAAAGGCAAAGAACCTTACTTAGTAGAATTCAGTGCATGTTATTGCTATTTCTGGTCATGTAATTAAAATGTGTAAAAAGTATGGTTTATCTTTGGTGTTCTAGGAAAAAAACACATTTTAAGTTATATTTAATTCCAAAATTTATAAAGGAAAACTAGTTGAAAAAAGATGAGGTTTGAAATAATGTAATACAACAATTTAAAGAATTTGGGAATTTCATTCAAAGTGTCACAGAATCTGGAGAAATCCTGTATGAAAAGGCTAACACACTGACACAACAATGTCTGTAAAAAAGGGCAAAGTTGTGGAATATTTTCACTATGTGATAACACACACTTCAATTGTGATAACCATTGTTGTTGATCTCTGCGCCTAGATGCCACCCCCGCTTGTTTTGCAACTGCCCCACCACCATCCACAACTTGTCTTAACTTGTAAAGCTCAGACCAGCTTCAGTTTTAATTGAAACACAGGTGACAACAATTAAGCATATTTTTGTAAAAAAAAAATAAAATTAAAAAAATCAGTGTTGAGTAATTACAATGTCTAAAGCAGATTATAATTGGGCTTTGATTTGCAACTGTGTCTGGCCAAGCGTTTCACTGCTGTGTCATCACCACTAATGCAAAAATGCAGGACGTGCATCTGCTGCCAAGGAATGCAAGCCCTTTGAGTTCAGTCAGCTGATTAACGTTGCTTTTATCATGTGGATTGTAACAGTAGGAATTCTGAGGCTGTAGCTCTTTGATCGTCACTGCAGCTTGTTTCATGTTTCTCTGTTTAAAACAAAAAATTACATTTCCTGTACGGTACCCCCTCATTGTGTTCCCTGTTGTCATCCTCAGATAAATACAGAAAATGGAGGACTCCAACAGCAACAAGCCATTCATGGTGACATCCTCTCTGAACTTCAAAGTCACCACCCCTTCCTTCTACAACCAGCCAAAGAAGTTTGCTTCTGTGGCCCCCCCACGACCCAAAAGTCAGACACCTCCCTCTGCTCCATCACCAACACCAGTAGGCACAGGTGTTATTGGCCGAGTTGGAGACCTGCCTCCACCGCCCCCTTCACTCTGTTATGGTATTTACGTTTATTTTTGTCTGTATTAAGTTGTATCCACTGAAAAAAGCCCCCATTCCCTATCCCGTCCACTGCTGCTTCTTATGCTAGAGCATGCAGAGCTTCACAGTTGAGTACAGGATGGCTGTGGTGCTGTCTGTCTCTCCAGCACATTACATTACTGTGCTCTTAACGCCTGCCTTTTAAGGGTTCTTCTGAAATATGCAGATAGTCTGGGCGATCTTGCTTTTGTTGGGAAATTTCGTTTTTACTTTTAGAGCTGTGCACAATTACACTTCTATAAATGCAAACAATCAGACAGTTCAAATTAAAGGTTGTAAGGATTTAAATGCAATGTATTTCCTACAAGGTAGGAAATGCATTTGGTTGTGTTAAGATGCCAAAAACGCATTTAAAGCCACTTTCGGCTGCATCTTTATTCACAAGAGGTCACCACACAAGTATCTCCAAATGTTTTATTTATTTATGTCGAATACCCTTCCTGACACACACCCAAAGAGTTTGTCTCCTCCTGCGATTGAACCAAGAGTCTTTTGCTAATCTAAACATGTTTCTTGTTTTATCAAAAAAACCTCCACAGGGCGCCTTTTAATGCATAAAGTACATAACAGGATACCTACCAGGCATCAGTGCAACAGCCAACCAGCAGATCTCAGTGGCCAAATATTCCAGACAGTTTTGATGCTTTGTTGTCCTGTTTTGTGTTAAATTGAATACTTGGACGTTATTTTTGTGAATGCTTTTAACCAATCATCCCTCCTCGTTTTTGTCAGACTTCCCACCCCCTCCTCCTCCACTGGATGATGATTTGCCAGCCCCTCCCCCTGAATGCTCCACCATTCCCACTGCCTCTGATGCTCCCCCTCCCGCGTTCCCCGCTCCACCTCCAGTGGCAGATGACCTGCCCCTCCCAGCTCCCCCGGAGGAGAGCCGCTGTCCACCCACCTGTCCCTCTCCCCCTCCTCCCCCTCCTCCTCCACCTCTCCCTGCCTCCAGTACCAATGCTTTCAGTTCTTCGGGGACCCCACAGGTGAGTCACAGTGGTGTCTTCATCCTCCTGCACACTGCTTCCTTCCTAACTGCATTTAAATATAATTGGATAATTATTTAGGACATTTTTGTGTGACCATATTGAGTCTGTGGACTGACTGTTGGCAGGAAATGCTGTCTTTTGAGATTTTTCCCACAAATTATATTAGCATTAGTCCGGGGTAAATCAGTCTAACAGGATTATTGCCAATTTACGTCACTAAAATACTTCTTAGGCATGCAGTGTGTTATGAGGTTTATTGTGGAGATGTGTATTGTAGGCTTTCATTAGTTCCAGTTTGATTGTTGGACTACAAGAGCAACATAAAGATGAATTATTTTTATTATTCTTTTTGGAAGTGCTAAAAAATGGCTGTAAAATAATATAAATATGATTTAAACCTCATGTTTGTATCAGCATTGAGTCTGTGCTAAATGATAATCAGCAAACAGCCAGATAAGTAACTGAAAATAAAATATTCTCTTTCATCTAACCAGAAATATTAACATAGCAAGCTTTTATCATCATTATAATCACCTTTTTAAGCTTGTTTGTCATCGTTCTTTCATTTTTGTGTTTTGTCACATCAGTAATTGTTCAAGCGCTGCATATTGTACCCACTTTGGTCACATTAGTTTTTTTTTAAGTATCCATATTTAATGTTTTTGCTGTGTATTTATAGTCTGTAACAAAGTAACCTCTTCAGCTACATTTCTGCTCCTCTCTCATCCATCCATCCTTTTTGCTTCATCGTGATTCCCCAAATTGTGTATATTAACTTTATTTCTGTGATCTCCATTCTTCCGCCACCAGAGATTCACGGAGAAGCAGACAAGTTTTGATAAACAGCTCAACTCTCTGACTGGCATGTTGTCTGAGATGGAGACCAAGGGACCTTTCCACCCCAAGGTATAATGCACAGGAAAATAAGGACTACAGTTTAAACATTTTGGTTTTCAAAATGCATTTAGTGGATAGCAGTGAATACAAGTGTAAACAACTGCCATGAAACTCCTTGGTCAGGTGCACTGGGACCCTCTGAGCGAGATGTTGACATTAACAAAGTACTAACGGGTGGAAATGGCAATACGTCTTGGTTGTTTACTTGTGTTTAGATCCCTGAAATGGATTTAAAAGGCAAGTGTAAACAGAGGTTGCCTACAGAGCAAACAACCAGATGAGTAGCAAAATGACAAGACTCAGAGGAAGCCAGCTGTAGAAAAACAAACTGACTCCTGTGGAGAAGAGAAAAAGGTAATGCTACATGGGTCAGGAGAAATAGTTTGGGGACATACCAGGTCGGTTTCATTAGTCTCCCTTCGTCTGTTCAGGTGGAAAGAAGTCAATTAGTAGTGAACTGTTCGCACGGTGCACCAGACTGAAAGAGAAAACAAAAAGTGAGATAGCCGGTGATTCACACTGAGAGAAGAGACACTTGCAGAGAGGCAGAGTGATGCACGCAGAAGTGAGTGGAGAGCATGAGAGTGTGATGAAGCCAGAGTGTGCTGCCAGGGACCCAGTGAGAGGGCCATAAATGGAGAGTGTTTTTAATCCAACAGGGAAGTACTGGATCAAGGCAGAATAATGCTGGCTCAAAACCTGCAAAATAAATGTCAGAAAGACGAAGCACTTCTGATAAGCTCAAACTTTGGAGCGCCTCCAGTGTTTACTTTAATCAAAGTACCTCATTCAGTATTATGATAGTGTCTGCTTGTAGCATTTCACCATGCAGGGAATATTAACTTCCCTCAATTCAATTATAGTTCATGGTAAATCAGAAAAACTCCATTCTTACGTGAAATTAGCGTTGTTGTTGTTTTTCTTTTCTTTGCTTTTCCATCATGATAATCTTTTGTTTAATGTTATTTCACCCACAGATACCAAGCCAGTATTCATCAGCACCCAAGGTCTCAGCTCCTCCAACCGCTCCCAAACCAGCCCTTTCCTTCCTCCCACCTCCCGAGATGGGCGATCGCCCTCCTCCTGCGCCCTGGGCAGAAGAACTCAAAGCCAGAACGAACCGACAGGGCAATCACAACGCTGCGCCAAACTCTGCCGCTCAGTCTTTCGCTAAAGCGCCGGCCGTGGCTCCCAAGTCTGGATTCGGAGGAAGAACGACGACATCATCAGCTTCTCTGGCGCAAAAAATCAACCTGAACCTGAACCAGACACCCACCGCTGCCAGCAGTGCACCTAAGCCTTCCCCTCCCATAGCTACTTGCTCTTTCCCTCCACCTCCTGCGGCTCCGCCTGCACCTCCTGCTCCACCAAATAACATGGCCACTGCACCGGCTGCTAATCACGTAAAGAGTTCTCCCTTTGCCAGTCAGATGAACGCAAACCAAAACACTCCTTCTGCTGTGCCACCTCCTCAACCCAAAACGATGGCATCTCCGCCCTCCTCCTTTAACCAGCCAATGAAAACTACCCCTGCATCGACGGTATGTTCCTGCTTTTTGCTTTGCATGTACTGTGGAAAGTCACAGGAAGTACAGATAATTGATTGTCAGTAGATAGGAATGCTGGACATGCACAGTGTTTGCAAAGGTACAGTTATAAATAACAAAATCCTCTATAAGACGCGTATGAAACTATAACATGCCTTAAAAAAATTATACATATGCACTTATGGCTTCTTCCTCTTCTGTGGCAGCCCTCACCCCCGGGCCCAGTTCCTAGTGCAGGTGGAGGTGTTCCTCTGAACATGAAAGAAGTGGAGGAGCTGGAGAGGATGACCAAGGACTTCATTAGAAACATGGACGCGAACCCACCTCTCATCACCTCCCCTCCTACAGGTGCAGACACGAAACTTCAAATCAAAAGACACTTTTATTTCACTTGTATTTTGCATCTTTCTGATTTAATTAGAAAATAATTTATTATAATTATCTCCAGAGAGTGCACTGATGTGGCTGAATTTTGAATCTCATTGTTGTTAATTACAGTCATTAAGTAGCTGCTCGTTTGGAAAAACTTGAGTTGGTGGCATGGGAGAGGCGTTAACAAAAGTAATGGTTTAACTTTTTGATTGTTGATAATCTTAGTGAAATGAATGCAGGAAAAAATATTACCAATGAAATATTAATGTCCCAAACTGCAAATATTCAGCAGACATAAGAAATTATTCACCTTTCAGTTTGTTGACTGGTTGCAAAATGCAGATTTTTATGGACATCAAAATATATTCACAGTTTATCCTTTGTGATCTACAATTTAAATGTGGTCAGTTTTTGTCTCTCCAGTGTTACATCTATGACCCTAAAAAATAAGCTGCATCTTTGGGATAACATATTGACTGTGCAGAACAGTTTACACAAACCAAACAAATGCATAAAACTACAAGTTTCCCATCTGTGTTTATTACACTGTTGTACCAGAGCTGAGTAAAGAGACGGAGAATTTGCTTGTTCATAAAGTTGTTTGTGTATCTTTCTCTTTTCTTCAGAGGTTTGTGGAAAATGTGGTGAGGCTCTCTCCCGTACTCAGCCAGCAGTGAGGGCCATGGATAAACTCTTCCACTCCACCTGCTTCTGTTGCATGACCTGTCACCGCCCCCTGCAGGGCATGCAGTTCTACGACAGGGATGGTTCACCACAGTGTGAGGACTGCTACGTGGTGAGGAGATGCAGACATTTATTCATCTTATATTCTTGCTGAATTGAGTATATAAGGTGCACGTTTAACTAGTTTCTCACCTCCATTCTCCTCACATTCATGCTGTTGCTCCTCAGAGCTCCCTGGCTGTGTGTTCTCGATGTGGGGAGAAGATCACAGACCGTGTGTTGAAGGCAGTTGGACAGTGTTTCCATGCCCACTGTTTCCGCTGCAGCACCTGCTCTTGTGTACTTGAGGGGGCACCCTTTATCACTGATGACAACAACAACCCCTACTGTGTCCAGGATTACCACAGGTCACTATGGATTTCCACATAAAAAAATAATATATTTCTGTTAATTCCTTATGAGAAGTGATCATGTGGTGCAGTTCTTCTTGCAAACATTGTCAGAACAAGGATGTGTGGTTAAAACCAACAGTTAATTTTGGATTCCAGTATTTGTACCCATCTAAATGATCAGTGAGATAGTTTATGCTAGAGGAAAGAACACTTTAAAACCTCTTTCTCATTTTGATCAGATCGCTTAAAACTTTGTTTAGAGCTCACTCAAAATGTGTTTGACAAAGCCAACTAAACTTTGCTGCAACTTGTTGCCAGGCCCAGAAGCAACACACTTTATTACATCTCAGTGGAATATCACTGATTGTTTCAGTGTTTCCTCAGCTAGGGGTGTGAATGCATAAGAGTTCAACTGAGGTAATTAACTCAAATCCACCTCCCTTCTCGTAGGCGTTTCTCCCCTATGTGTGTGAGCTGTAATGAACCCATTATTCCAGCCCCGGGCAGCGAGGAGACGGTCAGAGTGGTAGCTCTTGACAAGAACTTCCACCTCAAGTGTTACCGCTGTGAGGTAAGACCTATACATAGTTGTTTTTGTTTGGGGTTTTTTTGTTGTTGTTTTTTTATGTGTGTCACAGGGTGTTTCAGCTTCTGATAATCAATATTTCAATTACTTTGCAGGACTGTGCTCGCCCTCTCTCCATAGAAGCAGATGAAAATGGCTGCTATCCTCTGGATGGCAAGATCCTGTGTATGAAGTGCCACACCCAACGAGCCAAGCAGGCCGCGCACTGATTGGCTAAAGCAGCATCACTCAGTGTAACAATGAACCAAAAGCACAGGATTCACCCAGCTGCAGATTTTTTGCCTTTGCGACAGGGCTTTGTTCAGTATATGTGCGCAGGTGTGTGGGTGAATGTTCAGCGTGAATACGTATGTTTGCATGCAGATAAAGTGTAGTGTTTCCTTCGTCTTTGTTCACTTTATTCAGTGCAGAGGTAATGTACTGCACCGAAATTGGTTTTATTCCACATCTCCTATTCTCCAATCGCCCATCTCGCCTTCTTTGTTACTAGAGCCTTTTTTTTTTTTTTGTGCCAACTATATGTTTACGCTAAAAATTACCAGCAGAACTTGCACAAGAACAGTTGGGTCAAAAGAACAGTCTGATAAATATAAAGTTGCCTTTCTCTGTTTCTTGCCTAGATGTTGGTAGTAGCATCATAAACTGGTTCCACTGGCTGTATTCTTTCTCTTTGAGCATTTTAACTATGCTTTTTGTGCCTGAGACCGAGGAGTGTAAGAAACCTCCAAATTGACAGTCATGCAGATGTCACCATCCTCGTTGCCTGAGAGTAGAGTACATCTTTTAGATTTCGGTAGTTGTTACACAGCCAGGCATGATTAATGACGCTTTCCTGCCTAGAAAGTACTTCATATCAGCTAGTCTACTCCTAATAGCATTTTAAAGTCGCGTAGGGCTTTAAGGCAACAGCAAAAAGAAAAATGGTGAATATTGCTTTGATTTTTTTGTGATGTGAATTTAATGCTTTACAGGCATGCATTGAATTAACTCTTGTTGCTCTTGCTACTCGATGATATTGTATAAGGGCAAGATGAGAACAAAAATCAGCTTTTTTTTTTTTTTTTTCTCCTACAAAATAGTTTAGAGCTGATTGAACCATGCTAAGTATTTTTAGATGCATGCTTTGTGGACGGCGAGATTTCGTACAAACAAACGAGCACAGATTTCCCGAGCACAGACTCCATCCTGGGGATCTCACAATCAAAAACCGAGTTACTTTTAACTATCAGCTGTATGGCTGAAAACGGGACCTATCAAGTAATTTCACTGTGCAGGGGCCATTTTATTCAAAGTCATACTGAGAGCATTTTACACATGTGTAAATAAAATTGCCCCTGCACAATTGTAAGCAAATAGAAACAAAACACCAGTGTTTGATGTGCATTTATTATTATCTCTTAGCTTATAAGCTTTGTATGATATAAATCATGGTCCTGTTTTTCCTAAGTATTAAGGTTGCATACGCAGCAGTACTACAATAACCTGTCCTGGCAGCAGGGCGATAGAAATGTAGAGGCATTCCAGTTCTAGGTAGCAATGTTTAAAAACACAGACCAAATCTTTCTGTTTAGAGCTTAAGATCAATAAAACGGTTACATGGGATTTGATGTTGTAACATTCAAGCGTGGTTTTTGTTTGTTTGTTTGACCTAAGTTTCTGGTCAGTTTCTCCCGTTGCCATGATTACCACTATTCTTGCCATTACTTAACTTTTGTACGTTTAGTCTGTTCGTGTCAGTTATATACTATTTTATTCTTTTCTTGCTGTTCTGTATTTTGCTAATTAAAGCTTACATTTATTTGGTTTCATTTTAACCTGGCGCTGTGCCTTCTCCATTATTCTATCCTATTGTTCCTTCTGAATTGAGCCTGGTTTGCAGCCACAGAAATGAATTCCTCGGTAAGAAAATTGCTGCTTGCGCTTGCAATTGAGCCTGGTGCAGTAAATCACCAGAATGACTAACAAAACATGGCAATAGTGATTCAGCATTGCATGCTATCTGTGGAAGCAGTGGTGGAATTTCCTCTAGTATTATGTCCTGTGTTTCCACCGACTACTCCACCTTTGTGGCCCTGCCTTTGTCATCACCATGTGATATAAACTCTACCATAATGCCTTCATGGCTGCGTTCATCAGGCATTGCATTGTGTTACATCCTATTGTATTACATGTGGATGCCTTGTCCTTTCATATAACTTTTTATACGTTTGATATGTGTGAATGTCTTACATTATTCTAGTCCTATCCATCCTTTTTGGCTGTATCAAAAAATAAAGAGAAATGTTAAATCCATGTCCCAGTCTTTCAATTTCAGTTATGTGCTAATATAATGTATACACCCACATCGCTGGGTACACTGCACCCAACTGATACCCGTGAAGCATGTTTTCTCTCAGACCCTCAATGTGGTTCACTGCTAGAGTTTGACTGCTCTATCAGTTGTAAACAGCCATATGTTGCGCTGATAATGACGACAGCAGACCTGTGTGCGTATGCATTTAAGCGTTCTTTCCAGGAAGAACTATTCACCCCGTTCCAATCCGATGCAGCAACGAATAAGCATAAGCAAGGTACTAGACTCAACTTACCACTACCTGCCTTGTTCTAAAGCTTTTACCACTACACACAGGAGTTATTCGTGGTGTCACTGTAGTTCACAAATCCCAAAACATCCTGTCTGCTTAGAAGAACCACAGCATTTGCTTGATGAGAAGAGTGAGTCGCAGCCTGCAGAGTGGTTTTTATCAGTGTCAGATGAGGAGAGAAGTGACTGATGAAAAGAGATAGCTGAGATGACAGCTATTTGACGGGGGGGGACAGGAGGCGGTAGACATGTAAAAGAGGATGTAACACGCTGGGAAAACACAAGTCAAGAATGAGTGAAACAGAGCTTGAGGTAAGATCTCAATAACAAAGTTGGTTATGTTGTTACCAAGCTGTTTTAGGCTAATGTGTATGTTGTAACTGCTGGAAACAAGGCCGAGTCACTGTGCCTAAGAAATATAATATTTAAAGAATGTGACTTTGAAAGGGTGAAGTCTGCAGTCTCTGCAAATTAGACTTAAACTGCTCTGTGCAAAAGATTGTGCTTAAATAAATTACATGAAACTCATTAAGTTGACATACATGCCCACCTAATGAATTTCATGTCATGTGTAGCTCTTGATCACGCATTGTTACTGTTAAAAGTAGTTTTTACGTAGAAAAATAAAAATCACTTCAGCTGCGCTATTGAATGTCTACGGGTATAAGCAAGTATTTTTAAAGTTATTTTAAAACCACTTAAAATTTAGCACACATTAGCGAAAATGAGTCACTCTTCCTTGTTTTATATTTTGTTTCCAAGGGCAAAAACTTCCTTTTAATTATTTATAGTGGTCTTGAGCAATAGTTCTCCAGGCTTTCTGAAGGTCTGTCTTTGGCCATTGGCTGCTCTTTTTTTTTTTTTTACTTATTTTCATTCCAGTCCTTGTACCTGTCATTTTCAGAGCAATGCTTCTTTTTCTTTTATTTAAGTCACTTAACATTGGCCGAGAAATCACTCAAGCATAAAAGAGGCAACCTAGCAAATAGCCCATTTCCTTAATAGCCTGCTGAAAAAAACAACAAAGTATGTTCCCATTTCTATAGTTAAAGCCACAACAAATGTCAGAGAATTCACAGGGATAAAGCAGTAATTTTTCTATTAACAAGATGATTGCAGGAGGGCTATTAGACAAAGACTTGATATATATTGGCATGGTGTCCAGGGTATCCTAAAAGACTTTCTAAAACTGGACAAGCAGGTTACAAAAGATCTGACACAGCACCTGAGAGATACATCTGTCTATTTAGCTGCATCCAGAACCTGGGAGGGTTCAGCCTTCCCCTCTACTGCAACTGCTCACTCATTATCCCCACCAGATCCTGCAACAACTCGAGTCTGACCGACAGCGACTGCATATGTCATACTCTAACATCGAGCACCGAGTAAAACCAGTGTGGATGAAACATCGAAAATGGCTACTTTTCCTCTTAAGCTGCATCTTACTTGCTGGCATGGTGGGACTAATCAACCATCTGGCTCACCATTTCCACACTGGTAGGAGTTCAGAAAAACACACCAATACGAGACAATGAATTCACAATTCTGCCATTTTGTCTGACTTTTGTCTCACTCTTTCCTGCAGTTACTCCGTGTCTCTCTCCTGCCTGTCAGTGGGCTTCAGCCCGTCTCTCCACATCTGCTGATCCCTTCGCGCAACCCTGTGATTACTTTCTGTTCACATGTGGATCAGACAGACTTTTGCTGGACAGTGAAAGGCGACAAAGAAGTCATGGTTTTACTTTACATGCAGAAAACCAAAGAAAGTCTGTGCAGTCAAAGCAGGAAGACGGAGGACTAAGAGAGAATAAAACACTGAGCAGAAAAGCTGTGTTGCTGCAGTATCTCAAGAAGATTTTAGGTATGAGTCTGTATTCAGTGGGAATTTTTTTTAAATGTCCTCTCTTGTGTGTGACTCCTCATTTCATGCTACCTTAACAAATGATCTAAATAGTTTCCTTTTTTTCCGGATCTGTATGTCAGAAACAGACAGCGGGATGAATAGTTCAGCAGTGCAGAAGACTAAAGGATTCTACAATTCCTGTCTGGATACAAAATCTATAGAAACTGCTGGCGCAGACCCCTTCCTCTCACTCATAAAGAAAGTATGATACTCATATTCCAAACATAGCAAGCTCTTCAAATCACACTTAAGCTTACATTGGTTATCATATGTGCTCATAAGACTTAATTACTTAAATTACCATTATGAACAGTATCCCATTAAATTTTAAAAAACAAACAGAAACCATCACCAGTTTTTTAATGATGCCTGTTGGCCTACAGGAGGTGCTGTAACTACATGAATCACTGTCATAACCTTAGTTGAGGTCAAAAAGAAAAACAAACAGTTTAGCCGAATTGTCTCCTTTGTAGTTCTACAAGATCTAAAATGATTAGTCAATTTGTAATTTGACCAAATTTTGCAAAGTCCACCTTCTAAAATGACAGAGATTGCTTGTTTAACACTCAATATCTGCTGCCCAGAAGAATCAATCAGTTTAAAAACATCCCCTTTGGGTTCAGGAGACTCCAAACTGTTTGGTTACATTTTTTCCCCCAATTTCATCTACTAATATTGTTTCACTGTATCTTCTCCGTACACAGCTGGGAGGCTGGGCCGTATCGGGGCAGTGGAATCAGACTGATTTCAACACCACCTTGGGATTGCTAATGAGAGACTACAATACCTTTCCATTCTTCAACATCTATGTGGGCAAAGACCCTTATGAAGCAGCACGTGGGATTAACAAAAAATACATACAGGCTAGTATGAATTAAGATGATTTAGGTTTTGCTGCTCTGAGAGCTGCCAGAGCAATGTAAGCTTTGTGTTTTTGCTTTAAATCAAGTCTCCTCTTTGCCAACAGATTGATCAACCTGATTTGTTGATCCCAATTGAATGGAACAGCAAGACAGAGAAGTCTAGAGCTAAAACTGAGGTTGAGTATCCTTGTTGATTCAGGAAATGTCTTTAAATGAATACAAAAACATTTATCCATCCAACTAAGGCCTTTCCTTTTGTCCTGTCTCTTTTATCTAGACTCTACGTCCTTTCTTGGCCTCGTGTCAGCAATACCTCAACCTGCTGGGTGCCCCGAAGAGCAGCAGCTTGATCCATGTGGGCTCTTTCGTCTCTCTGTCCTCTCAGCTTGCTGTGGCATCTTCACCCCTGGACTCTCGCCTGTCCAAAGGACAGCGCTACCAGCACATGACCATCAAAGAGCTACAGGTAAAGGATTTATGTTTCTTTGTGCTGTGCTGCTCTTCTGATAGAAGCAATGTCGGTGCATACTGCAGAGACAGAAGTTTTACCTAAATCAATTACAGATGATACCATTATACTGTACGTACTATTAGTTAGTAAAACGTACCTACAAATTAACTAGAAAAACAATGACAACTATATTTTAGCAAAAATGCAAATACATAAATAGGACTGTACAGAAAGGATGCTATAGTGCATGTGTTTAGTGATATTTGGTCCACATTAACTTGAGTCAAGTTTTTGTATGTTCTAAACACCTTAATACCCTGCAGAGGTCACCAGTCCATCACTTAGCGAGCACATAGAGGCAGAGAATCATCATGCTCACACTTAAACTGAAATTAAACAATAAATACATTTAATTTAAAAAACAACAACAACACTTTGAGTACCTGTTGTCTGGATACATGTGATAACAGTATTTTTTATATGGAAATGTCCCTACAGAGACAAGCCCCTGCTATTGATTGGTTGGGCTGCCTCCAGGCTGCTTTCCATCCCCTGCCCCTCAGCGCAGATGACGATGTCCTTCTGCATAACTTACCCTACATCCTGCAGATGTCCAACACCATCATCAAATGGCAGAACAAGCCTGAACTGAGCAACAGGTACTGTAAAGTGACATAAAAATGACAAGCACATCCTTTCTCTTTTTTATGCTTATCTTTGTTGCTGGGTCATTTGTTTCCACTCAGCGCTCCCCTTCATACTTTTATGGTCCTCAATCTGCTGCACACCCTGATGCCTGCCATGGACTCCAGATTTTTTGAAACAGCAAAGAACTTTTCTATGGCTTTGGGTAACAGTGAAGAGGTTAGCCGAATATGCTACAGAGGAAAGAAAAACTGGATCTGTGAATTGATTGGTTACTGTAATATCTTTATATTTTGGCTTTCCACCAGGAAGCTCCTCGCTGGAAACACTGTGTGCTGGAAACTGAGAGAGGATTTGATTCAGTTCTCACACATCTTCTCAGTAAAGTGACAGCACAGAAGGAGGTGAGGAGACATCTTGAGACCTAATGAATTCAATAGAGAGAAAAGGTTCTGTCTGATAATCTGTCATTTAACTCTCCAATAGGCAGAGAAGATTATTCAAAGTGTTTTTCACTCCTTCAAGTCCAAACTAAATGAGTTTGAGTGGACAGATCAGACATCTCGTCAGCTTGTCATGGAAAAGGTAACGAGTGAAGAATTTGTTTTCTTTTTTTAATTTCTTCAGAAACGAACGATTTTTAAGTTTGATATTTGTTAAACGATTCTGCAGGTTGATTCTGCAATTCCAAAACTATGGACTACAAAGGAGCCCTCTAGTGAAGCCAAGCTTGACCTGCTTTTTTCGGAGGTACATCAAAAACCTCCTGGTTTAATGTCTTGATGGCATTTATCTATGTGGGACTTAAACTATATCTCACTCAGTGCTGTCAGAGAGAACTCTTTAGGATCCCAATGTCCATCTAAGTTTTAATTTGATCTGTTTGGATCTCACTTCAGGTGAAAATTCGCCACTTAATTCAGTAGCCTGTATGAGAGTCGAGCCAGCCTCCCTAGTTCTATTAGTTTTTAGTTTTATTATACCACAGAGTGACAGGTGGTGTGGAAAGGGCCCTCCACTGGAAAATAATGAGCTTACGCCCCAACATCAATGCAGTCTGCACCTGTTCGGCAACATTAGGTGGAAGATTTTTGAAGGGTGATGGATTCCCTAGATTTAATAGTGTTGGCAAAAAGGGATTGAACAAATTTGTGAATCTCTGTCCAAAAATTTGGTGATTTAGGACAGCTGCAAATCATGTGGGTCAATGTGCCCACCCCAGTCGGACATTTCCAGCATTCGGGGGTCTGTATGAGGTTCGCCCTGCATAATCTGTTGGTGACCACTAAATTCGGTGTAGTAGTTTGAACTAAGTTAGTCTTGTTCTAAGTTCCCTGGACATCTTTTTAATACTCTGTAGATTCCTGATCAGTAAGCGCTACACTAAGGTCAGTTTCCCAGGCTCGTTGCAGGGTGGTGAGCCCTTTATCCATGTGTTTTACAAGCACTGAATAATATTTAGGGACCTCACAATTTCCCTCAAAGACTTTCCCAACATAGGTGAGATAGCCTATAGTTAAAGCAGGTGTGGAGGGAGATCCAAAGATCATGAGGAGTAGATGTAGACTTAGAATAGCTGCAAATATTTCAAAAACTGTCTCTGTGGCAGCTGAAACTGTGTCCCCCGTCACATAGATCTCCAAGAACAAGAATTCCTCTCTGAACCCAAGTCTCCAAAGAAATGGAGCCTTTTTAATGCTAAATTTGGGGTTAAGCCTTATAGAGGCCTCAGTGTGGAGGTGCATTTTCTTTGTTTTCTTTGTATTATTGTAAGGTATTTACCTTACAATATAAAGCGCCTTGAGGCAACTGTTGTTGTGATTTGCTGCTATATAAATAAAACTAAATTTAATTGAATGTTTATTTATCATATAGAAAATCTGTTAATGCCGCAATAATGACATTAAACTAATGGTAAAACTGTTACCACGAATCTCAACTTTTAAATACTATGTTGACATCACTGGTTTTGGAAAATAAGGATTAAAAAGTGTAGAAATAAAGCCAAACCACTGACCTTCAAATATCTATAATTTCAGATGATAGTCAGCAACCAAAACTTCTTCTCCAACTATGTCCAGCTTCTATCCCTGCGGCAGAAGAAACGCATTGAAGTCCTGATCACCGAGCCTGAGGATATTGATATGTAAGTGTCAGCTTAAAGCTGATAGCTGCCAATAATCTGGAGTGTGCATTAATCTTTTCACTTTTCTTTTAGACTGTCTGTCACACCATTTCTCTTTGGTAAAAAGCTCCTCTTTCCCTTGGGAATGTTTGTACCTCCACTTTTCCATCCAACCTATCCTAGGTAACACATACACTCACTCAATAACTATTAAATGCCTTCCATTGTATTTTTCAAATAATTCCAGCATTGGACTTCTTCTGTAAACAGAGCCATTAATTATGGTGCAGCTGGTTTCCTTGTTGCTAAAGATATCCTCCACCTGCTTCTGCCTGACAGTAAGAGAGATTCACTTTCCTCTTCTTCATTTACTACACAAAAAATACATTTTGCTTTTGTTAGTAATATTATGTATATTTATCTCTGCAGTTTCGTCTCAAAGTAAGACCGTGAATGCTGTGGGTGAATGTGTGTGGACTCACTACCTCACAGTGTCAGAAAAGGCAGGCAGAGGTGGAGGGTTTCCGCTGTCAGCAGCACAGCAACAGGAGGTGTGGGTGCAGTATACTGCACTGCAGGTAGCGCTGCAGGTGAGGATCCATTGTCAGGCTTTAGTGTCTGTTTTTAAGGATGAGATCAAGTTTACATGTCTTCGTGTTATCTGCCTTTTTTTTCTTAGGCTTATCATCAGAATCTAATGCAACAGCCTAATGACACGTCTCTCTCAGGAATCTCATATACTCGCTTGTTCTTTAGATCCTTTTCTCAGGTGATGTACTTTCATTACTGTCTTTTCTTTTTCTGCTTTCCTCCCAGCTACACTCGAGTGTAATTCCCTGTAATGTGATTTATTTGCAGATTAACTGTGAAGCTGATCCATACCGTGACTCCATGCCTTTTAAACCCTCCTTCTTGATCACAGTCATTTGTGCCAAATATAACCTGTGTCCTACAAGCCCGCAGTGCTCCATTCAAACCAAGCAGAATTCATTACAAGCATGCTGACCAGTCTCCTCTGATTTGACATAAAAGGTGTACCTACCATAAGTAGGCTACAACCCAAAGCACATTTATGTATTTGCTTTTGTTGTAATTGTTAGGTTGTGTCTGCATGTTGTATAATTGCGCAAGCGGTTTAGTTTTGTTTGTTTTCATTTTTTGAAAACTGTTGAAACCTTGTTTCCAGCTTTGCTTTCAGTGATGAAAGTTGCCAGAAAAGGGACATTGGATTGAACAACAAAGTTCTCCTACTTAAAGATGATTTTGTTCATTTAACTTTAACCATCTTGAGTGGAAAAAGTAAAAGTTAAATTCAAAAATGGCCTCTTATTTTAAAATAAAATCATCCGAGATGAGTGGGAAAATGTATCTTTGCTCAAACTTCATATAAATAACATAAACGTGTAAAAAAAATCCATGAATTCTGAAAAATATCCCCACCTGACCCGCAGCGTATCTTCTGATTTCTGTACACTAACTTTAAAATGTAAAACAGTTCTGCAAATTGAAGTACATAATTGTATACATAAGGAATCAAAGCTAGAAGATGAACCTATCAAAATGTAGTTAGTAGAAGCCATATGCACCCATCTGTCCCACATGGTAATATGACCTGAGAAAGATGACCCAAAATTTCCTCTAGTTATTATTAGAAAACACATAAAACATCAGGATAGCAATGCTTGTTTCTCTTCAGGGGTGTCAAACATAAGGCCTGGGGGCCAGAATCAGCCCAACAAAGACTCTAATCCAGCCCATTAAATGGCTTTGGAAAATGTGAGATTTTTAACTGTATTTTAGAGCTTTTCTTCTCCCATGGCAATTCACACTACACCAAAATGATTACGTTATAAATTTATGTATTTTACACCTTTATTTCTTATCATTTAGGCCCAAAGAATCATCTAGAGAGATTTCTTTCATTTACTACAGCAGCATTTCTTTATTATGTAAGTGAGGTGTACTTTTAAAATTGCACTTTTTTCTTTTTCTTATATAAAATCATTTGACATCCCTGCTCTACATCACAGACATTAAACTAGTGCAATTTCACTTTTTAAACTAGGATTTATCCCATGATGTTGATGCTCAAAGTTGCTTACACACAAACACACACACACACACACACACACACACACACACACACACACACACAAAATATATTGAACAAAAGTTAGACTTTGGCTTCAGAATGTTACAATTGGAAGTGGGTTTAAAATTCATTTGGCTTCATTTAGGTGAGCAAACATGTGTTTTTGAGCCCTGAAATGCAGTGACTAAAAATATCTGGTTCATAGTAACAATGTTGCTGATAATCAGTGTTTGTGTTTATTGTACTTTTCCATCCAACTGCTTATCCAAGGATAGGATGGTGGGGGTGCTGGAGGCAATTCCAACTCTTATGAGATGAGAGGCAGCATATACCCTTCACAGTCTTCCAGTCCATCATAGGGCTAATATAGTTACACTCAATTCAGAATGACTAGTTAAACTGACAGGGATGTCTTTGCACTGTGGGGGGAAGCTGAGGCACCAACATTTCTGTTCCTATCATTTATTTGTCTTTATCGCCTATAGGTACATGTCATGTAATGTCTATTTTCATCAAATGCATGCACTCAAAATAAAGTAGTCAAAAAAACCTACTTATTGATACTTGAGTGGACCCATCAATTATTTTGAATAACTTCCTGACTCAGTTAAGGCTCTGGACCAGCAACTGAAGAACTGTTATTTTTCAAAATGTCACAAAATCAGCATTCCTATTTTAAACTCTGACCAATACCTGTCAGTGAAACTCAGTAGAGGAGTTTCCATCATTTCAGATTTCTTCCTTAATTATGAAATAGTGTGTAAACCTCAAAAAATGCGGAGGAAAGCCACTGTTACAAACTCCACGCAGCTGAGTGCACTGGGAAATGGTGCGAGCGAGAAGTCAGGAGAAAACACACATTTGAAGGTGATAAAACAGATAGAAAGACCTTCTAAAACTCCAGCTGGGAAAGGCCTCGGAAAAGCAGGAGCCAAACGTTTGGGCCGACTACTGAAACGAGCTATCCCTAACCAGGATGAGGCGACAGGAAAGGCGAACGCTTCTCTTCCCAGTGAGTCCCTGACGGTTCAGCTAAAGCTAAGCTAATCAGCCAACTGCTGAGGCTAGCTAAATTAATCCAAATTAAGAATTTATGTGTCTTTGATTTTAATTATTTTTAAATCTGCTTTAGATTTCAAACAATAAAAAATAATACTATGACACAGAATTTATTTCCAGGGTCTTTCCTGGTTCAAAATGGGTGGGGGGGCTATGCATTTTAGCAGCTGTTGATGAAGATGTTAAGATTTAGAGTACATAAAAGGGTCAGCTCAGTTTGGAGACAAAGTTATAGAGGCAAGGCTGAGAAGGTTTGGACATGTGCAGAGGAAGGATAGAGGATATACTGGACAAAGGATGCTGAACATTTAGCTGGTTCATAACAAAATACAACAGTGAGAATGGATGGAGACATTTGTACTATACTATAACTGGTTTGCACTGATCTGTGATTTGAATGTTATTTTCTTCATTGATTTTGCAGAGACTCCCGTCCGGCTTTTCAAGCATCAGATTCAAACAGAGGCTGGAAATGCACCCAAGACAAATTCCGCAAAGCCAACCTCGCCTCACATCTCCCAGCTCATCCTCAGTGTGGTTTCCCAGTGCAAACACAGAGGCGGCATCTCCATGGCAGAACTCAAACAGATGCTGGCAGCTGGAGGCTATGATGTGGCCAAGAACAACAGGCGAGTGAACATAGAGACCAAGAGGCTGGTTAACAACGAGACACTTGTACGAACTACAAGAAATGCATCATTCAGACTCAACCATAAGGTAATGCACCTTTAATCTTTGGTAACTGGTATTAGTTCAACTAAATGCAGCACTGCTGCGTGTAAGTTATGCATGTAGCTTATTGGCATTGTGGCTAAAAAGTGATTTTCTTGCCCGTGTGTTGCAGTATTACAGTGAGATTCTCAAAACAATTTCATGTCACATTAACTTTTACCCCCCGAAAAATAGAAGCTGACAGACATAATTCAAGTAAGGACGATCCCAGTGAAGACTCCAAAGCCAAAAGCAGAGCTGAAGCTGACTCCGAAAACAGCAACAAGCAAATCCCCCAAAGGAGCAGAGAACCAAAAGAGACGAGTATTAAAGCCAAACCAAACCAAACCAAAGAGCAAATCACACCAAACAAGGGCAACACCTCGAAAAGTTAGATCACCCAAACTAAAACCTAAGCCTCGCAGAATGGCGGTCACATCACCCAAACTAAAATGCAAGCCTCGCAGAATGGCGGTCACAGCGCACAAACTAACACGCAAAACTCGCAAAGCGGCAGCCAAATCACACAAACAAAGAAGGAAGACAACCAAAGGAAGAAAATCACCAAAACCTGCTGGCAAGAAACGCAGACCTGCAACAAACAGGGGCGCACGAGTTCGAAAGGTACCGAGGAAGGCTCAAAAGACTCGGAGACGCCGACCAAACCAAGTTCAAAATCGACATAAAAAGCAAGCAAGACGAAGGCTTCCAAAATCAAAGTTGAGATCGAGGAAAGGCACTTACTACTACCGCTAGGCTGAGTCTTCATGGTAAACAGTAATAAACAGAACCCCTTTTAGCATCCTGAAATACACATAGTTCTATGTTGTGTTTGTGTTCCCATATCATTTTTTCTTCACTTCACTGTACAGACCATAGATCGCATAAAACATGGACAGTTTTCAGATACAAGTTCTGAAAAGTGAAGCTTCAGTGGAAACTTGTCTTTCTTTTAAATGCTACTTGAATGCGATACCTGTGGTTGCAAAAATATCATGTATTGAGGTCAGAGAGACATGTGATCATTAACCATGTGATTGCCATTTTAAATGGGTGATAATGTAGGATCAAGTGAATAAGGCTTCAGTCACAAGAGCCTAGAGACAGTCTGTGGCTACCTGGCAACCACCAGTTGTGATTGAAAAATGAGTATTCCCTGGCCTATTATGAGTGGTTGTTGGAGGTTGATGGCAGTCTCTGGGACATTGATTGCTAAAGTACCCGACACACAGGCCTACAGGCTGTCAGTGATCTCCCTGGCAATCACCTGTTGTTAGGGAAAAAGGGTATATTTCCAGCATAAACCTCCTTGTGAATGCTTTGATCAGCAGCACATTTTTGCAGTTTGAATGGAAGTGATGAACTTATTGCCTTCAAAGTAAAACTTGCACCCTTTGAAATATATTGGCTGCAGCACTGAGGCTGAACTTTATTCTGAGGCAAACATTTGCCAGTTTTACTACTGCTAGACTAGTAGTTGGCAAATGCTGGCAGATAAACTAAAACTGCAGGCAACCATGGCAATCTGCTAGTAACCAGACCAAAGTGCTTTTAATGCAGCACCTTCTTTGCAACTGATTTTATCCTGGGAGAGCCGGCAACCTCGAGAAACCACTGTCAGCCAGTTGGAGAATACACGTCCCTAGCAACCGGTGATTGTATGACACCCAATATGGACTCTAAAAGCATTGTGCACATGACGTCACTTGAAAAACCTCACTAGGAGACAATTGCAAAACAGCTCTTAGACTTGACCTCTGAAGTCTTTAGAGGTCAAGTCTAATAAACTCTTGATGAGTTTATGGGCTGAGTCATGAGGCTTGGGTCATGTTGAATAAAATGTTATGTCATTTGTCAAACTGTGATCATTTCAGAAGGGAGTATTTTTCTGGTATCGTGGTTTCACAGTCAATTCTGTCTCTCATTACATTATCTTGATGCTTCGAAGCAGGACTTTATAATCAGTGGGTGACATCAAAGTAGCGATGTCCATCTTGTAGTTTATGGTTGTCTATGTGTGAAACTTTGCACAAATCAAGAGCAGTCGTTATTTAGTCACACATTTTAATGTAACTACAACAATCCATAATCAAAACTGCAATTGATACTGGTATAAAAATAACTGCCATGCTCCTGCATGGAAAAGGAACCAATGTGTCTTCCACATGGTGCTCACATGCCATCGAATACATATACAGGACAGTGTATACCAGGATAGAACATTGGGCATCAGTGGACACTCAGTCCAGTATTTCTAGTGCACTGAAATAAAGTCCATATAGTCAACTGTCTCTTTCCAGTCAGCATCAGCACTTTTCTATCCGTCACAGGATGCCCCACACCTCCTCAAAGGCAGAGCACATCTTGGCACAGGTCAGTGCTGCAGACAGGGGGTAGTTACTGATGGACACTGTCTTCTCTGTGTAGTCCACGTTAACCTAATAAGGACAGAGACATCAGTAACACACAAGGAGTATTTGACATAACTGTAACAGACTAAAAGAGTCTGTAAAAGAGAATGCCTCAATATATTTCTCACCGCTCCATGTGCGAATGCTCCAATCACCACTGCAGCTGGTCCCTCTGGTACCAAAGTCCGTGGGCACACGGCCTCTCCTGAAGAGAAGGAGGTGCTGATACGAGGGCAGCCGGGAGGTAGGTGATCAGACACTGGATTTTTAATCATCCTCAGGAGCTTCTGAGGACCATCAGCAGCCCTGACACTCAGCTTGTGCAGCAGCTGAACTAAGAAAGTAGAGAGAAGAAAGAAGAATTAGGAGAACAGTAATGGAGTGAAGGCTCACTTAAAGCCAGAACACATGGGAATAAGACTTAAGTACAATGCCTACAGCATGATCAGTATGTGTATTATCCATGCAGAAAAAATAACAGTTATAGTTTACCCATAAGGCCACAGAAACGTGTGAATGTTCTTGGGATGCGGGTCTGCGGGTTGATCTCGATTAAAGCGTTTTTCTCTGTGTGGATGTAAACCTGCAACAGCCCCGCCCTGTTCAACGGACTGTCCATCAGCATGAGCAAACACTGGAAATACACAGTTCAAAGTTAAAACCATTCATACAGCCCTTCATCACAAACATGCCACTACGCTTTATATAAGAAAACACAGACATAAAGGATAAATAAGAAAAAACACTCTAGTTAAATTTCAGACTTGATGTATTGATTTTTATTTCAATTTAATTTTACAATTTAGTTTCAGATTGCCTGCAAAGTATTTTGTTTCATTTTTCAGTTTCCTTATTAAGTGTTAGGCCAAGATATAAAAAGTTCAGGTAGGTAGGTATTACAATACAAACAAAAGGCAACTGACTCACATATCCCTGTCTCAATAAAATGCGCACAAAAGCGGCTCATGTCTGTTGTCCTACTTTTATTTTTGATAGTTTTTTTGGTTGTTTTGTTCCTAAAGTACTTCTTACACTACTTCATATTATTCTTACACTACTTAGTACTTTTTATTCATACTATACTGTTATATATGTGCACTATTCAGATTAGTGAAATATTACTGATGCAGTAGTATCAAAAGTCAGCTAATGAAACATGCTGGTTTTGTTTTTGTCTCTCAGTTACACTGTAATAGTTCCTAAGTAGTAGGATTTGAGCAGGTCCAGATGTTAGGGATGTTGAGTCAATGATACTGTATTTCTGTAACTATTAAAAAAACCCAATATGTCACAGATTATAAATATCACAGACTAAGACAAATTAATATGAATTAAGACCACAATACTGTGCATACAATAAGTACCAGAGTAAGGAGCACTAAAAAGTAATCATAAGGATCTATTTATTTCTAAAGGGGACTTTTGGAAAGCGTTAGATCCCAGAAACCATGCTACGCAAAAAAAAAAGAAAGAGAGAAAAAGATATGAATATGCTCTTTTAGCGCTTTGATTCATACTGGGGGAGGATTGCTCCCCAGATTACTTTTTAAATGCAGAAATAAAACTAAATGACAGGCTTGATGCTCAGTACTGTGCTATCAAACATGCACAGTATGTTTGATAGCACATAATTGCAATGACTTAAATGCAATGAAACTCCACTCTGGTTAACTGTGACAGACTGACAAACACAAGTGACGAATAAGGCTGTACATTATTATTGAGGAATGAGTGTTTACCTGATGTGTGATATCTGGTCTTATTTTTCCGGGATCTCTTCCACTTTTGATGATCATATTTTTGTGTTGGTCGCAATTTAACAGCTCAAATGTTTTCCCGACCTGAAATATGAAAAACAAGCCAAAAGCATGTATTAACTCGCCTTAAGTTAAGTTATTATTAAGCATCGTTGTTGGTGTCACTTCCACTAAAAACGGGTAGGGGTTGCATCACAACAACGCGCAAAGACAGCTCCATAGCGCCTTACCTTCACCGTCTCTAACGACGCTCCCTCCAGAATAACCACCAGCCTCCTCTCCGCCATGCGGTCGTGCAGGCTGCGGAGATGTTTGGCTGGTTTAGGCTCATATTCGTCCAAATGTTCAAGACCACGCTTCTTCCCATTACCCGCCGCCATGATGCCTTCCTCTGGACTGTCGCAGGAAGTTCACGTCACTGCAGAGGTGCGCGTTCACAGGTGAGTGTATTGCACATAAAAATTTCATTTGTGGGGTTTTTATGAAGGTAACTAGATTTTGAATATGTAATTATTTGGTAAAAAATCAGTCAGTTTTATCTTAATAAAATAAAACGTGTTTCCTCAGCGCCCTCGTTCTGCGCGCGCCACCCTTTCGTCACTATTGTGCGCCGGATGTCACGCTACAACGTGTTGAAGGAAATTTCACGTGTAGAAATTTTCGTCCTGCATCGCTCCACAATCACACTATAATTAGTGTCTGCGGACCTTAAAGTATCCGGTTTATTGGTGAGTATTTGAAGAATCGATGCTGCGATTCGCGCTGCAGCTAAAGAGCGGTTCAGTGGCGATAAGCTTTGAGTTGTAAGGGTATACTTTTTAAAACTGTGCGGTCAGGTAATGGCTGTGAAACTGGTCACAAGTTTTTAACGAGGCTGTTTGATAACAGTCTGATCATACATTAATATTTAAACAGTTTAATCCCCAGCAGATGAAGTGGGAGAATTTGTAATAAACGATTTATCATTTGTTATAACCAAACATATTTATTACTGTTTCAACAGTAAAGAGACCCTCTCTGTAACACTACATAATTTAATCACTGCTTATAATTATAAAGAGCATTGGTTGTGTTGGAGCTGAATTTATTGTACTGATGTTGGACGGTTTTCTTTCCCGCAGATCTCCATCCAAAACAGTTTTACTTTTTTTCTTCAATGACGCTCCTCTCTTTCAAATATACTGTATTTTTGGTTTTGTCTTAGGGTTTTAAAACACTCTTGCTGTGTTTTCTTTTTCAGACTGTCTGTGTAGAAGGAAATCATGGGTCGGAAGTTGGATCCCTCCAAGAAGTTGAAGAAAGGTCCGGGTAAAAAAACCCGGAAGCAGCAGGGAGCAGAGACAGAGTTGGCCAAGTTTATAACTGATGGTAACTATCCCTTTCCAAGTCAAAAGTTTCTGTTTTGGAGGTTTAGTAAAACACGCTGTCAACATTGTGTTATTTTTTATATTTAATCTTTGCAGAGGACACTGGATCAAAACGTCTCTCAAGTAGAGCCAGAAAAAGGTAAGAGGTGGACTGAGGATGTAACATGACATAAAGCAAATGTGTTTACAAGCTCCTAATTCATGTTAAAATGTTTCAGAGCTGCAAAGAGAATCCAGAGTTTGAAAAAGCCCAAAGATGTTGCTGAGGAAAAGCCTAAGAAAGGTAAACAA
Source organism: Mchenga conophoros (assembly GCF_057382185.1). Taxonomy (NCBI): domain Eukaryota; kingdom Metazoa; phylum Chordata; class Actinopteri; order Cichliformes; family Cichlidae; genus Mchenga; species Mchenga conophoros. Next base: position 25,046,532 of record NC_140536.1, on the reverse strand, counting down.
TTAACTTTTGCTCAGTCTGGTCAACGCATGATTTAAATATTTGCCCAGATGCAAGCATGAGATTGTTGTTTTGATGGACCATCCTTCTCCAGTATCATTACAGCTATGTAAGCAGTTGTTTATTATTGATTATCAAGGGCAATTATGGGAATATCAGCAAGGGATAATGGTCCAAGGTGAACAGCCAGACTAAATGTGATTCATAAGCCTTCTATGGAAAAACAAGGATTGAAACATTTTACTTCACCCGGATTGAGGTTTCCGCGGCTCGTTGGCAGCATCTGCTGTTCATCCTCTTGGGTCTCACCACCTGAAGGAGGGGCCCAAGGGGTTCAGTGCTATGTCGATCAGGAGGTGGCCTTGTTAGTCTAATCCCAAGTTACTGAAACTGGTTTGTTAACCTCAGAATTTTGTTTATGAGTGAAGGGAGACAGGAGCAGGAGACTAGCAGAAGTATTGGTGCGTTAGCAGTTATGCAGCTCCTGTACTGGTTTACTGTTGTGTGAGCTTTGGGTAGTGACTGAAAGAATAAGATTGGTGATATAACCAGCAGAAATGAACTCCTTTTGAAGGCTGTCTGGACTCATCCTTAAAGTTCACGGTGAGGAGGTTGGTCATTCAGGAGGGGTTTTGAGTGGAGCCATTATTCCTGCACATGGAAAAAAGCTAGTTGAAGTGGTTAGGGCATCTCACCAGAAAGACTCTTTGGCACCTCCTAAGTGAGTTGTTTCAAGCCCGTTCCACTGGGTAGAGGTCCTGGAGCTATCCAGAGGCTTTTGAGCTTGCATCTCTCGGCTGGCTTGCTAACAGCTTGGTCCAGTCGTCAGTCCACTCACAATCCTGATAGGAAAACCGAAAGGGAATGGAGGGAGGGATGGATGGATATTGATTATTAATGCATCTTGTATGTGTCATGATTTCAGCAAGGAAATAAATGAATAAATACACATATATTTACAGTTTTGTCTTTCTTTCTTTCTCCCTAAAGGGTTCACAGATGAGAACAGCAAATGGTTGAAACCGTCAAAGAGGAAGCGCAAGATTGATGAACAAGAAAGTGAGGATGACAGTGATGAACACTGGGAAGAAGAAGATGATGATGAGGAGGAGGAAGAGGAAGAAAAGGTTGTAGAAAAGAAGGGAGGCAAAGACCAGCAGAAGAAGGGTGTAAAAGGAGTGAAAAAAGAGGCCGATGATGAAGACGATGATGATGGCGATGATGATGATGATGAAGGCGATGATGATGATGATGATGATGATGAAGGCGATGATGATGATGATGATGATGACATGGTTGATGACTATGGTGTTCAGGATGACAGCGATGAAGCAGCAGAAGATGACAGTGATGGAGAGGATGTATGTGCTCTTTCTAACCTTTTTTACCCTTTTTAATTTTTTTATTTTTTTTTAGTTTTATTCAGAAGCTGAAACGAAATATTCTTCCAGCCTGGAAATGTGAAGTTTGAAGCCTCATTTTATTAGAAAATTTTCACTTATGAGCTACAAAATCGGGAGAGTATTCTGTTTTCAGTGGCACTAGGCCTTATTACAGTTACATTTTTTAAGAGAACATTGTAGCAGAGGCTGGTTAACTTAGAGCTGTTTTTTTTTTTTTTTCTACCTCCAGCTTCTTCCCATTGAACGTGCAGCCAAGAAAGAAAAAAAGCAGAAAAAGTCCAAGGCTCCTGATAGTGATGAAGATGACGATGATGAAGAGGAGGAGGATGATGACGAGGAGGAGGAGGAACAGGAATCTGATGCTGACATGGATGAAGAAGATGAACTAAAAACAAACATTGACGAAGAAGATAAATTCAGGCTTCCTAAACCAGAGGAGGGTGAGTTTCAGTGAAGTTTTTGTCTTTTAGAGCAGCAAATGTGCAAAAAGAAATTCTCTGATTTTCTACAAACAATCAAAACGTATTTTTTTGGTCCACATTTTCTAGGACTTCTGCCTCTAGACCTGAAGGCAATCTATCAGCGGATAAAGGACAACATTGACCTCCTGTGCAATTTCTCAACAAAAAGAGAGGAGGGGAAAGACCGAGCAGACTACATCTCACTTCTGAAAAAAGATCTCTGCACCTATTACAGCTACAACGAGTTCCTCATTGAAAAATTTATGGACCTATTCCCTCTTTCAGAGGTGTGTTTTCTTCCGTGCATGGTTTTGGTTTGTTTTTTTTGGGTTTGTTTGTATGTTTTTTCATTAAATCCTGATTTAAAAGAATTCATGGATGCATTGATTTAAACATGCAAGGTCTAGCTGAGAATATCTATTTGACTCCAAACATTATATTTTCTTTCTGCCTTACAGCTGGTTGATTTCCTCGAGGCCAATGAAATTCATAGACCTGTCACTATTCGAACCAATACACTGAAAACAAGGAGGCGGGACCTTGCACAGGTAGGTGCCTGATCTTAAGAGACATGGACAAAATTGGCATTTAGAATGTTTGTCATGTGTGTCATGACTGTTAGCTATTTGGTAGTTTATTGCTTTAAAGATTGTATCTGTTGTGATATAGAATTGTTTTTGTTGAACAAAAATTTGGCAGCCAGGATGAAGAATTCTGTACTTAGGTTAGCATTTTCAGAAGAAGATCTATAGAATATTACATATATATTATATGTATTAATGGATTTACTGTTGATTATGGAGTTAAGAAGCAAAGTCTCACAAGCCTAAAAAGCAGTCATTGACATCTGCCAATGTGATGCATCCCCTGCCTGGTTGATACTTGGTTGCTGGATGTTGGTTGCTAGGTTAAAATCTGTTGCACAGAGGGAGCGGTGCCATAGGCCTCCTATTGAGGGCTGTGGTCACCCTTATTGTGGGAGGGGCCAACTTCTCAAACACTCACCAAGTTGTCATAAAAGGAAAAACTACTTAAATGACAGGAGGAAACTCAAGTCTTTACATATTGAATTCACTTGTTTGTGCTTTTCCTTGTTTAGGCTTTAATCAACAGAGGAGTGAACCTTGATCCACTGGGGAAATGGTCTAAAGTGGGGTTGGTTATCTATGACTCCTCAGTACCTATAGGTAGGTTTCAAAAGTTATGTAAGTGACCAACTTAAGCAATTAAGGATGCTGAGTGTGACTGCAGCTTCTTTACATGTTAACTAGGTGCAACTCCGGAGTATCTGGCCGGTCATTACATGCTCCAAGGAGCCTCCAGCTTTCTGCCAGTCATGGCGCTGTCTCCACAGGAGGGAGAGTTGGTATTAGACATGAGCTCAGCTCCAGGAGGAAAGACTACCTATATTGGTAAGATGTATTGCCTTTATTGCAAATTATGTTGTCATTTCACCCTTAAAAATAGTGGAGTCCTTATGCAGATGTTCTCACCCTTAGCTCAGCTGATGAGAAACACGGGGGTAATAGTGGCTAATGATGCCAATGCTGAAAGACTGAAGAGTGTGGTGGGAAACATCCACCGTCTGGGGGTCACCAACACTGTGGTCTGCAACTATGACGGCAGAGAGTTCCCAAAGGTATCCTGTCTAAATGTGTAGATCACCAATATCTGTGGGGTTAAGCCTTATTACAGTTCCAATGTTTTGACCTGTTGGAATTCTGCTTTAAGGTCATGGGTGGCTTTGATAGAGTGCTGCTTGATGCACCCTGCTCAGGCACAGGCGTCATTGCTAAAGATCCAGCTGTGAAGACGAGCAAGGTAAAAACCAAGAAAGAAACTTTTTCTGTCTTTATATACACACACGTCTGTTTGCTTTAAGTAGTGTGCTAATACTTGTTTCTTTTTGCCCTTCTGTTCACTGACAGGATGAGGTGGATATCAATCGTTGTGCTCACTTGCAGAAAGAATTGATTCTGTCTGCCATCGACTCGGTCAATGCTGATTCCCCATCGGGAGGATATCTGGTCTACTGCACGTGTTCAATAACTGTATGTGGAAACTCTGAATTTCTACCAAATTTATGTACAAACATAGTAAATATCAGACGAGCTTGGTAAGTGATTGCATTTTTTTCAACTAGGTGGAGGAGAATGAATGGGTGGTGGACTACGCTTTAAAGAAAAGAAACGTCAAATTAGTTCCCACAGGACTCGACTTTGGCAAGGAAGGCTTCACCAAGTAAGTTGGATAACCAGTGTTATTATTTTAGGAGCAAGTAAGAAATTGAATAAAACATGAATATTTTCCTTCTTTTAGTTTCAAAAAGTTCAGGTTCCATCCAACTCTGCGACTCACGCGACGATTTTACTCTCACTCCCACAACATGGATGGATTCTTTGTGGCCAAGCTGAAGAAGTTCTCCAACATTATTCCAACTGCACCACCAGGGAATGGTAAGAGTTTTTGTCATAGCTTCATGCCTACGTTTATCATGATATTTTCCCTTTCATCACTAAGTAACATCTGTCTTTGTTGTTGTTGTTGTAGAAGATGAGAAGGCAGAGGCTCCTGAGACGACAGCGGCCACAGAAGCTCCTGAAGAGAAAAGGTCCAAGAGCGACAAGACAAAGAAGACTGTCCTCAACAAGGCAGGCGGCCTGAAGCAAGAAAACAAAGCCAATGGAACAGCAGTCACGAAAAAAGCAATCATCAACTCACAAGGCAAAAAGGAGTTGCATACTGGACCAAAAAAGGCAAAAGTCGCCAAGATGGATGGAGAAACTGTGAAGGGCACAGAAGCCAAGAAGGCAACAGATGATGGTAAAGCATCAAAAGCTGACATAAAGGAAGGAAGCAGGTTTGAGAAAAAGCAGGCCACAAAGAGGAAAACACCCATGAAGGCCAAGAACAGAATGGGGAAGAATAAATTCAACAAGTTGAAGCACATGTTGCAAAAACAATAAACAAAAGTGACAGTGTGTTAAATGCATGTTTGGATTATATTAAAGCTTTGTTACACACCTGGATCCACCTCTGTCTGATGAAGCTGCTCTGTTTGTGCAGCAATTGTGTCAAACGTGATTGTAACATGGCTGCGTGCTGATGATTGGACTCACAAACAATGCCCCTACTAAAGCTGGAGCTTTCTTTTTTTTTATTTCTGTATACAGATTCAATGCTTTCCATAATCCTGTGAGAAATAAATCTTTTAAGAACATTTAATACTGACCTATGAATCATTCACACACAAAAGAGGCACCTAACTCAAAGGATGAAACAGTGTTGTGTCCAAACATATCAGATTATTCTCAAAAAGCTTGTAGTTAAAAACTTCTTTTAGTGCAGTGTGTCCTTAAAAAAAATTAGAGGAAATTGGACAAATGGAGGAGTGGTGGGTATAAAAAAAAATCTACTGCAGATGAACAGTGTTTAAAAGTAATTTTCTTAAAAAACTAACAAATCCAGCAAAGACTTGACTTGGGACCTGAGAGGTCCTTCTGAATCCATCTGTTTGCTGAAGGGGCATCAGAAGTCTCAGCAGTTCTCGACGGCCACCGTTCCATTGTCTAAAGAAGGGAAATGGGGAAAAAGCTGAGGTATGCCAAATTAGACAAGAACTGGACTGAAAATCAGTGGAAACCGGTCTTACAGACTCACAAATCCAAATTTGAAATTTTTGGTTCAGATCATCACCACTTATGTTTACATGTGTTCCAGTAAATTGCTGCATCTATTTCACATTTTCAGAAAATATAAAGAAATTTCCTGTAATATGTGTTGTAATTTCACAAGGTTGTTTCATTTATTTATTTTCATTCAGTCACCTAAAGACGTTTATTTTTTTATTCTTTAGTTGAGATTAAGGCAAGGCAAGGCAAGGCAAGTTTATTTGTATAGCACAATTCAACAACAAGGTGATTCAAAGTGCTTTACAGAGACATTAGAAACAAGAACAAATAAAAAGCATGATTTAAAATTGAATAAAACAAGCAAATAAACTAACTAACTAATTAACAAACAAACAAACAAACAAACAACAGTATATAAAATCAAAACAGATAAAATCAGAACAGTAGATAAAATCAGTAGTTAAATGTAAGTTTTGAAATTTAAGCTTAAAGTGTGGATTTGGTGCTTTATTCAAATGCAGCTGAGAACAGGTGAGTCTTCAACCTGGATTTAAATAAACTGAGTGTTTCAGCTGATCTGAGGCTTTCTGGGAGTTTGTTCCAGATATAAGGAGCATAAAAGCTGAATGCAGCTTCTCCGTGTCTGGTTCTGACTCTGGGAACTGATAAAAGACCGGATCCAGATGACCTGAGGGATCTGGATGGTTCATACTGGGTCAGGAGGTCATTGATGTATTTTGGTCCTAAACCATTCAGAGCTTTATAGGCCAGCATCAGAACTTTAAAGTCTATCCTCTGACGGACAGGCAGCCAGTGTAAGGACCTCAGAGCTGGACTGATGTGGTCCACTTTTTTGGTCTTAGTGAGGACTCGAGCAGCAGAGTTCTGAATGAGCTGTAGTTGTCTGACTGATTTTTTAGGTAGACCTGTAAAGATGCTGTTACAGTAATCAAGCCTACTAAAGATGAATGCATGGACTAGTTTTTCCAGGTCCTGTTGAGACATCAGATCTTTTATCCTTGATATATTCTTGAGGTGATAGTAAGCTGACTTTGTTATTGTCTTAATGTGTTTTTCTAAGTTTAGGTCTGCATCCATCACTACACCCAAATTTCTCGCCTGGTTTGTGGTTTTTAGATGTATAGATTGAAGTTCTCTGGTGACCTGTAATCGTTTTTCTTTGGCGCCAAAGACTATTACCTCAGTTTTGTTTTTGTTTAGCTGGAGAAAATTGTGGCACAACCAGTCATTGATTTCCTCAATGCATTTACCAAGAGCCTGTACAGGGCCTCGGTCTCCTGGTGACATTGTGATATATATTTGTGTGTCATCTGCATAGCTGTGATAGTTTATTTTGTTGTTCTTTATAATCTGTGCCAGTGGGAGCATGTAGATGTTAAACAGAAGGGGTCCCAAGATGGAACCTTGGGGAACTCCACATGTGATACTTGTCTGCTCAGATGTGAAGTTACCTATTGATACAAAGTATTTCCTGTTTTCTACGTATGTTTTGAACCAGTTTAGTACAGTTCCTGAAAGACCTGTCCAGTTCTCCAGTCGTTTGAGTAATATGTTGTGGTCAACTGTATCAAATGCTGCACTGAGATCCAGTAAAACTAGGACTGACATTTTTCCACTGTCTGTATTCAGACATATGTCATTAAACACTTTGGTCAGAGCGGTTTCAGTGCTGTGGTTCTGTCTAAAACCTGACTGGAAGGCATCGTAGCAGTTATTCTGTTTTAAGAAGTAACTGAGCTGTTGAGAAACTGCTTTTTCAATGATCTTACTTAAAAACGGGAGATTTGAGATCGGCCTGTAGTTGTTCATTTGTGTCTTGTCAAGATTGTCCTTGTTCAGTATAGGTTTTATTACAGCAGTTTTTAGTGATTCTGGAAACACACCTGATAATAAAGAAAAGTTGACGATCTGTAACAGGTCTGACTCTAAAGTCTTTGAGACCTTTTTGAAAAAACTTGTTGGCAGGACATCTAAACAGCAGGAGGAGGAGTTCAGTTGACCTAAGATGTCCTCCAGGTCTTTGCTGTTAATAGGTTGAAACTGTTTCATGGTGTTTAAACAGTTTTTTGGTGGACACAGTACATATCCTGGATCTGCTGTTGATGTACCAATTGCTTGTCTAATTTTTTGGATTTTTTCAGTGAAGAATTTGGCAAAGTCATTGCAGGCCATGGTCGAATGAAGTTCAGCTGCCACTGACACAGGAGGGTTTGTTAGCCTGTCAACTGTAGAAAATAAGACCCGAGCATTATGGCTGTTTTTAGTGATGATGTCAGAGAAGTAGGACCTCCTTGCATTCCTCAGTTGTAAATTATAATTGTGAAGTTTCTCTTTATAAATGTCATAATGAACCTGGAGGTTTGTTTTTCTCCATCTGCGCTCAGCTTTCCTACACTCTCTTTTTTCATTTTTCACCAGTGTGGAGTTTCTCCATGGAGACTTTTTCCTTCCAGAGATAACCTTCACCTTAATGGGAGCAATAGTGTCCATTACATTTAACATGTTAGCATTGAAGCTATTGACGAGCTCATTGACTGACCCTCTGGGCAGGTCAGGTGTTAATGGGAAGACCTGGTTAAAAATTGCACTACTGTGTTCAGTTATACACCGTTTTGTGATCACTGTTGTTGAGATATTTGTGTGGGCTGAGATTTTACTTTCAAAGAAAACACAGTAATGATCAGACAGGCCCACATCAGACACAGTAACCTTTGAAATGCTCAGGCCTTTGGAGATCAGTAGGTCAAGAGTGTGTCCTCTATTATGTGTGGCCTCTGTTACATGCTGAGTCAGCCCAAAGTTGCCCAGAGTGTTACTCAGGTCTTTAGTCCCTTTGTCCTGAGGGTTGTCCACATGAATGTTAAAATCCCCAGCAATAATTACACAGTCAAAATCAACACAGATCACAGACAGCAGTTCACTGAGGTCATTAAAAAAGTCTGTGCAGTATTTGGGAGGCCTGTAACTATAATATAGATTAACTATAATAACCTTGATAAAAATACAAAAGACCATCTCTAAACGGAGTACATCTTGGACGCTCTTGCATACCTGTTATTGTTTATTACCTGTATGATAATTTGAGTATTACACCTGTAATTGGCCGTACTTTGGATGGCAGTTGATTCTTCCTTCGGTGTTGGGTGCGCTCTGGAGATAACCAATCAGATCAGCTCTATCTCGGTCCGGAAGCTGTGTTGTTTACATTTTCCAAGATGGCGGCGGGAATGTATTTGGAGCATTATTTGGACAGTAAGTGAATTTGCATGTGTTTCTGACGCATTGAAAAACATTCTTAGTCGTTTTATAGTTTAATTTCTTTGTGTAGTGTATCTCCTGATCAGCTTCAGCGCGGAAGGGAATGTTCTAACGGTTTCCTAACGGTTAGCGGTTTAGGCTCAGTCTATTTGCTGGAATAGCGCGTCGCAAGGGAGCAAAGAAAGGCTCGCAAGCATCCTGTATTGTATTGCCACTACTGGCACAAGTTAAATGCAGTTAGCATTCATAGTCAGCTGTATTTGTGCCACTTGTTGTTTAATGGGGTGCTTGAGAATTTTAAAGCTTAACCGAAAAAGCATCACTTCAGACATTAGATTGAGCTAGCCAGTGTTGTTATTTCATTGTTTCGTGTTGATGTCTTAAAAATCTTTGTTCTCCTGCCTTCCTGCCACACCAGGCATAGAAAACCTGCCCTTCGAGTTGCAGAGGAACTTTAATTTGATGAGGGATCTAGATCAACGCACAGAGGGTAAGCTCAGTGAACACGGATCTTCATTAACCCACAAAACACGGTCCTTAAATGGAGGTAAATGGGTTACCCCCACACAGGGACCCCAACGAAAGTCCGAGGAATCATTAGATTACTAACGAAAAAAAGCCCCTAATTATTATTATTATTATTATTATTATTATTTGTCTTGTTCTTCTTTAACACTTGGATGTATTTTTATTTAGTGCTCTTACATTGACACAGCTCGAACCCTATCTTAATGTGTGATGAGGAGTCACATAATAACATTTTTAAGTCATCTTTATTTAAATATTATTTTTAAACCCCAAAACAAATAAATGATCAAAATAAAATAAATAAAAATAATATTAATAATAATAACAATAATAATTATACAGAGTGAAAACAATTAGGTGTGTTATTATGTATTTATATGTGCTAAGCAAAAACATTTTTAAAGGTTTGGTTGTGGTTAGTGCTGTCTACTTACAGCAAGTAGGTCCTGGGTTTAAATCCAGTTGAAGTCCTTCTGCCTGAAGTTTACATGTTCTCCTCGTACTTGTATGGGTTCTCTCCGGGTGCTTTGACGTCTTCCCACAGTTCAAAGACATGCATGGAGTTAGATTAATTGGTGATTCTAAATTTGTTGTCCGTCTGTCAGTGTTGTGCTGGGTGTATCCTGCTTTTGGCAGCTGGGATAGGCTCAAGCCACCCCAGCAACCAGAAACAGATAAGGAGAAGAAGATGAATGTATAGAACCCAAAAGTTTATTAACATTTTTGAAGCCTTAAGATCATAATTTACTGTTTTAGGTTGCTGGTTTTATGCTTGTTAAATAAGAAAACTGAATATCCAATTGTGTTATTTTCAAAAACATTTTGACATATTTGTGTGAGGTATTAAAATTATCTTTGTAATTACAGACAGCGTTGTTTAGAAGTTCTTCTCATCTTTTTTTTTTTTTTTATTTTATTTTTTTTTGTTTAGATCTTAAAGGCCAGATAGACTCTCTGGCTAAAGAATACACTGCCAATGCCCGGACTCTCTCCTCTGAGCAAAAGCTGTCCATACTGAGGCAGATCCAGCAGTCATACAGTAAATGCAAGGAGTTTGGAGATGACAAGGTGCAGCTGGCCATGCAGACCTATGAAATGGTTGGTATCTTAGAAAATAAACATATTTTAGATACATGTTTATTGGGAGAAAATAACTTGAAAAATACACTGCCCTGTATTTAAGTAAGCATGGCCTGAATTTTGTGTAGGTGGATAAACACATCAGACGTCTGGACACGGATCTGGCTCGGTTTGAGGCTGACCTGAAGGAAAAGCAAATCGAGAGCACAGACTATGATTCCACCTCTAGTAAGGGGAAGAAAGGTGGGTTAACACTGTATTTGCCCACAGTTATGTGCTCAGTTAAGTAAATCCAAACTCAATATAATGCGTGTCTTGCATGCTTTTGTAATCCCAGGAGATTCCAGGCAAAAGGAGAAGAAGGCAGCTAAAACGAGGTCTAAAGTGAAGAGTTCAGATGAAGACAGCAGTCCTAAGAGTGCACAGAAGAAAGTGAAACTCCTTCAGCCGTACGTTGTGCATTGTTTTGCTTTTGATGGTCTCGTCATTGTTGTTTTTTTTTCCTTTTAAGTTAGTGTCATACTCTTTTTCTCACATACAACATTTTTTAATCATCAGAGGAGAATTCAACAGCCCTTCTTCCAACTTTGGGAACGTGCACCCATCCGATGTGCTGGATATGCCAGTGGACCCCAACGAGCCCACCTACTGCCTATGTCATCAGGTCTCCTATGGCGAGATGATCGGCTGTGACAACACTGATGTGAGTTTTGTATTAAAATGCCCTCTTACAGTCAATCAGAGGACACATGAGATTGGTATGGACATTTACATTTAATGTTGATGAATGTGTGTTGTCGTTTGTACAGTGAACCTGCTTAGAAAATTATAAAATTTGAAAGGGTACATGGTTTAGAGCACAAGTAATGATTCAGTAAAAGGACTAGATGTTATAGTCCCTGATAATGCATTTCTTTGAATGGAGAGAATCTTGAGGAAAGGCAGCCCAGGAACTTTACCAGCAACACATATCGTTGTGTGCCTCAACTTTTTTGTATTGTATTGTATCTTTATTTCAGACATATACAGAAAAAAAAAACTTTCGGTCTTTTACCCAAGCAAATCTGCAATTTTTTGGTAGATTAGAGATTTGATCTAGATTATCATATTAAGATTTGGGACACATCGTCAGTAGTGGACCTTGGATTCATCAGGTGTTTCGCCCATTATCACTAGACACCCTCGTCCAATGAGGGCCTACCAGGGTTGCTCAGGCCACGGAGTGTGTCACTAGTTTATGTTAAATTGTTATTTCTCTTCTTCTTTCTTCTGTTTAGTTTTCTACAGTTTATTTTCTCCTATCTATTCACTACAACTGAGAAATAATACTTACCTCTTTAGCATTTATGGAGCCTCACTTCTTCAAAGGGATAGAAAAGGTGATAGAGAGAAGTAAGAGAAAAGGGATAAGATAGGAGAGAGGAGAGCCGGAAGGGGGGCGCACGATCTGGCTTCCCACACCTCCCTGCCGGATCGGGCTGTACGCTCTTCCTCCCTACTGCCTCCTAGAAAAGGGAAGAAGAGCGGAATATTTTCTTTTCTCTCACAGTTAGCTGGACTGCCTTTGCTGCCCAAGTGAAGTCAGCCCTTTTTAACTGGTCCTCTCAGCAGTGTTAGCTAATTCTCTTATAGCCTGTCGTTGTGCCTGTCTGATCCCAATCTCTCTAAGCAGTTTTGCTGTTGTACTGGCAACAAAGCCCCTGCACCCCAATTCCACCGGGCGCACCTTGATCTTCCAACTTCTGTCCTCTGCTTCAGCTGCCAAGTTGGCATACTGCAGCTTCTTACGCTCAAATGCTTCCTCGATTGCTTCCTCCCATGGTACCGTCAGCTCAATGACGTACGCAAGTTTTTGGGAGTTAGACCAAACGATAATGTCTGGTCGCAGAGCACAACCAAATCAATTTTATAACCCACTTCAAGTGTCATAATATAAAGGCAAATCATACAGAGTAACAGAAACAAGAACTGGTGTTCTGAACGCTTTATATATTTTCTGGTGTTTTCTGGCTCTTTTCACTGGAGAAAAGAGCATTTCTGTGTAAACACACAAAGGAGGCTGGACCACAGAGAGTCTTGGGATGCTTTCTTTGCAGTTGCTTCATTTAGCTTGTGACAGTTGTCTTTTGGCATAAGTTGAAATGTCCCTTTTTATTGTCTTTACTGAACTTGAGAGGGAGATGTCCGGTTGTTTGGGTTCAATGTGCTGTCCTTATCCACATATCCACTGATCCCATTTTGTTTGGCAATAACAAAATTAAATATATTAATGATTGCCCACTTTTATTTGAGTTTTGTTCTGCTGTTTCAATACGAACCAAATTAAAAGAGGTTTGGTTATAGTGAAATACTCACACACATCCCTCTGATGTCCTCGGAACCACCAAACACAGGGAAACAGTTTTGTTTTTTTTCATTTAGTGCTTATGGTCGGTATATTTTTAACTTGGCGGCAGTTACATGTGTTTGTTTTAACCAGTTACAGTATGTCAGGGTTCGTACGGGTGCTTGAAATCCTTGAAAATGCTTGAATTTTAATGTTGTCTTTTCAAGGTTTGAAAAGTGCTTGAATTTCAGATGTGGTGCTTAAAAGTGCTTGAAAGTGTAACTGTATTTCATTCACCACAAATAACTATCTGATTGAACAGTTTTCTTATCAGATAGAGAAATAAAATGAGTCGCAAAATGTAGAGGCAAAATTTCCCCGCCTGGCTGCCTTGTGTCTGTTTCAATATGTGACCCCGCCCCTCCCTCGGACAGTCGGGGATGTGTGCGCTAACATACCTGTTGGTCGTTGTTTTAATAAGTGTTTGATGGAAAACAACAATGGCGGAGTTTGCGCTCTCCAGTCGCATGATAGGTGAGTCCTAGTAAATAATTTTCCAGTACGTGTACGTTACACATGCTATTTTTAAAAAATTATGATTATTATTTTGCTAGCTATCAAACTCGCTGGAGAAATGATTGAAACGCACTGAGTGTGATGCAGTATGGCAGCGCTATTATGGAATATGCTGTGAACTTAGCTAACATTACTTAGCAGTCATATGAGTTAATTTACTCAAGTGAAAGCTTTAAACATTAGCCTGATACATAACTAGCTAACTTGGCTTTCTGGTTAACCCTCTGGGGTCGACAGACCCAGAGTCTCCATTTCAACTTGGGTCGAACGTGCGGACTTCAAACTATATACCAGTGTTTAAATTGTGTTGATAGGCCACGTAAAACCGATGTTTTTTGTTTTTAATAAAACAGTGGCGTTTACTCCAGGAAGAAACGGTAAAAACGGCCTTTTCTAAGGAGAGCGCTAGCAAACACGCTTTGATTGTGAGTGAAAAACAACAGTCATTGGTGAAAAAAGAAAAAACACTCCTTCCCTATTGGTGGAAAAATGTACCACGTTGACCAATCAAAAAAAATGATATGGCAACATGTGGCATTTGGTTGTTTGGGAAGAGAGGGAAGTTTTAGGAGTGAGCGAAAGAGAGAGAGAGAGACAGTTTTGATACATGAGAAATTTGTGAGGTTTACCGTGTTTGGAGTCTCATGTTAGTGTGTTGTCTTGTGTAGTTAGTGTGTAGTGTAGTCGTTGTTTTGTTTTGTGTGTCAGTTCTACTAGTAAATGTGACAGTAGCTGCAAAAAAGCCACCAAAGGCAGATTGCAGTGTAAACGCTGTGTGACACACCTGCTGTCAGACCTGCAGGTTTATCCCTGTACTGTTCTCATCTGTGTTATAGTGGACACAAACTATTTTTTGGAGTTGCATAAATAATTTTTGTGCCTTCTTATTTGATGCAGAACACCTGATTGTTCTGTAAATAGTTTGAAATGGTTATATAAAAAACATCTCAGCCTTGGCTGCATTTTTAGGTAAATAGTACCATATAACTTTTTTGTTTGCAAAACCTGTGCATATTTTTAAAAATTTACAATTTCTATTTGCATTTCAAGTTATGAAAATGATTCGTTAAACATGCCTGTGGTTTTTGCAGTCAAAAATATCACTTTCTACTCGTATTTTAAATTTTGTCTGAATTTAGATAAATTGTGCTGATACAGTTTGTCAAAATGAGAAAATAACAGATTGGCAAGATAAACAGTTTTTAAAGTTGAAATATAGAGGCCAAATCAAAAGTAGTCAAAAACGGCCAATTATACCCTGGACCCCAGCTTTTTGGAGTATTTGAAATAATGGTAATATGAAGGACCGATCCAATGGTCACAAAGAATAGCCACTTGTTTCTGTGCCATCAGTTCCCCGGCTTTCATTCAAAATGTGTTTATCTTCAGCACCTGCACATTAAACTACTTAAAACTCATACATGTCTTCAAGCTCACACCGAGACCTGTGGGGCACAATCAGCCACTGAGACAGTACACACATTTATATGTGTATTTGTATATGAATATTTCATACTTTAAGGCTGCCTGTTTATTTAAGGGAGATGAACAAAATACATTGGAATTGTACATAATAATATCACAGATGATAAATTCAATAGATTTTAAGTAGATGCTTGTGCATTCTTAAAGTCTTATATGTTGAATTGAACTATGTTATCTGAAAAGCTTGAAAAGGGACCTTGAAAGTGCTTAAAAAGTGCTTGAATTTGACCCTGAAAAAGACGTATGAACCCTGGTATGTGGAAAGCTTTTTTTTCCAAGATGTCTGGTCTTGTCAGTTTTTAGCTTATTCTACAGGGGAAGAATGTTCATAATCAGACACATCAAGGAAAGGAGCATAAAAAAGAGAAGAAAATGAGGCTGCATTAAAAAAATACAGCAGCTGCTTTAGTAGTTTATACCTGTTCAGCTGTTCATTAATGCAAAGAACTAATTAGCCAGCCAATGACAGCAACTCAATGCACGTAGCTAAAAGTGCTTGCTCATAGGGGGTCATATGATTGTTGGGTTTTTCTCTGTATCTATGAAGCGCCTTGAGGCGACTTATGTTGTGATTTGGCGCTATATATATAGACACAAGAATTTCACTCACATGTGCTGTACCAATGTACCTGCACATGTGATGTGACAATAAAAGTGATTTGATTTGATTTGATATATAAATAAAATTGAATTGAATATGGTCAAGGACCTGCTGAAGTTCCATCTGAGCATCAGAATGTGGAAGAAAGTTGAATTAAGTGATTTGGAATGTGACATCATCACCATCGTGGAGCTTCATGGATATGCAGCTGACAAATCTGCAGCAACTGTGTGACGCTATCATGTCATTTCGGACCAAAATCTCTGAGAACGTAATCAACACCTTGTCTTTGTGCCACAAAGAACTAAGCAGCTCTGACGGCAAAAAGAGGTCTAACTTGGTACTAGCAAGGCCTACCTATTAAAGTGTCTGGTGAGTGCACATTTATGCAATAAAGGCAAAGCCAGAGGATTGTGGAAAGTGGTTTAATATGTAGTAAATCACCTTCTAGTTCTAATTTCCTGTTACTTATTTGCTTATAATGGCGTTTTAAGTGGATGGAGCCCTGCTATTATCAGATTTAAAGAGCCATCTGTACATCTTAACAAAGGAAGAGAGGTTGCATTTGGAAGTGAGTAAATGACAGTGTGTCCCTTTGTGACATTTAATAAAGCACACAAAATGTGGTACCTTCACTGGTCCCTTTAATGAAGGAATGATATTATTTATTTTAATATCAATAAATACCATCCACATATCAAAAAAGGTCACGACAGTATAATTGTATCATACAGAGCTGACTCTGCGAGCATTAAATCAGATTAATAATAAAAAATAGAAGCTGAAATGGTATTATGTGTCTGTTATACTTTATAAAGTGCATGTACAGGCTCTCTCTTACATACATTTCCAAGATGCTAACCATAAATTAAGGTGCTGCAGCCCGGTGCCTCGCTGTGTGGATAAGGTCACAGATGGCAGTGTGACTGATTTATTAGCAGAAGCCACACTGTGAATATTACATGTGATGGCTCTTTTTGAACAGATTGTTCTCCATCATGTGTTCTAGAAAAATTTGATTTTTGTCTGTCCCAACTGCTTCACTTGCACAACACTTACCAGTATTTTGTCTGTTTTTGTTTTTTTCCAGTGCTCCATTGAGTGGTTCCATTTCGCATGTGTGGGGCTGACAACCAAACCGAGAGGCAAATGGTAAACAAAACTAAAAGAAATTGAGACTGTGATCTAATTTCACAAATGTGTTCAATAAGAGTGTTGAAAGTGTGCACCCTCACCACTCTTCATTTATGCTATGCAGGTACTGTCCACGGTGCTCTCAGGACAGAAAGAGGAAGTGAGAACAAATGGTTGTCCTGGAACGAAACACGGACTCTGATCAGATGGAAAATGAGAAGAATATTTCTTCATTAGTTACTAGAACTTTTTGTTTCTCATCTTCCTTAACATTTGGTGCTTTTTAAATTTCAGTTTACGTACTTGCCTTGGTCTGATGCAGAGTGTTTGAAGGAGCCAAGTGTTACAAATGTATTTAAATTTTGTTTTGTTTTGGGGGTTTTTTTGTTTGGTTTTTTTTAATGGTTAACACTAATTTTGAGTTTTTGTTGTTACCTTTGGTGCTCTTTTTGTGACTTTTTTTTTTTTTTTTACATTTTATCTTCTGAGTGATTAATAAACACTATAACTGCCCATAATGGTATGACATTTGAATTTTCCACGATACTCTATACCGTATTCACATGTACAACTACAAAATTATATTTTCTTCCAAAAAAAAAAGACCATGGATGATTTGATGCTTTGTCATATGGTTAGTTTCTTGTGCTTAGCCTTGGAACACTAGTTTAATTTTTCGATATAAGAAGAGGGCAAATTACAAAAAAAAAAATGCTGCACCTTGACAGTATTAGTCACCTGTGGTAGTGAATTGAACCATTTCATTTTAACATTTGACTGAGTGCTGCATAGGAAGTAAGAATTTTTTTTTTAAAGTATTGTCATTTCTGTAGCTGAAATATTGGTACCGGGGAGAGGGGGTGATTGTGTTTCAATCATTTGAATACAGCTACTACCTCAAAAACCTTTTCTCTGTCCTTTGTGTGTGTCTGCGTTTGTAATTGTGGTTTGTAAAGTTTCTGACTTTGTGCTGTAGTGTGCCCGAGCGTCCGGCAGGTGGCAATGTTCGGTCAAACAGCAGCATGTCAACGTGGGCGGGGGCAAGTGACGTCAGAGTGTCGCCGCTTTGGCGCGATGTTCGGACAAATTTGAAAACTTACTGGATTTAGACCGTTTAGAGACGGTGAATACTAACAGGCTACGCGTGTTTCTACAGAGGTCCAGAGTTTGGCTAACAGGAGTACATTTGTTACGGGTGAGCTTTATGTTTATAAACTATAAGAAGTTGGTAGTTTGTTGTTGAAGCCATTTCCGTTTTTCAATAATGTAACTGCGTACAAGATACTGAGCTAGCCCTGCTAATTAGCCCGCTAACTGCGTTAGCAGTAGCTGTTTTGCTTTGGTTAGCTAAACCCACAAAAATAAATGTTAGTCTTTGGTAAATAGAAGTAATTCTTCACATGGGCTGGAGTGTCTTAGAGAGTGTTATGCTGCACTTTAGCTCCTTAGGTAGGATCAAGAACGAGTTAAATTTTAAATGTGTTTAGTCGAATATTCGACTATCTCGCTTTGTAAAACAGTAGATATCAAGTAATATCAAATTCTTTCCCAACAGGAGCTAAGTTAGTTAAACATACAAATAAAGGCTGTCTTAATGATTCAGGGATGTCGTGGGACTTCTTTGTACCTGTGTGCGTGGGGGACCTTGTGAAGACTGGGGGGATCAACCAGTACGTCGTTCAGGATGTGGTCTCCGCAAAACAGCTCCCGTCCTGTCTCAACAGTAAGTTGTCAACATGTAGGCAGGTCACTGATAGTTTTTGGGGTTTTTTTGTTCTTTGGGGGGTTATTTTTTTAAACAAAATGTAGAACATGTGCACAGAAGGCATCACATTTTCTTCAAACACCTCCAACAAGTCATTACCATCCAAGAATTGTCCCGCGCTAAGAATCTTTTTACTAACTTGTGTGTAACACCAACCTGCCAGAGGGTCTGCAGATGGAAATTAGCTAAAATTAAAAAATAATTATAGTACTGGATTGCACCCAGCTTCTTATGTGTATATCACCATCCCCTAAAACAAAGTCTCGACTTCAGTGATGGGTCGAGCCACTACTTAAGTCTCAGACACAATTATATAAATCTTTCCCAAGATTCCTGCTCATGTACCACACCCCCAAGTAAGGTTAATTAAAATACCTATGTACTTGCATTTTTTGTTTTGATTTTTTTACCCAAAATGACAAAATGTTGTCACTCTTCGAATACTTGGGGATGATTGTGCTAGTTTATTTGTTTATTTTTTTTTAAATTCTGTTTCACACAGAATTCAAGGCAGCATTAAGGAGTCAGGGGCCTTTGTGTATACTAGAGCACTTCGACACTGGCTACAGTGTGCTGCAGTAAGTGTTTTCATGTATTGCCCACTTTTATTTATTGTGACTATTACTGTACAAAACAACTGTCTTTGTTTCTTTAGGCACTGTAAGGCGGTAGATCTGGCTGTTAAAGAAGATACTCTGGAATTACTAGTACAAGGTTGCTTTTTTTTAAAGAAATAATATTTTCTTGATGTTTAAATTGATAACTTTGATTTGTTGATGTGCTCACATAACCTGATTTTTTTTTTTTTTTTTTTTTTTTTAAAATAACCCTTGCCTTTCAGTGGTTAGTGGGCTGTCTGTTTCACTGCCGAGCATCCTTGTCTCCACCTCCCTGTCAGCTGCAGAGCGCAAGGAAAAACTTAACGCAGTTAAAATGAGCGTCTTCCTGCTTTGCAAACTCACAGAGAATCTGGAGAGTGATTCCTATAGGCAGAATATTGTCACAGCACCTGGGAAGGTATGCTCATTGCTTACTTAGCTAAAGGGTTCTTTGCATATGCCTGTTATCATAAATGTCCACTGATGAGCTTTAACTAGCTTTATGATTCAGTCAAACTAAGAGATTGAGTTTCTAGCCTGTTGTTATGTGGTTATTCTTGGTTGTGTGGTAGAGTGTTATTGCACTGCTGTAAGGGCCCACCCAGAGTGAAATTGACACTTTCTATGTTGTGCCACTTCAAGAGAAATTGGGTAGTATAAGCAGGAGCTGTCAAACAATGTGTGGATGTTTGCCATTGTGTGCATAATGATCAGCTAGCAAGAGGCTATCAGTCTCTGTATAGTTGGTTTGTCTGGTGTGAATTGTTTTCTTTGGTAATCTGAGGACATGTATTGTGATTTACTTGATCTCAATACTATATTAAAGATTTTATAGTCCAACATCTATGAAGCTTAACTGCTCTTTTTATGTTGTACAGGGTGGTAAAAAAGGCAAAGCATGTGGAGAAGGACTTGTGCAGTGGGACTCAGAAAGAGAGCAGGTGCTACAGGCACTTGTGCAGCTCTTCCAATTGGACATCCGTTCACTGTGGAGCCTCTCCTTGGTGGAGGAAGAGTTCATCAGGTACTCTGCTGTCAGGAGAGCTCTGGCAGAGAATACAGTATCACGTTTTGCTGGTTTAATTCAGTTAGTTGGTGTCATTTACAACTTATCCATATCACTTCCGAGCATTCGGAACTCTGTAGCTTAATTGGAACTCTTATGACAAAGATGTGTGACTCTTCATTAATAATCTACAATATCTAATAAGGTTAGAAGAAATTTGGACTGTGGTAAATTGCCCAATGTAATGGTTTCGTTATGCACATTTCCTCACTTTCCACTTGTTTTATGGTTCTCAGTAAGGATATTCAGTAAATTGTTTGTCAGAAGACATTTATGTGGTAGTTTAACACTCACAACACTCCTAGCAGCACTTACCTCAGCTTTTAACATGCACTGTGTGTATCTGATGCTTCTGATGAATTCAAAACCTTGTCTACTACTCATTGTGGATTTTTGGTAACTTTTCATCCTGGTATTACCATAATCTAATATATAAAAAAACACACATTTATCTCTTCTTAGCTGTGTGACCTGCTGCTGCTACAAGCTCCTTGAGAACCCAACCATCAGCCATGTCAAGAGTAAACCCACCAGAGACTGTGTAATCCACCTCCTGGGGTTGCTGATTAAGAAATATAATCACCTCCTGGGTGAGTTGGTCAGACAAATGCAGTCCTATTACCGAGGAAACAAATTAATCCTGTCACTTTTGAGAATATTGTCTGTAAATGGTGGTGGTGGGGGCCACTATAAGGTGTTCAGCTTTTCGGGAGACATAGCTGACTTGTAAGGTTTTTTTTTATTTGTCCTCTAAACTGTCACAGGTGCTGGTGTAAAAGTGATCCAGATGCTTCAACATTTTGAGCAGTTGTCATCAGTGTTTGCCCAGGCTGTGTCTGTGTGGAGCACAGAGTACGGAGTCAGAGCTATCATAGGAGAAGTCATACGGTCTGTACAATTTTTGTGTGTATACAGTATCCAGTATGCAGCTTGATTTCGTGAATCTGTTTGTGAAGTCTTATTTTGTGTTACAAATTCCTGTCTTTGTTTGTTTTTGTTTTTTTGTTGTTGTTTTTTTTATCTCAGGGAGATTGGTCAGAAGTCAAGTGAGGAGTTGGCCAGAGAGGGGTCGGGAGTCAAAGCCTTTGCCTCCTTCCTCTCAGAAGTCAGTGCTTTGGTGCCTGAATTGATGATTCCCAACATCAGTGTTCTCATCACACACCTGGAAGGAGAGGTATGAGCACCGAACAGTGAGTAATTGATTGCAGCTCATGAATAAGAAAATTATTGTCCTTACATAAGTAGAGGCTGCCTGCCATATTGATTGGGTATAAACAATTGCTAATTAGAGGTCTATGTGATCATGTAAAACAGCACCAATTAATATTAATGACTCATCACAGTGACAGCCTTGATGTGTGAGCAACAGGGTTGCTCATTAAAGGAACTGTCCCTGTGTGAGCCCACAAGGAGTGGGCAGTTTTAAATCATCACAAACCTCTGCTCCTTGTGCTTCTTAAGTGCTTTTTTTTAATGTCCTGTGTTGAGTTTTATGTAGTTTTGTTGGTCTAGGACAGACTGGGAAAAGATCCATTACACTTTGGTCAAGTTTGTTGCTTTTAAATGTGTTATAGAAATAAAAGTGACGTTGACATCTACAATTCTTTTACAGTTGTCAAGATCCTGTCTTAGAAGTGGGTTGTCATTGGTTTTTGAAGTAATGCAAACACAAGATTAAAAAGGAATATAACAGTGTGGGATGAGCAAGCAGCATTCACTTTATTATTCTCTGCTATAGCCAGGAGACACTGTTTCTTGTATTTGGCTGGGTAACACACCACTGGGCACAATACATTTTTTTAAGACAAGACAAGGAAGGGTCTTTACAGCTCTAGTAAAATTTTATATAGTGCTTACATTACTCAGAGTAACAGGTAATGATTGGCTCAGATATTTACACTATTTTTCTCTGTTGCAATGGTCACTGTGTCAGATTCGGCAATTACAAAGTCATGAATCTTGCCTTTTTGTGACTGAGAGCCATGACAGACTGCACATTAATTCTCTTTCAGTCATGCTTCGTGTCTTTCACAGTGTACAAGATATTGTTGGAAGGTTGCTTGCTAGGGATTTACAGGAAAAGAATCTAAATAGACCTCTGCATGATACTGGCTGTCTTCTGTCACTTCATACCTAGATACATTGGCAATGTCAGTCCTTTGTTTTTGTCATGATTTGTACCCAGCTGTGCAGTTGAAAGAAACCCACAAGGCATCGCAGGTGTAATGTCAGTTTTCATCCATTATAGTGCATTATGTGAGAGCACAGAGCATGTGTTACACCCATTTTGACCCTTGAAGACTCCCTTTTTCATTCACATTTGGTCATAATCATGTCTTTATCATATAGTCTAAATCTGCCATTGCATACTTCACGTCTGTTTTTACTGTTTCCAACTTTTCAGCAAAATACTGTTTCTCAGTTATTTCTAAGCTATCTAATGATTGTGTCCTAAAACTGCAAATTCAAGGGCATTTTTTATTTCAATCAAAGTACATTATCGTTAAAAGCAGAACAGAGTATTCTGCCCTGTGATGAGACCAAGGCGAATACGAGCTTACTGAATGAGAGCTGGGTTTCTCTTGCCTTGACTGGCAGGTAATCTTGGCAGTGCAGAGGAGGATTCCTGCTCTGCTGTAAGGGCCTGCCTACAGTGACTTGGCTCGACCCAAATTATTCCTCTGCAGTCACAGTGGAGTAATTTCTGGGTTGTCGCTGACAGCGTGTGTCTTATGTCTGTGTGTGTGTTTGTGTGCTGAGTGTGTGTGTGTGTTAAAAAAGGCAAGAAGTTCACCCAGCTTTCTTTACTGTTCAGTGAGCCATGAGTTTTGTCTTTGGTAATCTGAGGGCAGAGTTCTTAGTGAGGTTTTTCTGTTTTTGTAGGATTTAACAGATTGTTTCACTGAAATTCTTAATTTCCAACCTTTTTCATTTCTTTTTCCCAGAGTCACACAATGCGTGTTGCTGTCTGTGAGGTGCTGGGAGAGATCCTTGTGAGGGTCCTGTGCGGTGATGGGCTAGATGAGTCCGGTAGAGCTGACCGTGACCGTTTCTTTGACACACTGCAGGAGCATCTGCATGACTCGCACTCTCATGTCAGAACACGTGTACTGCAGGTCTACACACGCATCGTCAATAGCAAAGTAGGTTTGCTCATCAGCTATTGTGTTTGTAAAAGAATGCTGTTGCTCCTGGTAACATAAGTCATCTGTGTTTAGGCGCTGCCCCTGTGTCGGTATAGCGAGGTGATGGAGCTTGCTGTTGGACGGCTGATGGACAAATCTATAAATGTGGTTAAGAGTTCCATCCAACTGCTGGCTGCCTTCATAGCACACAATCCTTATAGCTGCAAGGTAAATAACTATGCGTCAAACTCTAAATAGCAGGTGTTCTTCAGGTTTCCTGATATAATAGAATATTTATCTTGTCTTTCAGCTGAGCAGCGCAGATCTGAAGAAACCACTGGAGAAGGAGACTTCTAAACTCAGAGAATTGAAAGAGAAACTGGAGGGGACAGCACCTGGTAAACAAAACCTGAGTGATTATTCATAAGTATTGCTATGAATCTCCCCTGATGTTTTATTTTATTATTTAAGACTAATTCACATTTTGCCCTGTGATGAGACCAAGGCGAATATGAGCTTGCTGAATGAGAGCTGGGTTCCTCTTGCCTTGACTGGCAGGTAATCTTGGCAGTGCAGAGGAGGATTCCTGCTCTGCTGTAAGGGCCTGCCTACAGTGACTTGGCTCGACTCGAATTATTCCCTTAAAGTTATAGCGGAGTAACCACGAGGATGAAGCTCACAGTGTGTGTTTGTGTGTAAGGGGCAAGAAGTTCACCCAGCTCTCACTGCTGTTCAGTCAGCCATGAGCTGTTTCTTTGGTAATCTGAGGGCCAAGTTCAGAAATTCGCTTAAATTCAGCATGCCATGTATGTCATCACAAGCAAACAGAAAACAAACCATTGTTTCAGAATTTAAACATCTGTTAAGTGTGAGATCCAGTTATTAAACAAAATGTTTTTTTTTTTAAGATGTCTTTCATCTGATGTAACCATATTCATGCTGAAAACAGAAATACGTTTTGTAATTGGTTTGATGAATAGCAATACAGCATAAATGATGAACTATAATATTTATTTTTAGATAAGTTGTTTGTTTGTTTTAAACTTTTGAAGAAATCTGTTCTTGTTTGTTTAATCTGTTTTTCACAATGGGGAAAAATATTAACTAGTTTACTACATTGCCAGAAATCAGAACATTTAAATTTTTTATTAGCTTTAGAAGAATGACAAGTTTAAATATGAGGACTCTGGAGCCCACCATTCCTTACTAAATTCTTGGCCTAAACAACAATCATCTTACCATTTTGTCCTGCTGCTAAATTATTCTGTTTTTAATCTCTGTTGGCACATTGTTTTACTTTTACTTTTTTCATTTTATTTTTTTCTCTCTTTCTCTTTGTAGGTCTAAGCTGAGTCATCACCATTGAATTTATTTTATTTTTTTCTCTTTCCCTCCCGGCAGTGGCAGTGATTAAAGCATCTGAGCTGTGGGCTGCTATGGTGCCTGAGCTCCTCGTCACTGTCAGGAAAGAACTGGAGCCCACAAGCGAAGAAGAGAAGGAGCAGCAGGAGGACGAGGAAGGCGGGGAGGTGGAGGAGGAAAAGGAGGCAGAAGACGACAGAGCAACCGCGGTGAAGATAGCTCAGTACCTCCGTGTCAACAAGTACAGGTGATGATAATCACCAGTGGAGGCCTGTGTAGTGTCACTAACTGGAGGATTTTTTTCCTCCCTTGCTGTCAGTAGCCTACAATTTTCATTTTTTATTTATTTTTTTTAATGGGGCTTTTCTTTTGTGTTGCATTCTACAGGGATGCTGTGCAGCTCAGTATAAGAGCTCACAGCTGCTTCCCAGAATCTGAGATGTTTACTTCTCTGTCCACTCTCACACCTGAGAATATGATGGACACACTGGCTCTGATTTTCAAAGGTAAAAGTTGTACTCAGTGTGTCTGAAAATTGCTCTTCCTGGTGACATTTAATAGAAGTTGTATTGAGAACATAAACATGTTTTTGTTTTGTCCCTGGGGGGTGTTTTTACAGCTGTCTCATTTGTAATGTGCACCATTCAGCCATGACATTAAAACCACTTAAGTGAATAACATCAGCTTTCTTTTTACAATGCAATATTTCGCTGGTTCCTAGCATACATTACTTTGGGAAATACTCCCACCTGTTCACACATCATTGGCTCAGAAACTGCGTAAAGAACATGAAAAAGAACCTAGCATGTACGCCATGACACCAAATGTCTTCATTTGCAGCATTCTTGTAACTCCATCTGCTGCAACTGGAAAAAACCCCAACATTTTTTATTATTATTATGTAATTAAAGGTGAGAGGGTTTGCTATTGGTGGCCCTGTGCCAGACAATACAATATGTGCCCAGACTTCACACGCCTCGTCTTGAACCCATCCAAATTATTATTATTATTTTTAAAAAGGACTTGGAAAGTGGTAGGCAGTTCGGTTTTATGTTTTAATTTGGAACGTTTTTTTTTTGTTTTTTTTTATCTCATACAGTTTCATAAACAGTTGAGCTGCAGTCAAACAACGTTTTAAACTTGGTTGATTGAACGCCCATTTGATCTTAAGTGTACAATACTTGACATTTTCCTCAGGCTCTGATGATGACACTTCCGAGCTCAACCAGAATTTGCCACCGACGCCACAGAAAGAACCAGAGAAAGAGGGTGAGGATGGTGAGCTGAAGAAGCAAGAGATGTTGGTGCAGTACCTGAAAGATACAGAAACCTTCGCTTTACAAGTAGAGAGAGCAATCTCTGTGATCAACACCATGCTGTACTGGAAAACAACTTCAGGTAGACGGCTGTATCCATTACACAGTAAACCAATGTAATCTTGTAGATTTCTGTAAAGTTTTTTAATCTAACAGAATCTTCAGCTGTTTTTTTCTTTTGTTTGTTTTTTGTTTCTTTTAGTGGTCCAGGAGGCTGTGCAGTTTTGTGTGACGGTGTGCGAGTTCAGTGTCGCTAACTCTATCAGTGGAGTGAGGAAAATGTTGCCTCTGGTTTGGTCAACTGATACTGCAATTAAAGATGCAGTCATTCACGCTTACAGGCGTCTGTATCTGAACCCCCAGGGAGACACCATCAGGTTTGTAAGACCTCACACATATTTGAGTTATGAATAAGTTACCCATTCTTTCATGTCCTAAGTGTACTGGCATTATGACGTTAAAAATAACTAAGCTAACACAAAATAAATGCTGGACGCTTCTCTAAGATGGTTAAGAATAGAAAGTATTGCTTCTAGAAAGACTTCTTCTTCCCTCCTTGAATTCTCTTTTCTTTTTTATCCAGTTCATGGTTGTGGGACTTTTCTGTTTGCATATTTATTTTAATCAAAACAAAGTACTGTTGTCCCTCTGATTATGTCATTTTCTGTAATCTTTTCATTAACAATTACAGTAGCATTAGGCTATTGCTGGTTTAATGTCACTGACTAAAGCACGACTCGTATAGCATTTAATAAATATAAATAAATAAAATGACTTGTCTGGCTTATATTGTTTGGACCATTTTTTTTTTAATCAAATTTTATTACTTTTTTTAAGGCCTGGGCCAAAATTAATGGTAAATACAATATTGTGATTAAAGCAAAACCTTAAAAACAAGCATCTGTCTAATCCTTTTTTTTAGGACGAAAGCCCAGACTCTTGTTGATAGTCTCTCTGAGCTGATGGTGGATTCATCTCTGGGAACAATCCAGTGTCTTGAGGAAATTGTAAGTGACTCTGTTATTACTCTCATGGATATTTCTGTGTGTGATGCTCGGCTGTAAAAACGCATCCTCTAATCCTGAAACATTAGTGTCTCCATGTTGAGGTATTTACGAGTATATACAAGTTGTTGTTTTGTTTTTTTACTGTAACTATTCAATCATGTCTCTATAGGTACAGGAGTTCTTCAGCAGTGGCAGCAGTCTCCAGTCCACTGTAGTTCAGGTCTTGTGGGAGAGATTTACTGGTAAACGAGAAACTTCTAGCTTATACAAGCGAGCTGCAGTCTTACTGCTGGGCATGGCTGCAAGGTGAGAGTTCCACTGCTCTACTCTAAATGAGCCCAAAGTGACTAGAGTCCCTGTAGTCCAGCAGTTATGTATATATACCACATATATAGTTTTTGTTGTTAAGCCTATAAAGTGTAGTTATCACCTGTGGAATTGTGATCAGTCCTTTTTTTTAACTTACTTTTTCATTCTGTCTATCTTATAATCTGACCTTTTTTTTTGTTTAAAGTACTCTGTGCAACAGAGTACTTTAAACAAAAAAAGAGTACATGGGATGTCACCCAAAATGGTTATTGTGAGGTGTACAATAATTACCCATGGTGCTTTACAGCTTGTAAGAAGCTTCGGAAGCCTTACTTAATTAGACTTTACCTCATTTTTGTCTTCAAGATAATCATCTTGTGCTCCTCCAGACTGTTTACTGTGTGTTGCTTTTTATTTAGCTGTTTCCCCTTTTTCACATGTTGAATATCTTCTAGCTTGTAATATCGTAGATGGCATTTAGCTAGCATTCCATACCATATTTGGATGACAGGGTGGATTGCTAAAGCTGCCAAAGCTTTAGTTCTGGCAGCTCAACACTAGCGTTCTCTATCATAACACTTGTCAGTCAAAGAGGCCACACTCCTAACTAAACTATACTGGTGTTTTATCCCAAAAAGTTCATGTTGAATCTGTTCATCTGGACCTTGTGTTTTTTGTTTTTTTTTTAAAAAAGAAGAAAAAAAGAAAATCACCTTCTGTAGAGGAGTTATAAAAGAGAAGGCATGAAGGAGGCAAAATGTGTTTTGTATACCTATAAAAATGTGTGTTGGTTGTCTGCTTATAACTTGTTTAATGTAGATGAGGGAAGGGCATTTGGAATTCCGCTGGCTCTCTGTGGAGGAGCGTGGCAAATTTTGTACTGAGTCATGGTGTTCCTGCTAAGCTAGCTCTTTATAAAAAAAATTTCACATGTGGCTGACAGCAGCTAAGCTACAATCTCATTATGTCCCCATTATATTTTGTACTGACGATAAATGTGTAAAAATACATTGCGTGTTAAGGGAACAGGACTGTTTCTGATTAAAACTGTTTGAATTACAAAACACGATACAAAGGTACTGGAATAAACATAATATTTACTATCTATAAGCTATATATGTTAAGTCACATGGAAGCAAAAAATAATATTTTATTTGTAATTACAATTACAATTAAGTTGACTAAACCGTTTAAAAGTGCGTTAAGTCTGTGCTCTTCCTCACCACACAAATGACTGCACATCACATCCTTTTACGTTTTGGTCCTGCATCAGCTACTTGACATTCAGTAAATCCTCCCATTAGTCAGAATACAAGCCCTGCCTCGGCTCCTCTTCATTGTAATCTAAGTCACGACCATATAACTGGGCCCCTTGCCAGTGCTTTATATATATGTATATGTATGTGTGTATGTATGTATATATATATGTGTGTGTGTGTGTGTGTGTGTGTGTGTGTGTGTGTATATATATGTATATGTGTGTGTGTGTATATGTATGTGTGTGTGTATATGTATGTGTGTATATAGATAGATTTATTTATTTAAAAAAAAAAAAAAAAAAAAGCAGTGACAGAGAGGAAGAGTAAAGAGTCTATCTGCAGTCCACCCACACTGCTGCCTCTCTTCATCCAGCATCACTAGCATTCATAACCTATTAAACCTTATGTGCTTCTCCTCACCCATCCTCCTACAAGTGTTATCTGGTCTGTAGCCTAGCGCTGGTAAGGCCAGCATGGAGCATTCAGGGTAATGTAGGGCAGAGATGTTCTTACTTCTCTTTGTATAATCACATGATCAGTTAGAACTATAAAATCTGTACTTAGTTCTGTGTGTGTGTGTGTGTGTGTGTACCAGGGCAGAGAGAGAGGTGGTGCTCAGTAATCTGGACACTCTTTGTTCAGTGGCCCTGGGTGAAAAAGTGACTGAAGACTTCCTTCTGGCCAGAGATGCAGTTATTACCATCTGCAACATCACTGATCATGTCAGGGTAAGATTATATAAAGCATACCTTTTAAAGGATTTCTTGATTATGGCTATATGAGTCAGGAAATTAAACTACTACCTATCTATAGATACAACTTTGTTAATTTAATATTTACAAATTACTGAATTCATAAAATGCCCAGTTTGGGGGGTCCAGCACAATATTACCATCTTGTACTGCACTGTTTCCAATAGCAGTCAAAGGGTGCTCCATTCAGACTGCCTCAGGACCATCAGCTGTTCACCTGTCTCACACAGGCCGTTGCTGAAGGTAAATTCAGAAAAATGACAATTTTTCTGTTTTTCATTCTTTTCTTTCCCTGCTCATGGTTTCTTCCTCTGACTGCCTCTGTCTGTGTTTGCTTCAGGTGTGGTGATGGAAGACCCTTACTGGCAGAGCTTCATGGAACAGGCTGTCCGTCTCATCTACTTCCTGGCTGAATCGCCTGACCAGCTGTGCTCCAGGCTGCTCCAGCGAAGTGCCCGCCTCTTACTAGATCAAATTGCAGAAGGTGGCGAAGTCAACAAGGATGCTGGCCAAATGCAAGATGGCTCTCAAGAGTCTAATGAGCAATGTGAACAAGGTGAGTCCCATCATTGCTCTTTGAGCACTTTTGTGTTCTGAAGCAGGACTAAGCCTTTGTAGATTTTGATGTCTGAAAGGACACTATGTGACACACACGGTGCTTTATACTCACACAACAACATGTCTTTCCCTCCTGCAGTGAACTGTGTGTGTCTGGCCCAGCTGTTGGCTGCGTGTGGCTGCGTGGCTTTCTGGCAGGTGTCTCACCTTGAGCGCAGCGTGAGTGCTGAGCTGCGGAGGAGGAGAGGAGAGACAGAGGAGAGAGAGGAGAAGGAAAAAGGCCCAGCCGGAAAAGCCAAGGTAATGATGATGTGCTGTATGGATGTTATAGAGTCTATAATATCCATACAGCATACATACATACAATTTTATTATACTGTCTATAATATAGACAGTATAATAAAATCCATTTGACGTTCGGCAAAATTAGATAAAACATTCAAAGATCTAACTTTATCAGACTTTTAAAAGCATTTTTGCTGCCATGTGTGGCAGTGAAGAATTTAATTTTGGCAGTTCCAAAAATAATGTGAATATCAACTATTACAGAATTGGACTTCTATAGGTTTATGCTAACTGCCATTTATTACTACTGTTGTCACTGTGCTATTTGAGCTAATTGGTGGGTTTACTGAGAAAGAAAAGATAACATATTATGTTGCCAGCCCATTCAGTGTGAGAGGGAATATTCAGTATTTTATGACATAAGCAAGATATAAGTCATGAGTACAATTACTAACAACCAATTAAGTTTAGTGGCCATCTTTTACTGTAAAGTGTAATCAGACATCTGTGCACAAATGTTTCGCTTGACAAAAGCAGACATGTTTAAATGTCAGGGTTTTTTTTTATTTTTTATATGTACTTTCGTGTGACATAAAAATTACACATGAATCCATAACCCCCTGTGTGGGGAAAAAGCTTTTTGATAATCAGACCAAGCCTCAGCAGGATGGCTTGATGAGATTTCTTTTACCGATGGAATCAGATGAGTGATGGTTCATAATTGTTCAGCCCATCAGGGAACAGGAAGATAAATGCTTCCTCAATTAGCATTAGAAGTTTCCAATGTTTTTTTTTTTTTTTCTTTTCTGTTGTTTTTAGTTTTTATTTGTGTCTTTTTAGATAGCCATGGAGGGAAAATATGGCAGAGAGACACAAGGCACAATTGAGTCAAACCCAAAATGTTACTGTCACCTGTTTTAAACCTTGACAGGAATTCATGATAGTCTAGGCTATGCAGGGTGCTCATGGCTGTACTTCTGTCTCTGTGCTTACTAACACACATCGCAAATATACATTCTTAGGTGCCACATTTAGGAGTCAAAAAACACTTCTGTAATAGTGTGAGATACTGGCATATCTTATTCATTACCAGATCATAACCAGATTATCAGACATGTATTTGCAACATGCTAACGTGACCTTATTTTGTCTCTAGAGGGGTGTACAACGAAACGAGTAATAGGTGACAGAGTTCTGTTCAGCTTCTAGTCAGAAATTTTAGTGACTTTTTTTTTTTAACCTGGTTAGATCAACATGGTAATTTATGCTGAGTGTGCTCAGCATTAAAATAATTAGCTCAAGTTAAAATGATGATTTTAGCGTTCTGTGGTATAACCTGTTGTTAAATTGTTGGGATTTTTTCTTCTTCTTTTTTTTAGCTGCATTAATCTAGTCTTTTTCGCAACAGTGTTGCATTTTACTGTTATTTTTATGTTTATAGATTTTTTTTTACTATCATTTTTATCATAATCATCTAATAATGTGGGTAGAGATCATTTTTGTGAGAATCATATGAGGTGTGAAACACCCCATTTTATATGATCATGCACAGAACATGAAGCAGGAAAATTTGGTTCAGCAAGTTGAAAACCACAGTCATGATGCCCATGAGTTTGTCAAGCTAGCTAAGGCAAAGAAAGTCTGGTGGACTTCCTCTGTAGGACACCCCTCTGTAGTGGCTGCATTTTATATTATTCTGCATAAACCGTAATCTATTTTAAAATGTAATGATTTCCTAACAGCAAACAGCCAATGAGAGCACTATGGAGGAGGAGCTTGGGTTGATTGGTGCCTCTGCTGAAGATACCGAGGCTGAACTCATCAGAAACATCTGTGAGACAGAATTACTGGCTGGTAAAGAACCCAACCTTTTTTCTTTTGTTTGTCTGCAGTCACACTAAACAACATTAACCCCTCAATTCATACTACAGTCTTTTTATAAATACCACACAAATACCCCACCTCCCTCCCCTCTGCTCTCTAGAGGAGAACCTGCTGAGTGCATTCCTTCCCCTGCTGGTGAGAGTCTGCGGCTCCCCAGGACGTTATTCCCACCCGCAGCTCACCACTGCTGCCTGTCTGGCACTCTCTCAGTACATGATGATTAGGTAAACACATTTCACTTTTCACTACATTTATGTAGTGGTAATACTGTTTGGTGATTAATTAGGTTTTTATGCTAACGGTTGAAGAAATGCTGTAATTCTGTGTTGAGGGGAATTTTTTTTTTTTTTTTTAAAGATTTAAAGAAAGATTTATTACTTCTTAGTGGCCCAAGCAGTTAGCAACTTTATTGCTAACTTAAACATTGAGACTTTAAATGCATTTCTTTCTTCTTTTTTTCCTGTATTTCTTAAAAAGCCCATCAGTGTGTGAAGAAAACATCCGTCTCATGTTTACTGTTCTGGAGCGCTCTACTCTCCCTGTGGTTAGGGCTAATGCCATAATAGCCCTGGGGGACCTCACTGTCCGTTTCCCAAATATTTTGGAGCCCTGGACACAAAATCTCTATGCCAGGTATGTAATTACATGTTCAGCTTGATCATCCCAGTAATGTGAAACAAATTTGTCACAGTAGCAGCTCATTCTTATCGCTCCCCCCATACTAATAAACTCTCTTCCAGTTAGGACTACATTATCATAATATCCGTAGATTTGTTTCCCACCCAAGATTATAAGTGGCAGCCTACGCTTGATGGCTCAGCTGAGTGGGAGTACTGTAAATGACGTTTCATCATTTCATGGCATACAACACCCCCCTCCACCCCTTATTTCCTTTGCTTGTAGTCTCGAGCCATCTTCATCCAGATCCCACCAACACGACATCTCGGTGTGCGGCGACTCTCAGCCACTGAAGTGTTGCCACTGTCACAATGCTCCACTGAGCCACATGATGGGAAAAGTTTACTCTTTCCATCACGACTTTTTAATGGTCGGGGGGAACAAACTTTCAGATGATCTATGTTAGCAAACTCTCATGTGTGCCTTGTATTCTGACCCTTACGGTTGCCATAGGAACCAAAAATTGCCTCGTGGCTTATATAAAACCCACCCCCACTCGTGAACTGGGATGGAACCTCGGACCACCTCTGACAACGGCCCCTTTAGACAAGGAACAGCTTAATTACTAGTATGTCATGGTTTGTGGCTGGAGCCAGTGAGTAGTGTGTTGTAATTATACAGAGTGGCTGTGTGAGCAGAAGGGAATAATTTTGAGAAAAGTCAAATGTTCTTCAACTTGTAGGTATGCTTTCATTTTAAAAAAGCATTGGCAGTCTATTTCTCCTGCACAAAGTTGCACTGTTGTTTTTTTCTGTAGCCAACTTAGAAGCTGAAGTTCCTCTGTTTGATGAAGTGGGGTTTTAATTGTAATGCCTGATAATGCTCACATTTAGGTGGTTTGGACATGTAAAACATTGTTCTTTTTATAATGCGTCATTGCCCTCCTAGTGTTTTGTACCTGATAAGCATTTCATAGTATTCCCTAATTGTCTGCCTCACACCAACACCTCCACTGTTCTCGAGGCTGCTGCCCTGCTGGCGCCTCCTGATAAGCGCATTAAGAATTAATTACCCTGTTCATTGCTGTTGTAAGCCTCTGCATTGGCATGTGGAAGTACCATGCACATGTTTCTGATCGTCTGCCAGGAGTGCTGCTCTCTGCCATAAATGAGAAATGGCTAATGAGTTTCTTTTGCGCTGTGGTTTTGGGTGAGAGTAAATCTAAATTGGTTTCAGAGTGGTATCAGATTGCCATGCCACAGCCTGTCCAGTCCCATTATATTAAACTTTACTGAAACCAATGTTGTTTGGTTTCAGTAAAGTTATGGCTAATTATAAGTTGGTATGACAGGAGAGATGACAAATTCAAAGGTGGCCATACATTTTCGCCTCTGTCTATGTTTCTGCAAAACAAGCAATGTGGCTACACACAGTTACTCAGTGACTTGCCATTACTTTTTCATTCACATTGTCAGAAGATGAATCCAGCCTTTTTCTCCTCTAGCACCTCCAACAGATTCTTCAGTTAACCAGTACAGTATCTCAATGCCAACTTTTTGAAATTTGTCATTTTGTACACACATTCATTCTCCCCAGATGTTAGACAGTTTATGCTGAACAAATTGTCCATCATCATGCTGAAAATGATATTGTGTCCTATTGACATTAGCGGTGGTGGTAAAATTAATTCAGGTGTAGTGTTTTTCAACTCTGAACAATTCATGTGTCTATTCCTATACTTCGGAAGTCATTAGACCTAAAATCCTGGAATAAATGTAGTAAATTTAAACATGCCAGATTTTTTTTTTTTAGGCACTCTATCATCTACTGGAGCATAGGTGTCAAACTCTGGCCCGTGGGCCAAATTTGGCCCACAGCCTAATTACATTTGGCCCGTGAAGCCATGCCAAATTACTATTAGAGCTGGCCTACTGGTATTATACAGCTAATATATATATTGTTTAGTATTAAGCTTTGCTTGTTCCATATTCAGTTTTTCAGCAAAACGTGTTTTAGTCCATAAGAAAAGATTCATTCTTATATCTGGAGGAATAAATATATTTCAATAAATATTAATGTTAGCCAGCGACTTTGTTCCAGTTTTGAATTTTGGCCCACTGTGTATTTGAGTTTGACACCCCTGTACTAGAGTGTCTAAAACCTGGTCAGAAAGTAAAATGGTTACAGCACAATAATCTGACATAGTTAGTATCAACGGGAGCACTTGCTATAGTCTTACCCTTTGACCAGTGTTTTAAGTTGTATAGTTTTCTATCGTCCATGCTTTAGTCCTTAGTTTCTTTTGTTTTACATGCAATAGTCAAAATTTGAAGCAGTAGGTAACTGTGCTTCTAATCCTGCCACAAGGTACGAGACCCAGAAACACCACTCTGGGGTCCTTAGGGATGTCACAACCTGTTGTGTCCTCTAAAATTAAAAGAACATTATCCCAGAACAGTTTGACTGATTTTTCTGTTTCTTAACCTATTGCCAGTGTTGAAACCTGAGAGTTCCCTCAGCGCTAACTGTATTGTGTTAACTGCTAGCGATCAAAGGTGGCATATTTAATTATGATGGAAAGGTATCTTGGTTTCCTTACCTGCTAAATATCAGAATGATTTTTGTTTGTGTGTACGCCAGCATGTTGTTTGTGTTTAAGAGGACAACTATGGCAAAATGCAGCTTTGAAAATAAGCTATCATGGTTTGTAGAGTGCAACTTTTTTCAAAAGGGGATTACCAAAGAGTGGGCTGTAGGAAATAATTTACAGTAAATATCCACATCAGAAAATGAAATTTAAAAGATATCATTGAATTGGGCTTTGAAAATACACATTTCTCCCATTAATGGAAAATCGACGATCATTAGAAGATCAGATGATGCGTAACGAAGGAAATACTATGTATAATTATCATTATTTTTTTCCTTTATCTTTCAGGCTGAGTGATGAGGTTCCTTCAGTAAGGCAGACAGCTGTGACTGTTCTCACTCAGCTGGTGCTTAAGGATGTCCTCAAGGTCAAAGGTCAAGTCAGCGAAGTGGCTGTATTGCTAATTGACCCTGACTCGCACATTAACAGCCTGGCCCTGAACTTTTTCAATGAGCTTGCTACAAAGGTAGACCACATCCAGAAGGCTTGATGGAATCTGAGTGACGGGGAGTGTTTTTAACCATTTTCTTTGTGTTACCCATCAGGACAATGCGATATACAACCTGCTCCCAGACATCATCAGCCGCCTGTCCGACCCAGAGAGAGGCATGAGCTCAGAGGACTTCAACACTATTATGAAGTGAGATGCACAGCTGTGTACCATGTCGTGTTTTCGTTTTCTTACTGCATCAACTGTGAAGCAGACCACAGACTTGGGGCAAATGATGCAAATGACGCCTTGTTTAACCCCCAAGCAATCAAGCTATTTTGGCAACTGAAATGACTACTGTCATTAAGACCCCATTATCTTACACACAAGAATACTTACTACACTGTTCCTTAGTCTGGTTCCATCTATGACAAATATTCTGCAAATGTTCTAATGTAATTAATTAGGTTGTTTTTTTTTTGTGTTTTTTTTTTATATTTTTAATGACTGGATAAGAAACAAAAACACAAGTTGTGCAAACAATATTAATTTATTTAGTTTATCTAGTTTTTAAGCAAAATATTTAGTTTTCTGATATATCTGAAAAGTCAGAACAAGATGTAATACCTATATACCTTTTGGAAGAAGAGGTAGTTTAGCAAAGTCAAACACTTTTACAATATTAAAAATAAAACTTCAGTGGGACCTACAGTATAAATATACAGTATACACCACTCTCACTTGACTTTAAGAATTTTTTTTAGGAGAAATTCAACAACTGAATGTTCTTTCTTTTTTTAATAAATGTTATATTGTGTGTGTTTGTTTGCAGACAGCTGTTCTCCTACATCACTAAAGAAAGGCAGACCGAGTCTCTAGTAGAGAAACTGTGTCAGCGCTTTAGAACTGCAAAGTGAGTTCTCTTCCTCCATTTATTTCCCATCCTCACTTCTAACCTGGATCCTTTGTTTTGTTTTTTCTTTACCATTTCCTTTATACTTTCTCGTTTGTCCTGCTTTATTTAATCGTGTGTGAAGCGGGGGTGGATGTGTGGGTAATTAGTGGGCGTTTTCACTGAGAGCGTTTGACAATTAATGCAAATTCACAGTTCACTTCACCTGTCACCTACACCGACATCTTCTTATTCACAGATTTTGTCATGGAAACTGTCTTCCTGTATAGTTGGGGACTGTAGACAGAACAATTGGCCTGGCCATGCTTGAGCTTCTGACTCATACTCCGTCCATTATCAAAGCTCAAATGAAGGGCATTTTATATTATACGTTGGCAAAATGAATTTGGATATAAGAAGGTTCTGGGAAAATGAGATTTGGTCTAAATGTCAGGGCAATGCAATGTTCATGAGGAATGAGCTTTTTTTTTTATTTTATTGAGTTTTAGAATTTCTGTGCACTTTGTTTTCTTAAGTCAGGTTTCCCCCACAATTTCTCATCTTCAGATTTTCTTTCTCTCATCAGGACAGAGCGTCAGTGGTGTGACTTGGCCGTGTCTCTGTCTCTGCTCTCCATGTGTGAGCGCGGTTTCAAGAGGCTGCAGGAATGCTGGGAGTGTTACAGTGACAAGCTGACTGAACCGGGCGTCTACCAGCCTCTGCTCTCCATCACCGCCAAGCTCCGTCGTGGGGCTAAACCACAGTTTAAGGTATATTATTCCCTGTTTAAGTCAGTTCTGCAGTGACCACGCAGTCATGTGTAGCTCAGGTGGTAGAGCAGGCCAGCTACTAACCGGAGGGTTGGTGGTTCGATCCCAGTCTGCATGCCAAATATCCTTGGGCAAGATACTAACCCCATGTTGCTCTCCGATGCATCCATCAGATGTGAATGTTAGATAGGCACTAACAGCTTAGAAAAAGTGCTTCTGTGAATAGGTGTGATTGGGTGAATGAATTAGTTGTATAAAGCGCTTTGAGTGCTCAGAGTAGAAAAGCGCTATATAAGAACCAGTCCATTTACCATTTTACCAGTCCACTGCACCTGTCTATGCACCCTTTGGACCAACTTCACAGAGCTATGACGGGAATGCTTATTAGCCATCTGTGTGATCCACACAGACGTGAGACTTAAAGTTGAATGGTGGATACTTTGTCTATTATCAAAAGCTTCTATTGTCTGTAAATGTCTGGAGAAGACTCTGGTGTGCTGAACGTTTAAGTGGTCAGTGAAAGATAAAATGCCAGTTCATTCCATCCCATGCTAATGTTAACTTTGTTTTCCAGGCTCAGGTAGATGAGTTTGAACAGCGTCTGACTGCAGTTCACACACGGGGGCTGGAGAATGTGGAAAGCC
This sequence comes from Mchenga conophoros, assembly GCF_057382185.1. Taxonomy (NCBI): domain Eukaryota; kingdom Metazoa; phylum Chordata; class Actinopteri; order Cichliformes; family Cichlidae; genus Mchenga; species Mchenga conophoros. The sequence continues at coordinate 25,008,738 of NC_140536.1, read as the reverse complement.
CAGAGATGGATGAGGAAAACCAGAAAGCAGGAGTGTCTGCTGAGAAGACAGTCACGCGAACACCTGCGCCCACCAGAGGCCGGCTGAAGTCAAAGGAAGGTCAGGAGTCAGCCTGCTTTGAAGAACCTTGTTGCAGAAATAGTCTGTTTCTCATTTTAGTTACACGATAAATTTTATGTTTATTTTTATTGCAGGTCAAGGAAAGCCTCCAGTTTCAAGATGTGATGACAGTTTTGTCACGCCTCGCAAATCTCGCAAGTCTAAGAAGCCTGCAATCACCTTCAGCAGTGATGAGGAGGAGGATGAAGAGGGTGAGTGAAGCCACTTCATTAAGTCACTATTACACTTAATTTGCAAACAGTTTTAATGGGTTTTGTAAGAAATTACTTTTTGCAGCGGGTCAGTTGCTTGGAATCAAAAATTATTATCCTTAAAGGGGACGTGTTGAGCTTTCCCCTCCTCTTAATTGTTTTTTTTTTTTTTTTTTCAATCTTGTGTGTTGGATACTCACCTTATGTTTGCAAGGAGCAGCAAATAACAAAGTTAACTTACGCATCCTATTAAATAAGCTAAAACGCCTTATTTAAAAGGATGATGTGAGGGGCTCGGTAGAAGACCAATAAGGATAGTTTTGACCTGCGTCATGCAAAGCTACTCTCCCTCTCCAAGAATCAGAATCTGGAGCACACTCAGCCCCCTTTTAATATACATCTGCTGATTTATTTTGTCATCTAAATACATATTTTTAAGGCAATTCATTTTTTTTCCTTATTAAATCCATTGAATTGTAACATGTCAGATAATAGCAAATAACAGTTGTCTGTTATTTAAGCAGAAACTTTGTCATCCAGTTCGCTGGATTTTAGTCAAGTGTTTAGTATGCTCTGTTTGTCACTGCAGTGTATTCAATTTGTCTCATTAGCTTGTAAAACATGATTTATAGTACTGCATTGAATCTATGCGTTTGTCCTCTGGTGTGTCTGCTCTGCTCCGAGCTGCTTCATGTTGAATTAGAAGCTAATAAACAAAGATTTAATAGCTGATTGATAAAGTTATGTACAGAGAAAAAAGCACCAGTCAGACCTATGGCAGGTGTTGTGGTTAGGTGAGGTGTGTGTTGCTACAATGTGCAGTGGGATAAGCTGCACTGTAGAGTTGACATAGTGCTATAAATCAAGTGTTACAAATCAATAACATTCTTTGGATCAATACACCAGAGTTCAGAGTGCTTAGACCACTAGACTGAGATTGTGGAGCAGCAGCTGAGACGATTTAAGACCGTTGGACCTCCTTCGGTCTAAAAAGTAAGATGTGCATTGTTGCAGCACTAATCCGAGATCTGTGGATATCTTTGAAGGATTAAATTTTTTTAAAAATTACACGACATGAAAAACTAACCACCATTTCCAGAGAACTGTTATCATCTCCAGTTATCTTATGCTTTCCGTGATTAATTAGACAAAGTGTTTCAGGTAAGATTATTTTTTAAGCCTTTGATTAGACTTGAGTTACTGAAACACTTCTGAGTTACAAAAATATATTTTAAAATAATTAGACTTGAATCTATTCCTGAATATTTCTTGTGCGGGTTTTTCAGCTGTTCTTATAGTGCATGGCTGTTCCCAGACATCGTCATTACTCGTCCCACTTCATTATGTTTCAATTTCCTTTTTTCTTTTTTTCCACCTCCATCAGATGCTGTGATGGCAGAGAGCGAGACCCCTAAAGTGACAACGCCCATCGCACGCACGTCCCGACGAGCTCGCCTCAGAAACTAACTCTGATTGTTCTCGTTTTGTTTTTTAAATCTTATTTCTGTGTATCTTTGGAAATACTTTTATCTGTAATGATATTTTATACTTGTTGGTTTTTATTTTATTTTTATTCTTTTAATATTGGTACTTGGCACCAATCTAAACTAGGCATGATAATGTGTAAAGACACAAAATCAAGTAGGCTTTTAATAAACCTGGTTCTGTTTTTCATTAAAAAAGAGAGAAAGAAACCTCCCTGTCTCAGTTTTATTCCTCTGCTCAAATGTGTGAAGGCTTGCGAGTCCGCTGGGTTATGTCGAGTAAATTTATGGCATCATTACAAACAGCTTTGAATGTCTGCTTGTATCATGTTTGGACAGCGGTGTTTAATGGGCTGCCACAGCTTGCCCAGACAGTATTACTACCCCACATGGTTCCCTACTTCACCTTCCTCAGCTCTCTTTTCCTTTCATATGTTGTTTTCAACAATTTCAGGTTTCAGTCTTTCTCTGATGACCACATTCCTCGCCAGTAAGCGTGTTTTGTTTTTTAGTTACAATTGCATTTTATTTTTTTCTCTTGTTCTGTCTGACACATTTGCTGTTGCCTAGTTGGCCGCCTCTGTTCTCCTGTAATCAATCTCTTTTGTAGGTCTCCCTCTGCTCTCTGCCTGGTGCTTTTCTCCATCCCTTTCTCTTCCTCCTACTCTCCCCTGCCTACTTTTCTTCCAGCGCTCCTCTCTCCACTGACATCACACACAGTAGTTTAACCCCCCTCCCCTCCTCCTCCCCCCTGCCTCATCACTAATCTCTCCTTTTCGCCTACTCCCTCTCCCACACATTGTCCTCCGAAAACATGAGAGGGGTGCGTTTTTCTGTATGTGCGATTTGATACGTTATGTAAAGACACTTACCAGCCGCAGGATGATAACAATGTGATTGCAAAAGCGGCTCAGTTTTTATCAGAGGACAAATTATGGTTTAAATGTATTCAGTGGGTGCTAAGTGTGCAAATAGAAGTAAATGTTTAGTTTTTAAACTTTAGTTGGTACTGTGCACAGATGAATTTCTTGTTTGTGAAAGATTAAGACTGAAACAACTGATTTCTGATCTGATCTCTGAGGGGGTTTATTTACTTGAAATAATCACAGGCTGCTGACCTTTAAGGTCAATGCATTGGATCGCGCAGCTCCTGATGGTGTTGTAATTTGTCGGCAGGGGGTCCGACAGCAGATGGCACTGACAGACTGTAACTAACCCAACAGAGAGGGGAGGTCAGTGCATGCTGGGAAAGACCACGGAGACAAAGGAAAGAGAGGGTGGCTAATATGCACAAAGAGTGTTGTCACCACATGGGAAAGGTATAATTCAGATTAAGTCGTGACTGAAATATGCAAAGCTTTATAGCCACTGGTCACTTTTGACAAGGCATCAGCTGAATGCAGCCCTCTGACCTCAGCTTAGGCTGAGGCCAGTTGGTTAACATGGTCCAAACTACACAGTCACCTTGGCAATGACAATGACTCTACAAGGCTATGACATCACTCCAAAGAAAAAATGAGGAGGAAGATGGTGTGGGGGTGGTGGTGCTTGGGGGCGGAGGGTGTCTCTGGCTCTACAAAACCTCTGCAGCATCCCAGCTGATGCCCCAGCATTCAGCCACTGCCAAAGGGACAGACGCAAGAGGAAGAAAATCATCCCTCCAATTCCATCAGTGAGCGAAGGCGAAGAATAGGAGGAGCCAGTTGAGTGAGATAGTGATGCTCCCAGCAGGTGCCAACAAGTGAGAGGTAGCTGAGCGACCGAAGGAGATGGAGAAGAGTCTGTAATAACAGAAGACACCAAGAGCTTTGAGAAAGAACCAAACAACAGGTGAGCGCTCTTAAATTTCCTCTTTCATAGTTGTGTTAGAATTAGCATATCCTAAAGAATGTAAAATAAAATCGCTACACAGTAACTCCAGACAGTGTTTTTTGATATCTGTAAAAATATAGAGAGAATTAACATTTTAGAAGCTCTTTATTCATAATTCTAATATTTCAATTTATTTATTTTTATTAATTTATTTTTAAAATTTAAGATGCTGCAAAAATTAAATGTTTTTCTTTCAAATAACAATTACAAATGTCAATTTTATTTTCTAAGATTCATGAATTTGAGTTCTTTTGACCTCGATTTACTACCAGTTGCCTTCAGTTAGATGCCCCGTGCATACATTATATTTGCTGTGCATATTTTCCTTGCGTCACTTGTTACTGCGCAGCAATGTTTATCTGTGAACACACAATAAAAGATGTGTTTTAGACACTAAATTGTCAAATAAACAATCTGTGGAGTATTAGTGGAGATTCAGTATTTATATCAAAATATTTACATTGAATAATGAAATTTTTTTTTTCCAGGATTTCATCAGTGTTTGAATCTTCTGAGCCGGTGTGATTCCAGTTATTCCTGCTCCTCATCCTCATCTGCTGCCATGCTGTGCCCTGTGCTGCTTTGTGCCGCTCTGCTCCTCCTGACTCCCCTGGAGATCACAGAGGCTCGTGCTTTGCATCCTTCTCCTGATGCTGTGCAGGTACAGGAGGAGATTGGAGTGGATGTGGAGGGCTGGATTAAAAAAAAAAAAAAATAGATTGAGGAGAATTCAGAGTGAATCAAGGAGAGTCCACAAAGGATGGGAGGCAGAACAGGAAAGAATAAGCAGAGAGAGAGTAATGAAATGTATCACTGATTGAATTATTGTCCCTTGTATACTCCCCGACAATTAAATTTCATCATCTTCTCCTTCTTTTTTTCCACTGTGCAGTTTGTGGAGCAATTTCTGGAACGCTACAATGACCTTCTGACCCTTGACGACCTGGAGAACATGCTCAACAGCCAAGCAGAGGAGCAGTCCACCCTCTCCTCCGGGTCCAAAGCTGCTGAATACCCCAAATGGGCTGATGCACAAACTCAGCCCGAGACCCCCTGGCTCCGTCTGCTGAAGGGCACCCTGGCCAACCAAAAGCGAGCAGAACCGGACCGGTCACGGAGGGGGTGGAATCGGGGATGCTTTGGCCTGAAATTGGATCGGATCGGGTCTATGAGTGGACTGGGCTGTTAGTGGAGACAGAGGAGGAAACTAAAGACTGCTTACATCCTTCTTAGATTATTAGGAAACACACATGCATAGGCATTCACCTGCAGAGAAGGATGTTTACATGCGTGTAGTATGGTGTAAACTTACAGTGCTGCTAATGTGGTTTCATCCAGTGTAGATCAGATGCTTCACAGTTTATTCCATATCTAAATGTTAACCTGAATATTAGAACATGTGTGCTGTGTTTACATCAAATGATCACCATCAATTTCTGGGCTTATTTTTCAAGTAATTTAGCATTTTCCGTACTTCTAGCTTTGTCTGCAACTCTGTAAATGTTTAGACCTTTTGTGGACAGGTGATTTTGTTTAAAAGCAGCCGTAATAGATGTGGATAGTCAAAAAATGATGGCATCAGAAATTTCTGCAATTTATTTTTGTTTACTTATGATTTGCATGAATAAATGGATTTGACATTTGTGGCGTTCTGGGGGTTTTTTTGTTGTTTTTTTTTACTTCAACCCCGCATAAAATCCAGTTCCTTCCTTGCATTAAAAAGCCCACATGGTTCATTCTGTATTCACACACGTCATCTCAATTTGTCCTTCAAAACAGAGCATCAAATTCTCATGACAGATATAATAACTCTTCTAAATTATTTTTTCTCATGACTGTTGGAGGAAGTTCATTTCTTCCCTCGTCGTTCTGGCAAAAGCGGTCAACATTTGAAGATCGGCTGCAGCGTCCAAAACTGTTTTTTTATTCTGGCATTACAACAAAGTTCCCAGGGAAGAAAAACAAATGCTAATTTTTTTCCCTATGAGCTTAAATAGAATTTGATTTAACATGCTTACAGAATTAGATGGCGTGAATGCATAAAATAATCTGTGTAGTAACAGAGTTGTAAAAATCGACATATTTTAGGGACTAACATACAGTAAGGATGTTCATTGTTAAGTATATCAAATCTAACAGTCGACACTATGACGTAATTTGCTGGTAATGCACAAACTTGTGAGGAGCTCATGTAGTACGCATTAAAAACATGTTAGGTTTTCACTGTGTCCTAAAATTCAAGATCCTTCAAACCAGCTGCAGATTTAGAGAAACTTGAAAATGTTTTATAATGGCAAATCACTGCTTACTAACATCTGAAAATCATCAGAGCCTAAACAGCTGACTGAAAATTAATGGCCAGCATTTCTCTGGTTCCACCTGTTTTCTGTTTTTCACACATTGAGGGACTACAAATGTTTGAATCTTCAAAAGTCAATTTGAAGATGTTGATCAAGGCTCTCAAAAACTGAGAGAAATTGTTATGACCTTTTTATATTTTTTCACAATTTCCTAACATTTAAATAAATGTACATCTCTAAAAACATATTCTTCCTGCCACAGCCTTTCACTTACCCAGAAAACCTGCAAGTGATTCTAATGGGTATATTTTCTTCTTTTGGCTGCCGTTCATCTGCCTCCATCGCACCCTATCCCACAGCATCCTCCTCTCTCACACCAACCTTCTGTCATCCCTAAACCACCTCTGAGGTCTCCCTCTTTTCCTCCTGCCTGGCAGCCCCCTCCTGAACATCCTTTGTCCAGTACATCCACTGTCCCTCCTCTGCACATGTCCGAACCGTCTCAGCCTTGCTTCTCTAACTTTGTCTCCAAACTGCTCGACCTGAGCTGTCCCTCTGAAGCATTCATTTCCAATCCTGTTCATCTCCGTCACTCCCAACAAAAAAATCTCCATTACTATAAATGATTCTATTGATTATAATAAAGTAAAACACACCAGCTATGACTTTGGTGAATTAAGCATGAAGTGACACGGCGGTGTGGTGGTTAACACTGGGTCTGGGGCCTTTTTGTGTGACGTTTGCATGTCCTTCTTGTGGCTGCATGGGTTCTCTGGGTACTCTGGCTTCCTCCCACAGTTTAAAAGACATGCATTTTAGGTTAACTGGTAACTCAAAATTGTGGGTGTGAATGTCTGTATCTCATCGTTAGCCCTGAGATAGACCGGAACTCTGTCCAAGGCGTACCACCTTTTGACCTATGACAACTGGATAAGCTCCGAGCCCCATTGTTTTTAAGAAACTGGATGTATGGGTGGATGATTTTTTCATAACATGGTGTTTTGCCAAAGATTTTCATTCAGGGAGGATGCCTGGAGAAAGCTTTAGTTGACTTATACTCACGTTTGAGGCCATTGTCTTACTGGAAATTCCAATAATTAACAGGCGTTAAAATTACTCCCTGAGAGAATGTCTCTTCTTGTAACTCGCCTGATATATAAAGCATAAACTATGGCAGCAACACAGATTTACCACTCCCAACAGCAGCAAAGCACCCGGACAACAGGGCAGAGCCATGTCTGTGCTTGACTGTGTAACAGTTGCTATCGTAATGCAGTGTATCACCACATGGCGGCGCCTCCTGTCTCACGACTGGTGTCACCCCCTTTTTGTTCTTCTTCGCACTCCTCCTGTAATGGATGCTCCCGTGTGTACGCGGACTAGTGTGCTCTTCAGTAATGTGTGGTAGAGGTAGCACTTACTTTTGATATTGTAAATAAATGAGTACTTTTTGGAAAGTCAGAAGCTGTTGCTCATTCGCTATCCACCTGCACACCTCCGCGGCTGACTTCATCTCCACCGCACGTTACAACTGTTAGGATTGTGTTGTTCTAATTATAAATGGCTTTTTTTCTACTGCAGGAATGCTCCTGATTTATGAGTACAAACTGGTCCCATAAGTCTCCTCACTTCAGAACCCTGCTAGCATACCCCAAACTCTAACCTTTGCTAAAAAAAAAAAGTTACATTTTTGTTGTATGTTCACTGTTCATCAGCCTTATACGTGGAATCTTACAGTCTGTATGGATACGTAAGTCTTGGCTGAATCCTCTTGTAGAAATTTGGTTTCTTTTTAGGGTTTAACGAAATAATTTTAAGACTGTCCCTTTTCTTTTTCATCTGAGCTTGACCTGGTGGCTGCTTGAACCACAACACAAGATGGCAGTATGAATTTCCTCTTGTTCATCTGCTCGTTGCCACACACAGCTGCTCTTTGGACTTTGCACTGTGCTTTAAGGAGAAAAATTGTACAAACGTAGCTGAAGGCCTCTCCTCCCTGCAGACGTGCCTGCATGCTGATCACTGATGTGCAGTTGATACAGTTTGTTTCCCGCTGCTGATAAAATAAACTTGAACAAAAAAAGAGCCTGTTTACAGTAGATATTCTAGTTTAAAGTTCCTGTTCAAACACATTTCTCAGTTCTAGCTGAGTAATAACTCACATTTCTCTTAAGTAAAACAGTCCTTTCCACACTTGTTTTACTCCGTGGCTGTGTGGCTGCTGCCTGTCTACAGTGGGTCGAGTTTAACTGTTGTAATATGAAAAGAACATGTGATCTGAGTTAGGCAGCATTTACAGTACAGACATGGCCCAAGTGTTGACTAGGCAGCTTGTGTCTAATCTTAGCTTGACCTTTACTTCCCCTCTTTGACCTTAAGCTGCAAAGCAGAGGCCAAGACTGGCATGCATGCACTCGGGGTGGTGGTAGTTCAGCTATGCCTGAACTGTTGGACAGAAGTCATAAAACAAACCATCACTGTCCAGCTGTGGTGCAGAACGACACGTCTGCAGGTCTGCTGCGGACCCTGTGGGCAGCTGAGTTGGAAAATAAAAGTTACTAAGTATTACAATTTTATTCAGTTAGACCTGCAAAGTGTTGCAAGTTCAAATGCTTCTCTGGTGACAAGATGCCATGCCAGGTTTGGATTCACTATCAGGAGTGCTGGCTGCTAAGGCCCAGTATAGTGGCAGGGGGTATTAGTGAGAGATTGGGACTGACTGGCCTTATGGTTTAAAGTGACACCCTCATTATTTGGATTTATTTTTAATATATCTTGACCTCCTTTCTTTTCTGTGTCGACACTGTTGCCATAAAAAGACAAAAACGTACTTAAAAAAAACAGATAACAACAGTGAAAACAGTTAAGCACCGACAAAATAACCTGCCTCCCAATGACGCGTTTCAGCGGTTACCAAATAACCTGATAAAGCCAAAATTCAGCTGAGTAAATCTACCCCTGTGCACATGCGCGCTGTGATCATGTGCTCATGTTAGGTAACCAAAGTTCAACTTTTGACTTCTGCTGAAGGGATGGAGCAGCAGCAAAAGAAGAGTAGCAACAGAGCAAAGGGTCATGGTCTTTGGACAGTAAATGTCACAGCCATGAAGGAGAGATTTGATCCCTCGTTTGCTCCCTCTGTGTGTCTGTATTTACTGATAAGGTCAGAGAGAGACCCCTCTCTTTTTTCAGTCCACTATCTGAGGACTCTAATATGTTGGTATCTATATCTGGTGCTTTTAAAAGTGGAAACACAAAGCAGGCCTGATGGCACAGGCTGCTGGAATAATGAAAAATGAGTTAAACATTTCCCAGATTCAGGCCTTTAATGCGCAGCAGAGCTTAGATCATAAGACCAGAGCTTTTTAAAAGTAAAGTTGCAGCGGCCACTCTGCATGTCTCTGTGCATCTGACAACCTTGACATTCAGAGGGGGCGGGGTGAGGAGTGGTCACCATTGATGGGGGCGTGGCTTCACACCTCGGTCAATCATAAAACACGCAGCTTAACTTTGCTCTTACCCACTCACATCCGGAGTCCCAAGACAGGCAGAGCCCCTTCACGAACGGTAAATACCTTCAAATAATTTATTGGCTTCAGGCTGCATGACTCAACGCGCTGATTTAGATCACCTGGAAAAATCTGCACGAGCTTAATTGTGCCCAATTTTAAAGCACACGTGGTCATAAAGTCAAAAGAAACTCACTTTACATCATCATTACGTTTGAAGTTTAGCAGGACAAGAGATTTTAACATGTTTATTAAGTCATTTATGCTTTTAGTTTTGCAAAGTCTGAAGTTTTTTCCTCGATGCAGATTAGCTTTGAGTTTTACTTGGACTGTGATCACAGATAGCTTATCAGTAGAATACTTTTCACATGTTGTTCTTGAAGTTGTCTTCACTTATCTTAACCTGCAGTCCAAGCAGCTATCATCAACTTAATGCTAATAAAGTACCTCAAATTTCGCAATGCTACCTTTTCCCCCCTCTCATTTTTCCTTCCAGAGGACTAGACCAACCCAGGCAAAATGGTGAAAGTCGGTATCAATGGGTAAGAATGATCATCCCCTTCACTTCCTCTAAATCTTTCTAATTAAACCAAATGAGCAACGCACACTGAGGTTCAGCTTTGGACTTTTCTTTGCGACTCCCACCACCACATCCCTCTCATCAGTGGGGAATTATTACCACGCCGCTGTCTTGGCTCAGGTTTCCACGCTTGTTAAAGTTTGTTTTACGAACTCCTGTATTAAAGAATGCAGGTATTATGCAAGATGCTATCCAAGTGTATGGAATAATGTGTGATTATTTAAACGAGGGCCCAGTCCAGTACACTGCAAGTCTGCAGTTCAGTGCACTTTAAGGATTAATGCATAACATTTCACATTATTCAGTATTGGGGAGCAGCTACATAAAACTTGTCTCAGGCTGGTCTTCTGTCCTGTCACTTTACTGGAGGGTCTATTTTTAAAATTAGCCTTCAAAAAGGGTTTTTTCCCTTCTACAGCCTGCTGTGTTATTTAAATGGTGACAGCCGGCTGTTCTCATGTTCTTGTTGATCTTAAATAGCCAGTGCCTTTGACCTCGGGGTCATCAGCGAGTGAAAGGCGACCTATACCTAAATGTCAATGAGCGCACGTGTTCTGACGCGGATCTACGCATTTGTTTTCAATAAATTGTCATCCACCCGCCTCTCTTCCTGGTCTCTCAGGACAGAGTGTATCTATGCGCCCGGAGTTTTGGACCTGTGGTTAAAAAGTAACCCTGCTGTTGTTTAAACAGTGCACTGCGTAACCAGGATTACCACATTGGAGGTTAATTTCGACTTTAGCCTCTCAGAGAGAAAAGCACACACACCCCTCAGCCCCTCCTCTTGAACCCTGGCCTTTCTACTGTGGTGTCAGGTCTTCTGGGGAGATCTCGCCCCACACAAAAGAAAAATCTAAACTGTTACAGGGAAGCCTCTGACTAAATATCAAACTCTGCTCTGATTTATTATTATTTTTAAATCTATTTTCGTATTTATCATCTTAACAAGTGCCTTCATTTCACCGAAACTCAAAGACGTGACTGTAGTCAGTTTAATGTGGTGTGATGTCTCCACCTACTGGCCAGAATGAGAAACGCCTCTTGTTCATTTTTCAGATTCGGCCGCATCGGTCGTCTGGTGACCCGTGCTGGTTTCCACTCCAAGAAGGTGGAGATTGTCGCTATCAATGACCCCTTCATCGACCTGGAGTACATGGTCAGTCAAGGAGGAAATGAAAGGAATATAAGGCGTTAGCTCGAACTCACCACAAGCTTTGTATGACTGAATGTTAGAATAACATAATTCTAGTAAAATTATTTGTCAAATACTTGTTGGATTTTTTTTCCTTCCATTTCCAGTAAGTGTGAATTTGATCATTTTAGCAAACTGGGTAAATTAAATATAAAATGAGGGCTTTTGGAGCCAGGAACACACACTTCATTTATTCTTCCCCCCCCCCCCCCCCCAGTTTTTGTGAAGCCTGTCTAAAAAGTTCTCCTTATCCCCTCTCTAGGTCTACATGTTCAAGTATGACTCCACCCACGGCCGCTACAAAGGCGAGGTGAAGGTTGAGGGAGACAAGCTGGTCATCGATGGACACAAAATCACAGTTTTCCATGAGTAAGTTGAGTTCGCCTGTCATATTTGTATAAGCTATTAATTTGTGTAATGGTTTCAGGGATAACCCCTATTTTCTTTCCTCAGGAGGGACCCCGCCAATATTAAATGGGGTGAGGCTGGTGCAGAGTATGTGGTGGAGTCCACTGGTGTGTTTACCACAATTGAGAAGGCCTCTGTAAGTGCTAAATCATGTAAAATGTGAATGCAGAAAAAGGTAGTATGCTATATGTGATGTGCAAAAAGAAAACTGAATGATTTCAATGCGATCCTGCAGACTCACTTGAAGGGTGGTGCCAAGAGAGTCATCATCTCTGCACCCAGCGCTGACGCTCCCATGTTTGTCATGGGTGTCAACCACGAGAAGTATGACAAGTCCCTCAAAGTTGTCAGGTAGGAATCTTTTTGGTATATTTGGAGATGAATGAGTTTTTGCTGCCAAAATCACAGATTTAGGAATATATTTTGAACACAATGAATAACAACTACACATCTGTTCTAATGAAAGCTGTGACAGTCTTTACTGATCTTGCATTTATAATTAATTTCATTCATTTAAAACATTTAATTTTAAAATTAAAACTTGACTGATGTTCTTTCTCCGTAGCAATGCTTCCTGCACTACCAACTGCCTGGCACCTCTGGCCAAGGTTATCAATGACAACTTTGTTATCATTGAGGGCCTGATGGTAGGAATTCATACACAGCACTTAAGCAGTTTTGAAGATATTATGTTTAAGCTACATTTTTAATTGTCCTCCTATTTTTATTTTTCTGTTTGTCTATTAGAGCACAGTTCACGCCATCACTGCCACCCAGAAGACTGTGGATGGTCCCTCTGGCAAGCTGTGGAGGGATGGCCGTGGCGCCAGCCAGAACATCATCCCCGCTTCTACTGGTGCTGCTAAAGCTGTCGGCAAAGTCATCCCTGAGCTCAATGGGTGAGTGCAAATAAAACACTACTCTAATGTACAATTTAAAACAATATTTTGCTTTGTAATGCTCCAGTACTCAAGTGAAACATTTTATTTATTTTTCCCCCAGCAAGCTGACTGGCATGGCCTTCCGTGTGCCCACCCCCAACGTGTCAGTGGTTGACCTGACAGTCCGTCTGGAGAAACCAGTGAGTATCACACGTGCAATTTACAAAATATTGATCTAAAAATTTCCTTTTTAAAATGGGTGGATGACTTTGATTTTAAATTCAGATTTACACATGTGGTTCACCGCTTGTGTTTTTTTTTTCTTTAAAAATGCAAATATAACTGCTTTGCTTTTTCAGGCCAAATACGATGACATCAAGAAGGTTGTGAAGGCTGCCGCTGATGGACCCATGAAGGGCATTCTGGGATACACAGAGCACCAGGTACGCCCTAAACTTTGTCACTTCATGGCTACATTTTGTCTGTGGATCTCGTTGCTGATGTGCCACACTCTTCTCCCCGTCCTAAAGGTCGTGTCCACAGACTTCAACGGCGACTGCCATTCATCCATCTTTGATGCCGGCGCTGGCATCGCCCTCAACGACCACTTTGTCAAGCTGGTCACATGGTACGACTTCAACACTGGTTACTTTCAATGTCTTTCTATTTATTGCCAGTGTTTCCTGCTAACCTCTCCCCTCTTCACCAGGTATGACAATGAGTTTGGATACAGCAACCGTGTCTGCGACCTGATGGCCCACATGGCTAGCAAGGAGTAAACTTGGCTGTCGCTGAACTGTCGCATAGCCCACATTCTTCTTAGTCCTGAGTTACAAATGTACAAAAAGGCATTGTATTCTCTGACTCTGGTTTCATCATGTAGCCATCCCCCATAATACGCCTGAGGAAAGGTCCCACATAGAGCAAAAGATTTAAATTAGAGACCAATGCTTTTCTTTTTTTCTTTTCTATTTTTCAAATTCCCTGCTCTGTTCTTGGGTTTGGAGTAAAGGTGTGACTGTATTTGCTTGTCTGTAGTACTGAAGTACTGCAGTGGTGGAATAAAGTCCTTCGTTTGTGAGATTCAGTCTCCTGTTCCTCCTTTATATCTGAACAGAAATGTATGAAGGCTGATCTGGAGGAGTAGATTAGTTATTTACTGAAAGGAAAATGAGCTTAAGTGCTGTTCCTGATGAATTTCTGACAAGACATTAACATTTAAGTATATAAAGGTGAATTCGGTTTCATAATAACAGAATCTTTAGTTTTAAACAAAGTTTTGTTTTTTTGTTTTTTTTTTTGTCCATTACTGAAATCAAACTCTGGAACACAGAGGAGCTGCTGCGCAGCCCTGAGAGGATATCTGATGGGTTAAACTGTGCAAAATGTTTGAAATAAAAGATGAGGCCAATGTTAGGACTGGTACTTAATGTACCTCAAATGGTGAGATCAGTGAATATGATGGGACACACAAACGGGTGCAGAAGTGGAGAGGATCACCAAAAATCCTATCTAGGAGTTGAGGTGAGATCTGGTGACTGTGGAGGTCATAGTGTAACCTTATTCTTTTACACTTGCTAAAGCATCTGTATTCTGAAGAGAAACATGTGCACCATCACTACTCCTTGAATTAATTTGGTTTCAGTATGACAAAATGACTTGAAAGCACTCATATGAAGTGTGGATTGATTTATTTAAATAATTAAATAGTAGTTCTGCTGGAAGTCTGGTGCCATCCTGGAGGATGGTAAGGCCTCAGAAAGCAGCTGCTGTGATGCCTTTTGGATTCACATGGAGGTGCTGACAATCCAGGATAAATCATTGAGGATGTGGACACCCAGACTCCACCTGTGCATCTCTGACATAGACCTGATCCTATTACAGTGGTATTAATAGCTCTGGATTGCCTTTTTTTTTTTTTTTTTTTTTTTTTTTCTTCAAACCTCTTGTTTGTCAGTCTTTCACAAAACTGAGGAATGTGAGGAGAACCCGAGCCAAACAATGCACAATATAGCTATACTAACACATCATTCAGCTAAGATTATGAAGCTCTTTCCTGAAATCTGTCTCAGCAGGTCGGTGACACCTTCTCCTAACCTCAAACTAAACCCATCTATGATGGGGAACAAAATTCACAATTCTCTCGTTTTTAAAACCAAAGTTTGTCTACAGATCACAACTCAGTATGTCAGGAGAAATCACACTGTACTTTCTGTATGTAATAATAAAGTGTTTGATTGTGAACTGCAAATTTATTTTAATAAAAGCGATGGACAAGTGGTACGAAAATACAATGCAAAGTTAGCCCTGCCTGACCCTGTCTGCTCTCATGCACAAATATCTGAAAACCTCTGTGTTGCCCTCTGATTTGGATGACTTTAAAATTTATACTTTAAGATGTTAGAGTTACAGTGTGATACATGATGTTAAAGGATCTTTTAAGTTGTTCTGTTGCCATAAATTCTCAGTCTCACTGGTTGTCTGGAAGAAGCACCATGTAACTGATCCACCGAACTCCGGTTTCTGTTGTAAAAAAAAAAATTAAAAAAAAAATTTATTTAAAAATACAAAGCTTTTATATTTTTCCCCCTTCCCTGGTGTCTCCCCTGAAGCATAAAGCACCCCTGCATGTCAGTAAGTTTGTGTCTTTTGTCTCCTTTGCACCTCCCACCTGTCCTAAAGGGCCATCCTCCCCTCAGGGATGCCTGAGCTAATGGGACTTATTAACCCCACAGTGCTCCACTCAGGTGATTTAGCTTTATGGTCACATTGAAAGATAGTGGGTTACACAGAGGAGGTGTTTTTATTTATTTTTTGCTACTATAGTGTGATAAGTAACATAAACACCAGTAATTTTAGGCATGTAACTGGCGAATTGGATAGCAGTCTTCTTGTTTAACTCTCCATCAGATTTAATAAGAATAAACAAACATGCTGAATTACTCTAAAAAAATAAATAAATAAAAAACTGGACTAATTCTAACTTAAATTTAAATGACCGCAAAACAGTGAAAGCGTGATTTCCAGGTCTGACGTCACGGTTCAGTCCAGTTTCACTAAATCCTCTAATGTTTTTTGTTTGGAGCTGTGGCTAATGATTTCAAATGTGAACAAGAAAGCAAACAGTTAATAAAGGCTCCTCTATTCGCGTATTTACGGCAGACGGATCTTCCAATCCCGCAGCGCTCTCTCCTGCCTGCGGTCACAGCTTGTTGCCAGAACTTCAGTAACGCGGAGACGCCGGATTTCTTTCTTATTCATTCATGCTCTGCGGCTTTTTCTTCATTTATTTTACATTTATTATTGCAAAGCATCACGCTGAGGCGCACGTCCGGTGTTCTGTAGTCTTCTTCCAAATCCATCTGTCCTGATTTAGGCTGTTTTTTTTTCTGTGGATCGTCAGAGAGCACTGATCCATCAGCCGACGTTAAGACCTTTGGGCTTTAAGGATAAGATTCTTATTTATAAACAGTTATATAACCAAGTGAACGGGGCCATAGGCGTTTTACGCACACGCCGTTCCTGGGTGTCAGATATTATCTATATTATAACAATATTCTGTTGTAGCAAGCCAGTTCCTGTCCGTGTTCATGCCAGATCTGCAGCGATTCAGTTTTCCATACCATAGCATGAATCCTTTGTTGGGGGCCAACGCGCATCTCCAACAGCATCCGCAGCAGAACCAGGCGCCCGGACACCCGGACTCTCCCTCAGGTCTCCTTCCCGACGCTGTTTTCGGTGCACCGGACCCGGATTCCCTTCTGCTGGGTGAGCAGCCCGGCTCGGGGCCTGACTTCACCGCACCCTCTCAGTCTTCACCTTATCTCCATCACAGCAGCCACTATCAGCACCGCCCTGTGCCGCATCCCCCTGCTGCGATGGCTCTCAGAAACGACCTGGGCTCCAACATCAGCGTCCTCAAAACTCTCAACCTGCGCTTCAGATGCTTTTTGGCTAAAGTGCACGAATTAGAGCGCAGAAATAAGATTCTGGAGAAGCAGCTCCAGCAGGCGCTGGACGCCAACAAGGGCTGCAAAGGTGGATGCTGTGAGAACCAAGCGCACACCCAGGAGGTAAGCGTGCAGACGGGATTTGTCGGAACGATACAGCTTAGGCCCGGCTCCCTGCCCTTCCACAACACCAACAACTCGGCCAGGAGGCCTACGACACTGTTCACAACGCCTCTCGCGCCTGCCCTGCCACCTGCAGCCTCTGAAAACTCGAGTGCAACACAAACAAATGCCGCTTGCAACCCAGCCATCACCATCAGCCTATCCTCCCCCCGTGTGGACTCCCCGGGATCTGGCTCTAAAACGGGAACTAACAACAGCACAGGTCCGGGAGCCTCCACCAACCCTCCTCCACGGTTCCTTCCGGGCACAATCTGGTCTTACAACCACACCCGCAAGTTCGGCCCCGGTGCTGAGCGTCTGACCAGCCCAGGAGTATCCTGGGTGCACCCGGATGGAGTTGGTGTCCAGATTGACACCATCACCCCCGAGATAAGAGCCCTGTACAATGTCCTGGCTAAAGTGAAGAGGGAGAGAGATGAGTATAAACGCAGGTAAATGGACCAAACCTTTTATTGCAGTTCCTTCAGGGCTATTTAAAAAATAAATAAATCTTGTGATTGCTCTGTAGCTTTATTGAGTGTATGTAATGCTCTACTTTGGAGAAGTGAGCAGAACAGCTGCAGACCAGCTGTCTCCTGCTACACCACAGAGTCAGCACAAAAATTCTACATCGATCACTTCAAGCCTGGAACTGCATTCATCACATGACTAACCACAGAGGCAGGTGCTGCTGCTACAAATACACTAAAAAATATTAACACCTCAGGGGACAAACATGAAGTAGAATCGAGGTCAAAGCTTAGTGGTCGTCCTCTGTGCAGCCAAACATTTAGCTCAGTTTGTACACGTTTTATGGGTCAGATGCCAACATCAGTATCAGCTTTTAGAGTTACATATTAGCAAATATTATTTAAATAATACACATAAACACCCATTCTTTTATGTTTAAAGAGAAGATAATGTCTCATTGTTTATTATCTTTCCAAGAATGTGTTGTTGTAGATGTCCTTACACAAGTGCTGCAGACATTTATCTGAGTGTTTTTAAACTGTGGAGTCTGAGCTGGACAAACTGTGCGATGACACCATTTTCTAAAGAAAAAAAATGGCCCCATCTTTGTTTTTTTTGTCACATTATGTTCTGCAAGAAAATATTAGCAGGTTAGTATATTATTTGGATTTTATTAACATGTGGTCACTCATATGGAGAGCCATCATGTTTTATGCTGAAAGGCAGTAATGATTTTATCTAGAGAGAAGTTCAGAGAGGAAATGTGAAAATAGAATTCAGGATTGTATTTTTGGATATTATGTCGAGACTTATTACTTACAGCCTCATTTACCAACATTTAAGTGAACTAATTATTTATGGGAGATTTGGCTATGAGCCCCATTTCAAGTAAGAACCAATCTTTTATGTTGAACATTTACTGGTTGTAGCTTATCAACAATCAACTAAATATCTGAGGGTTTTGATGCAGAACAACAAGCATCAACTCTTATTCTGTGAAAGTGAGATGGATGAGTAGAAGAGGATTAACCGTTGCTGAGAATATGAGATCGTGTAATCCACAGTTGCTGCTGTGAGCTCATGCGACTTTATCTGATGACATCACCAGTTCAAATATGGATGCTTTGATCTCCATTTTAGAAAGACAGCTGTCTGTGTATGTGGCCAATCACTTAATCGCTAATATGGAACAATGTGATTGGTCTTTTCTCCAGAAAGCTTAGCAATAACATCTAAAACTGCATAAATCCTGTTGTAAATTTGAAGTTTGTCCGACAGCTTTGGTGGATTGTGTATTATTTGTAATTATTTGTTAACTCCAAAAAGGTCCTTTGCGCATTCATCATTAAATTCCCTCAGATTATATCCAATTGAGCAGCCATGCATTCTTCACAGCGGAGATCCTGAGCACAGTATAGTGGGCTCTTTGTGTATGAAGCACATTGACGACTTTAACAATCCAGAGAGTGTGAGACAGATGAGACGCTTGCTTTCTCTGTCTGTAGAGACACTAGTGTGCGTCATTTCCCAGCCTGCTGTCCAGACATATATACATTTTATTTGTGAATTGAGGGGTTTCACACACTTTGTCCCTCTCAAAGTCTTTTCCTCCCCTAATGAGTTGTTTTGAGGGGTCTCTGCAGCCCCCTTCAGTCAGGACAAATGAGGACGTCACAAAATGTTTCTTCATGCGAAACTTATTCTCTCAGATTCAGGCTATTACATAGCTTTTAAAATATTAATACCATTTTATAATGTAATGCTTGTTATCTTATTTTTTATTATATCTGTTTACCTTTACTGCAACCTAAAGCAGCTTGTGGTGTATTTTAATTTTCAGACTTACCCTCTTCTAGCTCTCTGCACTGTTCTTTTATTTTTTTCAAGGACAACTGTCTCTCCCCCCGTTACCCTCCTTCTGTCACTGCCAAAAAACCCCTCTCTCTGCCAACCACACGCTCTAGCTCATATTTTCTTTCTCTTTTAAAACCGACACAGTCGCACCTTTTCTTCCTTTCTCACACTCTCTTCCTTCCACTGCGCACCGTCGTCCTCTCTACACTCCATACTGTATCTGCAATGCAGCATGCACTGCAAGATGTAACTGGTGGAGGGGGGCTTGGCTTGCAGAAGGAAGTGCCTCTCAGTTTTCTGTGCGCGCTCTCCTTACTGATCTAACAAGCACCTGCTATGACAACAACAACCCCTGTTTCATGACTCAGTTTATTTCAGATTTAGTATTCCCTGTAGGGATTCTTGTACTGCAGCATTCTGCATTTTAAACAGCTTTTTTATAAGAGGCTGCAGACTGCAGTGAGTGAAATTCCCCTTGTGGTATGAAATCACAGAAATTGTGATCACATACGCAGTAGTCTCTGCTCAGGCTTTTAAATGTGTTAAAGATCAGATTCACAGGCACAATGGTCTGAGATGCATCAGCGAGTTGGCCTGTGAGGGATCGGTGATTCACTCAGTCGAACACCTTTTTTATTATCTTTAATATAACTGCAGTAAACTGATTTTAGTGTGAGACTCAAACACTTATACTGAAATCTAGTTGTACTTTTTTGTGCAGATAAATGACAGCCTATCTACTTAATTTGAGCGCCCCAAGTCTCATTCACACAGTACTTTTATCTGTGCCTAAGCATTTTTATCAAATATTTACACCCACACTAACTTGGGGTTCAGTATCTTACCCAAGGATACTTCAAGACATGGACAGGAAGAGCTGAGGATCAATTTACTGACCTTCCTGGACCATGTCCACCTTTAAATCGGGGCGATCGTGGCTCAAGAGTTAGGAGTTCGCCTTGTAATCGGAAGGTTGCCGGTTCGAGCCCCGGCTTGGACAGTCTCGGTCGTTGTGTCCTTGGGCAAGACACTTCACCCGTTGCCTACTGGTGGTGGTCAGAGGGCCCGGTGGCGCCAGTGTCCGGCAGCCTCGCCTCTGTCAGTGCGCCCCAGGGTGGCTGCGGCTACAATGTAGCATGCCATCACCAGTGTGTGAATGGGTGAATGACTGGATATGTAAAGCGCTTTGGGGTCCTTAGGGACTAGTAAAGCGCTATATAAATACAGGCCATTTACCATTTAAAGGAAAAAAAGATGTAATGTATGATGATTTAGAAATTAAAAATTTGTTTATGGGACGGATTCCAGTGGAGATAGAAAATATTTTCAGGTTGTCTGTATCAGGACAACCATCCCATTCACTTATTATAAAATAACAATATTTCATACAGTAATTAAATTGGTGAAATTGATGAAGGGTCAAAGGTCAGCTTCACTGTAACAATGTAATACTCTGCAAAAACACTTTTCTGGCCATTAATCAACACCAAAACCAAGACGGTGACCATGTTTCACATTTAGTTTGAAACAAATTGGAGACTCCAAACAAACTGGAGATGCTAATACAGCTTTACTTACTTTTACTACATGTCTGGTCACACATATGCTAGTTATTTTAGGCATTTTGCCTGGAAACTGGGAAGACTGAGCAAAGGGCCTCAGGTCAGAGCTGAAGTCAGGGAACTGCATTTAACCCTGCAGCATGTGGTTGCCTTCTCAGCCTTTTATCTACACCAGCGCCTGTTAAAGTGTTACAGCACAGATTTAATTCCACTTTTAGGTAGGCGGTGCTCAGTAGTGAGTGCAGAGTAAATTGCTGCTGCTAAGCAACTTGTTATCCATCTCCTGTCGAAAGTGTGTTTTGTTTGGTTGATCCTTGATTGCTGAATTACTTGATGTAATGAATCATCAAGAATGTGATTGTTGCAGTTAGAGGTGCATTTTAAATGGACTTTTAGCCCCTTTAGCCTTTCAACTACCTGAATTAATTGATTCACAGGAGCATTGTCTGCTTTTATAAATGTCAAGAGCTGATGAAGACCTAATTTATGTTTTGTTCTTTGTCTCTGATCTCTGTATCCGAGAAGACATGAACTAGAAGATTATTAATGTCTTTCTTAAACTTATCTCTGTGTCTCCTAGATGGGAAGAGGAATACACTATGAGGATGGATCTGCAACAGAAGATTGCAGACTTACAGGAGGTAACATTATGTACCCTTTTTTTTGTCTGTTCTTGTATTTCTCAAGATGGGGGAACATAAATCTGTTTATATAGTCCCACTGTGGGGACTGAAAGTCTCGATATTATAAATGATTATATGTTATTATGAAGGCAGAGGTTAGATTTTGGCAAGTACCCGCAATAGTTGCTGTCAGGCAGTCCTCAGAAAACTGATGTGAGTTCTCTGAAGTGACAGAATTAACAAACATTCACACACACACACACGCGTCTTTAATACATATCCGTTCGCTTTAAATTTTTAATTCTATGCTGCATGACACGCTTTAGCTAAGGCTGCGCTGGCGTCTTTACAATAATGTTAAAGGTTAAATAGTTTCATGAAAGTGAGAGAAGTAGGGCGGATTAGTTTGGTTAAATATAGATTGTGCTGCAGCTGTTTGTTGATCTTGCCAAGCACATACCTCTTTCTCTGTGCTGGCAATGATTATTAGCTTCTTTATCTGCTATCAATGAGTCATCCAATGCTAGTGCACTCTCTTTTAATTGATTAGCTTTTTTCCTGAAACCCCTTAACCATCCACTGCTAACAGTGCCAAAATGGATTTAAGGACATGAAAGTTGTATTTATATCTGCCTGTCGCCAACCATCAAATTGCAATTACTGTATTTCTTGCACTTGTGTCCTTATAAACACATTTCCCCACAATGAAACCATTCATTATGGCATAATTTAGTTTATATATAGCCAAAGTGAAATGCTGAAAAATTAAATGAATACTCAGTATGCTGTCTAACAGTTCTGGCTTGATTAGCATTAGTGTTTGATTGAAGTCTGCTTTTAGTCTACATGTAGACACATGTGATGAAGAGTAGCCGTGACATTCATCTTTTTTTGTGCAGTAACAGTTAAGAGCGAGAATATGAATACCACTGTGATGACAGATAAAGCCCCCAAAACGAATGCCTCCTACCCCCCAAATGTTGACTTCATGGCAAAGGTCTCATTCTAAGCCCAGTGGTTTCCTGTATATGTGTTTTTGAGCATGTGCCCCATTGCGAGGAATCTTTACCTGACCCAATTTGACAGGAAATACCACCGCACTTTAAGCCCACAAAAGGGTAAAAAAAATGCTTCTCGAGTATTGTAACTGCAGCACGTGTGAATAAATCAGCGGGGAGACTTTGAGGGTTACCATGATGTCAGACTCATTTAGAGCTTCCCAGAAGTGATTATGCATTTAGGATTTGAATGTGCTCTTTGCAGATAAAATCTTTTTGCACAATGTGACCCAAAAACTACAGTAAAGAGAGTTGTGGTTAAGTGCATTTGCTCATTATGACTTCTTTTGCGTGTGCAGGACCTGCAGGAGAGCGAAGGCTGCCAGGACGAGCTGGTTCGCAGGGTCCAGCATCTGAATACGGAGCTGGTTGTCTTCAAAGGGCTCCTGAGCAATGTAAGCTCATACATTCATATAATAATCACAAACAGTTTTAGCTCTTTACAGTAATCAGATGTCCCTCTGCATTCACTTGGTAGTTTGTCCTTATAAGCTGCTTTCACACTGAAGCCCTGAACTTTTTTTTAGACATCACCTGGATAAACGTGGCTGTGAGAACGCAAACATCCAACCCAACTCTTTAACCTGCCAACTCCATAGTGTAAAGTCTGCTGTCCAAATGCAACAATTTGTGCTGACGTGAGAGTACTGCAGGTTATAGTCCAGTGAATTCATAGCTAGCGAGTAGTCGTCATGGTTTCTGCATCCCGCACACTCTGCAGTACCTCCACGTAAACCAATCAGGAGATTTCCCGAGGAAGGATTCTCCAAGTCCATGTGTGAAACAGCTTGCTTTAGTTACAGCAGCGGTGCCCAACCTTGTAATTCTGTAACTTTATTAACAGCGTCCTACTGAAATGCGCCAACAACATTGAGAGTAACATCCTCTTCTCTGCCCCTTAATGCTCTCCGGTCGTTATGGTAATGCATAAATATTTCTTTCAAAATAAGACACACAACTACAACGCGGGAAAAGACCCAGGGAAACCGAGTTAACGATAAAAAACCCCCGAAAACCATAAATTTCACAACTGAGCCTCAACTCTCATGGTCTGGTACCAAACGACTGAGGATTGGTGACCCCTGAGTTTTCAGGGGTCTTATTTTCTATCTTTAGGGTGCTGTATAAGAAAATGGTGCTACTATTATGTCATAATCAGTCTTATTGGTACAGTTTTCCAGTGATGCTGAACAGTTCCCATATCCATCCTCTCTGTAGAATTTGTCAGATTTGGACAGCAAAATCCAGGAGAAAGCGATGAAGGTGGACATGGACATCTGCCGCAGGATCGACATCACTGCTCGCTTGTGCGATGTGGCCCAGCAGAGGAACTGTGAAGACGTCATCCAAATGTATCAGGTAAAACTGTTTAATCTCATCATCTCTGGTTCTTTTTTTATCTGCTTTTAGCAAGTGTCTACTTGTTAGTCTGATCCTCTAATCCCAAACTTTTCTGCAGGTTCCTAATAACCAACCATCGCTAAACTGCCGCCGTAAACAAACCCCTCTGTCCTTTAATGGGAGTGAGTGTGACGAGCCCGTCAGCACCTCCGAAAGTGACGGAGCAGTGGTTAAAGATGAGGAGCACTGTGGATCTGCTGCTAATCAGATCAATGAGGAGATGCAGAGGATGCTAAACCAGCTGTGAGTGGTCTGCAGATGTAATTACTGTAATCTGAGTCGTCTTTTCAGGCCATGTGCATTTGTATGTGTGCATTGATACTTTTTTAAAAAAAAATTTCAGGCGTGAATGTGAGTTTGAGGATGACTGTGACAGTCTAGCGTGGGAGGAGACTGAAGAGACGCTGCTGCTTTGGGAGGATTTCCCAGGATGCACTTTGCCTCCAGATCCCACCCACCCACCGGGAGAGGTAGGCAGCAGTCACACAAGTTTAAGACTGAGAGAACTCTCTGTGAAGATTTAAAGCTCAAAGTTGTTAGAAATATAGCTGTGGCTACCAGAGAGGAGCTAATTTATGAACATATAGAGGCTTCAAAAAAGCTGAAAAATTGAAAGATTTACCTTTAGCCATCGTTGTGGCATATTAAAAATACTAATTGCAAGGGATTATGACTGTCAGAAGTTACCCCATCATCACTGTTTTCTGCAAAACATTCACACAGCATAAACAAGCCTGTGTTTTACTGAAATCGACAGATATCTGTGGTCACCAGTTATAGACCTCACTTAGTAAGCTGACACATGCAGTCATGTGAGAAAGCACTTTTTCACAAGGCTCTATTCATTTCTGTGAAAAACTAAGTACACTGCCGCAGTGTTCCCAGAAGCTCAGAGCAAATTCACCCCAAGTGCTGACTGTGCAGTGCTCTGGCAGATTGCAACTACTTTTCAGACTCGACAGGCCACATTTAGCATATTAAATGTTCAAGTTCATGACAGTACCATTAAAAAAAAGACTCAACAAGTATGGCTTGTTTGTAAGGGTTACCAGGAGAAAGCCTATTCTCTTTAACCATTGTAGCACAGCTTGGTTTTGCAAAGTTGAATCAGAACAAACCACAAGACTTCTGGAACAGTGGGGTGGGGGGTGACATGAACTTGTTTTGCAGCTATAGGAGCTGGGCACCTTGCAGTTACTGAGTCGACCATAAGCTCCTCTGCATACCAACGTATTCTAGAGTCAAATCTGGCCATCTGTCTGACAGCTGAAGCTTGGCCCAAACTGGGTCATCCAGCAGGACATGTACAGCAGCAAATCTGTAAAATCAAAGTCTAAAGGTGGCGCAATCAAAGTCCAGACCTCAACCAGACTCAGGTCTGGGATGTTAGACACTTGTGCATAAACAAGTGCCCTCAAACCTCAATAAACTGAAGCAACACTTTGAAGAAGAGTGGGCTAAAATTCCCCCAAAGGGACATGAGAGACAGAATGTCATATAGAAAACAATTACTTAAGGTTATTTGTGCTAAAGGTGGTCATCCAGTCTGCTCATTCACACGAGGTACTTTGTTTTTCACAGGGCTGTGCAGTTCTTTCTTTTTGTTTTTCACGTGACCGTAAATGTCGATCTTTCTGAAAGACGGAACAATTTTCATTACTATATGTTGGCATCTCATCATCCTTTCAGGTTTCAGTGAAATTGAGTTTCTGAATTGTCGTGCACCTGCAAAAGGTGCAGGGAAAACAAAAAAAAAAATGAAACACAGATAACATCACAAGACAACCCACTCACCCCACCTGCATTTCAGTCCGCCTGTGTAGCACCCGTGTACTGCAGGTGCCGACTAATTAACACGATTGGCAGCACCTGGGCCCAGTGTGCTCTACAAACGCCCTCAGAGCTCAGCTGCCAGCGTGGCTTTCCTCTCCAGAGACACTTCTGAGATTTTGGTTGCATCTTGGTTTGTTGCATGGCACGAGACAACATTGCATATGCCGTTTCCTCACTCACGCACTCTCTCACACTGCTGGCAATACTGAATACACATCCCATGGCTAGTTTAAGTTCTTTCTTTGGTTCTTTAGTTTAAAAATAAACTGTTTCTTTAATTGGGACATGTGTGCTTCTCTACTTTTGTCATTGTCGCAAAAACAGAGAGCATGGCTAATTACTAAATTCTCTCAGCCATGTCTCAGATGTTCATCCTGAGTGAATGCAGTTATAAAGAGACATCTGACATCTATTGTTACTTTAAAAAAAACGTTTCAGAATTTCAGCTTAAACACTGTTTAAGTCACTGCATAAAGGAGTTTTATAAAGTAGAGGAAGCGCACTGTAATTTCTAAGTGCACATGGTTTGATATTATTGCTTCAGATTTCAAAGAAGCTTTTGTTTGTGTGGTTATAAGCGGACTTTATCCAGAACAGTAGGCAGAGTGGAGTCCTTCAAAGCTCAGTCTGCTGCCCTTCGGTGCTCTGCTGTGGCCGGGCCAATTCAGGCAACAAAACAACACTCGCACAAATCCAGCCTGTATTTAGCGTACATGGTGTTTGTTTCCAAGAAACGCATGTAGGTATTTGTTTTCATTTACCAGCTGTGTGCGCTTTGAAAAGTCTGCTCTTTCTCCCGTGGGAAATAAGTCAGTGAAATGTGAGCTGATGGGAGCACTGCAACAGCTGTGCTTTGATGGTTCTATGTCTGCGGTGATGTCTGATGATGCACACGTTAAACCGATTATAACTACCTTTCATCGCATGTAAATTTCCATGTCCGTGTTTGTCTTCAGCAGGAGGACTGTCTGGAAAAGGTGATTAATGACACCGAATGTCTTTTCAAATCTCGAGAGAAGGAATACCAAGAGACCATTGACCAAATTGAGGTCAGACGCTTGCTCTGTACTTTTATATGTTAAATAACTTCCTTCATCCTACATGCTGGCAGTTTGTTCTTTCATTTTTGCTGCATGCATTATGTCTCCTGCACTGTTTTTTGTGTCTTGCATTCACAAGACAATATGTCTAAATAATGACATTAAGTGAAATACTATTACTATGCTTTGTTTTAAAGGGGCAGTAGCCTGCCTTGCTGAATTTAATCTTTCATACATTTTAGATGAGTTTATGTAAGCCTGAGCAGTTTGGCTGCACATAGTCAGGGGGTTGTTCAAGAAAGCAGGTTTAACAAACTCTGAGTCTAACTCTAAACTTTGACAGATAGTTTCTCAGACATTGACTAAGCCTACTTCCAGGCTAGAAAAGAAAAATTAAATGAAGGGCTTCAGTGAAAACAGGTTGTAGTCGAGGACTAACTAAGCTCTGTCCTTGTCTTATAAACCAGCCATGGGTTTGTTTACTGTGAGAGAGGAAACACTGGTCAGAGTATGTTTGGACTGAGATTTTTTTTAACCTAAGTGTCTTTATTTTACCCCCTAGTCATCATTCACCCAGCTTAAATGTGACTTACTATGTAATAAAGCTGTGATCCTTCCAATTTTTTACATTTGATTATTAAATTCCAGCTCTAACTTGACAGAAACCACATCCGTCAAACTTTGCCTTTTTGACTATCGCACCGAAATCAGCGACTAAACCAAACAAGCTATCCACAAGGCTCTAAACACCATCAGTAACTTTAAGGAGTTGAGTGTGTGAAAATATTTAAACATGAATTGGTGCCAGAACACATTCAGAATGTCTGCAGTCTGAGTTTGAAAACTCACTTTAAACTGCAGGCTACAACTTCAGTTCAGTTGTAGCCTGAAGATTTTCACAATAACTAGTGACTGATTTTTGAATGAGCGATTATACAAGTGCTCATGTTAAACAAAAGAAATAGCAAACGTTCACGTAACGGGAGTCTGTTTGCAAAGGCATGCACTTATTTTTTCACATTTGTTTTGATATTCTCTGCATGGGTGAGGAAGTGAGACCGAGACTCTGTTAGATTGCTGTTGATTGCATGCGTATGTATTCTTGGAGTGATTTAGTCTAACTCTCAGTTTTCTGACTGTAGCTGGAATTGGCCACAGCTAAGAGCGACATGAACCGACACCTGCACGAGTACATGGAGATGTGCTCGATGAAGAGAGGCCTGGATGTTCAGATGGAGACCTGCAGGAGACTCATCACACAGAGCGAAGACAGGTACACACGCACATAAACACACACTTGATGTTGATTTTATTGATCTATTTAGCTTCCTTTAAAAAAAAACTATTCGAGCAGTTTCAGTGTATACAGCATATCTAATTTATATTGTATTTAAAATAAACATTTATTAAATGGGTTATAAAACATTACAGTATAGGTGTATTCAGCTTTAATTATGTGTATCTAGTAAAGTTATTATTATAATCCCCTTTTGTCAAAATGCATGATATTATTTCAACTTTCTTTATTTTGATTTGTTACCTGTTTATACACCTGATACACATGATAGACATGGTTATTACTTAGTTATGACTACACTATTTACTATATGTTTATTTAGCTTTAAATATAAATAAGCTTTATGCTTAACTGGCTGGACTTTATTACCTGAAAATCTATGCCAACTGTCTCCATTTACCTAAAAGCCGTAATATTTATCCATCTGAAAATATCGCACTTTATATCAAAACCTTTAATGAAAATTATAGCGAACCACCGAACCCACAGGTAGAGCGAGTTTAGTTTCTACTGGAAAAAATGATGCATTTCTCTTTCTGCCCCTCTCAGTCCGTCTGCTGTGCCTCCACCCGCTGAGGAGAGTGAAGCGAGAGAAAACGACAAGCCGTCGGTATCTCCACCTTCTTCCTCGAGCAATGGGAGAACATGACACATGCTCACTCCAGCGTTAACAGCGGCTGTGGTCACACGATCTCAAGTGCATCCATGACCACACCGATACAATGGGCGCTGACTACGTGACTACGGCAACACCATGTTTACGTACTTGTTTGACGAGTCATTTCTTTTTCTGGACACTTTGGAAAGTGAGATGGAACTGACTGAGCGAGGAAGTCTGTCATTGTGCTTCATTTTGTGACGATTCAGTAGGTTGAAGGACCTAGGGTCAGCTGACTGTAAGTGTGGTTACAGGAAGACATAGCATGACTTATTCATTCTACACAAATGGACACGAGCTAAAACAAGGATAATGTAAGCGTCATAAACTCCTCTCTGATCTGCTTTTATGGTCACTGAAGCTCTAAAAGTTAAAGTCACATTTACAGGAATATTTCCAGGAAACAATGAAGCTTCAGTCTTAAAATAATATAACACTGAATTTTTGAATTTGAATCTTTATCCACACATGTAGGTTTAATAAAAAGCCGCGAGAGAGCATTTTAGTGGCTTGCAGCTGCATTAACTGTTCACCATATCTCTTGTATAAACGATAATAGAATCACAGGCAAAGCAAACCTGAGGCAATAAATGAAAAGTTAAAGATACAGAAGAAAATCAGAAAAACGCAAACATTATGTGCATTTTTACTGGAGCAACAGAGTTGAGTCTTTGACTACCAACAGGCCTCCTTCCAATAAAGTGAGGTGTTTTCTGGATAACAAGGGAAATGTATGTAAAAACCTTAAAACTTCAAGTCATTTCAAAGTGATTTGAAAAAATAACTAAAATCCTGAGAAGTTGCTCTTCAGATCTGTGGTGTTTTGTGTTCCTAAGCCTTAAATCAGATGATATAAGAGTTGCTTTCTATTCTTCTCCTGAAGCCCTTGATCAAATATAACAGGAGTTAATTGGGAAAGTTGAATGTCACTCCTCTCACTCGGATGCCTCCAGTTCAGAAAGTGTACATGTGTTCGCTTTGAGGACCACATTGTTTGAAAAATGGCAGTAATATGTTGGCTATAAGTTAAACTGTGGGCCTCCTGGCAGATTTTTCATCAGGATTTTTATGACAAATTCTTAAATATTTTGAAAAAACGTAAAAATTTGTAGTAGTCGTCTGACCACTGAGCTGGTCGATTTGGTGCAAGAAGACTGTTTCTATAATGATGTGGGAGAAGATATGCATTGACAAAGAACAATTATACAGAATTTAGTCAAGGATAACATGGCAAAAGCAAACAGTCCAAACAATGAAATCAAGATTTTGGCCTCCGTAACCTGCGAGCTACATCTGTGACACAGCAGAGGCTGATTTGTTCCTTGATTCATTTGGACACATTCGTTTACCCTAAATCTGTAAATAAACGGTCGAATTAGCTTATATTTCCTGTGCAGGTGCAGAAACTTTTAACAATAATACAACATAGTCACCGTAGTAAGTCGCATGTCTATATCACCATCGTTTTGGTGTCAGCCTTAAGCAGACCAAACCACCCTGCTGTTCACAGAGAGTTCACACATTGATCATCTTGACGATGTTGGAGCTCCAATCATTTCATATGAGTCACATCTGAAATCCCACAAACACCGTAGTCTGCTTTGAACTTTGTAGTTTTCGGGAAAGGTGAGGGAGCAATGACCACAGTGTTGGGAGGTTGTTTTTTAGTTTTGAACGTAACCGTAGTCTCTGTCTGTTGCACTTCAAAGACCAACTAAAAGTACTGGATGATAGAGTCACTCAAGGGTCATGTAAGTGTTGTTAATAATCTTTATTTTTTTAGCAGTAATGCTTATTATTATAGATTAGAGTGAAGGCTGTATCTTTGAGTAAAGCTGCATGGTTGAGCAGAATCACTTTGAGGATAGTGGAAAAACAAAAAGGCTGTCATGTAATAATGTAAGTTAGTCACCGAGTGCCAAAATAATATTTAGATTGTGAATCAACAGGAAATTGCTTAAAAAAAGACTAAACATAGCTGCTGAAGCTATTTCACCAAGGTGCTTGATGTATAGAAGTGAACCTACGTTTTGCACATAGAAAAGAAGAGCAAAGCAAAACTGTACCATAAGAAACAATCAGTAGTCTAACCTGAAAAACAAAATATGCTGACCTGCTGAAAATGGATGATTTGTTCTATTTAGTTTTCCTTTCCTTATGAAAAAAAAATGTCGTTGGTGAACGCATCACATACCTCATTTTTACTTTAGTTATGTCTATTGGCATATTTAACCTACATGTTCCTTCGTAGGAAAACACATACAGCGCACAGCTGTCAGGTGGACGCCCCCTCCATCACAACTCTATTATCAGACACTGTTTTAAATGGTGTTGTTTCTTCTGTGTAGATGAACCAGGTGAAATAACTTGTTTCAGCAGTAGGGTGCAGTTTAGCTCATGCATGTGTTGCAGTTGTAATCAGCTGAGCGCCATTCTGAAAAGATCAGGCGTCGGGTGCATTGTTAAAGGCATAAAACACCGTCTCTCTTTGTACCGTTACACTTTAACGCACTGAGTGAATTTATGTGTATGCATGTGCCAGTGTGTATGTTTATGGGCCTTCTGTCTGACCAGCGAGTGTTTTTAAGAAGACTCTTACCGGGGTAGATGCACAACATTAAGAAGGATCAAACTGTAAAATCTCATATTGTCTCAAGCAGTTCAACGCCAACAAAATGACTTTTGTGTTTTCATGGTGACCACGTGAAAAATTCAGAATCTGATGATCATCTAGGTTTTCTTTCCCAGTTACGCTGTTTCTTTATGAGTGTATGCCAAGTAAAGTCAGTGTAAAAATATCTCAGTTCAGGAAGATGAACGGAAATGCAAATGCTTTTGTGAAATGATGGCTTTGATATTATATGCATAACAGAAATATAGCTTTGAATATATATTCGTGTTTAAAGAACAGAGCTGAATGAAGACTCCACGGTGGAAATGATGGCAGATGAGAGCAAAAGAGTTTTTGTTTTCTGTCTTCACACAACAGAAAAACTTATTTACCAAATTTTTTAAAGAAAATTATTCCACAGAGTCAGAACTATTGATCTAAAATCCAAATGTGTGACTTTGCAGCTTTAAACATCAAGAAAAAGTAACTTTGGCTGGAAAAGGCTTCACTGCAGAGCTGCTGTATGTAATATGTCGAGAGACGCTGGATGAATGAATAAAAGATGCAACTGAGCAACAAGGCGTGCAGTTTTTTCCCTGTATTAAGTTCAACAGTTTTTTTCTAACAGTTATCTGAAGGCACTTTATACCAAGATAAAGACCCTGAAGCATTACAGATAAAAAAAAAATGAAAGAGAGAATCATCCAAATCTCGTTAAGTAACCACTTCATGAAATTTTGGAGAAAGACAAACTCTTTCTCTTTACTCTTCCTATCCATCTTAACATTAAACTCAAAACCTAAAAGAAGTGTTCCTCTGTTAACACCTTTATCCTTTATACTTGATTATCCTTATTTCAAATTTTACATTTTACATGGAAAAACAGGGATTTTTTCCAGGACTTCAATTTGGAAATATAAAGCGCTTAAAACACTTTAAAACCTACAAATATTTAACATGGAAAATGTTGCCATATTAATATATAATCAACTCAACAGTTGGCTTACAGCTAAATTAAACAGTAAAAGAAAAACAAATGTACTTAAATATGTTTGTGAAGGTTTCCAGACTTGATGCATAAATGTTAGTCAGTTTTAGCAGGCTGGTAGGGGTCGGAGTGTGGGAAGCAGCAATATGTAACCAGGTAAAGAAAGAATAACACAGATGTTCAGCAAGATGACAGAGAAAGATACAAAAAGACAAAAGGGTGGGGCACACTTTGAGGAAGTTAGCAAAAACAACAGAAGTTGAACAACAGGAACATGATACTGAAGGAAAAGATTTCCTTTTTCTTTTAATTTTGACATTTATTGTTTTATTGTAATAACCTTTATTTGTGATATTAACTTGGTAGTTGCGTTAGCTTTTATAGATTTTGATCCTTGGCCTTTTCGCAGTAGTGTTCACATCTGTCCACAGAATGGGATTGGTGCAATACTCTGTGGCCCTCCTGATGTTATCCACACAGTTGGTGCTCAGCTTTCCCACAGTAAGACTTTTTTTCTTTAACCCAGTCGCCTTAATTATTGCATACACTTTTATCAAATAAGAAAAATAGTTGACATGAGTGAATGTGGCATGGATGATGAGTTAATGAGGACTTTTTCATTTTAGTGATTTATATCTATCTGTGTTGACAGCCACAGAACACCTACAACATTGGTGGGAGAGAGTGTAAATATTGTCCTGCAGGTAGGAAATGTGTGATAACTTGATGTGAGCTTCTATTAATATTTTTAAAATTCTGTTCATCAGTTTACATTTACTCAGAAATATGAATCTCGTTTAGGTACCGTGGTGTGAAGTATGGTTCTTTCTTGTCTGTGTGTTGTTTTGATTTTCTGCATTGATGAAAAATGACGCAGGCTGAGTTCGTGCAGTATGACCACATCCTTCACCGATACTCACTCCGAGTCAGCAAGTCTTTCCTCTTGTTTTTTTCTGTTCTCACAGGTATGTATCAGAGTGATTGTACAACATGTGAACACTGTCCTGCTGGAAGTTACACAACTGACTTGAACTATGAAGATGAATGCCATCTCTGCTTTGGAGACTGCAACCCTAGTAAAGAAAGTTTTCATTTCCACCTTTAATGATTTCATCAGGATTTTGATATACCCGTGATCTCTGGGTTTCTATAAAAAGCTGATAAACCATTAATAGTAACTCCACATGTACTGTGATGACTACTCCATATAATAATCTCTATTTCACTCTTTCTCAGAGTTGCATCTTAAAGTGGTTCAGAACTGCACCAGTACGTCTGATATTAAATGTGACTGCGAGGATGGTTTTAGATGCATCAGGTGGACCCATGACAAAAAGAACTGCTTGTCTTGTGAGAAGATGCCAGACCCAACCCCAACCAGTAAGTACCGAGAAGAACACTTTGAATTCTCATGTCAGATAAGCTCAAACCAACAGTGGGCAAAATGACCAGTGTCAAAGCAAACAACTTTACCGCAGCCATTAAAAAACAAAAGAAAAAAAATAGCTGACAGGATCTGTAATCTTAGCTCTGGCTCCCGTTATTATCAGATCATTCTGAGAACAGGTTCCTCTCAAGTTGCCATGAATATGCAAAACTTGTCTAATATGAACAGGTTTGAAAATATTCCTGGAAATCTTTATGCTCTCTAAAAAATGCAATGCCATCAAGCTGACATGAAAGTGTCACAAAGGAAATGCTTTTCTATGTTCTAGAGTACTCTTTATAATAATCTCTATTTCACTCTTTCTCAGAGTTTCATTTTAAAGTGGTTCAGAACTGCACCAGTACGTCTGATATGAAATGTGACTGCGAGGATGGTTTTAGATGCATCAGGTGGACCCAAGAGGGAAACTGAGTGTCTCGTGAGAAGATGCCAAACAACTAAAATACAAATGCTTTAGTGAAATCAGTGTATGATTCCTGCAATGTTGTAAGCATGAAAGTGTGTTTAAAGAGCTCAATGAAGTCTGTCCACAGTTACACACTAAAAAGAAAAAGCAAAAACTTTTGTTAAGCCACAGAAATCTGTTTGCTTTATTTAGCTTTTTAGGGGAAATGATGGCAGAGAAAAGGCAAAAGTGTTTTTGATTTCTGTCTTCCCACATCATGAAGCCCTACTTCAAAATATTTTTAGTTTAGAAAATTTCACCACACAATCTGATGACAATCGTGTACAACTCCAAATGTTTGACTTCACTGCTTTAAACATTAGGAAAAAGTAATTGTGGCCAAAAAGCGTCACTGCAGAGCGGCTGCATGCAATATGTCAAGAAAGCTGAATGAATAAAAGATGCAAATGAGCAAAAACAACACACGCAGTTATTATTTGTAAAAACCAACATTTCCCTGTATTACAATCAGATGAGTTTTAAATATGGTCAAACACCAACAACAGTCATCTGGAGGCACTTTAATTCAAGATAAACACCTTACAATATTATAAATAGAAAGCCAAATACACAGTCATCCTTTTGATGATTTTAACAATATTTAGAAGAAGAAAACACCCGTGTCATGAACAGGGCACGTGGCAGGCAGAAACATTCCACTGTGTTGACACTTTTACAGATTACCCTTAATACAAATTTTAGACGACAGTGTAAAGATGCCAGGCAATTTTCTATCAGAGTGACTGATCACTGCACGACAAATGCTCTTTATCAATCAGTCTAAAACTTCATACAGATACGTTTTATTTAAATAGTTATCGTGACAATAAGCTATTGTATTTATTTCATAACCCGACACCTTTCTTACTGTCCAAAGTTTTAAATAGATGCAGACTGTCAAGTGATTTATCTGTGATGACTAATTATGAACACTCATCTAACAGGGTAATAATGCAAACTTCTGCATATTACCACACTCCTATATTTTTTTTTATACTGAATGAGGAAATGAAGACGAAAGAAATGAAGAAATGAAGTTTGTTCAGTTTGTTGAAGAAAACCCATCACCCAGTAGGTTAGCTTCACACAGCTTGTTACTCCAGTGACTCATCTGAGTTTCTGTGGTTTCAGTAAACCTGCTTTTTCTTACACACTCAATAAATAACAATTTGAATGAACGTAATAAAATCATGGAAAGGATTCCCACGTGATTAGCATTACGCAATTTTGTTGGTCCAGCTTAAGGTACTTGAGCTGGACCAACTTAGTTGGTTCATCATCAATTCATCCAACTTTTGCAGTTGATTCCAACTTAAATCAATTGACTTACTGCTAATAGAAAAACATTTATTAATGTGGAAATCCGTTCCATGATTGTTTTAAGTTCATTTAAAGACTTATACTTTGGTGTGGTGAGCATTTCGCCAGTCTCACACAGCGAGACAGACAACCAGCACAGGTAATCAAGATTCACCATCATCAATTCACCTGACGCAGTGGTTCCCAAGCTTTTTTTGCTGGGCCCCCCTTGTTTTACAAGAAAAATGTTCGCGCCCTCCCCCCTTCTCGCGCGTGCACGCGCTAACACATCCTCCAACCACACACACCCAGCAGAGTGAAGCTGACCCCCCACCCACTTGAAACGTAAAGGCAAATAGGCGGAGCGGTTAGTGCTACGTTTTTCCGAGATATTAAACTTTATTTTATAGGTCATTCAAAGGTCACCATCCCCCCAGACTGCTCCAAAACGGGCCAAAATGGTCTACTTTTTTAGTGCTACGTTTGTGCTGATTTGTGCAGGTAAAATTAGCGTTTGTGCTGCTACAGTATCTGAGATATTAAAAGTTATATTTTTTGCTGATGACATCACCATCCCCCCAGACTGCTCCAAAACAAACCAAAATGGTCTACCTTTTTAGTGCTACGTTTGTGCAGATTTGTGCAGGTAAAATTAGCGTTTGTGCTGCTACGGTTTCCGAGATATTAAACTTTATTTTATAGGTCATTCAAAGGTCACCATCCCCCCAGACTGCTCCAAAACGGGCCAAAATGGTCTACTTTTTTAGTGCTACGTTTGTGCTGATTTGTGCAGGTAAAATTTGCGTTTGTGCTGCTTCTGTTTTAAAGATATTAATGAAAATGTAAAGGTCAACCAGCCCCCCCACATTACCCAAATCCAACAAAAGTGGTATCAAACGTTTGTGCTACGTTTGTGCTGGTTTGTGCTGCAAAGATTTTCGTTTGTGCTGCTATCATTTTAAAGATATTAATAACAATTTCTAGAGGTCATCAGAGGTCAACCAGCCCCCCCACATTAATTAAATCAAACAAAATGGGTGTCAATCAACTGTGCTACGTTTGTGCTGGTTTGTGCTGCTAAAATTTTCGTTTGTGCTGCTTCTGTTTTAAAGATATTAATGAAAATGTAAAGGTCAAAAGGTCAACCAGCCCCCCCACATTACCCAAATCCAACAAAAGTGGTATCAAACGTTTGTGCTACGTTTGTGCTGGTTTGTGCTGCAGAAATTTTTGTTTGTGCCGTTATTATTTTAAAGATATTAACAAAAATTTCTAGAGGTCAACCAGCCCCCCCATATTAATGGAATCAAACAAAATGGATGTCAAACGTTTGTGCTGCAAAAATGATGACACAATCCCCAGACAGTGTGTGGAGATCCCTCCACCATCATTACTGAACCCAAGAAGTCATCTATCTCCTGCTTTAAGGACTACCGTCCTGTCAAACTCACCTCCATCATTATTAAGTTAAGTGCTTTGAACGGTTAGTCATGCATCAAATCAAATTATTGCTTTCCCTCAACCTGGATCCATTTCAGTTCGCATACCGGTCAAAACGCTCAACCGATGATGGAATTTCAACTGCCCCTCACTCAGCCCTCACACATCTGAACACTAGAGACTCATATGTCAGAGTGCTGTTCATAGACTTCAGTTCAGCATTCAACACCATCATTCCCCAGCAACTCATTCACAAACTGGATCTGCTGGGGATCAGCACCTTGCTGTATAACGGGCTGCTAGATTTCTTGATAGGAAGACAGCAGACAGTACGGGTCAACAGCAACACCTCCAGCCCAAGAACACGGAATACGGGGGCTACCCAAGGATGTGTGTTGAGCTCCCTTCTCTTCACTCTGCTGACCCACGACGAGATCTACTACAGGGGTGAAGTTAACCATCTGCCAGAGTGGTACAGCAACAACAACCTGTCCCTGAATGTGGAGAAGACCAACAGTGACTCTACTTCCTCTGCAAACTGAGAAGCACAAGAGATTCAACCCCCATTATGAGCACCTTTTACAGAGGCACAGTTGAGAGTATCCTCACCAGCTGCATCACTGGTGTGGTATGACTCCTGCATTGGGTTCTGCAGGAAAAAATGACAACGGGTAGTGAGAGCAGCCGAGAGCATTGTGGGGACCTCTCTTGCCTCCCTCCCCAGGAGATCTACTGCACCTGCCTCATCTGGAAGGTCGTCTCCATTACAGGTGACTCCACTCATCCCTTCAACAGCGTCTTCAGTTTGCTGCCATCAGGAAGGATACTGAAGAGCCTCCGGGGCAGAACCAGCAGACTGAGAGACAGCTTCGTCCATCGGGCTGTCAGGATGCTGACCATCTCTGGATCGAGAAGGGGGGCCCAAGGGTACATCTTTCGCCATCCTACAATGCTGTGATTGTAGCCATTCCCCACTTTCTGTGAATGGTACTCATGGCCATTGATCAATAGGCTTTGATTAGTTGTCATTGATCAATGGTCATAAGAATTTGCATACTAACAATCATGGAATTAACCCCCCGGCACATTGTTCATTCAGTGGCGCTAGTTTCCTTCACTATGCAAATGTACTGTTTATATGGTTGGGGAAACCTACAGTCAGCTGAGACTGAAGAAGTCACTTGGATGAGTGACGAAACGTTTCTCCAACTGAAAATGTCCAGATGAACAGAATCAACCTTTTGGGATTTACTTACCTGGATGATTAAGCACGCATCAAGACGTTATTTTATTAAACATTTTAAAATGTTAGCAGCACAAACAAACATTTTTGCAGCACAAACCAGCACAAACGTTTGACATCCATTTTGTTTGATTCCATTAATATGGGGGGGGCTGGTTGACCTCTAGAAATTTTTGTTAATATCTTTAAAATAATAACGGCACAAACAAAAATTTCTGCAGCACAAACCAGCACAAACGTAGCACAAACGTTTGATACCACTTTTGTTGGATTTGGGTAATGTGGGGGGGCTGGTTGACCTTTACATTTTCATTAATATCTTTAAAACAGAAGCAGCACAAACGCTAATTTTACCTGCACAAATCTGCACAAACGTAGCACTAAAAAAGTAGACCATTTTGGCCCGTTTTGGAGCAGTCTGGGGGGATGGTGACCTTTGAATGACCTATAAAATAAAGTTTAATATCTCGGAAACCGTAGCAGCACAAACGCTAATTTTACCTGCACAAATCTGCACAAACGTAGCACTAACCGCTCCGCCTATTTGCCTTTACGTTTCAAGTGGGTGGGGGGTCAGCTTCACTCTGCTCACACACCCATATTTTGCTCCACTGCCGTTTAATTTCACACCTCAAACATTTAGTAAACAATTAAGCAAATACAAGTAATCTGCAATAAATTACAGGTAGTAATAAAATAAACTACTAACTCTTACGCTGCGTCGCACCTACACGGGTATTTTTGAAAACGCAGCTGTTTCGTCCACACGTAAACGGCGTTTCGAATCACCGAAAACGGAGATTTTTTAAACTCCTTTTTTGCCTTTATGTGTGGACGAGGAATACAGAGTTGGTCACGCAATGTCAAAGGTATGTGCCTTTTTCACGTCACGCTGTGCACACGTTATTTTTTACATGAGATGAATTGCAGAATGGCAGATAGAGACAAAATACTGTTAATCTGACTATCTTCAGGTTTTACACATCTTACATATACACACGCAGTTACTGTCCCTCCATTTAGAAAGGCAGAGGCGTCAGGGTGTGATTATTTTATGTGTAGTTTTTATTTTTTTTTTCATGTGTAATAATATTCAACATTGCTATCAATACATTTTTCAAAAAATGCCTCTCTGTGCAAAATGGGTTTAAAAACATAAACAACTGTGGGATACTGTTTGTCCTGATTAACATGAGAGCCCAGCGCTGCTCCCATGAAGGGAAAACCAATTCTGCAGGGGAGACCTACCTCGGCACTTGTGCAGGTGAAACCAAAGGGAAGATATCCTTCACCATATTTTCTAGTCTTTGGCTTAGAATGAAGTTGGTTTGGAAACATATTCAGCGATGCTTCATTTCCTGCTTTGTGTTTGTGGGCGCCCCGTGCTAGCGGTTTCCAAGCATTTTGTTTGTCCAAGCATTTTGTGGGGCCCGCCCCGCCCCACACTTTGGGAAGGTCTGACCTAACGGAAGCCAAAGCCAACAAAATTGTGCAAACTCCACGCAGAAAGGTGCCGGTCGGTGGATTCAAACTCAGGACTTTCCTGTTGTTAGGCAACAGTGCTAACAACTACATCATCATACACTCCATGCTTAAAAAATAGGAATACTATGATTGCAAAGCTTCATACAGAATTTTCATTATGTTTTATATCTCTGACAGGTTAAACCACAATAAATACTAGTTGGTTTCATAACCGCAGTGATTTGCCTGTTGTTTAAAATCCCGTGTGATCTTGTGATATCGCGAGTCCAGGCAACTAACCACTCTTGCTAGCACTTATCGCTTCATCTCAACAAGAATACGTTTAACGAGTGTTAAGTTGTTGAATTTAATGGAGATTGCATATGTTTTAATTACATTCACCACAGAAACATAAAATAATTTCTGTTCAAATTACAAGTCAGACTCTTGTAAATGTGATGACTACCCAATTTCACTTTTGGAGTGCAGGGGGCAGGACTTAATAAATGAACGCTAGTGGAATAATGTGTTAAGCAGGTATTTGTTCCACGAATTTGTTTAATTTGGAACAAATCTAATTGTGTTTACTGACTCTAGCTGGAAGTGGCCACAGCTAAAGGGACATCAATCCACCCCTGAACAAGTAGTACATGGAGATGTGCTCGATGAAGAGAGGCCCGGATGTTCAGATGGAGACTCATCACGCAGAGCAGAGACAGGCGCGCACACACTGGCTTGACATTATTCTTTATTTGTTCATCTATCCACTTTTCTTTGGTAACACTGGTAGTTACATTAAATATGTAATTTATAATTTATTTAAATAAAGAAACATTTCTTAAATGGGTAATAGAACATTACAGTGTACAACAGGTGTATGCATTTTTAATGAAGATTTATTAAAGTTATTAACTTTAAAAACATATTTTTATATAATTTTATCTTTTTTTCCCATGTATTTTCATTTATAACTTCTTTATACGGCTGATACAAATGACTAAAGTTGAAGACCCTCAACTGACTAAATGTGCTTACAGGAAAGCATTGCGTGACTCATTCATTATACACAAACCTTTTTTTACTGCCTTGCATCTGCATTTATAGTTCACCTCCTCTCTGTATTTGAAATAAATTAATTACATACAAAGCAATCTTAACTCATAACTAATTAATTTACTAAGCAAAAGATAAAAGAAAAGCAGAAAACTCCAAATATTATGTGTCAGACTAACATCATACCACCTTCTGTACAGCGGTGCTGTTCAGAGAATATATACATATATGTCAGCTTATCAGTGAGAAATATAGAAAATGGATTTCTCCATACTGTAGAAAATTTTAGAAAGGTTGGGGCACCAGTAGTGTCACCTAGAACATTTCACATGAAACACATCTGAAATACCACGAACACTGGAGTGTTTGAGGTTTGTAGTTTTGAGGACCTCCGAGAAGGTGATGAAAACGAAGGAAGTACGTTTTTTTCTTTTTTCTGTTTTAAATTTAAAGTAGATTGTGAATCAACAGGAAATCGCTTAAAAAACTAAATATAGATGCTGAAGCTATTTCACCAAGGTATAGAATTGAACCTACGTTTTGCACATGGAAAAGAAGCGCAAAGCAAAACTGTACCATAAGAAACAATCAGCAGTATAACCTATAAAACAAAATATGCTGACCTACTCCAAATGGACTATTACATTTGTTCTATCTAGATTTCCTTTCCTTATGAAAAAAGTGTTGCCGGTGAACACATCACATACCTCATTTTTGAGCACCTTTAAACTCATGCATGTTTCTACACAGGAAGACATACAGCAGACAGCTGTCATGTGGACACCACCTCCATCACACCTCTATTATTATACAAGGCAAAAACTTTATTAATCTCGAGGGACTCATTGCAATAAGAATAGAAACATTAGCAGAAAAAGAAAAACTGTGTGGTGTCAGCAGAAATATATACAAAATACAACAAAATGAAGCTCAACCATCAAAGAGCTACGATCAGAATCTACAGATAATCCCAACAGCATAAAATATAAACATTAATGTGAATGTGCGTAGAAAGTGGCACAGTGTTAATAATAAAAGTAAAAAGGCCTGTAAAGGGAACAGTATTGTATTTTCTATATATTCATTCTGCCTGTAGGCAATTGGACATGCATAATTTGGCTTGTCATTTAATATTACACTAATATATGTTGCTGTGGAACTAGGCAGCTCATGCTCTCCTTCAAGATATAATGCATTTTGGGGTCAACTTGAAATAAAGGCAGATGTGGAATGTACATGTGAGGTCAGAGGTCAAATGTGACATGATATTTTGACGCAAACTATAATGCGATATTCGGAATTCCCGTATACCAGGACCATAGTTTACTAAATGTTGGCAATACAAAAAAAAGGTTTTGAAGGTTAAAGGCATTTTATCACAGTTTGACCTCATTTCACTTTTGAAGAAGAGGTCAGAGGTCCAAAGTAACGTTATATTTAGAATCCCCGTATATCATTCCCATTATGCCTATGTGATGTCACTAGTTGGAAATATCTCTATATAGTATTTGTATCGATTTGTAACCATATTTATCAGTTTTTAGAAAACACATCTTTTATCTTAAACCTTTTCAGTGCATCTGTCCTATTTTTTTTTTTTTTAGGGGGGGGGGGGGCCTCTAGCATAACTAAGCAATTTAAGAAGACTTTTACTAGTTCAGATGCACAGGAGAAGAATGAAACTCACTAACAGTCTAAAGCAGTTGCCTAAAATGACAAATGGAATGAGCTGTTTTTTGATGGAGACCACCAGTAAAATTGAGTCAGATATTTTTCCAGTAGTACTCTTTCTTTATGAGTGTGTGCTTAGAAAAGTCTATTTAAAATTTTCACTTCAGGAAGATCGACAACTGAAATGCAAATGCTTTGGTGAAATGACTGTATGATGGCTTTGATATTGCGTATGTAAATGAAATATAGTCTTGAATATATACTTTTCTTTCAAATCTAGAGATAAATCAAGATTCTCCAGTTACAACCTGGAAAGAAACTAAAAAAAGACACTGATTAAGACAAAGTGAGACATTTGCTGTATTTGGATATCCAGTGGAAATGATGTCGTAAGGACAAAAAAACAAGCAAAAAAAAACCCTGATAAAGACTTTGAGTTGATATGTGTTGAACTGTTTTGCTTGATGAATTCCTCCAAGAATTAAGTTGGAAAAGCTTTAGAACCCTTTAAAAAAAAATTTGATTGATGAACAACAAGGACAAAAGTGTTTAGGTACATCAAGATAAATCACTTTGGGCTAAAAAGAGTCATTGCAGAAATGCTGTGTTTCATATGTCAATATGTTACTTGGCCACCAGCCAAGTGTGTAGTAACCACGCGTTGCCCATCTGGGTATTCCCATGTTTTGACATAGGTAGGGTAGTACATTCCTGTGGAAAACTTCAGATCTTCCAACATAGACTGGTATCCTGCTGACATGGAATTCCAAACCGCCTTTGCAGTGCACTCCAAATCTACACTCCTTTGTACAGGTGCAATGGGTAAGGATGACCAGTCAGAGTGACAATAAATGGGCTTTATAGCATTCCCCACAGTGCCAAATCACAACAGCAGTCGCCTCAAGGTGCTTTATATTGTAAGGTAGACCCTACAATAATGCATACAGAGAAAAACCCAACAATCATATGACCAAAGCAAAGCAAGCACTTTGGCAACAGTGGGAAGGAAAAACTCCCTTTTAACAGGAAGAAACCTCCGGCAGAACCAGGTTTAGGGAGGGGCGGGGCTATCTGCCACGCCCAGTTGTTGTGGGAGGAGGAAGACAGGACAAAAGGCACGCTGTGGACGAGAGCCAGAGATACTAACAATAGTTTATAGAAAGCAGTTGATAGAAATTGAACGATCCAACTTATTCCTCATGTCCAAACATTTAAAGACAGCATAGAGGAAAACAAAACTCCAACTGAGGGGAATGAAAGTGAGAAAGAAAAGCATTTTCTGTCCACCTTAGTATTAAACTTAAATGTGCTTCTTTTTCTTTTTCCTCTTCTTTTTGCTTGTCCCTTTAGGGGTCACCACAGCA
The DNA here is from genome assembly GCF_057382185.1 of Mchenga conophoros. Lineage (NCBI taxonomy): Eukaryota > Metazoa > Chordata > Actinopteri > Cichliformes > Cichlidae > Mchenga > Mchenga conophoros. The sequence goes on along the minus strand of NC_140536.1, from coordinate 24,965,267 downwards.
TAGCATCCGTCTCAAACTTGCTCTGTTCTTAACTTCTTCCTTCTCTGTCACACCAACACTCTGCACGTCCTTACTCTTGATATTTTCGCAGGTTTGAATTGGCTAAGATTTTATGTCAGATGCTCTTTCTCATACAACTTAAGTGGGGACAGGACATGAAGGTAACTGGGTTTTGAAAGAAGTCCTGTTACGTTCAACTAAACTACTTAAAGACTACAAGAACCCACTTGAAAAAGGTAAGTGTCAACATATCAATAGTTAGCAAACTCATCCATTACCTGGTCTAAAGCTGAGTTTAAACAGAATAAAAGAAATAAAATGTGCTTAAATATGATAAAAAAAGAAGGAGGCATTCAAATCTAAAATGAAAGGTAAAGCGTCACTTTCAAACAAACGATCTGCTCATCTGTTTTTTCAAATAAAGAGTTAGAATAGTTACTCTGGCTATTTATTCCTCATGAGGTGTCGCAGTTTATATGGAAAATGATTAGGCTTTAAGGCTTTGACGTGTAAATGTTAGTCAGTTTTAGCTGCCTGCTAGAGAACAGAGTGTGGGGGAAACAGGAAGACAGGAAGATATAACCAGGTAAGGAAACAATGACACAGAATCAGTAGCGTGAGTAAAACGACACACACACACACACAGAGAGAGAGAGAGTAGAAAGAGTGAGGCACATCTTGAGGAAGTTAGCAAAACAACAGAAGTAGAACAAAAGGCACATCATACTGAAGGTAAAAATAATTGTTTTCTTTCTTTCTTTCTTTCTTTTTTTCTTTCTTTCTTTCTTTTACAATTATCGTTTTATTGTAATAGTCTTTATTTGTGATACTAACTTGGTAGTTGCGTTAGCTTTTATAGATTTTGATCCTTGTCCTTTTCGCAGTGGTGTTTGTAGACGATTGGCAGCTTTACATCTGTCCACAGAATGGGATTGGTGCAATACTCTGTGGCCCTCCTGATGTTATCCACACAGTTGGTGCTCAGCTTTCCCACAGTAAGACTTTGTAACCCATTCGCCTTAATTACTGCATACACTTTTATCAAATAAGACAAATAGTTGACATGAGTGAATGTGGCATGGATGATGAGTTAATGAGGACTTTTTCATTTTAGTGATTTATATCTATCTGTGTTGACAGTCAAAGAACACCTACAACATTGATGGGAGAGAGTGTAAATATTGTCCTGCAGGTAGGAAATGTGTGATAACTTGATGTGAGCTTCTATTAATATTTTTAAAATTCTGCTGTCTGCTTGTCAGTTTAAACTTACTCAGAATTATTATTAAAAATGAATCTCTATTTTGTACAGTGGTGTGAAGTATGTTTTTTTCTGTCTATGCATTGTTTTTTTTTCTGCATTGATGAAAAATGACGCAGACTGAGCTTGTGCAGTATGACCACATCCTTCATTAATATGCATTCTGAGTGTGCAGGCTGTCTGCTCACACTGCTTGTCGTCAAGTTGTTTGCATTGGTTTCTTTCTGTTCTTACAGGTATGTATCAGAGTGATTGTACAACATGTGAACACTGTCCTGCTGGAAGTTACACAACTGACTTGAACTATGAAGATGAATGCCATCGCTGCTTTGGAGACTGCAACCCTAGTAAAGAAACTATGAGTCATTTCTACCTTTAATGATTTCATCAGGATCGTGCTATACCCGTGATCTCTGGTTTTCTATAAAGAGCTGATAAACCATTAATAGTAACTCCACATTTACTGAGATGAATAGTCTCTAAAATAATCTCTATTTCACTCTTTCTCAGAGTTTCATCTTAAAGTGGTTCAGAACTGCACCAGTACGTCTGATATGAAATGTGACTGCGAGGATGGTTTTAGATGCATCAGGTGGGCCCATGACAAAAAGAACTGCTTGTCTTGTGAGAAGATGCCAGACCCAACCCCAACCAGTAAGTACCGAGAAGAACACTTTCAATTCTCATGTCAGATAAGCTCAAACCAACAGTGGGCCTTATGGCAAACAAAACAACTTCTAAAGCTGAGAAAATGACCAGTGTCAAAGCAAACAACTTTACCGCAGCCATTAAAAAACAAAAGAAAAAAAATAGCTGACAGGATATGTAAACTTAGCTCTGGCTCCCGTTATTATCAGATCATTCTGAGAACAGGTTCCTCTCAAGTTGCCATGAATATGCAAAACTTGTCTAATATGAACAGGTTTGAAAATATTCCTGGAAATCTTTATGCTCTCTAAAAAATGCAATGCCATCAAGCTGACATGAAAGTGTCACAAAGGACACTTTTCTATGTTCTAAGTATATTTTATGAAGAACCAGCAGAAAATAATCATTCTAATCTGCAGCACTCCAACGCTCTGCACAGATTGGTAGATCATAGTTTTGCCTGCTTCTTGATTTATTCAAATTGCTTCCATAGCCTTGTCTTCTAAAAAAACCAAACAACCCAAAACCCTAACTAGCTGTATAATACTTGATCATTCTTGCAGAGTGCCAAACAGCAGGGCTGTGTTTGGCCCCGACAAAATGCAAGCGAGTTATTAAAAATAAATAGTGACATATTTTTAAACATGTCACTGCTGACCAAGTAGTATTTCTGGCACACCCACCACTGCAGAGCACGGTGTCACACTGCACACTGTACAGAGTAAATTTGATGGTCAAAGATGCAGCACATTTTAAATCAAAATTGTAGAATTTCAGTTTTACTTCAAAGAGGTTTCAAAAATTGTGTGTGTGTGTGTGTGTGTGTGTGTGTGTATGTGTGTGTGTTTAGAGTTTACAGCCTGTTATCCAAGTAACAGAACAATTGACAGGCTAAGTCTGCTTCGTCGTTATTTCATGACAAATGAAAACAAACATGATATCCAGTCCAGTTCACCACCAACACCAAAATGCCTGAAAGACCACAGAACACAACTGAAGTACATGATGTATTATTTCCCTGATTAAGAAAAGCCCTTCAAAACATCTAACCAAGTCAAGAACACGCTTAAGAAGGCGGGCATGTCATTATCAGCGGCTACAATCGAGACACGCCTTACCTCAAGAACAAGAAAGTCAAATTAGACTTTGCACAGCTGTGAAAAAAATCTTTGGACCAATGAAACCAAAATGAATCCGTACTAGAATCTTGAAAAAAGAAAAGCAGCTCATGATCTGAAGCATATGACATGATCTGTCAAACACGATGGGTTCAGTGTTTGGCATGAGCGTCTATGTTTGCCGGTCAAGCTAGGGCTGGTATTTATTAATCATGTGATGAAGTATACAGTGCTATACTGTCTGCTCAGATTCAGTCAAATGCTGCAAAACTGATTGGACTTCACTGCACAGCGCAGTTTCACTTAATTGTCAGGTCAGTCACCTGATGTCAGCCTAGAAGAACCTGCTTTTCACTTATTAAACACAAAACTGAATGCAGCAAACCCACAAACAAGCAGGAGCTGAAGGAGGCTGCAGTAAAGGCTTACCCGAGCATCTTAAAGGAGGAAACACAGGATTTGGTGATGTCCATGACTTCTAGACTTAGTCATTTTTCATCCAAGTATTAAAAACAGTTCTTATATTTAATGTTAGTTCTTTAGTTTGTTCAGTTAATTTTGAAACTCTGAACAGGGGGACTGAAAATGTCTGTATTTTTTTAAAACCCCTGTGGGAAAAAAACCTGAAAGGCTGCCCTTCAGTCACGTCATGTTTGATTTAAAATCCACTGTTGTGGTGTGCAGATGCAAAACTGCAAAAACTGTTTCATGGTCCAACAAAATATCAAACTAACTGTGTAAAAGAGGATGGATCTGAAAAATGAAGCCAGTGTAGAAGTGGCTTAAATGTGGATTCTTTGTAACAGCCAGCAGGGGGCGACTCCCCTACAAGTAATAAACAAACGGGGTTAAACTAAAATGAATTTGTTTTCTCAGTGCACCCAGGTTATCAAGTTCTGAGGAACAGTTTTTGTTTGTCAGTGTGTGTGTGTGTGTGTGTGTGTGTGTGTGTGTGTGTGTGTGTGTGCGTGCATGTATGTGTTTGTGTCTGTCTGTGTCTGTCTGTGTGTGGTGTGGTGGTGTTGGTGGGGGGATTTCACGTTCTTAATGATAAAGGTAAAACAATGACAGGAAATAGGGAGAGAGAAAAACTGGAACTGTATGCAACAAATCCAACCTAGGACAATACAGTTCATGACCAGCGCCTTCACCCCTGTGCCAGCAGGACAGCCCAGGGGTCACCTTTTACCCTTGTATAATATGAAGTGGAAAAATGTACTTATCCACATTGTAAAGTAACTCAGGCAGGTCTGTGAGACTGTGTTTGAGGTTTTTTCTTCCTCTGAAGTCTGAAACCAATCCTGTGATGGTTTATTCTCTAGAAGCAGCAGCTACAGAGATCTCAGTCAGAGATAAACACACGCCTTTCTCAGTTTCCTCCGGACATACCAGCACTTCTCCCAAACCCTGCCAATCTCCAGGGTAAGCCTCAAATTTCCTTTGATACAGTAAATACTGAATACTTCACTGAATCTCTGTGTTACATGAAGCTGTCACAGATTTTGATACAAGTATTGTAGACTACCCTCATCACATGGGGAGGGGAGGGGGGGGGGGGTCACATATTTGAAATACTTAACATTTTATTCCTTCACACAGGTGTCACCCAACGAAAGAGCCGAATCCCACGACAGGTGAGACTTTATGACTGTGTATGTGGATGAAAGGGAGTGTTTGGAGAGTATTTACTGTTTTCATTTGAGCGGAAACTGAAAAGTTATGGGAGGTTATGTCAGTTAGAGCTGGTCCACCACATTATTTTAATTCATGCTCCTCCGAGGACTTTGTTGAGTACCAAAATGCCACCAGTGCCCTTTGCAGGACCTATTAGGTCCTACATAATTCAGCGAGGATGTTCACGGTGCCCTTGAGATAAACTGTATTTTTCATTATCACATTGGTTCTCCAGCTTTTTCTAATGTGCTTAGTTCACATGTTGGAAAAAGTTCATGCCATACAGAATGAACCGTAATTAAGCGTTAAGAATAAAAAGGTGAAGTTTAGTAAAATGTGTAGTAAATAAACTTGTTTTATGGTCTTTGATTGTTGAGCTGAATTCAATTCAATTCAATTTCAATTCAATTTTATTTATATAGCGCCAAATCACAACATAAGTCGCGTCAAGGCGCTTCATAGATACAGAGAAAAACCCAACAATCATATGACCCCCTATGAGCAAGCACTTTGGCAACAGTGGGAAGGAAAAACTCCCTTTTAACAGGAAGAAACCTCCGGCAGAACCAGGCTCAGGGAGGAGCGGCCATCTGCTGCGACCGGTTGGGGTGAGAGAAGGAAGACAGGATAAAGACATGCTGTGAAAGAGAGACAGAGGTTAATAACAGATATGATTCAATGCAGAGAGGTCTGTTAATACATAGTGAGTGAGAAAGGTGACTGGAAAGGAAAAACTCAATGCATCATGGGAATCCCCCGGCAGCCTATTGCAGCATAACTAAGGGAGGATTCAGGGTCACCTGGTCCAGCCCTAACTATATGCTTTAGCAAAAAGGAAAGTTTTAAGCCTAATCTTGAAAGTAGAGATAGTGTCTGTCTCCCGAATCCAAACTGGAAGCTGGTTCCACAGAAGAGGGGCCTGAAAACTGAAGGCTCTCCCTCCCATTCTACTTTTAAATACTCTAGGAACAACAAGTAGACCTGCAGAGCGAGAGCGAAGTGCTCTAATAGGGTGATATGGTACTACAAGGTCATTAAGATAAGATGGGGCCTGATTATTTAAGACCTTGTGTGTAAGGAGCAGGATTTTGAATTCAATTCTGGATTTAACAGGAAGCCAATGAAGGGAAGCCAAAACAGGAGAAATCTGCTCTCTCTTTCTGGTCCCTGTCAGGACTCTTGCTGCAGCATTTTGGATTAGCTGAAGGCTTTTCAGTGAGTTTTTTGGACATCCTGATAATAATGAATTACAGTAGGCAGCTAAACTTCTTTTAAGGTTCTTGTAGATGTTTCAGCTCTCATCTGAGAGGTTTATTCAGACGTATAGAGGTCAAAGTCCTTCATAAACCTAAAAACAAGCCCAGTTTCCTTCAACTTCAGTGCTTAAAACATGGATGACTCAGACCCCCACATTGACGTTTATTTAAAAATATTTTCACCTGGTTGTCCATGTTCCAGCTGCAGTGTCACTGTGGCTTGTCAGCAGGGACTACCCCACAGTTTGAGAACCAACGCTCTAGTGTGATCATCAGGTGAAACTGCTACTTAGTCAAAATACCTTTATCATCAAATATCTACTGAACCGATACCATAATAAGAGCTGCAGTGTCATGAGTATTTTAGCATTTAGCTAAAGCCTGACTCTACCAAAGTGCAGCCTCACCAAACCACTAGTGACTGAAACTGTAAAAGCCACATTTGCACTGCAGGAACTTTCCCCAAGTCCAAGGACCCTTTGGAGAAACTCACATTACCAACACAGGGTCTGAAACAAAGAGGCAACAGACAAGTCTGTTTCATTAGTTGTACATTTATAAAATAAATTTTTATTGCAGAATGTGGCAGCAATAGAATAATAACACTACTGGTGTACTGTCAGTTGTCTATAAGGCTTTTTTATGCAGTTCTGTGCATCACTGGATACAAACTCTCCTGGGAAAGCTTACTCGTACAACCAAACAGAAGGATGATAGCACTCTTGTTTTCTCTGGTAGCTACTAGCAGCATATCTTTGAAACAATAGGTGTTACTCTAACAGGGAAGAGATAACTGTGTCCTATTGTCTGATAAAGGGCAAAAGGTCCGAGGGAGATTGATAGAAAGTGAAGGTTAGACGGAAACACAGGAGCGAACAACATTCACTTACTGGAGAGCTCCGGAAATCAGCTCTGAAAACAAAACAATGGGCTGTTTTAAAATGGGAAGTGGTCCAGACGAGGGTGGGGGCAGAAATGGTGTCTAAGTTGTCTATTGCCAGTTATGAACAATTCGAACTGCAGTTTTTGGCACTTTAAGTTGGGTTAATCTCGGGCCTGGAAATGCCAGAGTAAACTTGCTGAACCTAATTCTCAACAGCTCAAAAAGTGTCTCATGCTCTATTAAAGTTTGCTAGTTTTTCTTTACTCTTCAACATAAGTCAGTTTCATATTTTAATCAGGAGGCGTTTAGAACAATTTGATTTAAAAATATATTGTAGGGTGAATTCTTGACTTTTTGAATTTGGGTAAATGAACCTTATCCCCACTGTGGAGATCAGATCTGCTCCTTGACTGCCATCCTACGGGGATTCGCACTCTCTTCAATATTATTGTTATACCATACACAAAAGTGTCAGAGCGGGTAAGAAAACAGGATTGTCTCAAAGTATGCAAATTAACTTATTGTGAGTAAGCTACAGGATAACGGGACTACCCAGTGCTCCACTGAATTAACCCTTTGAGGTCCACACCAAGAAAAAAGCAATGGAAATTGTTTTTGTTTGCATTTCTTATTGATTTCGGTGAGCAATAACCACAATCATTTTTTTTTCAATAGACCCTGTAGTTTTTAAAATATTGATCTCCACCAAATGGTTGAGATGTCACTTGGTAAAAGTATGAAATGTCATGCAAATACAAGTACATTAGATAATACAGTTGAAAAAAATCAAATAAAGGGCCAAATTATGATTAAATTAATAACAAAACTATCCAGGGCATTGGATACAGTTTATTTCTAGTAGCATGCCAGTGAACATTGCTGTTTTCATTCCATCAAAGGAAAGTATTATATCAAACAACAAAATACATAGTTTTTTAATCTGCAAATGGGAGTAATGTACTACAGCACAAAATACTCACATTCAGGCCACTTCTGATTGAATACTAGTGTGCAAAATCATTTTTGTTTTTAAAAAATAAAAACAGTGCAAATCAAGCACATCTGCTTGTGGTTTCGGTCGTTGGGTGTAGCATTGATTCTGTGGTCTGGAAGAGCTGAATCATGGTTGTCCAACTCTAGATGCTGGCTTGTTAACTTGGTTCAGACACAGCCAGGTGGAAACCTTTTGAGAGCCATCGGTTTCTGGTCCAGTAGGGCACAGTCCCTCTTGTAGACCAGGTATTCAAGTCAAGAATGTATCCGAACAGTGGACTATGCCATCACCATAACTTGTAACTTATAACTTGTCTTATACAGGTGTAATAGCATATCAGGGCGATCGTGCCTCAAGAGTTGGCAGTTCGTCTTGTAATCAGAAGGTTGCCGGTTCGAGCCCCAGCTTGGACAGTCTTGGTCGTTGTGTCCTTGGGCAAGACACTTCACCCCCTGCTGGTGTTGACCAGAGGGGCCAATGGTGCGATATGGCAGCCTCGCTTCTGTCAGTCTGCCCCAGGGCAGCTGTGGCTACAACTGTAGCTGCCTCCACCAGTGAGTGAATGTGAGAGTGAATGAATAGTGGAATTGTAAAGTGCTTTGAGGGTCTCGAAAAGCGCTATATAAATCCAATCCATTATTATTATTATTATTATTATTATTATTATTATTATCAGAAAGCTTAATTCCTCCCATATGCTAATTATATACAGGGATGAGTGATGGGCATGGAATGGTGATCTTTGCATTGGACTCTTTGCTCCACCGATGAAAGAGGCATGAACCCACAGGCATTGTTTAGAAGGTTGACACATTTCTTGTCAAACCATTTTATTGCAATCAGACCTTCATCAGACCTGTAATAACAGGCTCCATGGCCCTTCTTCATCAGGTCTTTGTCTGCCATCAGGGGAGCTCCACCGGTCATACAGTACCAATGCACCTGACACCCAAGGAGGTGTGCAAGTTCTGGACCAAGGTGAAACTCGTGAAGAGCTGAGGCTCTTTTATGGGTTTGCATAGTGTTTTTTTTTTTTTACAACCCTGGTCCTTAGAGGGAGCTTCTGCTCCTTTTCACTGAGGGGAGCATTGAAGAATGTAGAGCCCCTTTGATACAGCAGCAAGTTGTGGATGATGCCAGATGAACTTGCTTGGCAGAACAATTTAAAGCCCCACTCATCTGGTTTGTTGGCAATATACTGGTGGAGAGTGCCAGCCCTGTTGGCTTCTTATGAAACCATGACCTCAAACACACTGTGGTTGAAGGTGGATGGTATCACGAGTATCATGCCACAGGACCATGTGATTTTTAGCCATATAATTGTTTAGCGTCCATATAGTAGCCCAATTGTTCAACATGAAATTATAATTTTGACAACTTAGTAATATTAATTTACCAGCTACTCTAATTTGGTTAAAAGGTAATCAGTTGTGATATGTGTGATTTCCAAGTGTTATTCTTGATTTTTACAATTTTACTAATATTAACTCAGAAAGTTACAAAAATAATTTACTGAGGAAATTATTTCATCATATTCTTGCTGTGCTAACACTTACTGTGATTTATCAATAGCAATGAATAAACAAAATGGATCTAGTGGTCTGATTCTATGGCAAATAATCAATTTTAATAACATTTAGGTTATGTTATGTTAGCACCATAAAGGGTGCGAATGCTAACCGTTTGGTTGACCACTTTAAAAAAAAAAAAAAATTAAACATTTAATTTCACGTTTTTAATGCTGTCAAGTGACCTACATCTGTTTAGTAAGTCCTCTAACACTATCATATATCAAAAAATTATATCTTAGTTGAATCAAAAACACTCAAAATATGGTGGATGTTTTTTTGTTTCTGACCTTCTGGTTGGGAGAGGTATAAGAAGAGCCAACAGTTTCCATTCACAGTGTCTTCTGGTGGATTTTTTTGGCATTACAGATGTAAACCAATTGGTAGAAAAGACTCAACAAGGTAGGTCAATTTCAGTGAAAGTTAGATATAGGGCCCGAAAATGTGTACCAATTGGTTGAGCAGAACGCTAAAGGGTTAAGACAAAAGATGATCACTAATTTTATAAAATGCTCTAATGCACAAGTGGTCATATTGAATGCGTTCAGTTTTATAAATATCTTGGGACATCTGTTGACCCCAAACTGAACTTTGTGTGTGGAGTTTGCATGTCCACCCCCTGCCTGTGTGGGTCTTTTCTAAATTCATTGTAGGTGTGAATGTGAGTGTGAGTGGTTGTCCTCTCTCTGTGTTAGCCTTGCAAGACACTGTCAACCTGTCCAGGGTGTACGTGGTCTCTTACCCTGTGACAGCTGGGTTCACCCCCACCCTGAATCAGATAACCAGAAATAAATGGATGGATGGGATTTACTGAGTCTGTTTTGTCCTCTTGGTTACTGTCATGGTTTGGATATTTATCTGTGAAGAACAAAAACTCACTCTGATTCGTTAGCCACAAATGAACCCAGGATCCCTGTTGGCTTCAAGACAGTTACTGTATAGCGATTGACAGGTTTTATTTTTTGTTTTGATGACATGCACTTTTTGTATTTTGACTTTCAGTTTCCATGTAGATAAAGGCCTCTGGTCCCAAAGTACAGAACAACAGTGCTTAAAAGCAGCTTTGTTCCAGCAGCCGTCACTCAGATGAACAAGCAGCTTTGTTATTCTACATTTATCCATCCAGCAATCGCTGTAGACCATGCCAACTACCGTAGCATGTGAGGCGGTGTACACCAAGCACAGGTTGCCAATTTGTTGCAAGGCTAATGCAGAGAGGGACAAAAAAAAAGCATTCACACTCAGATTCACACCTATAGCCAATTTAGAAACACCTCCACCCTCAGTGTGTGCATGTTTTTTGGACTGTGGGAGGAAGCCGGAGTCAACCCACAAAGACACGGAGCAAACTCTACACAGAAAGGCCCCGGCCAGACGGTGGATTCAAACCCAGAACCTTTTGTCGTGAGGCAAAAGTGCTAATCGGGAATTTATTATTATTTTTCTTGTCTATCGTCCATTTTGAAAATGTGCATGTGAGGATGGATGACTTCCCTGCTGCACACTGAATCTACTTATGGGTACAGACAAAGCACTTTGATCCTGAACTCCACGGTCGAGGAGCCCAGGTTTCAAAAAGAAAACAGGGAAAATCCCGATAATCCTGGCTGGATTTTATAAAATGATTTTTAAATATTGAAAGAGTATGTTTTAGGAAATTAAATACAGCTTTTTGACACTGCACATAAGTGTCATGTTCATGCAGCCAACAGTGTTAATCTAATTAATCATCTATGGAAAGAACTGGACTGAACTCTCAGCTGGGAGAAAGATAAGCAATCAAAAGCAACATTTTGCTTCTGTTAAATATAGAATGAAAAACTCTCTCTAGATTTTTATGTACAAAGCTGCTAACGCTTTTATGTGTTACACTGCAAAAGAGAGATTTCAGGCACAGCACTAATCATCCTTTTATTTCTCCTATAGGTCATGCCAACCGTTACCTGGCAGCTATTTTCATTCCAGTGGGTGTCCTTGCAACTTTGGCCCTTCTCACCTTGTTCTGTGTCTGTCGTCCAAGAGATGAGACATATATAAGGCAAAGTAAGATGTTTACGTCCAGGAAGTGCTCATTTTCTGTCGCCTCTGTCAAACTCTGTGATTGAATCAGTTCTGAGAAACAATAAACGTTCAACAAGATCAGTGTGGAAATTACTGTGAATTTAGGGTTATCATGCCCTTTGCTGATATGCTCTTCACTGCTTTTGCTAAGTCATGTTGAGTCACCACTCATGAAATGTGAAAACACACCAGTTTCCTATTATTCATTATTCAATCTACTGTTTTTTCAGCTATTGCAAAGCTCTGGAATGAGGTACAAGTCTAATGAACTCTCATGTGTTTACATAGATTACATCCTTTTTCCTTTGTTTGCGCCAAATTCATGGTTGTGTTCTCCTGTAGGAAGGGCGAGGTGCTTCTCACAAGTCAAGGGAGCCAACTCATCAGTTCCCCAGAGACTCATTCAGTACAAAGCAGCAGCCCTCAACACCTTCAGCAGCCAATCTTGGTACAGCTGAGTAAAATGAAGACTTCTTATGTGAAATGCTTGACTCACTCGAGAAAAAATATGCTAGAAACAAAAAGATGCAGCTGTGATACCGTTATGAGTCCGAGTTGCACTTAGCTGTCCTGTTCTGTAGATTATAGGTTAATGTATCTCTGTAGCTTGCTAAAAACATCCTTTGATGCATTCTCTGCTCTTGTTTTCTCCCTGTAGGTCCAGTCCATGTGCACAATCCAGGCACAGTCATCTTTAGCTTGCTCAGTCAATTTACGGGTCAAGTCGGGCCAACGACCGAATGCGGGAAGACGGCTGAGAGAGCGAGGAGAGAGGAAGAGGATGAGAGAAACTGTCCAGTGTTTCATCCTGCATCTTCTCCCAGCATTCATCTCTCTGAGGAGGAGAGGAGTGGAGAGAATGACACCATTTTCTTCCCTTCCCAGGAGCAGGGGAAAGACTCCCACATGTCGAAAGAGGAGATCCTATGATGCATCTCAAAAAATTCAGAAGACTTGGATACAACAAACTTTGAAACCACAGATGAGTATGGATCATATTCGTCTTTCCTCAGCAAGCTGCGGATGCACTGACTTTGTTTCTGCAGCTTCTGGAAAACACTCACCTCAGAAATGTATTAAATCTCGGAAGAACAGCTGCAAAGTGGTCTTCTTTGTAAGTTATGATTTACGAACTCTTGTATATACTTTTAATAAGCTTCTTTGGCTCAGTGCAAAGAATGCCATCCAAGGTGTAGAAAGCTTTGTTAGGTAGTTATTAGGTAGTTTTAGTCAAATTTATTAAGTTTATTTTAAATGAAAAAGAAATAGAAGAAAAAATGTACACAGAACATCCACATGTGATATTGAAAAGCTGGCTACAAAAGCAGCTAATTATGTCTGCACATATATGTAGATATACATGAAATATGTTTAACTTTATGTACTATAGTACATACTTTCCTTTCACTGCCACAATGTCCCCTCTGTCTTATCAGTTCCAAGATTTTTACCCACCACAATTTTATACACTTCAAAGTCACAGATGCCAAAATGATCATCTGTCCTCTCAGGAAACAGCAACAGTTTCAAACTTTCCACCTTCTGGCATTCCACTGATCAGCACGGCGCGGAGTGCCTTTTAGCTCCATTTAAATGTCCAAAAGCAGTGACGAATGTTTTGCATCTGGGATGTGCCACCGAGTGTCTTGTTAGGTTCTCGCTCCTCCAAATTCCAGATCTGGTCTTTAACACATAGGTTGGTCACATTTCCCGCACACTTCCTGGACGGGCTTGGACACTTCTTCATCACATGCAGGTTGTGTGGCAGGTTTTTCAGCCAAGAAGTACCCTAAGCAGCAAGAAATGACGGGATGGTTTTAATAAGAATTTAAACATTTGGGGGTATTTATAACACAAAAGTTCTAAGAAAAATATTAAGTGATTTAAAAGAAATCTACTAACCGTGAGTGAACCTAATCCAGACTAAAAATGGCTTGATTTTTGTCACAACAACCAGTGCAATTCCTGTACACAGGAGGGCAATTATCACCAGGAACCACACCGTATCTATAATAACACATGAGAGAGTTAGTTTCCATAATTTACATCAGTTCAATAATTTCACAGGCAACACAATTTGGCTACTTTACCTGCAATCGGTTTAGTGGCGAGCCTGGTGGTGGTAACATCAGGTGTCGCCACTAGAGGGAAACATAAAAAAAAGAGAACCTTATAAGCTCACTGCAGGCATTATTAGTTCGATGACAAGATGACACTATTGTGGCTTGGATTTGTCAGTGAGCTCACTCTTTTGTCCCTAATGTTTAACTTATTTCATCATGTGTTTGTGTGTGTGTGTGTGTTTGAATGTGTGTGTCCTTTCTCCACGGTTACTACAGAAGAGGCAAACAGTTACAAGAACATGCAAATAGCTTCCAAGCATTATTAACAGCTCATTTGTTTGGATTATTTTTAGTCATGTAACAGTTTCAGCTGAATCAGAAACATTTTAGGGATTCTGACTATGACCTGTCCACATTACTGTATGTAGGCACGATTACAGTACAGGAAAACACATGCTACAACTAGGGCCTCTACAGTGACATTTAAAAAAAGAGACAACAGACTGTTTTGCTCAACTGCCCTCGTACAGAGCCCAGAGTGATAATAACACAGGACACGACATTAAGACTTTGAATCAGTTAACAGATTCATGTACTACACCCCTAAATCTGCCTGTCTTCTAGAACTTGTTATCATGGATTGCTACACTGTTACTGAGTTATGTTGTAGGGGGGATGGAGGCATGAAAGGAAATTTCCTTTAAGCACTGCGCAGAGCTTTGCCAGGAGGCTGTTGAGGTAGACAAGAGAAGTGCACAATTCTCACATTCTCACCTGTGTCTGTGCTCTCCTCTGTGGTTAGGTTTAGGCAACTCAAGCACTTCACATGAAGTTAGTAAATTCCCTAACCTTTGTGAAGTGCTGATGGTGCCAAAACGTAACCATAATTAAAAAAAATCTGTTTAAGCTGTAAGTTGTAAACAACATTTCTTCATTGTGTTTCATGAAAAATGCGATCTGATAACAAATATTTTATTTTTTAATTTGTTGTTGTTTTAAACACTTTTAAACACTGATGTTATCACCTCAGAGTGCATACTTGTCCCTCGCAGACACAGTGGGTTTAAGGTGGATGACATCAGCGTTAAAGGCATCTAAACTCATTACTGGCAGACTGAAAGATGCTAAAAGGCCACATAGAGCTGACTGACCTCTGTAGGGTTGTGGGTGATGACTATCTATGATTGGGTTTCTCTAAGCAAGTCTTGACGTTAGTGCTGCTTTACAATATCCTGATGGTACTTTTGTGTTGATATCTTCTTTTCTTTGGGTTAAAATATGCACTCAAAAAATTAGTCTTTGCCCTCATAAACACAAAATGAAACTGAAGTATATCAAATCAAAGGTTTATTCATTTAATTCATTAATCGTGATTTTTTTTAGGGAGCTCAATGTAAGTTTCATTTGGCCAGATTCCATTAATTTGAACATTTTACGTTGTACTTACGTAACTGAATGTTTTCATGTAATCAGATTACTTAACGTCACCACTTTGGGCATGAATATTTTTTGAGTGTGAATGTTTCCTTGTTTGTAGGTACCCCACTGGATCCAGACAAACACGCTAGTAAATGCTCTTGTGCATACATGTAAATAAACAGTTTCTTTTAACAAACTTATTACTCTGAGCTACTTTCAGTCTTGTTTTCATAAAATAAGGCATTTGAACTCATGGGTTCTCAGGAGTATTTTTAAATAAAAAGAAGTTATATTCCCAGATGTAGTTAAATGAGTAACTTCTCATGAAAAATGAGCATTTGCTGCCCTTTTGTGGTTCAGCCTGTACACTCAGACAAGTTTGACGCCTAAATCATTTTGGTGTAAAAGATGAGTATATCTGTTATGTTATTGCTTTTCATGGTAGTGTTAAATTAGTCTCCGATCTTATGTCTTTGGGCAACGCATCTACAATGTTATTTTTTGTGCTTTTACACTGATAATCTGTAGCAAATTGTTAATGAAAGAATGCAAAACGACAAAGCTCCTTAATGAGAATGTGATGCTGCACGTGGCCCTCAAGTGTGTTATGGTTGAAACTATTCAAAACAAAACACTGCAATGAATAAATGATAACCACTGTGTCAACAATTGTTTCACATTTAGTTGATTGTGCCGAGAAGGGCTCACTTACCAGTAGTAGATGGAGGGACGGTGGGTTTGACTGTGGCTGGTATCAATACACACTCTTTACAGTCTTGGTCTTTGCACTTGTAGCCAGCCTTACATGTGCACACATGAGTCGGGTTGCAGTCTGTCTTGACCTCCACTTTTGCTGTGGAAAAACACGGTCATTGTTAAAAGTGATTTAAAGACGGATAAAGTTGAAAGTGTATGCAAAGGATGTCTTTGTGATAAAACTGAAAATGTGAAATGACTCACAAAGCTAGGCACGACAGGTAAAGATTCTGGTTTGAAGTCATAAGACCGTTATATTATCACGTCTGGTGCTTCTTCTTTAGAGAATTTTAAACACTTTTTAAACACTGATGTTATCACCTCAGAGTGCATACTTGTCCCTCGCAGACACAGTGGGTTTAAGGTGGATGACATCAGCGTTAAGTGCATCTAAACTCATTACTGGCAGACTTTAAAAACTAGAAACAACGAGCTGAAAGATGCTAAAAGGCCACATAGAGCTGACTGACCTCTGTAGGGTTGTGGGTGATGACTATCTATGATTGGGTTTCTCTAAGCAAGTCTTGACGTTAGTGCTGCTTTACAATATCCTGATGGTACTTTTGTGTTGATATCTTCTTTTCTTTGGGTTAAAATATGCACTCAAAAAATTAGTCTTTGCCCTCATAAACACAAAATGAAACTGAAGTATATCAAATCAAAGGTTTATTCATTTAATTCATTAATTGTGATTTATTTTTTTAGGGAGCTCAATGTAAGTTTCATTTGGCCAGATTCCATTAATTTGAACATTTTACGTTGTACTTACGTAACTGAATGTTTTCATGTAATCAGATTACTTAACGTCACCACTTTGGGCATGAATATTTTTTGAGTGTGAATGTTTCCTTGTTTGTAGGTACCCCACTGGATCCAGACAAACACGCTAGTAAATGCTCTTGTGCATACATGTAAATAAACAGTTTCTTTTAACAAACTTATTACTCTGAGCTACTTTCAGTCTTGTTTTCATAAAATAAGGCATTTGAACTCATGGGTTCTCAGGAGTATTTTTAAATAAAAAGAAGTTATATTCCCAGATGTAGTTAAATGAGTAACTTCTCATGAAAAATGAGCATTTGCTGCCCTTTTGTGGTTCAGCCTGTACACTCAGACAAGTTTGACGCCTAAATCATTTTGGTGTAAAAGATGAGTATATCTGTTATGTTATTGCTTTTCATGGTAGTGTTAAATTAGTCTCCGATCTTATGTCTTTGGGCAACGCATCTACAATGTTATTTTTTGTGCTTTTACACTGATAATCTGTAGCAAATTGTTAATGAAAGAATGCAAAACGACAAAGCTCCTTAATGAGAATGTGATGCTGCACGTGGCCCTCAAGTGTGTTATGGTTGAAACTATTCAAAACAAAACACTGCAATGAATAAATGATAACCACTGTGTCAACAATTGTTTCACATTTAGTTGACTGTGCCGAGAAGGGCTCACTTACCAGTAGTAGATGGAGGGACGGTGGGTTTGATTGTGGATACACACTCTTTACAGTCTTGGTCTTTGCACTTGTAGCCAGCCTTACATGTGCACACGGTGTTATGAGTCGCGCTGCATTCTGTCTTGACCTCCATGTTTGCTGTGGAAAAACACGGTCATTGTTAAAAGTGATTTAAAGACGGATAAAGTTGAAAGTGTGTGCAAAGGATGTCTTTGTGATAAAACTGAAAATGTGAAATGACTCACAAAACTAGGCACGACAGGTAAAGATTCTGGTTTGAAGTCATAAGACCGTTATATTATCACGTCTGGTGCTTCTTCTTTAGAGAATTTCAGTTTGATGAAACAAGGTCTTTCTTAAATGATGCTTTAGTGTGCACACCTCAATCTGATGTTACATATTAGCAATCAGCAAACTACTTATATGACTTCCAAAGAGTCACAGTCATCCCAAAACCAAACACACAAAGTGAAAATCGTAAACAGAAATCATTTTGTGGCATTTAGGGTTACAGAGGGACGTAGCACAACATGCAGAGTCTTAAAAGCTCACCAGCCAACAGCGGTCCACAAGCAGAATAAAAATATTTTCACTTTTTCCAGACAGATTACTATAAAATGAGCAGCTGAGGTCACAACACGAGGACTGTGGACATTTTAAAGCTGGCAGCGACTCTTACGTGTGTGCTCAGCACTGTTTTACTCTGCTGTCTTATAATAATGAATTAAAATGCAGTGAGAGCAGTAAGCAGCATAAACATACAGAGTAGTAAACAGAAGAGAACAGGTAACCAAGCATTTTGTTCCATGAAGCCCTCTGAGGTCCACACATCCAAACTCTTATCATCATCACCAACAAATCATTGGCACCAACAACACAGAAGCACTTTTTATATCACTGCTCTGCTATGCAAAGTTTTTGAGTGGGCTGAATTATTTCCATAGCCGTTAATTGGTATAAAGCCCCTTCTTGTGCTTTGAACGCCCACCTTCCTCTGCTGAAGAAATGTAAACAGTTGTTCTAATGTGCAGGTGTATAAACAATAAGTAGATGTTTGGTCGATGTTAAATGTCTATATGTATCTGGTTTGTAATTTGGAAAAAGGTATGTGAGCCCTTTGATTATGATATGTGTAAAAAAGGCTTCTTGGTTGACACACAAAAAAGTCAAATTCAGCTAAAATGCACATGTAGCCAAAATTGAGACCGAGAAACTCAAATTTGTCTCAGTTCTGTGTTTTCTCTTGTCTGTTTTCCACAGTGACATTTAAAAAAGGCACGACATGCTGTTTTGTTCACCTGTACCAGCACAAAGCCCTGAGTAATAATAACATAGGACATGACATTTCTGCTCTTTCCACTGTTTGCTGCTTTTTTGGTATTTTGCTCTTTTTTCCACTGACATGAAGATGGTCTGCTTTTTCAGCCTCCTCCTGTCTCGGTGGGCTGTGCCGCAGACCATGTCGAGATTACTGTGTAAACACAAACTTCTGCTGCAGAATCTCATCATATTAAACCCCAGTGCTGGCTCACAGTTGGTTTCACAGACCCCCTTCTCTTCCCCTTCTGTCTTTCATCTCCTTCTGACTGTATCCCCCCGTTGATACATGAAATGGGAAATCCCCTTGTGTAAGTTTTGTATATGCAAACTTCTCTGAAATCCTGAGTTGAGAAACAGCTAGCAGTCTGACTTTGTCAAAATTCTGTGGAGTCATTGGTCAAATGCAGTGGTCAGGTCGACAGAGAGTTAATGACTCACTCACACATCTCACATCAAGAGAGAGCATGATAGAGCTCACACACTAACACAAAATGTATAAGCAACCACATGTTTCACTATAACAAGGGGAGGGGGGGTCCTGAGTAGTATTTTTACTGTAATGCTTTGTCATTCTTCTATCTGCTTAAAAGATAACAGGTGCGCTCTAGCGGGAATATCTGTGTACAAGAGCTCGAATCAATGTGTCTGTAGAAAAACGTGTAAGTCGTAAAACCCACTACGTCATCATTCCTGCCACTAAAGCTCTTTGTGCTGTCAGTCTAAAAATTGCCTTAAAGTTTTCACACATTTCAAATCCTCACATGTACTGTAGCGCCTCCACGCCCAAAGCTAAAGATGTGAAGTTACTCACGTTTACTGCAGCTGTCACAAAATTCACAGTTCATCGCCGTGTTGTAGCCGGCTGTGTATTTCCCAGCTTCACAGGGTTCACATTTATGGTCACAGTTTTTCTGTGAGCGTCTGGCCATAAACTCACCTGGAATATATGAAACATCAGTTTGCAGTTAAAGCACTACTGTTGACATCACAGCCATGAACTTTAATGGGATGTGAGGAAGTTACTGTACCTGCAGGGCACTTTTCACAACAAAACGTAGGTGATATATATGGCCAGCTGTACTGTGTTGGACTGCAAGTGGGCTTTACAGGGTTAGAAGATAGCAAAGGTAGGAAGCACAGTAATGGTAAAATAAAACAGAGTGGCCGCATCTGGGAAGAAACATACAAGAAAAGAAGAGGAGGAGGAGGAGGAGGAGGAAAAGGAGGGGAGTAAGCAGAGACAGGAGGAAAAGTATTACTATCATGATTCTGTCAAATGTATTCACATAACAATCCCAGCAGGCACTCAGTGAAACACACTAAAGATTAAAGATGATAAATATCATAACATCTTCCATTCTGAGAAAAAGAATTCGGTAGTCAGGCTGCCTAAATATGTTAGGACACACATTTTAAATTCTAAAAAAGCCTGTAACACACTGATGATAAAACACATACAAAATACAACACTAAGAGAGACCAGCTTTACATCCTAATGCAAACAGGTTACAAGGCTCTACTAAAACATTCAAAATGATAAAGTTATAGCTGAAAATACATGCTGTGAAAATCTTTACTTACTGTGGAGGAGAGGTTTTAGCAAGATGTCACTTGGGACCCTCTGAGCCTGAGACTGAGCAGGGGACGAGAAGTGTGTCAAGGGACTATTCATAAAATGTCAGAGATGACTCATCCTGAAAACCTTACATATTAACAGTCAACATCCTTGTCCCACTCTCTCTCTCTCCTGTCTTTTTGGAGACCACCTTGGCTGTGCACAGAAACATACCCCCGTCAGCCTCCACATTTTTCCATCATCCTATCTCTCTCGTTTCCTCCAAAATCTGCTTTTGCTGCGAGCACTCTGATGCTTTTTATTCTCTCGTTTTCTCTTTCACCTCTGCCACTCTCGCTCTCTCTCGCCTCTTCTTAGCACAGGATGATGAAGTCGTTTAATGTAAGGCATCGTTTACCTCATAGGTATCTTTTTACTCTTATAGAAAGGTGTTAATGAGAAAAATGTCATTCCAAGAAATTACTTTGTGATAATGAGAAGGCGTGTAATGTTATGAGGATTGAAAACATTGCAATGCCAATTGCATGCATAGGTCCCAAATTGCTCATTACAAAATTTTTTTATCATTTCAAATATAAACATTTGGCTGACAAAAAACCAAAATGTTTCTGTAGAATAACGTGCAAGTTAAGAAACAGTTATGTTATTCTTTATCAACTCATATACACATTGGAGCAATTAAAGGATAATATGCGCGATTATTGGCTGTGTGTGTGCGTGCGTGTAATCCAACTGTGTTGTCAGTTGGATTACTCAGAAGGTAAGGACTGATTAATATAAAAATGTTACCAAAAGTGGAGCATGGGTGAACCTACAATTTTAAGTTTTGGAGTCAGATTTAGAGCCAGGATGACAGGCAGACTGAGGCGAACAAAAAGCGAGCTGTTTACTGCAGACTGATGTCAAGGTTGTACAAATGTGAATCATGAGGGACAAAGGAAACTGAAAACTATAACTACTGAAACCTAAGACTTGAAAGCACACTAAGGCCTTCAAACACCAGAAACACCAGAGGTCGGGACCACTGGGAGGGAGAACAGAAACATACACAGACAATATACACAGAAGGGTAATTAGGGAAAGTGGAGATAAGACACAGGTGAACTAAATCATACAGAAAACAAGGTACAAGAAGCAAAAATAAAGGAAACGCACAAGGAATTCTAACTCTCAAAGTAAAACGGGAAATGTGATAATTAAATAGGGAAGACATACACGTGAATGAATTTAATGCACAAGACTTGACATAGCAGAAAGGGAACACAGGAAGGATTACAATTACAATTACAAGGCAACTAGGAACCAAGAATGGGGCTAAATTTACTAAGAGTAAAAAAAAACAAGAAATGATATAAAACATTAAATAAACCTAATAGAAAGTCAAAAAAAAAAAACTTACACAATGGGCAAACTAGCTGAGTTTTTTTTAAAGGCTGACATTTTGATATAGGACAAAATTGGGCACTTCACATCACAGCTTCACATACACTTCTGAAGTGGGATAACAAAAAAAAAGTGAGGCATCATGTTTAAGATAGACTCTCAATATAATCACAATATTAAAAAAACGATCCGGATCCAGACATTCATCTGGATCCAGCAGCTCATTTGTTCATGGTGTGGACCTCATTGATATCCTTGTATGAAGTCTTAGACTGTCTTCTGTTAGTTTCATGCACACTTCAGTTTGTTATCTGAAGGTTGAGTGTATTTTTTCTGAATTAAAACAAAAGGTATATTTTCCAGACGGGGGTAAAACCGTGCTGTAAATGATAAGAATGATATGTTTCTAGTTAATTGCTTTATTATTGGTGTAACTGGTAGCGTAGGTGTGAGAACATTAATCAGCAAAAACTGACAAAATGCCATTAGTGTGTAGATAGCTGCCAGCCAGCGATAATTACTATACTTGACCTCAGTTTTCACAGAAACCAAGCCACAGCACGTGACCTCCTTTCAACAGTGAAACGGGGACTAGGTTTAAGGAAATAGGGGCAGCCTCAAGTGACAAGTGTGACTATAGCTGAGTAGCAACACTCAAACAGAATACAGAGATGACTGGATGAGAGATGACTGTGCAACAAGACCATGGCTGATCATGAACTGGTTACAGCAAAACTGGTCATGCTTATCTTGAGGTTTCAGTATCAGTATTGATGCTTGACCGTAAGAGTTGATATGTCTAAACAGAACTTCAAAAGTTCTTGTGCCAGGAACATGTTGACTCTTTTGTTATGAAGTAAACAGATAAACAACGCCACTTTTTAGTTGACAAAATCTGCATGCTGAGTCAGAGATGAGCCAGTCAGTCCTCACAGCTGGACTAGAAGACTGTGTGGGGGAATCAACAGTCTATTTGCATGTGCATTTTTGCAAAGACCTATGTATGCCAAACGGGTTAGTGTAAGTGACACTTTATGTGTGACACAGAGGAAGACTGGGTGAGAGGGAGGCGGAAGAGTGAAGAGATGAAGATGCTTTTTTTGTTGCTACCTATAAAGGAAGGATGTGGTTTTTCTGAGGAAGCACTTGTCTTGCTCTGCTGAATGAGCTCTTTTAGTATACTGTAATAGCAAAGTCGCGTGAGGTAACGCTCTGCTGGCCTCTTTAATAAAGGACTGGTCTACTACAGGATGCTCTTTTAAAAATTATGGTGCCTATAAATATAGTTAAGTGATACTTGCCTTACAGCCTATGCTTAATCTCTGTAGTCAATTTCACAGTATGCAAAGACGTTTTTATCAGGTCCTTTCCAGAATAACTAATGATTTCAAAGTAATGGCTTAACCACTCAGCGTCCACTCAATTGGTGATTCGTTTAGGAGTAAAATGATACAAAGGTATTAAAGGTTCATCCCTTTATAGGACATTTTCAGATCTTTGGCACATTCAAGCAGAAGAGAGCAAGACGAATGTCATAGACTGCAAGTGTGGAAAGAAAGTGAAAGACGTGCCCAGACCAGGTCCCTGACAGAAGCTGGGAAGAAGACACAACACGGGAGTAAAGGGAGAGCACGGGGATGTATTATCATTTATCGCACTGTAAATAAACGCGCCGTTAGCGTTTTGGGTCCTATTTTCCTCCACATCCCCACGGCTTGCCCTGGCAAACCGTGACAGAATCATCCCGCGTCGGTGGAGGCTGCACACTATTAAGTAGCTCCCTCCGCCGATGCTGATCCGCTGACGGTGTGTGGCATCTTCCTCGGGCGTGGCCAGCAATCTTCAGCCTGCAGCCCGGCCTCCTGGTTACAGCCACAACCACGCACACACCTCCCTATAAATACACACGGAAAAAAATAACAGTGAACACACACACAAAATATAAAAAGGTCCACAACTGCTCAGGGACCCTGGGTCCCTCAGAACGTTTTTTAACGTTTCAACGTTGTCTTTAATTAAAGAGTAGTTAATAAGCAACCCCGTTTACAAAAAGCAGCTGGCACACCTTAATAATGTAAACAACATGGCCTGCAGAGAGGTCAGTTAAGCATCCATAGCAGATGGCAGCACCTGCCTGCAATGATGGTACTTGTGACACAAATGTGAAAGCTACATACATGATATGTAGTAATGTCCCCTCCCTTTCATCACTGTGCTGGCTTTTAAATTCCTCTTTATCCCCTGGGAGGCAATCTTTTACCTTTTCATTCATTAGATCACAGCTCAGGCCCCAAAACGCTTCTGGATCGTCTTTGGTTATGTTTTTTATCTGGGTCCGTCCTTTGGGAGGTTTACGGGCTTGCCCAGCTGTGAGCAGACGCACAGAAAGACCCAGAACCCGTTTGAGACATACATAAATACTGAGCCACCTACACCTACACGTTATTATTACAGCTGTTTGGCCACGCCATTAACTCTGCAGTTATTGAGTCAGCGGAGCGTTGGCGACTTTTCTGCACAGTGTGGCTCAGCACTCTGTAACTTCACTTGGTCTCGGCTTCATAGATAATTTCTGTGATTCCTTAATGGCGCCAAAAGATTAAGGGGTGTTGTTCAATATTTTGATATATACGATGCCCTCCCCCGCAATGACGAAGTGGAAATCGTTGCTGGAGAGAAGACTGTCTGGAATATCCTGCTTAGTCTGCTGCCACTACGATGGAGGACTGATGGATGGATGCCAGATTTTAGCACTCACACTGGTGCGTGGACGTGCAGCGGCTTGCAGTCCTTGCCACTTGTATACAGAGGTTTTCTGAATATGAAAACCTACAATGCAATGCTAGTATGAACTACTAGCCCACGCAGTCTTTCGCACCGAGGTGAACCCCTCCCTGTATTTGGGAAAGACTAATCACCCTCTCTCCGTGATACTCTTTTTATCCGGTCAAGCTACTGGCCTATCGATGTTTAACTCTATGTTTTAGGTTGTGGATTGTTCCCTTAGATATCTGTGTATATATAGTCTAAAATTTAATTTAATATCTTTTTTTAATGTAGAAATTTCCAATTCATTTTTTTAAAAAGCTGAAAATGATCGTAGTGTGCTTTTATTTACAGATAGCTCCACATCCCAAGTGTTTTATGATTCTTGTTATTGTCCTTATTGAACTGAAGTTGACTTGTCTGCTGGTTTAACGGCTTTCCTACAGGTTTGTTGTGTTTTTGAACCTCAGGTGCAGTTTTGCCAGTTTGCCTGTGAAACTAATTCCTGTGAAACGTGCGCGTCACAGCATTTCCCGTTTGAGACCGCCTCCCCTCTTCAGAGACTGGGCAGCAGCAGCAGTTCTGTCGCGCTGCTTTCTCTAAAATATATATGTGTACTTCAGTAACTGAAATGCCGATTTCCACGCAAGGAGCTGAGGTTAAGAAATATTCCTCAGAGTGACGGTGGTCGTCCAGGTAAGTGACAGTTAAATATCTAAGCAGTGTGTCTGTGGGAAGGAGCGATTCATATCAGACTGTGGTGGGCGTTTGTGTGGTGGGTAGTTAAATCGAAACCAGTGACAAGAAAAAAGTTAAATGAAAAGTGCAGGTTAAGTTCTCAAACACGTCAGTGTAATCTGTAAATACGTAAAAATAAGACACGTCGAGTTTTTGTGCGCTTAAAAACACTCGAAAAAGTTTCTAATCTCAGCCTTTGACCGCGACAGGGAAGCGAAGAGGGAAGCTGCCCAAACAAGTGGCGCAGATATGCGACCTTCGTTTACTGAGCACAAAATCAGTCTCTCTGTGAATTATTTCTTTAGGGATCACACTGTCTTCACAGTAGTCACACCCAAACTCGTCCTCTTTAAGGTGTTTAAATTCATTGAATTAAGGGCTTGTTAACGGGAGAAGATGCATAATGTGCAGTATTATGTGTAGGATTGTATAAAGCACCGCTCTGCTAATAGTCAGCTTTAATAAAAAATCCAGGCGAAAACATTTGCAGCCTCAGCCCCCGCACGCGTTACATATCCGTATACCTGTGGCGTTACATTTGTGAGATAAATGAGATAAATTATTACCTGTGCAGCGGCTTGGAGAGAGTTTCGTTTAATCTTCTCACCATGCTGGGAAAACCACTTCTGATAATTCAACCTCTACCACACATACCATTTCATCTAATCTATTTAAAATTTCTGTCCAATACAAGTCTATGGACACAACGTGAACCCGGGGTTCACTTTGTTTCACTTCTGCTAATTTAAATGTAAAAAATAATTTTTAATAATGCTCCACATCTCTATGCAAACTCCTTCTATGTTATCAGGAGTTGAGCAACCAAACTTGGCAGGTCTCGGGGTTCTTATCTATCATCAGATGTTATGATGTCATTTGGTTACCTAGCATTCACCTACCAACTGGATTAAATAGCACATTTTTAGCATTTATCCAACCATAACACCTGATAAAAGCACAGTATGTCTTAATGTTATGACACAATACTGTAGCATATGAGTAGTTCTAAAGTGCACAAGCAAACATGGTAGCGGCTGACGCGATTAGAGCTTTAAAATGCATTCTGCTCTCTGCCAAAATCCTGCTTTATGATTTTTGTACTGTGCCTATTCCTAAAATCCTTTTTGTTAATTACCATTCAGCTGACCAGAGAACAGACCGCAATCCTACACAGCAGCCAAGGGGCCAGTGCGAGGATCGGGGGCTGATGGAGTGCAGCAGCTATGCTATGCAACTACACTTCCTCAAATTAGTGGACTTTGGGTCATTTTGATTATGGAGGCCCTTCGGCACAGAGGACAGAGGAGTAAAAAAGCCTCTTTTGGCACCTTACTTTGCCTGATGGTGAGAACACCTTAAAGGTCACTGCATGAAGAAATGAGAAATTCCCTTGTTGGGAACTTCTCTTTGGATATTCATTGTAAATTCTTTGTTTTAGTGCATGTTCATCACCACTTTGGCATCGTTACCAGAGTCACAGGAAGTTAATAAGAACTGTAAACCTGACGAGTTTCACACTGAAGATGGAATATGTTGCAACAAATGCAGTCCAGGTACTGTATGAGCCACTGTATGTCATATATATCCACAGTGACAAGCAAATAATCTGAGACATCATCAAGCTAACTTTTTGTTTTTACACGTAATTTTCCTGTTTTCAGGTTTTAAGCTTCAAGAAAAATGTCATGGTCCCAAAGAGAGATCAACCTGCACACAGTGTCCGGGAGGACAGTACTTAGAATTTATGAACTACTCCCCCAACTGCCTACCTTGCAGAACCTGCAAAGGTAGAGCAACTTTATCCTTTCCTGACTCAGTCTAACATGTTAGATTTAGAAGTATATCTTCAGCTTCAGGTTTGCCTTACTTGATTTTCTTTTGTGTGTGTGTGCGTTCCTTTCTGCAGCTTTAAAGAATGAAATCCAGGTGTCGCCATGTTTAGGAAACCAGAACACTAAGTGTCGATGTAAATATGGATATTACAAGATTAGAATTGACAGCGAAACCTTTGATTGTCGCAGATGTAAAACGTGCAAAGCCGATGAAGTGGAAATGCAGAAATGTAAGCCTTAACTTATTCCAGTACCCACTAAGTCATGGCCCATAATGCATTTCTTCATGTGAGTCTAAATAGAAACAATCTTGCTGTTCACAGGTACACCAGATAATAACACTGTGTGCAGATGTAAGGACAATTACTACAAAGACAACGGCAAGTGCAAACTGTGCGAGAGGTGAGCATACGACTGTTGTATGTGAGCTTTGTGTGTGTGCGCATTGTTCCTATTTCACTGTTTGGGATTGTTTGTTTAAATGTTAACGGGGAAGTGTGTTTGTAGAATTGAAACTCTCAGCACATTTCTCAGTCTTTCCATTTGTTGGCAACAGAGAAGTTATGACACATGAAAACCTGAGATGTGAACAGTCACTGAACAAGTTCTCATTTGTTAAACACACGGTCTGTCTGTCCCACTCAGGGAGGAAGTAAATGTTTATAAGTCTTAGAAACACTCGAGTCAAGCCGATGTAGACAAATGTCTTATGTGGATGTCTTATACTTAAAAAAATAGAATTATGAATGTAAAAATCATGGCAACCCACATTTTGTGTTAGTTAATAATTTAGCATGTGGATAGGTACAGTGGTATTTATCATGGGAAAAAACCTGAGAGCCCAAGGGAACTTGCTGCCCGTACTTTCAACAATCCCAAGCTACATTCTTTCTAACAAATAAATGTAGCAATTAGTAGTGATTGTGACAGCTGAATAAGTGTTAATTCAACACTAATTACTTGCTTAGTGGTAACTTTGAAACAGTACTGAAAGTGTGAAAATGAAATTGCTTGAATTCATATGATGATGTAAAAAAGGCATCTTGGCTGTCATGTGAATCGTTTCCTCTTTAAGATGTGCTACTTCCTCGTCCGTGTTATGAAAAGTGTTCTCTCTTCTCCACAGTTGCTCTCCTCAGTGCAACCACTTGTGTTCAAAACCCACAATAGGTGAGCACCAACCAGGCCCTCTTTCTCACAAAAGAGTGAGCAAATAGAATAATCATAGATGTACTTAAGCATATTATAATATTATTAATAATTTTGTTGACTAAGACATAATGTATGTTTTTTCAATTCTCAACTCCAGTAAAACTTTACATTTTCTGTACATTTTCTTTTCTTATGTTTTAATATGGATCTATTTTTTTTCTGTAACTCTCTAGCTACTTCAAAAGAAAATACGCCCAATGAATCGGACTCTTTTGTCAGTATAATTGCTGGAGCTGGAGCTGGAATATTAGTGTTGATGGTGTCTGTGGTTTTAATGACGTACGTGATCACGAAACGACAAACCAAAAAAAGGCTACTACGGTCCTCCCAGCGATCTGACACTTCCCAGGAATCTTGTGAGGTACGTTGATTTAACTGCCGGTCGTTACTTTTCTCAGTTCGGTCTACAATCTGCAGACAATAAATAGGATCTGCTCTTGTTTTATAGCAGGTCTTGGTGAAGAGTGAGGAACATTTGGAGACCATTGTGACAGAGGTTCCTCAGACTTCTGTGGCCCAAGTGGAGACGTCCAAACTGCCTGACTGTGTCCCGCTGGAAATCAATCGTGAGTGTATAGCTCCTCATCAGAGGTCCAGTGTGCAAGCTTCAACAAAAAGTGCTCAGTTGTATCGCTTTTGCTCAATACCCCTATTCATTTCTCCCCCCAACAGTCTCTGAGCTGATCTATGCCGTCCTGGATCTGGTACCTGTGGTGCAGGTGAAGCAGCTGGTGCGTTGTCTTGGTGTGACTGATACAGAGATTGAACAAGCAGAGATGGATCACCGATCCTGCCGGGAGGCTCACTACCAGATGCTGCGGGTGTGGGCCTTACATTCAGGTGGAGGAGGACGAGGTGGAATGCTGCACAGGCCACTGTTCAATGAATTATTAGAAAAACTAAGAAATATGCACCTGGGGAAAGCAGCTGAGGAACTGGAGACAAAATATGGCATTCAGTAACTCTGTAAAACGTGCCAAGAGGAACAAAATGCTTATGAGCCCAAGTATTGCTGGCTTTAAGGACTCAATCGTGGATGCCAAACTGGCCTGGTGCTACAACAAAAGCAGCAGCTTTATTTCACAGTACACATATGAGACTGAAGACTTTGGGTCCTTCTTTGACAATCACACAGCGAGATGACGGGAAGAAACAACTAAGAACAAATGAACAAATGGCTGAAAGCGTCGCAGAAAACGTTTGCATTCAGATCATTTTCAAAGAGCTTTTTACAATGAGTAGTTTTTTACATTTTGAAAACCAGGATTATTTCTTTATTGCTGAGCAATATCTGAGAAGACTGATGCTACTCTCTTCACATTATATATAATCCTACAGCTATTTTGTACCTTTAAACCAAGCCAAGCTATACTCCCCAAAGCAAACTATATTTCCCAAAGACGCAGACATTCATTAACATGACCAGTGTTAAAGGCTAGTTGTTCCTCTGGCTCTAGAATGACAGTCCTACGCTGCACCAGTAGAGAAGTCCCAAGTTGGGCGTTGAGACAGTTTTGTGACCAAAAGTAGCCTCAGGAACAAATCTGACAACTTAAAAAACAAACAAACCCAAAATGAGCAATGTAAGTGTAGCGTGAGACAATGTGATGGTGCAATTGTAGAAATGCCAAAGCAGACAAATAGATTTTGAGGTAAAACATGCAAAAAGAAATGTTTGAGATTCCAAAAGAAAGTCTAGTTGAGTCATGCCAGGTAAATGTTGGCACGTACGATGGAAGAGTGGTGGAGAAATTGCACTCATTCGTTGTAGCGTAGGATTCAGGAGGCATTATCACTGTGCGATCGGCATACCTCAAACTTAATATCCTGCTAAAGCTTTTTCCTGCTAAAATCTTGCAGTCTGAATGCACCTTAACCAATGTGTTATTTCTTTATTATCACTATGACAAGTCTCTTAAAATGGTTGATGCATTTTGTACCGTATGCATTTCTATGTAGTTTTATTAACTTTTAGGGGAGTCAAATGTATCTACTTTACTAGTGTGTTTAACTTAAGCTACCCATTTTTTTTATTGTAAATAGTTACAATTAAAAAATAGTTACAAGTTAAACTTATTATTGCAAAACATGTATTTCTTTCTAGAGGGAAGTGGTGTATTTAATCCCGGTACCGTTGAGTTAACAGGTAATGTTTTAATAGGACAGTGGTTCACAAACATTCTGTGGCATGCTTCAACTTAAAAATCTATTTATCAACCCCCCCTCCACCCCCACCCCCACCTCCTTTCCCTTGCAAGAGCTCGTGCACGGTTTCTGTCACTCATTAACATCGATGAGGAAGGAACTTAAAAAAAGAGGGACAGAGATTCTAGTTGAATTTCAGTCATATGAAGGTCAGCACAGTAATACTGACAAGCTTTTTACCCCTTGATTGTGCATGTTCTTCCTCTGGTGCTGCACCCACACAGGGAGGCCCACCTTGCAGTTGAGGACCACTGAAATTGTATTGGAAACTTTGTGGTTCCTACTTACAGTAGGGCTGACTGCTGCCACATTCAATGATAAGCTTTCAATGAAACCCTATCATGCAAGCATTATTCATACTGCTATAGAAAAGAGGACACACCTGTTCCCAGTGTCTCTCAGCTGAGCGACTTTTATAATACAGTTGTTTCACCGTGCAGATTCACATAGCAATCAGTAACATTTGAATTGAAAAGTGTATTTTCAAATGGTTTTATACTTAAAACAAAAATATTTACCGACTGGATGATGATTGTCAATCAATGTTGCGCATCAATCAAATGTAAAACTCAAGTTTTAATAAATGTGTCATGTCTCTTTCTCTGTGTGTCTGAGTTACATGTGTGAAAAATGTAATTGTGCATATTTCACTGCAGGCACGCTGCCAGTCTGCATTCCAACGGGGCTTTAATCATTAACACGAAATGTTATCTTTCTGTGGCTTTAAATGGAAGGATGTTTTGCTTTAACCTAACCTGATAGTTTTATAAAAATTCTATTTCTTTAGCTACATTCCTTTGCCTAGACCTCTTCCCCATAACTCCCTGTGCATGCAATATAAAACACTGAATCTCGTCTCTGTATCCCTTATTGGTTTCTCATATAATGAATAGCTGAACGAACACACACACACTCTGCTGCTGTTTTTAAACTTTCCTGGTTGTTCGGGGTGATCAATAATCCTGATTGACAAGAAACAACAAAACAGATCACCTTCAAAGAAGCAAGGCACCACCTCCGCTTCACTAAGCACCTTAACTGCGACACATTAACCAACCCTCAGTGCTGATTTGTTGACTGCAGAATCCAGTCGTTCCTGTCAGGCCAGTTGCAGAAGGAAGGGGTGCAGATGAAAAGAGTAGGGAGGGAGGGACAAGCAAGCTAGAAAGAAAGGAGGTGGAGAAAGCTAACAGAAACCAAAGATGACTCTGTGAAACAAAATGGATTCAGCCAAGTCCAGGTAAACTTTATGATTTTATCTGTTAAAACAGCTGTTGGTTAAAGGGTAGACACTGCTTTGAAGGAACAGTTTGTTTTATGTGTTGACCACAGCAAGGCCCTGACACGTCAGAGCTCATGTGTAGATTCACGGACTCTGATTTGATTTGTTGGCTTGCTGAAGTTATAAAATTACCAACATGCTTGTCTTTATTGACTAATCATCATGTTTTAAAGAAGATCCAGTGCTGTAATTCCGATATAATTATAATTCACTGATCACTGAGTTACAGTAGGATATAGGCAGTGATTGTAAACAAGTATGACATGGTGATGAAAGCACTTGAGTCAGTGCGCTGATGTTTGACAGTAGAGTGACAGCAGATGCGTGCGGTGTACTGAATCTGTTTGCTCGTGTGAGAATCTTTGCTTTTACGATACTTTCTCAGACTGTCCAAATGAGAGTAGGAATCCTAGTAAAAGTGTTAATGTAAAACACACCTGAAGCTTTAATCCTGGCAGTGTAACAATGACACCGCAGGCTACAGCTGTAAATGGTGCAGTGGGGAGTGGGGGCTTAAGCTACTGCAGGAAATGTTACAAGGTAGAAATAATGACAGATAAGTCCAGGTGTGACACCCTGACCCGCACAGCTGTGTAACGACACCTGGAGTCATTAAAAACTGCTGGTGTCCTGTTTTAATCAGTGCGATCAGCAGTCTGTTCAGACGGCTCACTGCTGGTATTCGCCGTGTCACTCTGATCCTTTAAAGTCAGAATGTGGGTCAGTATTAGAGCATCGCTCACTTCAGACAGGAGCTCACGTGTATTTGACTGGTTTTGTCATCTGGTCTTTTTTTTTTGTGACTGTCCTGCTTATTTAATCTTTTTTATTGGAAGTAAATACGTTTGTCATTAAATCTGCCATGTGTCTTAATAATAATAATAATACATTTTATTTATGAGCGCATTTCAAGTCACCCAAGGACACTTTACAATAGGATAAAACATTTAGTAAAACAATGGCAGAATAAGAACAATAAAACAAAAGCACAAGATAAAATTAACAAACAGTGGATTCACAGTGAATATGCAGATTTGAACAGATGAGTTTTGAGTTGGGGGAGAGAACCAATGTTTCTTATTTCTGGGGGCAGAGAGTTCCACAGCCTGGGAGCAGAGCAGCTGAAAGCTCTGCTTCCCATGGTGGTGAGGCGGAAGGAAGGTACAGCAAGCTGGATAGAAGAAGAAGATCGAAGTGAACGGGCAGAACAGGTAGTGGTTAACAGGTCAGAAAGGTAAGGAGGAGCGAGGTTATGAATGGCCTTGAAGGTGACCAGAAGAAGTTTGAATATTATCTGGAATTTCACAGGGAGCCAGTGAAGTTCCCGAAGAACAGGGGTGATGTGCTGGTAGGAGGGGTTCTGGTAGTAATGCGAGCAGCAGAGTTCTGAACCAGTTGAAGCTTATGGAGGGATTTTTGGGGGAGACCATGCAGAAGAGAACTGCAGTAGTCAATACGGGAGGTAACAAGACTGTGGACAAGAATGGACGTAGACTGGATGGAAAGAGAAGGAAGCAATCTGTAAATGTTATGTAGATGGAAGTAGGCAGAACGGGTGAGAATATTGATGTGAGATTTATAGGAAAGTGAACTGTTTAGGATGACACCAAGGCTCTTAACCTGAGGAGAAGGGAAAACTGTGGAGTTATCGATGGTGAGTGAGAAATGGTTCGCCTTCAAAAGGTTGGATTTGGTGCCAATAAGGAGGATCTCAGTTTTATCCTCATTGAGCTTTAGAAAATTAGAGGCAAACCAGGATTTTAACTCGGATAGACATTCTGAAAGGGAGGAAGGTGGGAGGGAGGAATCAGGTTTGCAAGAGAGATATAACTGGGTGTCATCAGCAAAACAGTGAAACTGAAGATCAAATTTGCGGAAAATTGTACCTAGAGGGAGGATGTATATTATGAAGAGAAGAGGGCCTAAAACTGAGCCTTGTGGTACACCAGAGGGGACAAGGAATAGACGAGAGCGGAATGATCTTAGTTGAATAAACTGGGAACGGTCGAGGAGATATGATTGAAACCAGGCGAGGGGTGTGTCAGAGATGCCGAGAGAGGAAAGTCTGCTTAGAAGGACAGAGTGAGAAATGGTGTTGAAGGCTGAGCTCAGATCTAAAAGGACGAGAATGGTGAGAAGACCAGAGTCAGCTCCGATTAGAAGATCGTTAGTGACTTTAAGTAAAGCAATTTCTGTACTGTGACATGAGCGAAAACCAGATTGAAATCTCTCGTAGATGTTATTATTAACCAGGTGTAACTGAAGTTGACCTGCAACCACTTTTTCGAGTATCTTAGAAATGAAGGGTAGATTGGAAATCGGACGGAGGTTGTTAAAGTTGTTAGGATCTAAAGAAGGGTTTTTCAGTATAGGAGTGACTGGAGCAGTCTTGAATAAGGAGGGAACGATATCGGTGGTGAGAGAAGAGTGAATGATAGCAGAGATGAGTGGGAGTAAAGAAGAGAGGCAGGATTTCACAAGCCCTGTGGGCATGGGGTCAAGATGACATGTGGCAGGCTTTGATTTACATATGAACTCGGAAATATCAGATAAATCTGGAAGATGAAAAGTGGAAAATGGCTCAAAAAGGAGAAAAGGTTCTGGAGAGGGCACAGACACAACATTTGATCTGAGTTGCTGGTGGATGTTATTGATTTTCGTAGTCCAGAACAGCGTCAAGGAGTTGCAGGTTTCAGAGGAATAGAAGTGCGGTCGTAAAGCGTTGGGGGGTTGAATTAGTTTGTTGAGAACTGAAAACAGAGTCCTTGCATTACCCTCATAAGAACTGATAATACCAGAGTAGAAGCTTTGTTTGGCCTTGCTGATGGAGTCTTTATACTGAAGTACGTGATATTTATAGATTTCTGAATCAACAGTTAAACCAGATTTCTTATATTTACGCTCTAGCTGCCGAGCTTTGGCCTTCAGAGCTCGGAGGTCAGAGGTAAACCAGGGAGCAGAGCGAGCGAAGGAAACAGAGTGGGTTTTTACAGGAGCCAGAGAATCAAGGACAGTGCATAGACAATTATTATAATATAACAACAAATCATCAGGAGTAGAATAGAAGTCCGGAATCTGAACATTGTCCAAACTGGTAGCGAGAATGTCCATATCAATGTTCTTGATGTTGCGGAACGAGATGAGACGGGTTGGCTTGGTAGAAGAGCAGCAGAGAGTGAGGTTAGATGAAAGGAGGAAGTGGTCAGTTATGGGGATTTCAGTAGCAGAAAGATTCGAGGGAGTAAGACCAGAACAGCAGACCAAGTCCAGGGTGTGTCCTTTAGAGTGAGTGGGGAAGTTGATAAATTGCTTAAATTCAGAGCCTTCGAGACAGGAGGAAACGTCTCTGGTGAGCAGAAGGTCATTATTGTCCACGTGAACTTTGAAATCTCCCACCAAGATCACATTTGGGGAGAGAGATGAAAAATGGGTTAGTAAATTAGCAAAGTCACTGAGGAAGACAGGGTTAGGTTTGGGGGGGGGGGGGGGGGGGGGGAGGTATACAGTAGCTATGATGGTGGGAATGGGTCCAGTCAGCTCACATGCAAGGACCTCTAGAGAACTAAAGGAATCAACATTAACTGACAGGACTTTCAAGTGCTGGTGAAAAAAGATCGCGAGACCACCCCCACGACCTGAGCAGCGGGGTTTGGAAAAGTAAACAAACCCCAGAGGAGTAGATTCATTTAGCTGAGAAAAGTCATCAGGTTGTTGCCAGGTTTCAGTTAAGCAGAAAAAGTCAAACTTACGGTCAGATAGGAGGTCTTGGATGAGAGGTCCCTTACTCGTCAATGAACGAATGTTTAGAAGACCGAAGTTGAGTGGAGTATTTTCTTTTTTGCTAATCGCGGTGGGCGCCTTGGGCAGGTGGGCTAGAGATTGATGGTTGACAGCCCAATCAGGGTTCCTGCGAGGGCGGCGAGCAGCAGACCAGAACGACACTTAAATAAACTTAAATTGTTTAAGTTAAATTAAATCTTTAAATAAATGAACACAATTATAAGTTCTGACATGTATTGAGTTTTCTTAATTTTACGTATTTTTTTAAGACTATTTAAAATGAAACATGGCTCTAAATGGCGTACCTTTTGCTGTGCATTTATGTTGGACTGTTAGCTGTTCATTTGGACTGATTGCTTACACTCAAACTGTGTCACTGATGGGAATCCTGAAAAGTATTTTTAAAGTGGGATTTGCCATGAATGATCTGGAGCTTGCCACTGAGTTTAATGATAATTCAGTTTATCATTATATCTAGGTTGTGAGTCTGATGTGCATTTACTCATTGGATTTAAAAAAAAGTCCTAATAAAAGTCCTGTGAAAGGACTGTTTTCTTTTTGAAGAAGTCATCACACACTTTATAATGGCACTGAGTAACTCTGTGTGCTCCTCTTTAGCCTTATCCCAAACGCACAGCATGTAAACAACGGAGGGGGGAGTGAATCACCAATGGAAGAAACGGTGCTGCAGACTGTGGATGGAGAGAGGCAGAGGGAGACGGAAACCAGAGAGCCTGATGTCGTTGACGGGAAAGCTGCAGACCTAAACATCCACCACAAGAGGGCAGCAGACAAACACAAGTACAGCACAATCGGCTATCAGGCAAGTGGAGTGGGACAGAATTGTAAGGATGGGGCAAGCCTACTGTTCTGGCACCAGTGGAGGTTAAATTAAGTAGATTTACTTGAGTACTTTAATTAAGGTAATTTTCTTGTATATGTTTATAGGCTGAAACCCATTATTCCTTTTTTGTTTTGCAGCTTATTGACTTATTCTGGACAACTTAGTATTTAAAACCAGTTGAAGTATTTTTCATACATTATACTGATTTTTATAGAGATCAGCACTTTATGCAACTTAAATATTAAAAATATGTCATTATGAAAATTATAAATTGGCACTTGAAGCACTCTTACTTTGACTATTTAAATGTTTTATTGATAAAAATCCCTGTACTTTCACTAAGATGTCAAAAACCTTGACTTGTAAAATACTTCTTCTGTACCGAAGTACCGTGCATTAAGTTTAGATTCAGTTCTAGGTGTGTTACACTGTTTCAGTTCATTTATTTTCATTGCAATCCTCTCTTGTGCATACATGCTCACATGTCCCGCTGCATTTTTGTGCTTCCAGAGGCGAACGAAGCAAAAGGTCGCGAATGACTTTGGAACTCTGAGTAAAGGAACTTCTGCAGGAGCCAAACCCAGAACTGCACTCAAACAAGTCCTGTTCAGCCAGGGAGTGTCTGACAAAGCGTCTGAGGTATTGTGCTGTGCTCATCAAACTACATACTGGTTTTCTAAGGAACAGATACAGACTTGCTGTAAAGGCAACCGCCCACTCAAACGCCCACTCAAACGCCCAAATTCACAGCAGCAGTGCAGTTCATTCTGTTCCACTGTCATACTTTTAGATGTACCTGTGGCCAAAACTAACATCTATTTCTATTAAGGAAGGACTGATTCAGTAGAGCGTCATATTTTCCCCTCATTTCCCTGCCTGATTATTTTCTTCTTCTTTGTTATTTATTTATTCTCATGGTTTATGACAACTTCCCAGGAGCGAAGTCAACTGGATGGGTTGAAGCAAGTCCTGGAGGCCTTCTCTCTGTCAGAGGATCTCAGGTGGCGATGGAACGAGGAAAGTCAGGGAACCACGCTGGAGACGAGCTGGACAGATATAGTGCAGTCTCATTCAGTACGGGCCCTATCGTTATATATATATTTCTTTTTCTTACTGCCAACAAATCAAATTAAAAGAACAAAACAGATCAATTCATTGGCCAAGGCCTGACATCCTGTAGTTTATTCTCATGTGGTCTAAATGAAGTCCACAAATTGTTTATTTCAGTAAACCATGCCATTGTACATGCTTCTTATGCACTGCCTTTTTAGGAAATAAAAGCACATTTTACTGGCAGGAACAATTGAGCTTGTGTCCCGTGTGAACTGTTGGCTGTGGGGGTGGCAAACAGTAATAGAGGAACTGATACTCTGTTGGCCTTATTCTGGCTGTGGGACTCGTTGATGGCAATAATCATTACACAATATGCACATTTGACATTCTTTCTGATGACCCTGACATTTCTTCTGCTTCCTCTTTTCAGACAATGTCAAAAATGCAGAGACACCAGCAGGAGGCGCTGTGGGAGTTTGTCTATACTGAACTCACCTTCATCAACAAGCTGCTTATTATAAAAGACGTAAGATGTCACTCTCTAGCTGCTTACAGTCAGTTACATTAAAGTTTCAGAGCGGAGAAAGGGAGTTTCAACAGGATGTATAACAAAGTTGTGTCTGCCTCCCACAGTTGGTTATTGCGGCTCTTGTCCAATTGCACCAAAAAGGATTTCTCCAGGAGGTCAGTGTGCAAAGCATGCATTATCATTTAAATACTAAAAACACAACAGTTTGCTGCACAGTCACTTCACCTGCAGGACTTATTTTCCGCTGTTCTGCTTACCACTGACATAGATTGATTAACAACGAGAACATCCGCTTAAGATGAGGCAAAATACAACTCGAGTGCAAGTGGAACATGTAGCACAACAACACATTTCCACTGAGAAGTCGGAAAATATAGCAAAGCAGGGGAGTTAAACACATGTTTTTATTTTTGTCGCACTTCCTGTTTTAAAAGGTGACCCCCGAGCAGCTTTTCTCCAACCTCCCCTCCATCCTCGAAGAACATCAGCAGTTCTGGCAGGAGGTGGTTTATCCGATGTTACAGGAAGCGCGAAAAACAGGCAAGCCCTTTGACCCCATGAGGTTAGACCCTGGATGTCTCCAGGTAAGTCCCCCCCCCTCCCCTCCAGTCTGAATGATACTGTACGTGCAGACAGTTTATATTACCGGTCAGTTATAGAGTCTCCCCCCTTCATTTGCACCTCTTACATCATGCTTCACCTCTATGTGGGTACAGGTTTTGTTTCCACATGAGTTTGCTTTTCTGCACGTTGTTTTGGAACAAAACATCCACCAGATGTATGACATATAAGCACATTTACTCACGTACAATGAAGTAATACATAAAAGTAGTCCTGCAGGTGGAAACACTTGGGATATGTTTATATATTCTGCCATTTTTCTAGGCCTACTTGTATAAATTTATGTGCATATTGTTTTAGGACAAAGACACAGTTTTTGTGGTTTTGCCTCTGTACACCATCACAGTGGATTTTAAATGAAGCAGTTAAGATGCAATTGAAGAGCAGACTCTGAGCTTTAATTTATGGGTTTTGCAAAAACCTTGCATAAACTCTTTGGGGCATTACAGACATTTGTATACAAAGTCCTCCATTTTTACAAACTTGTAAAAATGCACACCTGACTGATGGACAGTTTTATGGCCAGCTGATATCTGTTGGCTTGTTCTTTCATGGCAAATGAACCAGACACAATTTTTGAAGTGCTGGGTTTTTGTTTTAAAGCTTTTCAAAGTAATTTTAAATATAAGGCCCAAAGTTGACAGTGCAAGTGAGGGAGGCTGTCACTGAAAACTCCACACAAACTTATCAGAGCGACAGTACAAACAGTAGACCGGAAAGACCACAGAAGAAAATGGCAAAGTGCATGATGACAGAATTATTTCCACAGTTAAGACAACAACTAACCGAGTCAAGAACATAGTATGAGGGTGGGGAGTTTGTGAAGTGGGTGGGGGGGTAAGTGAAGTGGGTGAGGGGGGATATCATTATAAAGATCTACGCCTTCTTGAACAATAAACAGGTTTATAACCAGATGCAAACCGCTGGTTATGCGCAAGAACAGGAAGGACAAATTAGACTGCTCCAGAAAGCATCGAAAGTCAAAGAGGTGTCGATGCAAGTGAGGGAGGTCATCACTGGACTGAAAAAGAAAAGAAAACCAAGACAGATAAATAAACCAATAAGTAAAGAAGGTACAGTCTTAAAAATAAAGACTATGTGAACCAGCTCAGCTCAACCAAAAGAAAGACCGAGGAAGATAACTAAAGTGCATGATGACAAGGTTATTATCTTATAATGCTCATTTTATATTATTACTGTATATTATTATTAGTGAATTACTTCCATGATTAAGAAAAAACAACTTCACAACATCTAACCGAGTCAATAACACTTGTGGGGAGGTAGGTGTACTATTGTCACCGTCTACAATCAAGTGACGCCTTGATGAATTTAAATGCAGAGGGTTTACAGCAAGGTGCAAACCGCTGGGTATACTGAAGAACAAGGTAGCCAGATTAAACAGTACTCAGCATTCATCCATATGTTGTAAAACTGATCAGACTGCAAAAGGATGAGGACTAAAAAAAAGCAACCCGAGGGTTTCTCAAAGCAAAGAAATGGGATATTCTGAAATGGTCAAGTCAGTCACCAGGTCTCAACCTGAAACAGCAGCTTTTACAGTTACTGTAGATAAAACTAAACCAAGTATCCAAGTCTGCACTTCAATCACATGTTTATTATTTGAGTAATAATTCACTGCGGTGGTGTACAGAGGCAAAACTGCAAAGAAATGGTGTCTTTGTCCAACAAACTATGGGCGTAACTGTTCATGCAACAGGGAAATTTGAAGCTCTTCATGTGCGTCACAATGGAGCAAAGTGAAGTATCCAAGGGTTAAAAAGGCATATTTAACTAGATGGCGGCGTTAAAGCTAGCGCTAACCTCTGCATCGTTAATAATAATGATAAACATACTGATGTGACTTTATGGGGACTTATCCTTTTCTTTTTTCCCCCAGTTTCATAAACGCTTCTCTTCCTATCATGAATACTGCCTGAAGGAGGAAGACAATCTTGAATTCTCGCACAGGCAGATGGAGAACAACCTACATTTCTCCACTTACGTCCAGGTACAGTGAAGCAGCAGTAACATCCATATACAGCCTGTGCATGCATTCTATACATCTGAAGATCAAAGAATTGCTCTCCCACACTAACCCAGTTATTATTTCAATGTAATTCATTTTAATGACTGACTAAAAGTTCAGTTGCTATCGGTTGTGTTTTGTGGTTTGTAATGTTTTCATAAGCTTGTGGGCGACTTCTTAGAGCTGCTTCCTGACGGGCACCAACGTCTTCTCCAAATGATTCAGCCTTAACAGCGGTGTGAAAGATATCTAGTTCACAAAGATTTGTGCAGAAGATTTATGGGAAAAGAGGCTGCAAGAAGAGTGTGACCTACAACACCTCTTACATATTTGGCTAACAGGCAAACGATCCTCACTTTGTCCCTGAGAGAAGAAGCGAAATCCTTGTGGGGATGGTCACGTCTGGTGTCGAAAAAATCAGAATCATCACAAACATCGCTGTGACGAGTCAGAAAGTACCTTTAGATGAACATAATCATATTTAAACTAAAACCAGTTCTATATTTGTAGATATTTCCAGCAGAATCAGCTAGTGCTACCTTGTGTTTAACAGTTAAAGCCTTCCTTTACCAAGAACTGGCGCTTACTGGGCAATGAGGGTGTGGCTGTTAAAACAAAAATAACTCATTTAAGGTTTTTTTCTTTTTCCAGTTATAGTTTCATTCAGAAGGTTTTAGAGGTGGTTCTGATATCAGTCACAGAGTCTTCTGGCAGTTCATTAATAAAATTATAGAGAAATCAGAGACTTCTGTGAATTGTCTTCACCTTCTTGTTTAATCACTGTGAAGTCGATGATTTTATCAAATATATAATTAGTGCATTCGTTAGATAAAGACAGGTTTTTTTTTTCAATTCTGTCTCTCCACATCACCACAGTGGGTTTTTAATCAAATGATCAATATGTGATTGAATTGACTTTCTTTGAATCTGCTCCTTCCATCGATTACTCGTGGTGGTACAGCAGGACTTGCTGTAATTCAAAGGGTTTAACAAAGTGTAGAAGCCATGGACATCATTAAATGCTGTTTCCCTGAGATGCTCTGCCAGGCCTTCGGTGAAGCAAAATTCAGTTGCTGCTGTTTGTGGTTTTCTTTTTTCCGCCTTCCGTTTTATCTTCAGTAACTGAAAAGCTGCTCTGTTTGATGTGACTGACTTGACCATTGCAGAACGTGTCGTGTCTTTGCCTTGAGAAACTCTTGGACTGCTTTTCCAGTTTGCTTCGGGTCACTATCCATTTGCACTGTGAAGCCCTGCCCGATCGGTTTTGTAGCATTCGGATAAGTCTGATATATGTAGCATATGTAGTTTTATGGAAAAATCTAATCTGTCCTTCCTGCTCTTGAGCGTACCCAGTGGTTTGAGCATTGTTGTAAATGTGCTATATTTGCACTCATGGAGGCGTCTGTTGATTGTAGATGTTGATAATGATGCAGCCACCTCCTTGACAATGTTTATGACCTGATTAGTTGCTGTGTTGTTGTTGGTCTTGTTTGTCTTAAACGTGGAAATAATTCTGTCACAATGTCTTGTGTGACATCTATTTCACTTTCCCTCACATCTCTTTGGGCCTCGTATTCAAAATTACTGGGAACTTTGAATCACTTGCAGATATTATGACTGCTTCATTGTGAAGAAATAACAACAGACCATGAAACTGTTTGTCACTCTGTCTAGATGCGTAAAGAAATTTTTTCTAAATTGCTGAATAATTAATTTTTTTTCTTGAACCCATTGAATTGAAGTTGAATGCCTGCTGTTTAGTCACGTAACATCCGCTGTTGTGCTGTACAGAGGCAAAACTACACAAATTCTGCATTATTACAATGAGTCTTGAACTTAACTGGATAGTTTTAAAAAACTTGGTTGTCAGGCTATCAGTTTTATTTTGAAAGCATCAAGTTGAGTTTATATTCTTGTGTTTTTTTGTCCTCTCCAGTGGGTAGAGAATCATCCTCAGGGCGATCGGATGCGTCTTGGAGACATGCAGGCCAAACCCCATCAGAGGATCACAAAGTATCCCCTGCTGCTCAAAGCTGTGCTCAAACACACTCAGGACCCTCCTGTGGAGCACACACTCAGAGGCATGGTGAGGATTAGATACCTTTAAATAAAATCCTTTTAAATTCACCACAGAATGTTTTTCCCTTTATAGATGCAATATGTGAGTCATTGCATCACACTGGCCTCCTTTGTCTGTTCCCCTGTACAGTTGTTCAGTGTAAATAATTTTTTGGAAGGTATCAATGACTACCTGCGACTAAAAGATGAGCAACACGCACTCAACATCTCTGCTCAGAGGTTGGATGGGTATGAGGTGGATGGACTAAATGAGGAAATCGACAGGGTAAAACACATCTTTGTCATCATTTTGTCACTTTTTTCTGTTCTTTGGAGTTATTTTGTAGCTTATGGATTGACCTTTCAACAAAAAATAAACAGACTTACTTCATTCTTAAGCCCAGAGGACATTCTGTGTTGAAAGTGTACTTTTGTTTTACTGCAATAAAGTCTACACAGTGCATTATACATAAAAAGTGCATTGATGTTTGTGTGGCTTGAAATCTGGAGAAGAGAAAAAGTTTAATTCAAAGATGCGAGAGCTTAGATGTCACATCTGTGTTTACCTTGTTTTGTGGATGTAAAGCACGAAGTGCTGTAATGACTAAGTTCTGTGGGCACTGAGGTTATTGTTGTGGTTTTCTAAATGGTGGGATTCACACAAGAGTGGGTTACATATTGGTGAGATGCAGCAGGTCAGTGTTGAGTTTATAATCACTAGTGCGTGTAATGTAGTGAACAGGAAACTCAAAAAGATATTACCTCTATTCTTTTGAAATGCTTTTGATATTTACATGAGGTTGATTTCATTGACAGCATGTCCAAGAAGTCTGCAAGTTTGACCTAACGTGCCCCATCAAAGGTGTAGGTTCTGAAGTTGTACGCAAGCTGCTGCGTGAGGAGAGCTTGAAGGTTCGAGGCAGGAAAGACAGTAAAGTGAGCAAAAACTGTGCACTTAATTATTATGATTTTAATTTGCGTTCCTCAAAACTACTACAAATTACTTTGTATTTATTAATTTTTTCCCCTTTTCTTGGTATGATGTAG
This sequence comes from Mchenga conophoros, assembly GCF_057382185.1. Classification (NCBI taxonomy): domain Eukaryota; kingdom Metazoa; phylum Chordata; class Actinopteri; order Cichliformes; family Cichlidae; genus Mchenga; species Mchenga conophoros. The sequence continues at coordinate 24,921,838 of NC_140536.1, read as the reverse complement.
CTGGAGTTGGTGGCTCTGCTTTTCTCAGATGTGCTTCTACTCACCAAAGTCCAGAAGAAAACAGAGCGGCTGAAGGTGGTTCGACCTCCTCTGGCTCTCGACAGGATGTACTGCATACCACTGAAAGATGGCTGTGTGTAGCACTTTCTTTTAGACTAGAGTCGAGACACTTGGATGTAGCTTAATTATTATAAAAAGAACAATCTAACTGTCTGTCTGCTTCTCTCAGATTCATTTCTCCTTGTGGAGGTAGGTGAGCTTCAGAGTGCTATGAATGTCGTCATACTTGTCGCCAGCACCTCAGAGAATTGCTCCATATGGGTGTCCACCATCGACCAAGCGAAGGTATCAGAAAATAAAATAAAATATTAGAAATTTTGAAATCTTTGTAGTCTGGCTTAAACTTTATCTGTAAGAGCACCATACCCTTTGCTATGAGAATGACAGTGTCAGGTTTTGGTTTAGACCCCACATAGTTGACAGAACTTTAAAAGCATCTTCTTATTGCAGCCATTCAGTGTTACAGTGTTGCTATTTTAACACTGATATAAATAAGACACAAGCTCAGTGACCTATTTTCAGTCATGACTCTGGATAGTCATGTTTTGGAATCTTTTTTTAAATTCCTCCAGAAAAATATTTAATTCTGCCAGATTTCCAGAAGTGAGAGCAACTCCATCCCTGGCCTTGTTAGCAGAGAAACCCATATCATTTTTGGACACTACTCAGGCAGCCAGCTGTTTAAGGAAAACTAAACATGTCACTAATGGTCCAATTGGGGAGGGGACCAGAACAGCTCAGCTGCTGTACACTGGGGATAAAAGGAAGGATGGATAAAAGTTACTTTGTCGTCACCTGTTAGAACAGAAAGCTGCAAGAATGCATGCCTACTTTTTACTGTCCTGCTTTGCATAATTTTCCATCTTCTCAGTGGAAATGTATCATTGTGCACTTGAGTTATGTTTTGTCTCAGCTTAAGCGGATGTTCTTGTTGCTAGCCAGTCTATGTCAGTGGTATGTAGAGCAGTGGAAAAAGGCCGGCATGTGAAGTGACTGTGCAGCACATTGTTGTGTTTTTAATGCCTTCCAATATATTTTGAACTAAATCTGAGTTATCAGACTATCTGCAAAGTTGGCTCCAAAAATTAAAAATATGCATATATATAACAAAATTATTTTTTTTTCAGTTCTGATTAGAGTCCGATCCTGAACCTCCTGAATTTGGCTTTTGTTGATGTGATATTTTCACTGATATATCCACAGATATTTTCATTTTTGTTGCACAACTTGTCATATTTGGTCTATCTAGCATTTGTTTTTTGATAAAAAAAATTCATTTTAAGTCCTGCGAAAAACTTTACAAGACTGCCTGATTTTTTTGTACTGCCCCAAACGGGGAGATTTGTCCCAAACTGCAGATCCTGGTTAAATTTTATCTTGAGAAAGTCCAGTAAAAGAAATTAAGAATTTAAAATAGGCTTTTATTTTCAAAGGTGCCTTTTCAGTACCCGCCCACAATTCAATCCAGTTTCATAAAACATCTAAAACATAGTATTGACATAGTATTGCTAGTAGAACTTGGGGTACTTCATGTAAAAATGAATGGCAGATAGAATCTGTGGGCTGCATTTGCAAGCCATTTATTAATTTCATGTCGTAGCTCCTTCGTTAGAGCGTGACGGCAGTACTTTCAACATTTTGGTGGAAATGTGTGGAACCAGTAGGTGGTAAATGGGTGTTTTTATGTGTGAACCAGTTGAGTCACTTTTTTTCTTTGGATGGTTTGTTAGGAAACACTGAGGCAGTTGAGAGAGGCAGAGCACCACAGACAGGAGACAGAGACAAACCAGCAAAATGAAAACCCTGTTAAAGAAGCAAAGACAGACGATGTGGAGACAGAAGAACAACCTGTTGCACAGCCAGGAATGGAGACCTCGATGGACGAATCCACTGATGATACTTTTATCTCTAACTTGATAAATGGGTTGGCAGAGCCAGAACCGTATCAATCTCCAGATGAGATGACCACTAATAAAAGTGAGTTACCTTTTTGGTGCACAGAGCCCAATTACACTGAGGACAAAATCGGGCGCAAGAGGCGTTCACCGGCTTTCAGGGGACATGAATGGATAGAATTGGGAGTGAGACATGATCAAAGTGGAAACCAGGGGGAGGATGAAGACAGAATTGTTGAATCTCAGATGACAGAGGAGCAGAGCATGACTTTGAGACAGTCTTTCCCTCCTCTGGATTCTCTCACAAGTGCTGCATTTAAACACAACACCGTAAGAAAATACAGTTTTTTACCAGGTGAACTCCCAGATGTTGACTACCCAACAAATGAAGATGACACTTTACAATCTAATTATCAACCGATAATAATGAAGGGACCTGAGTTTTTAAGACAGCAGACTCAACAAGAAATATTAACAAGAAAAGACTCAGATTCCCTCTCCGTGAACCAGGACGCAGGGAGAAATTCCAGTGGCAGTCTGTTTGGAGACACTAAGACACCTCAACAGGCGTGGGTCTCCAGAAATATGAAGTCTCCTGGGATACAACGGAGGAGACCAGTCAGCACAAATCCAGCCACTTTTCGCACATCTAAGGAGTTTTTTCAGAGTTTGGAACAAACTGGGGCTGCTTCAAACAACTACTCTTCCTCTAATTTTGGCTCAGACTACAACCCAAAGCTGAAAAGAAACTCTCTTCCTATCTACATGCCCTGCCAATCTGATCCACAGCAGACACTCAAACTGGGCACCCTGAAGTCAAACCCAGACACGTTTTGGAATGATAGAGTCTTTTCTGATCCCCAAGCCTTCTCTGAATCTGAGCTGCCTGACAGGAAGTTGGAAAACAAAAAGCCCAAAATAAAAACCCACAGAAGTTCTTCTGTTTCCAACATGAAACCAAAAGGAAAAGCCAAACTTCGCCCCAGTAGCTTACACACGCCACCCCAAACAGACGATGAACATTCCTCACGACTGGAGGGCCTTTTAGAAAGAGCGAAAGACAGAGACAGGGGGAGAGGAGGATTTAAAAAAGACAGAAATTTAAAAACAACAACTCTGAGGTCAAGATACCCTTCTCCTTCTCCCTCATTTTCTGCCACATCTTCGCCGTCACGCAGTGATGGAGACAGAGACACAGACTTGGAGGAAGTGGAAGTAGCAAGACCCAAGGCCCTCAGCGTGAGTCAAGGATGGAAGGAGCAGCTGGTAGATGGAGATGAAGATGAGCAGGGGAACAGGTCAGTATATGGCAGTGATAAGTTCCCTTTGTTTTCATTCTTATTCACATTTTATTTAAAAGGGACCTTTTATCCTCCTCCATTTTCTGTCATTTATCTAATCCCCGCAAATGAAAAGCTCAGGCTTTTGTTTCGCTCTAAATGTTCGTTTCAACCTACGAATGACGTCAAAGAGGGGCCATATCCCTAATATGGTCTTCTCAGGCACACTGCACTGACTGTAAGAGCGTGCACCCCACCCACCTGCTGTTCAGAAAACTTTTATTTTTTAGAGGCATTAATGAGAAGAAAGCTGGCTTATTTCAGCCTGAGGCTGGAACAAAGCCCATTACAAGATAAATTTTTGAACTGTGAATCATGCAAAGCTACTCTAGTAGAGTCCGAGAATAAACACAGAGCTGTAAACAAGCACTACCAGGACTACTGAACATTTAAAAACAAGTGATTACTGCCAGGCAAGTGATTTTCATCCTCTAAGAATAAAGACATAAGGAATACATGTAAAACAACAGCCCTGAACATTTACTGTCACACACAGACAACAATCAGAGAAAACATGCACCTATCATATCAACTCAAAAGATTTACATATTACATATTTTATCTTTAGATCGTTATGGGTATAAAAGCTTTCCTCAGAATAGCTAAGTTATCAAGATGAAACAGAGCAAATTGAGCCTTAAAAGCCACAGTTTTCCATAATGTTCAAAGAAGATTTGTTACATTAAAATTTCCATTGACATTTGAAGTCACTTGTGGTATTACAGTATTTGTATCTTCATAATGCTTTGCATTGCTGCTGATTTCTGCTGCATACTGCACTTACCACAGTAAAGACCACAGTGGGGTCGGGTGGGTTGCTTTCTCTCATGTGCCCCACATACTGACAGACTGAGTTGAAGCAAATAGTTTACGCTGTAGTGCAGATCAGACATTTAACTAAAAAAACTCACTGACTTAAAATAGTGGACAGAGTTAGCACGCATCACTTTTAAATATATCTTTAAGCCCATAAAGCTTCTAATCTTTAAATGAGTTTTCAGTGAGGTGTAGGCTGGTAACAAATAGACCGTTCTGTTCCAGTGGAAATGTTACTGTCTCTAACCTCAATGTGCTATAAGCACGCTTAGGTTTTGATTAACATAATGAATAATAATGAAGCAAATTTCTTTCTCACAAAACACTGAGAAAAAAAAACATTTTTCTTGTTTTAAAGTTCGTTTTTTATGCCGGAGTCAGCAGCACTCCTAAAATATCTTTATTTACTTTTTTCTAAATTTAAATATTGTTCTTTTGGTTAGTAAAAAGTATGTATAATTCCTCAATTATTGTTGGAACATTCATTCTAATTTAGTGTTCTTACAATATTGAAAACTGTGGATCTTTATACATAACATTATACATAATGCTTATGCATTATACATTATAACAGGTATTATGTAACATATAATATCTATATAATATGTATTAATATATCATTCTACATGCTATAGAAAACAGAGATATAAGTACTGAAGTATAGAGTTACTTTTACTGTGTTTTTGTTTTTACTATTTTGAACTTCTTCTTCACTACGCCGTTAATTAAAATAGCCTCCTCTACATCAGTTTAGTAACATTAGTTGCAACTCTTCAGAGTCAAATTAGTAATATAAAATGTAATTTTAATCTTTTTATAGACTCAGTTAACACTTTAAGCCTGTGTTTACACAGCTTTACACTCGGAGCGATGTGCACCTTAAAGCATCAATAAATATGTTGTACTAAAAGCAACATAATGGTAAACATGGACATTCTGCATGTTTATCTTTAATGTTGTCACTGAAAGCACATTGCTTTATATATATGTGCTTATTAAAAATGCATCATCCGACTTGAGGTAGACTAAAAGCTCTTTAAGGGGTCACCTGATTGTGACCCGGTAAATGTTGAAAGAATGATGACCTTTGACCTTCTGTTTCCCCCTTTCAGTGTGTTTGCAGAAGGTGTAAATGTGGATTGGCCCGGCTGGTGCTTTGATGACGAAGAAGTTAATGATCATTTACGTCCTTCCACAAATGGTTTTCTGGAGGAAATCAACCAATCTTTGGCCTTGTGTGGTATCAGCGAACTGTCGGAGCAAGAAGATGGCGAGTGCAGCCAGGTGTAGCGTGAAAGCGGCATTGCAGCTGTAGCCACAGAGTGGTTTCAGCGCTAAACTGCCAGCCAGCTAGCTGAGGTCAGTCGCAGTGGGTTGGCTAAAAACTGTCGGAGCAAGAAGATGGATGTGGATCTTAATTTCAGAGCGATGAATTGACAAGGATGGTAGACTTTTTATAAAAAGTTGAAGCAACCTAAGGAGGGAAAGGAGATTTACAAAAGATACTTCTTTGCACAAATATTTTATTTGTAGCACATCGGTCCTCACTGTCTGAATTTTGGACCATTAATTATTCTGAAGTGAATGTAAAATAGCGATAAATGTAGTCAGTGTTTGGTTTATAGAGCTAGTGTTTGATGTAAATACTGAAACTTGTTTTCTAAGTTGCTGTGTATTTTATTTATACGAGCACCAATAGTTCTCTGCCACTGACCAACAATAATTCGACTGTGCATACGTGTAATAAACAAAAATCGATGTATTTCTGTTAAATGCTCTTTATTTGTCAAGCAGTTTGTTCTCAGTTTGTCATTTAAAAGCAAATGTAAATCGTCACACATACAACAGTTTAAAACATGCACAGCTGAAACACAGGATATAGTGCATTTCATTTTTGTTCGAATGAAACAGCATTGCTACAGTATCTGCTCTGAAAATATTTACAAAATCTGTGTAAACAAGAGTCTCTCAACATATTGCAGGCGGCAAGAGATTTTGCTTCAATTTAGTGCTCTGAAATTCTTCCAGCGAAGCCTCGAATTTTATGTGTCCTTAGATTTTCTCCCGGTTCCTTTCTCTCTCCTCCCGCTCGTTGGAGATGGTATGAACAATGGTCTCCAGGGCGGGATACTGAAAGATCCTTTTCCTCTGTGGGGAAGAGATGTACAGCGTTATTTGAGGTAATCTCTACAGATATAATCTGTGAATGCACGCTTTCATATTTATTCTATGCGATTTTTCAAAATTACAAATTTTGTTTTTTTTACCCTTTGGCGGTTCTTGTACATCTGAGCCACAATGAGGAGCAGAACAATGAGGAGAAAGCTGAGGCCGACCACTGTGGCGGTGTTATTTGATGCGCTTGAGGATTTCTGTCCGCTCAGACCACCTGCAAAAATATAAAATAAACATTTAAAAAAAGGTTTTAATGTTCTTTATAGTTAATATTTATTTTTTAGCACAGCAGAAGTAGAAAAACACCAAAAATGAGAACTTACTCATCAGATGAGTATTGTATGTCACATTCCCCAAAAGGCCATCTTGCCCATAGAAACTACATGTCCATTCGCCCCAGCTCTCCTCTGACCCGTCGGTAATGATTATATCCTTTCCCTTCTGGATGGACCCAACAACCGCGGTGCCATTTTCATCGTAGGTCACATGAGCCCACTCGTATTCGGTGACCTCGCTTGCATCGCTCAGCTGGCAGGTCAGCATCGTTGAGTATTTTTGCTTTAAGCGGACGACTGAGAAAAGAAACAAGAGAAATGATTTTATATCAAAAATACAAGTGCATTGAATTTTCCCTCAAACTGAAAGATCAGAAACTTACTTTTAGCAACAACGAGCTGCAAAGTCCGAGTCAACCTTTGCTGTCCTACATTCCCACTACATCTGTACTTTCCCTCGTCCTCGTATGTGACCTCATTAATACGGATAGACCTATCCCAGCGGAGCCGATCAGGTGAGGACGAAGCCAAAGAAAGCAGTTGGAGATCGCGGGTGGATGGAGACACAGGATTGATTTTCTCCCAGCCTGCGCTCAAAGTTCTTAAACCAGAGGAAAACACACAGGGGAGAGTGACCGGAGACCCCACAGTAGCGTAAACCTTGGCGTTATCTTTGGGTGGTTGGATGATTCCTGTGCAGGAAAGAAAGAAAGAAAATTGTTAAGAGCACAAAATACTTTATCCAACAGCTTCATAAATCAGTTGTCCAGCTTAATATTTCACCTTTCACATCCAGAGCTGCTGAAGCTTGGCCCTTTTCTCCTTTGTACGTCACGACGCAGGTCCAGGTTCCGCTCTCTTTCTCGGTGACTCTTAAAACCCTTGAAACTTTGTCGCCGTGCAAGCCGGTTTTAGCCTGAGGCAAATATGGATTGTTGTTTAACATCCACTCCACAGAGACGCCATGACGCCAAGGTTTCAAAGCACAAGACAGTTGAGTGTTGCTCCCAGAGAGGGGAGCCGGTGGAGAAAAGGACACTGTAAATGAAGAGAGTGAGATTTCTGTCAATTTACAGTAAATACTACATACTACAGATGTTTAATATTTATTTTATTGGTCACACTTTTATATCACAAATAAATATTACTTTTTTATATGGTAAAAAGCTCTGTGGTCTTTTGTAATTAGTGAGTGTAGGCGTGCTCAATTAGTGCTTCTTACCTTTAATAAGTCTGAGCATGACCTGCTTTTCAATCACTTGGTTTCTAAGGTCCACTTTACAGGAATAAAGTCCAACAACGTCCTCTGTCACGTTGTTTATCTGAATGCTGAATGTGCCACTATCAAGCTGGAGGTGGGGGCACTGCACACGTTGGGACCATCGAGAGCCGCGGTATTCCAGACCGCTCCGTTCCTTCCTCCAAATAGTGCTGTAGATGAAAGGGAATCACAACAATCCAGAGTCATCAACAAATAGATACAAGTCTTTTATTAGTGAATGAGGAAGGAGTTTGTTGTTGTTTAAGGGGTTAAAGCTGATTAATCTGCAGATGAAAAGTGAAAGAGAATAGCAAAAATGTAAAAAAAAAAAAAAAAGAGAAGTTTCATCTTACCCTTTCTCCTTATGACTCCAGACAATCGCAGGTGGACTGCTGATCAGTATTGCAGGGTATTTACAGGGTAGTACAACATCCGAGCCTTCTGCAGCAAATACTTCACTGTGTATCGCCTCACATCTGGAGCCTGTGTGAAGAAAAACATGAAATTAACTTCAATTTTTTTTAAAATTGCATTTTAGCGCAGATTTGCTTTTGAGTTGATCACACAGTTACCTGTTATAAGAATGGAAACCATCCCAAAGATAAAAAAATCCAACAAGTTTGTTTTGTTCATTTTGGTTTTGTATCCACAAACTCTTAAACTCTGCCTTTCTCTTCAAGCGCTGCCTTTTCTGGTATGTTTTTGCGATGTGGGTTGAAGAGGTTTATATATCAGCCCGTGGGAAGGTACCGAAGGCAGGGCGTCTGGTAGTTCCTCTGCTGATCATGTGACTTCAGCTACACGCCAAGCGTTCTTGCGGTCTTTCTTTGTCAGCCTGGAAACTATAAGACAGAGATGTAAACAGGGAGCCCCACTTCCTCCCACGGATTCTCTCTAATGTATTTCCTGTTTCTTTTGCGTCAATCACTCTGTAAAAGTATGTTCGATTATTGAATTTCTAAACCAACGAATACACAAGAAACATACAGTATGAAACCATGGACGGTAAGATATTCTGTATTTATACCTCTAAAAGTCACTTATGTTACACAAAGTTTGGGGACAAATAAACAATAATGTGTATATACAACATTTACTCCACAGCAAGTGTTTAGAATATCTTCAGCATCATTCACGGAAGCTCGAGTTGCTGTTTTGAAACCGAGATGGCAAAACTGCAACACCAAACTACTTGTCATGATCTCGTCACTGCCAGTTAGTTTTGTTTACAACCACTAGTTAGCTCCACTACTCACGATCATCATCATGATCATCATCATCTCCAGTTTGAGAATGAGGACATTTATGGTATCTTCTTGTGAAGGATATTCATGAAAGTGAATCATTCCCTCCATTCTCATTTTTTAGTGGCTCTCAGCTCAGTAGAAACGGGCCTACACTGCCAGACAAACACGTACCGTTTTAGCATATTCCATTCAATATCAAGATGAAATGCTCACAGGGAATACTGTCAGGTTAGAGGAAATACACCGATTACAGCTCTTCCCCTGAATCTCGTCAGAGGAGTTAGACACTTGTAGGAGATCATTAAGATAACGTAGAGGTGAGACGGTAAAGGGAATGTCTGCCTCACTGAATACTTCAGCCACCTGACAAGTGATGCTGCTAAACAGGGCTTGCTTTGACAAAGTGTGGTTTATATTTTTGTTCTGTTTGATGTCGTGTGTAAATACATTTAGATGTACCACACAAAGAATTGCTGCTGCGGGTGTGGTGTCAGTAAAATGTCAGTATAATAAATATATACTATCTGTTCGTTTTACCTTTAGAACTATTTCTATGTGTTGTTTTTCACTCTGCTGTATAGTTAAATAATTACACATTTTCTGTTTAATTATTCATTATTCAGCACGTCAGTACATGACAACAGACAATACAGAATACAGGCTAGGCTCACATTAAACAAAGAAAATATCACCAGGCATCAATCCACTTGTGTGTGAAGCTACCTGAATCTCCTTTTATTAACATCAAATACACTGTATTAAAGTACAGGCTAGATAGATAGATAGATAGATAGATAGATAGATAGATAGATAGATAGATAGATAGATAGATAGATAGATAGATAGATAGATAGATAGATAGATAGATGCGTGCATGCATAGAAAGAAAGAGAAACTAAGACAGTTACCCAGATATACCTGAGAACATGTGGGTGAAACCTCAGGGCTGTTTTTCTTCATCTTGGTAAGACATTTTCCTTGGTGAGAGCCATGTGACTTTTGTGTGACTGATATTGTAATCCTTTCATCTCATCCACACTGAACTTCCTTTGTCGGCCTTCAAATTGAAATCACTGTTTTGTTTATTTGATCTTGAGGCTTTGGTTTGAAAAACACCCTGAGAGAGCAGGGGGCACCTCTCAGCGTGTTACTCAGTGCTGTGAGGTGGTCTTTCCCTCAGCTGTCGTTTATTCATCTCCACCGTATCTGAATATGTGATGATGTTACCCTGAAGGAAAACACCCCTCACATGGAAACTACTGCTCTTTGAGCTTGAAGGGATGCAGACGAATATGCTAATAGAGATTACTTTGGAAAATAGTCAAATCAGACTCCTTCTGTACAAGTACGGCAGATGAGTAGTTTGTTCCCGTGTCAAGAACAATTATCTCTCCTCGTTGTCCATTTTCTAAACTCACAGCAGCATTTCACAACCTTTAGTAGAGAATGAATGTTTTCTGTTATTGTCGATAGTTCTGCGGTTTAATTTCAGTAACTGACTGAATTATAGCAGGGTCACATATTCTGTATTTGCTTATGCTGAAATATCTTTGCACTGGGTTTTACTGGCAGGAAGCAGAGTGCAGATAAAACATGCGGCTCTGCTGAGAAATTCTTTACATTTTCTTATGTCAGCATTTTATTTGCGCCGGCATTCAGAGCAACAGTGTAAGGGAACTTAACGCTGTACTGCGATGCAAAAACCGAGTGCGTGGCAAAATATTTTTCCAAAATTACACTTCGGGCTTGCTGAAAAATATCTGATTCGTGTTTTTTAAGCATTACCTCAACATATATACACAAACAAAGCTGCACTTTTTGACACTTTTTTAAAAATTGTTTTTGGGTTTTGTTTTGTTTTGTTTTTTTGCACATTTAATCTAAATTGAAGTCAAAGTTAAATTAAGGTTGCATGTTTACAGTAAAGCAGTAAGCCTTCTCTGCACACAGTATTGCTCTGTGGTTATGCTAAATGTGAATGGAATCTAATGTTTGATGATGTTTTGTTTGGGCTAAATTTCCACATAGTGTCTGCCGCATTACCAATAATGAAATACAGACAAAGATCAACTGTGCTGGTCTTATTTCTTTGAAAAAGACAAATTATTCCATTCAGCTCTTTGCAACAGTAAGACTGAAAGTATCAGCATCTGTCACTGATGTCATCTGAGTGCGTATGCGTGTGTGAATGAGAGAGAGAAAAAGGCAAAATAGGCAAAAACAGCCTGAATGTTTGCAGCTGCAGGCTCAGCACCAAATCTCATCAATCAATTTGTGGTTTTTGCCAGTTTTTTAGGCACACCAACCAAATACCACAAATGCAGAATTCCTGCAGTATGTTTGTTAGTTTTTAACCAGACTGTAGATTGTGTTGCTGATGACATTTGTTGTGTTATATTGGGGGTTTTTTTGTTTTCATTTACATAAATGAGAAAAACTAAATGATATTGAAATTTGCAATGGGCTACTCAGCCTGCATGGATTGTCTGATTTGCAATAGCACTTATGGGGTTTGCAATAAAATGTATTCTTTTTTCCCCCAGATGTTTTTCAGTGCAAGAATTCACCTGTCTTATTTTCTGCTTTTCAGTCCCTTTTTACCGTAAAGTCCAGTGTTGTACGAACTTATAGGAGGGCGGCTGAATGTGAACATCAGGACACATATATAATTATGTTGCACATAGACTTCACATGCAGATGTTTCATAACAAAACAGCAACAGTTTCCCAGCACAGAAGCCCCTCGGGGCTGAAAGCTAAACACACTTCTCTACTCCTTGTGCACCCACGATTTCACACCAACCCACTGCACTCAGCTTGCAGATGACACCACAGGGTTGCACGTAATTGTTATGAGGCTGTTTACAGGCATGATTTGCAAAGCGACTGATGTTGTTCCATCAATAACCTGGCGTTTAACACCTCCAAAACAAAACAGATGATCATCAGCTTCAGCAGACAGAAAGAGAATCCTGCTCCATTGAACAAAGGTGGAGACAATATGGAAAATGTTCCAACTTTAAATTCCTCAGCACAAACAGGACTTTAAGAAAACCGTGCAGAGCTGTATCTTAAGCACAGTGAGGAGAAACAAGCTGACCAAACAGCTGCTGGTGTTATTCTACTCCACTATGGCATTTTGGTGTGAAATACCATCTTCACTGGAGATGACAAAAAGGCCGTTGACAGAAACAAAACATCAGAAAAGAAAACCACTGTCACTCAGCTAGAAGCACAGCTACAAGTCGTGCCACAAATAACAACAAGGACTCTTCTCATCCTGGCAACCACCTTTTCTTTCTGTTGCCACTTGGATGGTGCTAGAGATCAATAAAGGCCTGCATTAAACTGCACACTGCCGCCACGCACAGCATCCTTGTGCAATATCGCCAAGGACTTCACAGGTGATATTTGCGTGTGTGTTCATAAATTCATAAATGTGTATGGTGTGTGTGGATTTTAACTTATACCTGTCCTATTTTTCTAATTTCTATCCCGTTTATATATTTTAAAATTTTGTTAAAGCAAGGCTTTTTTTAGAAGTTGCTTGAAGTTTTTCTGCTTAATGTGTCTCGCTTGTGCACGGCTCAGGAAGACGCTCGTTATCTGTAGAAACACAAATAAAGGCATTCAGTTTTATTCTGTTTTGTTCGAAAAGTAAATACAACAGATGTTAAACACATTTCACATAACTAAATCCTAGTGAGTGCCATTCTCTCCAACTTCTGATTTCTCCTCACCTGGCATTTAACTTTTAATTGAAAATTACTTTTAGATATATTAAAACATGTAATGCTCTGTAGACTCCTTTAAGAACAAGGCTTAGCCAGGCCTTCTATTGATGTTCTTTTGTTATTATTTGTATAACTGTTTTTTTAATTCTCTATCACTTTTAACAGTTTTAATGTTTATTGTGATTATTCCCAGTTTTCTGTATAAAGCGCTTTAAATAAACTTAACTTACCTATTTACTCGGGTATCAACAGGCCTATCTCCCCCTACTGGGTAGAATTCGTAGTAAAAAGTTGCAAAGACAATAATAAAACTCTTCCTTTGCGCTTCTCTACAGACAACACGGTACTGCCGCGTTGAATTATGGGACACAGAGTAAAGATGGAAGCCGCCACACAGAGCATGTCGAAGCGTCAATAACAAACAGTCTAAAGCGTTGCATGTTCGTAAGTGATCCTTAGCTGCGATATAAACAAAGGACTCGAGTGGCATAAGATTCTGAACACGCGTGGAAACAGGTAATGGTCGAAACACTGACTTCGATGTAATGTGCTAGCTGAAGCTAAAGCTAAGGGTCACCGTAAAGATGGTTAAAGAAACTGATGCCGTGTTTAAAGAAGGAACAGTAAACTTTAAAAAATACTCTGAATTTTATGAGCGTTGACTTCAAGTTTCATCTAAATGATCTGTTAACAACTTCTGGCAGAAAACTGTGGACATGTCTCTGCTGGGAGGTCTGCTGAGAGCTGGGGCGTCCTACTGTCAGTCTGCTGGGACGCTGCTGCACACCGTCAGGACCATTTCTACAGGTGAGTTGTCTCACTGGTTCCAGTAGCAACTGGTAACCTGAACTCAGGAAGTAAAGCAAGTCGTCTATTACTCGGAAGATTTCTGGTTTGACCCCTGATTGCTTCGGCCAAAGTATCCTTGGAAATAAGACAGCATGCACTTGGCGCAGATTAAAACATGTTTGTACGAATGTCGGTGTGAATGTGACATTCTGCGTGTGCCTGCATGAATTTTCTTGATTTCAGTAACAAAAAACAAGTTAGACTCAAACTATCTTAGGGATGGGATCTCATGAAATCAAGCTTTCAAAGTTGTATAGGGATTTTAACTCTTTCCTCCTTGGACCCCTATTAGCCCTGTTTCTCTTTTCTGACCCGAGCGGTTTCTGTCATACAGTGGGGCAAAAAAGTATTTAGTCAGCCACCGATTGTGCAAGTTCCCCCACTTAAAATGATGACAGAGGTCAGTAATTTGCACCAGAGGTACACTTCAACTGTGAGAGACAGAATGTGAAAAAAAAAAATCCATGAATCCACATGGTAGGATTTGTAAAGAATTTATTCGTAAATTAGGGTGGAAAATAAGTATTTGGTCACCTCAAACAAGGAAAGTCTCTGGCTCTCACAGACCTGTAACGTCTTCTGTAAGAAGCTTTTCTGTCCCCCACTTGTTACCTGTATGAATGGCACCTGTTTGAACTCATCATCTGTATAAAAGACACCTGTCCACAGCCTCAAACAGTCAGACTCCAAACTCCGCCATGGCCAAGACCAAAGAGCTTTCGAAGGACACCAGGAAAAGTATTGTAGACCTGCACCAGACTGGGAAGAGTGAATCTACAATAGGCAAGCAGCTTGGTGTGAAAAAATCAACTGTGGGAGCAATCATCAGAAAATGGAAGACATACAAGACCACTGATAATCTCCCTCGATCTGGGGCTCCACGCAAGATCTCATCCCGTGGGGTCAAAATGATCATGAGAACGGTGAGCAAAGATCCCAGAACCACACGGGGGGACCTGGTGAATGACCTGCAGAGAGCTGGGACCAAAGTAACAAAGGTCACCATCAGTAACACACTACAACGGCAGGGAATCAAATCCCGCAGTGCCAGACGTGTTCCGCTGCTGAAGCCAGTGCACGTCCAGGCCCGTCTGAAGTTTGCCAGAGAGCACATGGATGATACAGCAGAGGATTGGGAGAATGTCATGTGGTCAGATGAAACCAAAGTAGAACTTTTTGGTATAAACTCAACTGGTCGTGTTTGGAGGAAGAAGAATACTGAGTTGCATCCCAAGAACACCATACCTACTGTGAAGCATGGGGGTGGAAACATCATGCTATGGGGCTGTTTTTCTGCCAAGGGGACAGGACGACTGATCCGTGTTAAGGACAGAATGAATGGGGCCATGTATCGTGAGATTTTGAGCCAAAACCTCCTTCCATCAGTGAGAACTTTGAAGATGAAACGAGGCTGGGTCTTCCAACATGACAATGATCCAAAACACACCGCCCGGGCAACAAAGGAGTGGCTCCGTAAGAAGCATTTGAAAGTCCTGGAGTGGCCTAGCCAGTCTCCAGACCTCAACCCCATAGAAAATCTGTGGCGGGAGTTGAAAGTCCGTGTTGCTCGGCGACAGCCCCAAAACATCACTGCTCTCGAGAAGATCTGCATGGAGGAATGGGCCAAAATACCAGCTACTGTGTGTGCAAACCTGGTAAAGACCTATAGTAAACGTTTGACCTCTGTTATTGCCAACAAAGGTTATGTTACAAAGTATTGAGTTGTATTTTTGTTATTGACCAAATACTTATTTTCCACCCTGATTTACGAATAAATTCTTTACAAATCCTACCATGTGGATTCATGGATTCTTTTTTTTTCACATTCTGTCTCACAGTTGAAGTGTACCTCTGGTGCAAATTACTGACCTCTGTCATCATTTTAGGTGGGGGAACTTGCACAATCGGTGGCTGACTAAATACTTTTTTGCCCCACTGTATATAGGGCTTCCTGAACAAAATGACTAGATGTCCATCAGAAGTTAGTGGGGTTAATCTCTTCCTACGTGGTATTACTAGGGCTATTCATTAGAAAAACCTGGAACACATTTTAATGGTTGTTAAACTTAATCTTTTATTTTATGTGCGTATATATGGGATTCAAAACACATACAGGTGTGGGGGAAAGAGTTAAGATAGCTTGATAAATCAGAAAAAGGGGATTTTTGTCCAGTCAGTGCATAACCTCTCTAAATTTGATTTGAGTGGGAATTTCACTGTAATTTCACCCAAAAAAATGGGAGTAGGGGTTAAAAAGGGGAGGCATTTCTGTTGTTTGGGTTAAATTATGGTGACATGAATTGAACTTTTATTGTATTTATTTTTATTTTAAGGCATTTTAAGAGTTATAAGTTTGACAGATTTTTCTTTATATATTTTTCTCCAAATGCAGGGTAGTTTTAATGTAGGCTGGCCTCATTTAAGCACTGTTTTTGAGAGTAGTGCACAGACTGTGGATTTTATGTCACTCTTTACACTGTTAGTGTAATATGTGCCACTGTAAGGTAAAAAGTATGCACAGTTAGCATAAAATAAAAAAAGACCAGAAATTGTCCAATAGTCCAAAACTGCATATCTATCTATATCTATATATAAAAAAACATTTTCTCCACACCGAGTGTTTGTTGTTCAGAAATATCATCAGTGTCATTTACAGAAGCCTGAGTTGTTTCTTTGAAGCTGAGGCGGCAAAACTGCAACCCCAAGCCACCCTGTCATCACTCCGTCACTGCCAGTTAGTTGTGTTTACAACCTCTAGTTAACGACACTACCTCTCATGATCATCAACATCATCATCAGTTGTGAGAAAGAGGACATTGAAGCTATGATGCTGATGCGTGCTGTGATGGATATTCATGAATCATTCCCTCCATTCTCACTTTTTAGTCGCTCTCAGCTCAGTAGAAATGGGCCTACACTGCCCGACAAACACATGGTGTGTTAGCATATTCCATTCAATATCATGATGAAATGTTCACCGGGAACAGTTGGACACTTGTAGGATATAATTAAGATAACTTAAAGATGAGCTAGTAAAAGGAATATCTGCTCTATCTGCCTGCTTCACTGAACATTCCACATTCCAACATGTTTTTATATGAGCATTTGTCGCATCTGATATTTTGTGTAGAAACATTTATGTGGACTCCAAAAAGACGACCTGCTTACTCTTTGCACTGCCTCATTTTATTTGTTCAAATAAAGTCACGCATGTTCGAATCATTTAAATGTCGTCCACAAGTCAGACCAGCACGATATGAACACGACCTTTTTAAAGCTCTAAGCAATTACACGTTACCAAATAAACAAGACAAAAAATTAGGTTCACATAGAAATTGAAGTCGTGAGCGACCTCTGCTGTCAAGAACAACAGTTATATTTTCCTCAACAAGAAACAGAACAAACTCAAACCACCCCGGACCTGCGGTGCACGAATCACACTTTTCCCATGAGTGTGTTTAAAAAGCTTCTCTGGTATCTATTGAGTCATTAGTAAACATCTGTTCCAATATGGCTACCTGGTAAAGTTATTCTTATAATTTTCTAGTAACCTGGATGTTAAATATTTTCAAATAATTTAATTGTCTGGGAATAGAAGAAATGTTATGTGTTTATTTGTACTGTATGTATGGAGCCATATATATGCTGATTCATTGAGTCTGTGAACAACATGGTGCATAAAGTGTACATTAGCTTTTGTATTTGATACCTTTGATTTGAATCATTTAATGTGAATGAGCACATCGAGTAATCTGCAAATTGTTTAGAGAACAAAATAGACTATTTTCCCCAAATGTGAACAAGCACTTTGTGCTACTGTGTGCTGTTTTCAGGTACATGCTGTCAGATCAGGATGCACGCCATCCCTCAGCCGAAAAAGGTGGACAGATGGACTGAGAAGAGGAGCATGTATGGAGTTTATGATAACATAGGAATCTTGGGTGAGTATCCTCAGCATCCAAGAAAATTAAGAGGATGTACTGTACAACTGTTGGATGGTTAGTTTGCTGTTTCTAAGTCATAATGAGTAACTTAACTTGTCTTAAGGGCTGACTGTGTGTGTGCGTGTGCGCGTGTGCGTGTGTGCATACAGTCTTACAGTATTCTCAACATCCGCACAGTAAATTGGCAGGAGATGGTGTGATAAGATAAGCTGGGTATGAGCGTAGGTGAACAAATCTATGATGATCCGACATTTAATCTGATATGGTGCCTTGCTTTGCTGTTCATTTGACCAGTTTTGCCTCTCCCACAGCACACTTTTTTTTTTCTTTCACATAAACTGTCTCTCTCTCTTTGTGCTCTTTCTACAGGGGACTTTAAAGCTCATCCTAAAGACCTAATTGTTGCCCCCTGCTGGCTGAAAGCTTTCAAAGGTAATGAACTGCAGCGGGCAATTAGAAAAAAGAAGATGGTGGGAGACAGAATGATGACTCAGGACAGGCACAACTTGGAAAAGAGGATACGCTTCCTCTATAGACGCTTCAACCGCACTGGCAAACATCGCTAATGCTGAACAAAGTGCAGAGCAGCCAAGAAGGACTGTGTCAGTCTGTTGGTGTGATTTCATGCTGTCACTGTGCTCTGTTTCCATTTTTCTAGGTTATTGTGTGTTTCAGACTGAATGTGCATTATTCATTTCTTATCAGTAACTGATTCAAAATAAATGCTACTAAAACCTGAAAATAAATTTTAAATGGACTGGAATTTGTGGCTTTTTATTCCTCGAGACCCAACGAACATTCAGATAAAGCTGAACTAGTCAGTCTGTAATTAAAAATGATATCATGGGATTACTTCGTGAAAATAGGCTCTAGTGCAAAAGTCAGAAAAAGCTTAGGATGAAATGACCTGTTGAAGTAACTGATAAATTCAGACGTTTAATACAAAAATCATTTGGAGGGTTTCTTGAGTTAGTTTGAGGTCTGAGAAACTTTCAGAGCTTTAACTTTTATCAAGTGAAGCGAGTAATAGTTTCACCTTGTAAAGGACCTTGAATGACTAGTCTTTGTGCTGTGTGAATACATTTGCCTCGCCTGTTGATCATCTCGTTATCGCAGTAAGCTGATGGGTAAGTTTGGGTCTTGATTGTACTATGATGTTACTTTGGCATGTGCCACCGAAGGTATTACATTGTTACAAACCAAGCTTTTAGCCAAGGTCCTCCACAATAGAAGTGTTAGTGTGCTCTGCAAACTTGCTCCCCAAACTCCCCCAAGCTAATCCAATACAGGTTTCACAGAAGCCACAGGACAGCCTCAGAGTTTCTGTGGGGTTGGTGTTTTTTTGTTTGTTCGTTTTTTAGGATCAAAATATTAGGCAGATGGTTTTAATGTTATGTCTGAAACAATGGAAATGCCTAAACATAATGCACATGATCTACCATTTCAAGGCTAATGGGACTCCATTGTCTGAGAAGAGTTTCAGTGAGACAGTGGACTCTGCATGCAGCAATTTTCTCCTACTCCAGAGCACTGCTGAGCTCGCTCATTGGTGTTCAACCATAAGAAGGCTTTTTCCCACACTCCAGTTCACTCCCAGGGTGTTTGATAGGGTGGAGGTGGAGGCTCAGTGCAGGTGAAGTTCCTCATGTGGGCACTTGTGTTAAAACAGGGAAAGCACTTCCCCAGTGTGCAAAAAAACATCTGTCTCCATAGTGTCATGGGACAAAAAGCAAATGTATTTGCAAAACAGATTACTTCTTAATTTTTCTCCATATACGTCATCAAATTTTGAATAAACTCTTCAAAGCTGTTCTTGCAGCTTAGACAAATGCAAGTTATTGTAAGGAACCTTGAAAAGGTCACATTTAGTCTCAATGAGACTAAATGTGACATCCTAAACAAGACCTTTTGGACATACTGCTTAACTGTAATTTTCTTTTTAACATCTGAAGAGCGTCACATTCTAGTATGTTTCACTTCATTGCTCTACTGACCTTTTTTATTTCCCGTGAGGCTTTTTCTAACTCCGCTCACTTTAATATGCATAAGATTTGATTCAAAATATAAGCATAGTAGAGGTAGGCTCAGATGTAGGACTCCATTAGTTTTCAAACGAAAGCCGTTGCAAAGGGAAATGGGATACAGGATCAGAAAGAGGAGGGAGCTGGGAGAATCCCAGGCCAGGGAGGAAACAGTCGAGTCAACACTCTGTAGGCATTCACGGTACCGCAGTGTCGTCCCGCCGCCCTATCCGACACAGAGCTGCAGTACTGCAAAGTGTGAGGGGAGAGAGAGGGAGGGAGGGGAGGGGGTGCCGCACTGTCGTTACGAGTCCAAGTGGTGAAGGCAGGAGCAGAGACGCATTATTGCAGTTGCCCACAGAGCCACTTTGCACGGACAAAACTCGCGTACCTCGCATACAGCGCGCAGTGAGAGAGAGAGTGAAGGAGGCAGTCAGAGACAACCGATTTCCTGTGACTGCACTTTCCCCCTTTATTGTTGTTATTATTATTATTTTATTTCAATCGCAGGTATTCTGTCAGTAGCTTTCAGAAGAGGCAACTCAACAACCAGCCAATCAGTGCTGCGTCTCAGGATCTAGGAGGGGAGCATCACTTGGAGGAGCCGGATGCAGCTCTGCAAGAATACAAACATCCGTGGATTTCTTTTGCATGGATTATAATTTGGAAGTACTTCCTTCCTGAGCTGGCATCGCTCCTTTTTCATTCCCTGCCCACTAATCTGGTCACACAGTGAATTATCACCCGACCTGTATACGTGTCTCAGTATTGCAGTACTTTTGGTGACGGCTTGCAGTATAAAAGCATCGCTAGAAGATCGGCTCCACTGCGCCAAGAGCCTCCGCCTCAGTTTACTGTCAGTGCGCCACTTCAGTCTGTTTACTAATTAAGCATCTGGACTTTCCTTTGCACACGTGCCTCCGCTTTTTCGTCTCTTCTGTCTTTTTGGGGTTTTTTTCTCTCTCGCTTTGTACTTCAGACCCTCCTGCCTCACAGCCAGTCACCCCTCCTCCGCTGCCCGTGAGTCAGTTCAAACAGCTGCATAGAAGATGTGAGTATTAATGCGGCTTTTCCATTGCGCTCTTAAAAAAATGAAAAGAAAAGAAAAAAAAAACAACAAAAGCAGATATCTAATATGTGGTGGCGGAAGAACCCACATTGAAACGTGTTCATTTCTTTATTTTCTTCCACTGGCGGTCCGAAGTGAGATGATTTACTTTCAGCTTGAAGGGTTTTTGCTGACGCAAGCGAAAAATATTCCATCACTGCTTCGCTGAATTATGTATTCAGAGGTTGACTTCTGTCTCATACAAAGCCCGAGACGGGGCTGAATGAGTTGTTTTGGATGTTTTTGTGTCAGATTTAATAGAAAGCAGCGTGTTTTGTGGTGCTGGATGAGTTACAAGGTTTTTGTGGGACTTGGGGATCATCATCTGTTTAATGCTGTAAAACGTGAATTTTTAAAGGAAACTGGGTTATCAGTAGCTTCCTTAATGCAGAATTTCTCTTAAAAATATTGTAAATTTTCATCCTGCAGGAGTTAGTTTATCATATATTAAACTGGCAGCTGCCTCTGCAGAGGTTTTTTGCTCAGGTTTAATTGTCCTTCCTCTCCCCTCCTGCTGGATTAACCGTTTCCTCAGTTCTGCCTCACCTTTTCTTTTCACTTCCAACCATCTCTCTGTAATCCATCATGAGCAACATCTGCCTTCTCTTTTTCTTCCTCCCCAAAACGTTCTCTCTCTTTACTCATCCACCGCCATCCTGTGGCCTACATAGCTTTTTTAAAAACCTCTCCCCCACTCTCTCTTATGCGCCCCTTTCTCACTGACACATCTCTGCCTACGTTTGCGATTTGCAGGTTCCCTTCCTGCAAATTACACTCTTGACTCTTTCAAGCCTTTAGACAGGGCATTTTTCCTTCTCAGCATATTTCAAGTTTCTTTTCAGATTTTTATAAAAACCTATCCATTGTTGAATGTGAAATGTTCTGACTTCATCCAATTCTTTCTCTCACAAAACTCTCATTGTTGTGCTTGGTCAGGTCTGCCCCAGATGCTGCCCCACCAGCTGGAGCTCCTGGAGCTCCAGGTGCCCCTGGCGCAGATGGAGCCCCAGCTGGCGCACCTCCTGGCCCTCCCAATACCAGCAGCAACCGCAGGCTACAACAGACTCAGGCCCAAGTGGAAGAGGTGAGCTGTTCTGAGCTTCTGGGTCAGAATGCATTCTGTGTAGAAAGTCACTGATGTAAAATATGTATGAGCAACAAACTGCAGAAGAATTACCACTTACGAAAACGACATTCCCATCTATTTTCCTCCTTTACTACCCCCCCCCCCCCCCCCCCAAAAAAAAAAAAAAATGCTCTCTCATCCTTGCTGGATTGGTCTAGGTGGTGGATATCATGCGGGTGAATGTGGACAAGGTTTTGGAAAGGGACCAGAAGCTTTCAGAGCTGGATGACAGAGCGGACGCTCTCCAAGCTGGAGCCTCCCAGTTTGAAAGCTGCGCAGCCAAGCTAAAAAACAAGTACTGGTGGAAGAACTGCAAGGTGGGCGCATTACTGTGGCTCCTTTACACAGATTGGTAAAACAGAGAGAAACCTATGGTATCATCTGACTTAGAATGAACAAATTCCTATTAGTATGTGTTCTGGCATGCAGAGAGAATAGAGGACAACATAGGAATTTGTTAATGAGCTGCTGTAGAGCACTGAAGTGATACCTCAGGGGAAATGGGAGAAAGGCATCTGCTATTGTGGAGTTTTCACTCTAAACACTGAGGGGATTGTATAACTAAGCCACAACAAACACAAAGAGCCTTTTAAGTGTCATAATTGTTTTGTTTTGTGGTTCAGATTGGTTTCTATTCTGTTTGAACATAGCGAAACCCTAAAAACACAGCTTCGTGTATTCTTCTGTAAAAGGATGAAGTCTAAAATTTTCATCTCTTTTTTTCAGATGATGATCATGATGGGTATCATTGGAGTTATTGTGGTTGGAATCATATTCTGTAAGTAGTTTCATTCTGACACCGATGCAAAAATTTCCACAATTAACTGATTACTTTCAAAATGTAGATAATCATCATGCGTCGACTTCCCACTCAGCATGGCTATTTCCACTTGCACACGTGAGAAATTTAGAAATCACTAATACATCAGTGTTAGAACTGATACTGATGGGGTTTTTTATTAATGTAAAAAAAACCCATCAATATTATACATATAAGACAACACTAGCATAATATTATTTCGTCTTTAACAACCCCACATTCCTGCATAAGGAGAGGTCAGTGTGTCCTCTGCCCGTTTAGTTTTAATGACGTGTTGCCAGACCCATTAAACTAATTACTTCTTTCCCTCTCTCTTTAATTCACAGTATACTTCTTCCACTGAGCTCAGCTCATCAGTACAGATGAATATGGACTTGAGGATAATATGAGAGGGGAGAGGCAAAAAAAGAAACCCAAGCGCTGCTCCTCAATTTTGTCAGTCCTCTCCTTCCTCTCTTCACACAGTCTTCCATCAAACCATCTTGCACTTAAACATTACATTAGTGTTTATAGATGTCTCTGCTCTCTTCGTCCTCTTTCCCTCCCTTTCCTTGCTGCTTTCTTCCACTGTTTTGACTTGAACTCTTGCTCACTCTCCGCTGCCTCTGCACCTCATGTATTATTGAAGGACACAGCAGGCAGAGTCAAAAGAGGAAGGAAGGAAGAAAAGGAAAGAAGGTAGAGGGAGAACACGTGGGGCTAAGCACGCTGGTGGGGGGTGTACAGAAGAGTCTTTCTACACCGAGTACGCCAAAGCTTATTCATATGACGTTTTTTTGAGAGTTCAACATTTGTAAATTGATACTGACATGCATAACTAACACACATCTTCTGTCTGCTACTTCCACAGTTGCTACTTACTAACACAAGGTCATGTTAGATTAAGATTATGCTAGTTTCTGTTGTTTGTGCTTGTGTGTATCTGTGATCCAAAGCATTGTAGCTAAAAGCTTTCTTCCACTTTTACCTGGTAGGCTTTGATTGGTATTTTTTTCCCTTTCCTGTCTAACTTTCACTCACTTAAGTCTTTTTTTTCTGCAACCTCCAGTGATAACAAGAAAAGAGAAATGCAAAATAGGGAAAGAGACTGTGTGAGAGTTTAGGAAAGGAGGAAGTGATTCAGGGAAAGGTAGTAGGAGTACTGCAACACATTTCTACTGCATAAATAGGTAAAAATTTAAATCCGGACTGAAAAAGCAGAATGTTTATACCACAGGCATAGAGGTGGCATTTTAGTAATAATATGCACAGCAATTAAGTCACACGAGCAGGCACTTACAGACAATCTAACGAATACATGAACTAACTGCTTCAGTCCAGAGGAAGGCCTCTTAATTCTGATTTGCAGAGAGTCCCAGCCATAGACAGATGAATGTGTAGCGCCACATTTCAAACAGGTAGAGACATATAGTTATTTTGAGAGTTGTGCTGTCAAAGTGTTTAATTGTTGTTTAAGTTGTCCAGAAAGCAGGAAAAGAGGAAAGAGGATATGATTTTAGAAACCCTGAGCCACCTGGTCGTCCCACCGTCACTGCTGACTCACATAAAAGCACCCATCTGTCATCGACAGTATGATAACGGCCAGTGTGAAGCTTTTGTTTCTAACCTGCATGGCAAACGGTGTCCGTAGTTTTGCCTTTTTGTGTAACCTGTGTATCTGCCATTTCTGAACCTTACTGCCGACTGTACATTTTTTTTCTTAGTGGTTTAAAGGACCTATGTACAATGTCTTTCTGATCTGATAATTACTGCTTATGCAATGCAACAATGCTCAAGAGTTTGCCAACATTTTGTTAAGATCACTTGTGTTGGACAGTAAAATAATATCCAGAGACTGCAAACAAACTGCTACTGTAGTGAAAAATGAAAACTTAGTATTATTCGTGTTGTATGAGTAGAACTATAGTACACATCTGTCAGTTTACGCTCCTGAAAACAGGTTTATAAATTCTTTCAAGTTTTTTGAGGGGCTGTAGGATATGAAGTTTATTTTCCTTACTTTGGACTGATATTCAGGGTTGATAAAACGCAAAGGGCATTTATGCATAATTGTAGCGGTTAGCCAAAATTATCTAATGATACTGTGCAGTAATATTATTAGATAGTTAACATGGTTCATGAGAAGATGTTTTGTGATTTACTTGGAACTACTGGAAGAGATGCAACTGGATTTAGGAGAACAAATGCATGTTTACCACTTTTTGCTGATGCCAATAAAGAAATCATGAAGTGACTACATACTGACTTTGATTATATCCTTTGGTCGTGTTATAGCATCTAAAAAACTAAAAGACTATAATGAAAAGTTTTTTCCTCAACAAAATCAAAATTTTCATAATTTAATTTCTTTATATATTTGACATTAATTGTAATATTCTAAGCCTTTATCGTTTTACTTTTGATGTTTAGGTCTCAAAAATCAGAAATCCACTTTCACAAATTATTAGAATATTTCATTTAGAGTTTGAGTAAATTATTAGTCACACAGTATACTGTAAATAATATGCATCTTTTGTTCTAGTTCAATACACACAACCACAATCATGGGGAAGATTGCTGGCGTGATTGTTGTCCAGATGATGATCATGAGCAGCCTCTATACGGAGGGCAAGCCACAAGATGTCACTGCTGAAAAGGCTGGCTGTTCACACAGTGCTGTAAAGAAGCATCTTTATAGAAAATTGACTGCAAGGGAAAATTGTGGCAAAAGCGACAGAGGTGACTCCAGGTTTGAGAGGATTGTTAAGAAAGGTTGGTTCAAAAACCTGCAAGAGCTTCACAAGGAGTGGATGGAGGTCTCTGTCACCACACAGATGTCTTTAGGAAATGAGTTCCAATGTCAAAAGTGTCTTTTTGGTCTTCTGGTAAAAAGAGAAGAAATGGACTGTTGCTCCGAAGTCCTCTTGTCAGATGAAAGTCAATTTTCCAGTTCTTTAACACTTGCCTCACAGGATCTGGGTTCGAGTCCACTGTCTGACCAGGGATCTTCTGCGTGGAGTTTGCATGTTCTCTCTCTGTTTATGAGGATTCTCCCACGTGGCTCCCACGTGGCTCCCACAGTCCAAAGACATGTAATTATTGGGGTTAGGTTAATTTGGTGAGTCTAAATTGTCCATAGGTGTGAGTGTAAATGGCTGCCTGTCTTTCCGTGCTAGCCCTGTCCAGGCTGTACCCAACAACTATGGTAGCTGAATAGGCTCCAGCCTCCCCGGGATTCTGACAAGGATGAACAGAAGAGAATGGATGGATTTACCTTACAAGATAAAGCACCTTGAGACTTTTGTTGTAATTTGGTGCTATAGAAATAAAATGTAATTGCACTGAGGGGTTTATTATGAACAGCATGAAGCTTTTCATGATGTTGTATTTTTTAATGACTTCAATCAATTCCACAATGTACAAAGATTGATCAGTGGAAATTCCTTAACCATTGTCACAGTATTACATAATCCTTCTATATTACAGGTACAATAAAATAAAATAAAATCATACAAAAACTGAAGGGAGGATAAAACAAATATATATATAGTACCAAAAATAAGAAGTATAACAAAAACCTTCTCAAATTCCCACTTTAAGTATAATAATCTACATTTATTGGGTCTATGTACCATCTTTCACTGACGTTACACACCAAGTCACACATTCAAACTAAGGCTTGTATGGCAGCATCACTCCATCCTCCTTAAATGTCACAGGGAGCATCAGGATCTCCACTAGAATATAAAACAAAGTTCTGCCAGGCTTCTAAATTATTGAATGCACAGTAAATTCAGCAGGTAAGTGGGATTTAAGAGGCTGTGATTGTTTAAATAGTCATACCAATTTTTCAGTAGAGTCACAGAAAAAAACAACCCTTTCCCACTTTATATTGATCAAAAAAAAAAAAAGTCTAAATAAGCCCCAAATACTCAAAGCATAATTTTACATTCAAGGAAAAACAACTTTATGTTCATTTAAGGTGCTTTCAATATTGTTGCTCTTTTAAAAAAATAATTTCTGGGCCTTTGTGGGCTCCTGGGAAAAAATATAAAGTAAATAGTTTACAAAAATATTACAGAGACCATGTCTCAGGTAATAAATACTCATAGTGCAATTGCACTATTAGCTGCTTTCAAATACAAATCGTGTGGACCTTTCATGTCTGCAGAAGATGAAAATGCCTACTGCCCCTACACACCATTATTTTCTACCTGCAAACAACAGCCCCCCCGACAACAACCATACTGAAAGCTGTGAAGGGAATAATTCCATGTAAGGGAGTTTGCTACTGTATAATTGCAGTGTTATCGTATATGAATAAAATTTGTACTGTTGGTGAATAACATAGTTTGGGATGTGATCTGTGGGTTTTAATGCAATTTAGCATATTGCAAGCTTCAAACTTGCATAGTGCAAAAATAGGTTGGTATTAAAAATAATAAACAAAAAATGTATCATGTATAGAAATTTCACAGCTATGTCATAAATAGATCGGTTACCATATGCATAGCTTTCACCCCCCCAAAAAGTTTTTTGTACGGAGCAAAATTTTTCCCCCAAATGTTTACAAATGATATATAAATTAAACGTAAATTAAGATTTACAAATGTGCACAATGATTAAATTTTTCACTACTTGGGTGCTCGATCCACACATAAATAAACAGAACAGCTCATTACACTGGACTAGGAAACATACATAGATGCCATATAGTAACCTAGATTGTTATCCATATCAACTTAATCATATATAATCAAAATATACAAGAAATTGTCAGCACCTGTGGATTCACTTCAGAGGACGAGCCATAGAGATGTCTCTCCACCCTACATAATCCATAGTAACTAAAACAAGCACACATATGAATCCACTGGAACCCCAGATGTACCAGTTGTTTTCTCTAGCACTTGAACACAGCTTACATTTGTGGAACTATGTGAACATCACAATGTGAAGTCTCAAACCCTCACTGTGCATATCAGAGGATTCATGCATGCATATTTAAAGATCTGTATGTGAGAATATAAAGAATGTTACAGGAAACTTTCTAAAAGTACAAATTATCAAATTTATAAAGTCGAACTGTAAAATTTGTGTCCTGACTGTTTATTCAGGTTTGATATATCCATTTGTAAATTAGTTTTCCATGTGTTCCAATTCCTCTGTATTTGTGTGTGGATTAGAGCATGTGAGTCTTCAAAACTTACAAATCATTGTACACATTTATAAATTTTAGTATACACCTGTTGATCACATATTACACATTTGTAAACCTCCTGAGACTAATTTTATTCTATACTTTTGTTTTTCAGTTTCTAGAAAGCTGGAAGAGTTGAACAAACCAGTGGAATACCTAAAAAAAATAACTTAAACACTAAAATGACACAAAGAAACTTTCTAGTCTCCAGTCACGATGATGTAAGTGAAATTTATCCCATGACCTGATAGAAGAAAAGTACAGTGATGATCAGGAAGCCCAGTATCCACCAATAGGAATCTGCGGAGACACACAAAGGTTTTGTGGATAAGGTTAACATCAGACATAAATACAATCACCCTCATAATAGAAAAAAAATGTTTACACTGTTTCTGAAATAAATTGTCATGTTGAATTCATCCACAAAGTCAACCAAAGTGTTGTGCATCAAGGGTGCTAAAAGTGATCTGTAAATTGTTACATTTGTAACACGTCAAGGCCCCAAATGCCAACTGAAAATGTGGAAAACACCTGGTTTAACTACAACTGCCAGTTTCTATATGATTGAACCAAAACTTCCACTGTAGGATTTTGTTAGCTCAGGACCGAACCAGAGTTTTTTTCTATAGAAAAATATAAAAATAGCAATGTCAGACTTGTCATCTATTTATATTCCACTCTCAGCAAGATAATGAAAACCCTTTGATAATGGTAAAAAAAATTTTTTTTAAAGTGTTAAATAGATATACATACTAGGCTCAGGAGGTTCCACCACCACACTAACAAAGAGCGGTTCTTCTAGAGCTGTGTGGGAGACCTTGCAGATGATTTTGGTTCCTGGGACGGTGGTGGGAGGCACAGCTATGTGAGAGGACAGGGTGAACGTTCCATCACCGTGCTGCCGATGACTGGACAGGGAGCCCTGATCTATAAAGAGCTGTGGCTCTGTGTCCGTAGGAGAGAGGGAAAACCACTCAATCTAAAAAACAGAAAAGAGCAGAGAATTATGACCTGTCATTCAATTAAATGTAGCCTTAGGAGCTAGTGCAATTCAAAAGGACACAAATGAATAAATATGGAAGATAACTTATTATCAAAACAGCAAATAAAGACACTTTTCATTAACAAGATGAAGAGCATTGGTACGTTTAAAAATATCTACACTTTCAGGCGTCCTTAGAGAGACTTTGAGAGAGAGGCTGGTTTAAGGCCTGCAATAACTTCTCTATTAAATTCCTCTATTTCATTGTGATTGAGAAAAAAATCTCCTTTCATAAACATGATAATATATTAAAGTTACTAATAAGATTGGTGTTTAAAAGGATGGTGTTACAAAACAGTAATGGGTAACAGTTACATCTCAAAACACAGTTACTGACGTGAGAATCCAGTGGGTAGTATTTACTGCTGTGACAACTTAATTTCTGGGACGAACTTGACTTTAAAACCAACTTCTCGACTGAGAGGGAAACATCTGGAGGTTCTATGGGGGAAAAGTAAGAGAGAAGAATTAACAGAATATCAAAGAAAACAACGGCTGAGGATTAAGATCAGAGTGAAACTTACGAATAATGCGAAGTTGAACGACCTGCTGGGAGTGGAAAGGACCAAGACTGACTGTACAGATGTAGGTCCCCTCATCTCCAACCTTCAGCGTGGTCAGAGTCAAAGACGCGTTACCCTCACCAACAACCTGGGCAGCATTTATGCTTGAGCCGGCCCTCTCACCGTCCACTAAACAGACAGAATAATAATTGTTTGATGTTTCTTCAGTTCGTGCTCTTCACATCATCTCCACATGTGTGCTTTAATGGCATCTGCCTGTCTGTCAGTAATTCAGCAAGACTAAACTACAGAGCAGAATTTCATGAATACACAGAGGTGAATTGTGGGTAAAGGACGAAGATATTTAATTCCTAAATGACCTCCTTTAAAACTATAAGATAAATGTATTTTTAAAGGAGGCATGTAAAAGGCATGTAAAAACTTTATGTAATTAAAATCCAAATCTAGTTATATGTACACTGACACTGGAGCTGGTGCAGGACTGAGATCACCCACTGTCCCTGTGATTTCATATGTTTTAACAGTTCTTCTGAGGTCCTGAATTATTTATAAAATAACAAACTTGTACACCTATTTAAAATCTATTTATTCAAATACAACTACAAGCAGCAATGTGGGGTACAAAAAGGGTGAAGGTGAAATTATCTTCATTTTACAGGTGGCAATAGTAGTAAGACAGATGCATTTTGTTTTTTCAGTGGTTTTTTGTTTTGTTTTGTTTTTTGTTTGTTTGCTTGTAATCTTTAAATACATCCATAAAGTTTGGTTCCAATACCATAAAAATCTTTTCATATGACCTCACTTCCTGTTTGCTAGCTTCTCCACGGATGAATATTTTTTAAAATCTCAAATAACCTTTGAGTTAACTTTCTGATAACTTTTTGTGGCAACTTTACAGAAACATAGTAAAAATGCTAAGATGCTAAAGGTCATCTTTGGTGACAACAGGCCTGAAATAAAAGTCAAAAATTGACATTATAGTCTCCTTTCCACTTGTCTCAATACCATTATCTAAACAATTAATAAAAATCAGACATTTGGTTCAAAACTTACATACATAAAGAAACCCATGGCTAGAAACTCACTGAAAACATTCAGAAGACTGTCACTAAAATGATCCTCCTAAGATCACTAGAAACAATCATTCAAAGCCCCTTTTTTTAAACATATATTTGTAAAGTGGGATGCCACTATTGAACTATCACCATCCTGAGTAGCATCAGTCTTAAAGCCATTAAAATAAACAGTGTAGGTTCTCATTGCCAAACCCTGCATTACACATGCAGATACACCTGCTAACACCTACAATGCTCACCTATCGTGCTGCCTTCTGTATCATCCAGCGCCCTCTTCATTTCAAGCACCTTCCTGCCTTTACCTCTGTGCTGCAGACGCCACTCAATGCCCACTTCCTGTGCTAATGGCGTGTCCTGCTGCTTGAAGCCACAGTTGAGGAGAACATCACTTCTCAGAGGGGCAGACACAGACTTTATGTGGGTGAACACCACAAATATCACTGAGGGGTAGAAAACATTTGAGGATGATGTGTAATCTAAGAAAACCATATAAAGCTCCTTCGTATAAAATGTGATATTAAACTATGGATCTCACAGTCGGTAAGCAGAGTTCCTGACTGGCTGAGAGGAAGAGCCAGCTTGCTTTGCATCAGGGTTGACTCGTCTTTCTCCACCTTCAAGGTCTCCAGAATCAGCGCAGTGCTGAAGTCAACCTCATCCACACTGAGGGACACCATGAAAAAGACCCGATCTGAGTTTTCCTCGAATCCCCGAGGAGAGTAACTACTTAATTCGCACATCACTTCCTGCTCATTGCAGTCTGCATGGAGCAGCACGTTTGCATTGGGGATCTCAGGAGATGATACTGTTACAAAGAATAAGAGAAGTTCATCACAGAGTCCTGCTTACATTAGAGGAAACTTTGCACAAAGAGGTGGCAAGGGAAAAACCTTTGGCCTCAAACAGGAGGAGGTCTGGATCAGGGATGGAGGGAGGAACAAACGGAGTGAGTTCTTCGAGTGATTCGTCCGGGCCCACAGCAACATCTCGTAAAATAAGAGTGGCTGGAGTCCGAGTGAAGTGACCGCCTCCCATTCCACCAAGTCCAGCTCCCTCCTCCACCAGAGTGCAGGTGAGTACCACATCTGCAACTCCATCAGCTGAAGAAACAAGAAGAAGAACAGTTCTTAAAAATCTTAGTGCACCAGCATTTAAGATAGAACCACTGTCTGGACTAATAGAGAGAAAAGATCAGAGAGCTCAGGTGTTTCGGTATATTGAGCCCTTCTATTATTCTGCTGCCATTTTAACCTAAATACTGTTAATTAGAGGTTCAGAAAATACCCACTTTTCTCAGAGCTCTTCGGTTATCAGCAAATACTTCTGTTAAAAGCTTTAATGTCGAGCTCACAGTCACGTCTCTACAGTCAGTGCTTAATCAATGAGATTTATGCTCTTACCATAAACGCACGTCATGAGGTATCCAGTTAAAATGACTTTAATAACCATCATCATCCCCACCATAGTGCAAGTGTTCCCAGTTTTTTTGTAAATTAAAATTAGAAGGATATCAAATAACTGCTGAGTGCACCACAGCACTTTCACTTTTGATTTCAACAACTACCACCGCATTATTCAGGAGTTTACTGCCTAGAGTTGTTTATATCCGTTCTTCACTCCATCGATGGCGATCATCATACGTGCTGGACTTTAAATTTAACGCAATCTAAAAGTAAACAATAAAGGCAGTTCAAGAGTCTGTGCAGCTGTTTCTTTGTCAGGAGCATGCGCACTGTAGCAGTGGGTGGAATGAAAGTGAAAGCGAACAGGCAGGATCGCCCAATGACAGAACAGAGGTCCGTCGTCAGTCAATGCGGAAACAAGCACACACGCTCATTTTAACGTAAATCGACAACATAAATAAAATATATGGATGAATGAATTAATAATTAAATAAATAAATCTTCTTTTGTCTGTTTGGTTTTAGGGTTACCAAAGTGGATCATGGATAGGGACAGGGACTGGACATCCATGCTTTGTCCAGTCCACACAAGCATGTCTCCAAACCGTTCAACCAGAGGTGTCTCCACTGTGTCCCTCTGATGTGTCTGATTTCTTATAGACCCTAATGAAGACTTAGATTCTAAATGTATTGGTCTGTTTTGTTTGCTGAATTTCTCCAAGAATAAATTGTTACAGGATTTTATCCTGGGCTCTGTGTTGGCCCTGCGACAACATGGTGACCTGTCCAGGGTGCACCCTGCTTCTAACCTTATGGTACTGTAGCTCGGATAGGCTCCAGTGTTGCTCAAGTTCAGATAGTTATAGACACAATGTGCCCCCTATGTTTTTCTCCTAAGCAAAATGATTAAATTCCTGCATGTCTCCTGCTTCACCACTGAGAAATGCACATACTCCAGTTTGCTTGTTTGAATCTGCCTGTTATCCATGTTTACAACGCAAAAGCAAAACACCAAAGCCTGAAACAAAAGTACAGTGGGATGCAAAAGTTTGGGCAACCTTGTTAATAGTCATTATTTTCTTGTATAAATTGTTGGTTGTTACAATAAAAAAAAATGTCAGTTAAATATATCATATAGGAGACACACACTGTGATATTTGAGAAATGAAAAGAAGTTTATTGGATTTACAGAAAGTGTGCAATAATTGTTTAAACAAAATCATGCAGGTGCATAAATTTGGGCACTGTTGTCATTTTAGTGATTCCAAAACCTTTAGAACTAATTATTGGAACTCAGATTGGCTTGGTAAGCTCAGTGACCCCTGACCTACATACACAGGTGAATCCAATAATGAGAAAGAGTATTTAAGAGGGTCAATTGTAAGTTTCCCTCCTCTTTTAATTTTCTCTGAAGAGTAGCAACATGGGGGTCTCAAAACAACTCTCAAATGACCTGAAGACAAAGACTGTTCACCATCATGGTTTGGGGGAAGGATACAGAAAGCTGTCTCAGAGATTTAAGCTGTCTGTTTCCACAGTTAGGAACATATTGAGAAAATGAAAGACTACAGGCTCAGTTCAAGTTAAGGCTCGAAGTGGCAGACCAAGAAAAATCTCGGATAGACCGACGCGACGAATGGTGAGAACAGTCAGAGTCAACCCACAGACCAGCACCAAAGACCTACAACATCATCTTGCAGCAGATGGAGTCACTGTGCATCGTTCAACCATTTGGCGCACTTTACACAAGGAGATGTTGTATGCAAGAGTGAAGCCTTTTCTCTGCCCACAGCACAAACAGAGCCGCTTGAGGTTTGCTAAAGCACATTTGGACAAGCCAGCTTCATTCTGGAATAAGGTGCTGTGGACTGATGAAACTAAAATTGAGTTATTTGGACATAAGAAGGGGTGTTATGCATGGAGGAAAAAGAACACAGCATTCCAAGAAAAACACCTGCTGCCTACAGTAAAATATGTGGTCATCAAGACAACGACCCAAAACACTGCTCAAAATCCACTAAGGCATTCATGCGGAGAAAAAAGTACAACGTTCTGGAACGGCCATCTCAGCCCAGACCTGAATATTATTGAAAATCTGTGGTGTGTGTTAAAGAGCGCTGTCCATGCTCGGAAGCCATCAAACCTGAATGAACTAGAGATGTTTTGTAAAGAGGAATGGTCCAAAATACCTTCAACCACAATCCAGACTCTCATTGGAACCTACAGGAAGCGTTTAGAGGCTGTAATTTCTTCAAAAGGCAGATCTACTTCATATTGATTTCATTTCTTTTTTTGTGGTGCTCAAATTTATGCACCTGCCTGATTTTGTTTAAACAATTATTGCACACTTTCTGTAAATCCAATAAACTTCATTTCACTTCTCAAATATCACGGTGTGTGTCTCCTATATGATATATTTAACTGACATTTTTTATTGTAACAACCAACGATTTATACAGGAAAATAACGACTATTAACAAGGTTGCCCAAACTTTTGCATCCCACTGTATAACTGAGACTTATGGAAAATTCAAAACATCTACAAGTATTTCATGTTGAAGCCGAGTGAGATCTATAGGTTGGCACTCGAGTGGAGAAAAGCATAAATTGGCGAATGTGTTCACAAGAATCAGCATCTTCTGCTGGCAAGCATATGGACATAATCATAATGAATGAGGTGAATATGATCAAGTGTAGAGGTTTGATCAAGGTGATGGCATTGTTGTAGTGTGACCAGAAACATAGGGGAGACCTGGTGGGTTCTGATATTATTAGATCACATGAAAATCTGCAAATCAACACCATAAGAGGAAGGGGGGGAAGTATTCAATAAGCAAATATCAAATAACACATGCAATTGAACCTGTTAAATTTGATACAGGTTGCCCGTTACAACATAACTATTTGAAGTCATAATTAACTGGTCTTGCAACTATGCTTGCTCTCCTGGCTCCATTTATACTCATGATATACTCTTACACTTAAGGGATTTTGCTGTCTGACAACAGACTGAAGACTTAAATGTGTGATTAAATGCCTTTATGCTAACAACAGATTGTTACCTGGTATGCACTCAACCCACCAGCTGACAATCCCAGCAGCCCAGTGTCTCTGTCACCCTGGCACGAGTCCTTCCCACCTTCAGGGAGTTCAGCACAAAACATGTTATTTGTTAATTCTGGTATTTCATGTGTCTCCTTGTGGAAATACACATGCTCATTATTGAAAGACCAAAGCCCGAAACCAGCGTGAAAACAAAAATACAGCAGTGACTTCCTGTAAATCTTTTCCACAAAATTAGTGAAATTTATACATGTTGTTACTTAGGGGAGAAGAACAAATTCAAAAATTTATGAGGAAAATGTTTACTCCTTTTAGATAAATATGATACTTTTAAAAAATCTAATGTATTTATTTGCCTCTTATTTCAGTTATGTGTGTAGCACCCTCCTCTGGCAAACATATGGGCATTACACATGAGATTATGAGATCTACTTTTGCACTCTGATCAAGTCAGTACCATTGCTGTCGTCTGTACTGCTGGAGTAGTTGTACTCAGGGTGAAAATAGACTGAGCTGCTTACTGAAGAGAGCGCTGAAATGTTCTGATATCATTAAGTTACATAAAAATCTGAAACCAGTAGATACAGAGGTCCCATTGCTTTTGCAGGATGAGAGGATAAGGTTGAGAATATTGGGGAGACTGGATTTGTCCATGCATGACAGGCTCAGTGTTGGAGAGCTGCCGGCACTCGCTCACTGAAAACCACAGACACCTGGAAAAGTGAAAAAATCAGAGCGCTGGAGCTGAGTCAGTCGTCCAAGGTTGATGCAAACAGAACAAGAGCAAATAAAGTGATGCAATCGCTGATTTTTATTTTAATTTTAACATCAACTTTCTTCTAACACCAAACTGGTTTCTTCTATATTACTAACAATTTGCTCGCCTTGTTCAATTTTAACAGCTTCATGTCTAGAACATTGGTTGTAGACGGAGCATAATGATAAAAAAAAACACCATATAACAAAAAGCTCTAAAATCTTGATAGGCTTTGTGAGCTAAATTGGAAATTCACAAAAGAAAAAGAAAAACAGCCCATGTCTGTAAAGCTCTGGCATTGATTGAACTTCCAGAAGAGATGTCTCAGACTGGAATGAACCATGACTGTCACACAGAAGATGATTAGCTATATTTAGCACTGGAATTTGAACTGGACTTTTTGTGGTAAATGGCCTGTATTTATATAGCGCTTTACTAGTCCCTAAGGACCCCAAAGCGCTTTACATATCCAGTCATCCACCCATTCACACACACATTCACACACTGGTGATGGCAAGATACATTGTAGCCACAGCCACCCTGGGGCGCACTGACAGAGGCGAGGCTGCCGGACACTGGCGCCACCGGGCCCTCTGACCACCACCAGTAGGCAACGGGTGAAGTGTCTTGCCCAAGGACACAACGACCAAGAGTGTCCAAGCCGGGGCTCGAACCGGCAACCTTCCGATTACAAGGCGAACGCCCAACTCTTGAGCCACGATCGCCCGTCTTCAAGCTTCTTCTTTTTTTCTTTGTTTGCTTTGGTAAAAACAAGTAGAAACATGATTTGTATGGGAGAAAAAATGCCAATAATGCCTCGAACATGGTTGCACATAAAAGCCGAAAGAATTTAAGTTCGTATCAAGTACAAACCTGTAGAGAATGAGCCGAAGGAAAAGCACATGGAAAGAGAGCGGGCCTTCTTTGTTAGAGCGGGATGAAATGACTGATGATGTGTTTATCATTTTCAAAGTGGGAGGATTTGATTAATCTTTGACACAAGAAAAAAACACATGCAGATCTGCATTAACTATCTTTATTCAAACGTAGTAAAAGACAGGCGTTACAGGGATTTAAAGACTATGCACCGACTTTCAGACAGTATTTTGTGGTTGTTTCCAGAAAGCGGAAAATCAAAAACTGAGCTTTTAGTGAAATATAGATTAAAAATTCTCAAATCAAACTCCACAGCAGAGCGAAAATAGTATAATATTTATTGTCCAAATGTTTTGCCTCATCGTGTATTTACACCGTGTTGTACTGAATTACTGTAACTTTAGTTCTCCTGCATGGTCTTCTGGATCCAGTTCAGGTAATTAGCGACTCTGGTATAGACTCCATATGTGCCCTTTCTTCCACACTCAACCCCCCAGCTGACAATCCCAGCAGCCCAGTGTCGCCCATCTTTAGTCAGAGTGAAGGGGCCCCCATTGTCACTCTGGCAAGAGTCCTTCCCACCTTCAGGGAGTCCAGCACAAAACATGTTATTTGTTAAGTCTGGTATGTTGTTACGTCTTCTCCTTGCTAAACTGATTGAATCCCTGCATGTCTGCTGGTCCACCACTGGGAGATAAACATACTTCAGTTGATTTGTTATAATGCGACGATTATTCTCGATTGTAACACCAAAGCCAGACACCAGCCTGAAAGAATACAAAACACATTCATTGTGGGCTCAGTAAAATTCTTACTAATCCAGAACCTTAAAGATAATAGCTTGTCAAAATAAAGTGGTTAACAAACAATGAGAGCACTTAAAAGTAACATCAAATTTTATACAGTGTAGATGACATTAAAGAGACTTCAAAATCATTATGACACAATAATAGTTTGTTTACCCCATCACACCAGTATCATATGTGGCTCCCGGTTCTGGCAAACACACTGGCATTACAGATGAGTTGAATGTGAGTGTGTCTTCCAGTTTGATCAGGGCAATGTCATTGTTGTAGTCTACATAGTTGGGGTTGTTGTACTCAGGGTGAACATGGATTGAGGCAGCAAACAGAGGAGATTTCTCGAGGGCTTTTACCTCATTAAGTCCCATGAAAATCTGCAAGTCAATATCATAAAAGGAAAGACTTACCAAGGGAATCCCAATCAGACAAAGATCATGCAAAGTAATCCTCACAGTCAACTACTTACCCGTAGAGTTTCATTTGATACCACCACTCCCCTATTTACTACATAATGAGCTGCTGTCATAATCCACCGGTCTCCAATCACCATGCCTCCTCCCCTGTTTCCACTTACACTCAGTAGCACTTGCCAGGGGATTGTATTATCTGGAGCATCCTGGCCTCCAAAGATCCTCTGATACACATTGATGTGATTTGTTGGCTGACCACAAACTGGATAAGATGAACAGAACTCAGGTGTAAGCAAAGGCTTCATGCTTTCATTTTGAAGTCCTAAATTTGTTATTAGAGTATTTTATTTTGACAGCACATCAGTACCTGCTATGCAGGTTGGGAGAGGGAGTTGCCACTGCCCGTCGCTTTGACACATGGCTGAGAATGTCTTAATCTCTTGTTGTCCCTGAAAATATATGACTGTTACACACATTTTCTAATTGACAAATTCACCAAAGAAAAAACCTAAAGAAAAATGAAGAAAGATCTGCTTCTGTTGCTCAAACACAGACACATGGAGATAGCAAAAAAAAACTCTATAAATATCCTGTGAGGGAAAAGAGGCTGTTAATAAAGTTCACTGATGCACACTGTAGTAAACAATGAAATGTCATATTACCATCATCAACTTGTATTCTTGGTCACAAGTGACATGGATCGAGTCTCCACTAAAGTATTCATTTAAATCAGGAGTGATCCTGCCTTTTGTCACACTCCCTGGGTGTGGACATTTCACCTCTGTAAAGAACGCAGCAACCAAACATGAATGAACAGCATGAGAAAAATAGTTTTAAACTGCTAACGTGGAAATGCCACCTCTCCTCCTCACCATGTGTGCTATATTGCAGGCTCCAGCCGTTGCTCAGACCTTCCTCCTCAGTGTGGTAGTCCAGCCTGACTGTACTTGAGTTTGTAACTATCAGACCAGGACTCTTTGTTCCACAAAATTTCATAGCTAATCTGCCTGGAATGGTCACCTATGAGGGGAGAGATAGTGGAAGGCTACATACAGACCAGAGGAGCATGGTTTGTAACTTTTAATCCCTGTGGGTACCGCGAGTCGTTACCTGTAAAAAGTGACCTTGGCAGCTTGAACCATGCTGATTATCTTTATTATCAATGTGAAAATTGTCTCTGAAGTTGAGCGTCACGATGAATCTGGGCTCCACAGAGATGATGTACTTGCAGGAGAGAAAAGGGGGTGAGGGTTTAGGATACCCTGGACTGGACAGATGTCCTTCATGCTTGTCAAAAACACACCCACCACAGGACACTGGGCAAGAACCAAAGGTCAGTATAATAATAACAGTAAGAGAATCAGTAATCAGCATACCACCTCAACCATATTCTAGCGACTGAGCTTCATATGACAAGTATTAATGTACAAAAAGGCCTAATTTCTTGTATTCGACACTTACACAGACATGTGCGCTGGTCTAAATGAAGCTTGTAACCACTGTGGCAGGAGCAGTGGTAGGACCCAGCAGTGTTGATACAGATTTGAGAGCAAAGCGGACCTGAATCCAGTCCTGGGTCTGTTTTGGAACACTCGTCTATGTCTATTTAAAGAATATTTACTGTGTTAAACTTTTCCTGAAGCTGTTGATGAAATAGTACATTAATGGGAGTTGGAAAATTTCAGGAAAACTGTACCTATTGCCTTATACGTGGCAGAAAAACCAGTATGTTGTTGATGCTCTGGTGTAGAGTCACTTGTTTGGAATACGAGAGTCAGTTTGTTGCCTGGAGAAAGGATCGTCTCGTCACCATGGTGATCAGTAGAGTTTCCCTGGCCACAAAACTTTCCCAAAACCTTTTCATCGTAGAAAAACTGGAAAATTAAGTCAAAACTCATGTTAACAAACTGCTTTTGTAAAAAAAAACAAAATTCTAAACCAACGTCTTAATTCAAATTAACTTCCAATCAAACTGAATGAATGAATACACTAAAATTGAAAACTGCAATATAAAAAGTTTTGTATCTTGTTTGAAATATTTTTTAAATTCAGATCTAATCAAAGCTCTGACTGTGAGAGAGTCTTGACTGCAGTCTGCAGAAACTTTAATATCCAGATGTGTTAAAGACAGCTGGATCTGGTAACCCCTGGGAACCCAGAGGTCCCATTGCTTTTGCAGGTGGGGAGGATAAGGTCGCGGATATTGGGGAGACTGGATTTGTCCGTGCATTTCAGGCTCAGTGGTGGACAGCTGCTGGCACTCGCTCACTGAAAACCACAGAAACCTGGAAAAGCAAATAAACAGAGAGCTGGAGCTGAGTCAGTCATCCAAAGTTGATGCAAACAGAACAAGAGCAAATAAAGTGACACAACCGCTGATTTTCACTTTAATTTTAACATCAACTTTCTTCAATCACCAAGCTGATTTCTTCTACATTACTAACAATTTGTTCAACGTCTTCAACTTTAACAGCTATATGTCTAGAACATTGGTTGTAGATGAAGCATAATGATTAAAAAAAACATCATATAACAAAAAGCTCTGCAATACTGATAGGCTCCATGAGCTTAATGAGAAATTCACCGAAATAAAAGATTCTTTAATACAACGAACAAATTAAAAAAATCTTCATCACACTCACCAAATGATGCAGTGGGTCCAGCCCATGTTTGTAAAGCTCTGGTGTCGATTGTACTTCCAGAAGAGATGTCTCAGACTGGAATGAACCATGACTGTCACACAGAAGATGATTAGCTGTATTTAGCACTGGAATTTGAACTGGACTTTTTGTCTTCAAGCTTTTTTATCTTTGTTTGTTTTGGCAAAAACAAGTAGAAACATGATTTGTACGGGAGAAAAAATGCCAATAATGCCTCGAACATGGTTATACATAAAAACCAAAAGAATTTAAGTTCGTATCAAGTACAAACCTGTAGAGAATGAGCCGAAGGAAAAGCACGTGGAAAGAGAGCGGGCCTTCTTTGCATATAAAAGTATTGCTTAGTAATGTTAGAGTGGGATGAAATGACTGATGATGTGGTTATTGTTTTTAAAGTGGGAGGATTTGATTAATCTTAGACACAAGAATAAAACACATGCAGATCTGCATTAACTATCTTTATTCAAACGTAGTAAAAGACAGGCTTTGCAGGGATTTAAAGATAATGCATTGACTTACAGACAGTAAATCAATAACTGAATTTATAGAGTTTTTTTAATGAAATATAGATTAAAAATTCTCAAATCAAACTCCACAACAGAGAAAATTTAGTTTATTATGCAATTTTTTTTTCTCATCGTGTATTTACACCGTGTTGTACTGAATTACTGTAACTTTAGTTCTCCTGCATGGTCTTCTGGATCCAGTTCAGGTAATTAGCGACTCTGGTATAGACTCCATATGTGCCCTTTCTTCCACACTCAACCCCCCAGCTGACAATCCCAGCAGCCCATTGTCGCCCATCTTTAGTCAGAGTGAAGGGGCCCCCAGAGTCACCCTGGCAAGAGTCCTTCCCACCTTCAGGGAGTCCAGCACAAAACATGTTATTTGTTAAGTCTGGTATGTTGTCACGTCTTCTCCTTGCCGAAGTGACTGAATCCCTGCATGTCTGCTGGTCCACCACTGGGAGATAAACATACTTCAGTTGATTTGTTAGAATGCGACGATTATTCTCGTTTGTAACACCAAAGCCAGACACCAGCCTGAAAGAATACAAAACACATTCATTGTGGGCTCAGTAAAATTCTTACTAATCCAGAACCTTAAAGATAATAGCTTGTCAAAATAAAGTGGTTAACAAACAATGAGAGCACTTAAAAATAACATCAAATTTTATACAGTGTAGATGACATTAAAGAGACTTCAAAATCATTATGACACAATAGTAGTTTGTTTACCCCATCACACCAGTATCATATGTGGCTCCTGGTTCTGGCAAACACACTGGCATTACAGATGAGTCGAATGTGAGTGTGACATTCAGTTTGATCAGGGCAATGTCATTGTTGTAGTCTACATAGTTGGGGTTGTTGTACTCAGGGTGAACATGGATTGAGGCAGCAAACAGAGGAGATTTCTCGAGGGCTTTTACCTCATTAAGTCCCATGAAAATCTGCAAGTCAATATCATAAAAGGAAAGATTTACCAAGGGAATCCCAATCAGACAGAGATCATACAAAGTAATGCTCACAGTCAACTACTTACCCGTAGAGTTTCATTTGCTACCATCACTCCCTTATTTACTACATTATGAGCTGCTGTCATAATCCACCGGTCTCCAATCACCATGCCTCCTCCCCTGCTTCCACTTACACTCAGTAGCACTTGCCAGGGGATTGTATTATCTGGAGCATCCTGGCCTCCAAAGATCCTCTGATACACATTGATGTGATTTGTTGGCTGACCACAAACTGAATTGGATACAAACTTACATATAAATCTCACACATCAATTTCCCATTAAATTAACCATTTGATCTTCATCAAGTTTTGCAGGATGGAAATGTATACCTGGTAAACAAAGTGGACTGTCAATAACTTCATGGGTTGATCTCCATTTCCTGTCTGCATCACATGTGAAGTTAACTGAGGAGCAGAAGAAGAAACAATGTGACTTTTACATTTTTTTTTTTGCTGATCCTCAAGAGTTTCAGTTCTCCCCCTTGTGGAAGAAATGTAAAGGGTATATATTTCCAGTTAAATCATGTTAGCATTTAAATCTTATTTAAGTTTTGAATCATGGTAGTATATATCATGTATCATCATATCAGTATGCCATGATGGTTTGACTGAATGAGAATCGCACATTATAGTTAATGGAGCCTGCTAATAGTAAAGTTTCAGAACTGTGCAAAAGGAAAGTAATGAACAGTAGGAATCCAAAACAAATTGCACTATTAACATCTCACCGTTTGCATCCCCAAGGAGAGAGTAAAATGGTTCATTGCAGCGATACTGAATAACAGAAAGATACTGATTCTGAAACCCAGAAAGGAAGGCCACGCCTCCGTTCAGCAAGGGGTCAGGTTCTCCGCAATCAATTACTGCAGAGGAACAAAACAAGAAAATACAACAAAATGCACTTTGTCTGTGAACACTAGTATGGATGGAGAAGACTTTGTGTATATATGCTTAGAGACGACCTACTGTGGCATTCTGGCAGAGGAAGGTGCCACTGCCCATTGCTTTGGCAAATGGAAGAGAAACTCTCCATCTCCCGACCATTCTTTAAAGAAGGGTATAAAAACCATGTTTTACATTATACACAGTAACCAGGAAACAATTATTTTGTTTTTCACTGTTAAAAAA
This sequence comes from Mchenga conophoros, assembly GCF_057382185.1. NCBI lineage: Eukaryota > Metazoa > Chordata > Actinopteri > Cichliformes > Cichlidae > Mchenga > Mchenga conophoros. Next base: position 24,878,728 of record NC_140536.1, on the reverse strand, counting down.
CACAATTTCAGCTAACCATCATCAGTTTGTATCCTTGATCGCAGCGTACATAGATGTAATCTCTGAAGAGATATTCACTCAAATTAGGAGTGACCCTGCCTTTAGCTACACTTCCAGGTGATGGACACTTCACCCCTGGAAACAGCAAAAACAATCAAACATATATTTTACACTGAGATTTAAACCCAGAAGGACAAACAGGAGAATTGCAGTTGCTTGATGACATGTTACTGTGTGTGCTGTAGTCGAGGCTCCAGCCATTGCTCTGTCCTTCATCATCAATGTGGTATTCCAGCTTGACCATGTTTGAGTTTGTGACTATCGGTCCTGGGCTCGTTTTGCCACATAGCTTTGTGGGCTGTTCGTCTCTGACAGTCAACTTTTTAGGAGAGAGTAGTGCACAGTTTATTAATTGTATGACATATAGAGACATTTTTATTTCCTGTGATTTTGATGAATCTAGGTGTGCTGAAATCGCTCGCCATTACCTCCAACCAGTGATGGAGACATTGCGGGCCCTCTGGGCTGTCCATGCTCTCAATGTGGAAGTTGTCAGTAAAGTTTAGAGTAATAGTGAAGCCCTCTTGTACAGAAATGACATACTGACAGGACACAGCATGAGGTGGGTGATTAGGATATCCCGGACTGAACAGATGCCCCTCTGGTTCATCAAATATACCACCGCCACAGGATACTGGGCATGAGAGAGAGGAAAGAAACTGAGAAAGTTTACCCTCTTAATGAATTGACTGAAGTGTTTGAGGATAATTTGGGGAGTCCTTACACAATGTTTTAAGTCCAGAATCAAAAAAGTGATAATAATTAGTGCTGTTTGATGACCCAACTGCCTCCAACATTAAACCCAGACTCCCCATCCTCTCCTCTTTTTTATAGTGCTTTTGGTAATCTTGAGATCCTATATGTTTGAATGTGTTTGTGAAGTGGAGCTAAGTTCTCCCAGCAGACTCCAGTTTGATGGTCTGAGCGCACATTCATTGGAAGCATCTTCATGGTACTCACACACACAGGTGCGCTGATCAGAGCGAAGTTCATAGCCATGATGACAGGAGCAGAGATATGAGCCAAGAGTGTTGAGGCAGATCTGAGAGCAGAGTGGCCCTGAGCCATCTCCAGGCTCTGGTGCAGAACATTCATCTATGTCTAATAATGAGAAGTCATTACGTTAGTGTGAGTTGGCGCAGCAGTAAAAGAAGGAAGTGCAAGAAACAGAGGTGGAGGAGCTACCTATTGCATGGTACTGGGCAGAGAAGCCCAGATTCTGGTGGGCCTCCGGGTTGTTGCTGTCTGATTGAAAGATGAGGGTGAGACTGTTTCCTGGAGACAAGATGGGCTCGTTGCCTGGGTGATGCCCATCAGCAGAATTCTCACTGCCACAAAATTTCCAGAGGGCCTTCTCTTTGTAGAAAACCTAAAGGATCAAAGAATAAAATCCTACATGAAAATAAGGCAAAATCCAGAAGATGAAAATTTATGTTCAGTTCATGGGTTCTTCATTTAAATGTCTAAGATGGTTAAAAGTGCCAGAAAGGCCAAACATAATCCAATGACCCGCCAGAACTAATGCTAAGTTTAGTTAAGTCAACATCAAACTGGATATAGTAATGCAGAGAAAAAAATCTGTTCAGTTATGTGTCCCTCTACCATTTTAAATTCTGTGCAACGTCACAGTAAAGACTGACTCTAAAACTTTTTGTCATAGCAGCAGCGATACAATCTGCTGATAAGCTACAGCTATCTGTTGCTGTTGTCTCCAGTGGTTATACACTGTTGTAAATTTTTAACTTACAATTATCACAATCAACAAGATGATCACGGTGATTACCAGGGTTATCATAGTTTCAGTTTAGTCTTTTTTAAGTATTATTGTATGGATGTATATTTCAGAGGCAAGATTTAGGAAAATCAAGTACTACAATAAAAACACGCATTTTTGAAAGCAGTTGACTGACAGTCCTCTAGATATCCAAAGTCTCATTAAACATGTTTGGCAACATCTCATCAGACAAGTGTCGATAAAATTTTGTGACTGCAATTATATTTTATTTTAATTTCCCAACTTTAAAAAATAATTTCAGTTAGTTTTAATTTTATTCAAAAGTTTTTCAAAACTTTTACATCTAGTTTGAACTATAATAACCTTGTTAATTACCTTGACAGAAACATGAAAACATATGTAAGTGGTAAACTCAAATCAGGTTGTCAAGCGTTACTCTTGAATCATATTTGGGTTTTCACCTTAAGCTATTTATTAATATTATGATTTTTAGGGTAATTCTGTATATGTATTGAAATATGGGTCTGACTGTAAGTGAGTCGTAGTAGCAGTTTGCAGAAGCTTCAATATCCAAATGTGTGAAGGTGAGTCGAATCTGGTAGCCCTCAGGGACAACGAGGTCCCACTGCTCCTGCAGGTTGGGAGGGTAAGGCTGAGGGTACAGAGGAGATTGGACCTTCCCGTACATTTGAGGCTCTGGTTCTGGCAGAGGTGAGCACTCACACACTGAGACATACAGAAACCTAGAAAGGTACAAAAAAGGAAAGAGTTTGATCTGTTTATCAGTCTGCAGTCATCTGATCTGCCAGTCCAAAGTTGATACAAACAGAGAAGAACAAACACAGTGGCACAATCGACACCACTGTGCAACTAATATAATATTGTCAAGACTGCATATATATGGCATACTGACTGATGAATAAAAATATAAAACACTGTTCATCTAAAGTGAATTCTTGCAGATTATCAGTATAAAAACACAAGTAATTCTCCACTATTTTCAGCTACATGATTTGAAAATTTCTGCACAAAAGTGGAAATTTATGACCAAAAAAGGGATTTTAGGAGATATTTGACAACTTGAAAATGTCTAATCCACTTACCAGATGATACAAGAGGCCCAGCGCATTTTCCAATTAACCGTATCCATGAGTGAACTGGTCGGCTGCTGCGAGAGCAAATGTCTCACATTCAAGTAAAACATTAATGTCACAAAGTCTGTCGTTTCCAGTGTTTAGCAACTCTCTACGTTAATGCCAGGAATTGTTTATCTTGGCAAAATCAAGCAACTCCAAATTGCAGATAAACAGGAAAAAATTTGTTCTACACTAGAGAACGAGACAGACTTTGCAAATTCTACATCTAAAAAATATAACATAAACTCATGCAATTTTTGAGCACAATTATCACATTAGAATAATGAAGCGATCTTGATTTATTTCACTGTCTAATCCACTCTTAATCCTCATCCTACCACCAGAGGGCGGCATTAACAGTTTTTTAGGCATCCTTGATCACGGCAAGTGTTTTCAGAGTTTAACTTGAGGCCAAGCAGACATGTCGAAACGTCTGGATGTTAAAATAGCAGGTGAAGCAACTGATTTCCAGAATGAGGAATCAGATTCATCAAGTATGTGGATGTGTTTGTTGCCTGTCATTATTTATATCAGCATGTGGTTTATTTCTGCCCTCAAAATAGCATCAGTGTTTCAGTTTCTGAAGGCGAACTGAAACAACCTGTTCCTCTCTGCTTTACCTTAGAATGTTTTGCATTAGTTCCCATAAGTCTGACGCTCTTTAGTCTTGTGTTCTTGTGTTTGTTTAACCTTGTTAGTTGCCAAAACGGACTGATCTGAGTGTAGGGGCCGCCACGCTGTTATTTTACAGACCACTAGAGGGGGCCACCAACAAAAATCTACTATTGAAAGGTTTACATTTTTTATCTGGTCGCAACAACCATGTATATTTCTCAATTTTATTTAATTTAGCTCCTCCCAGCAAAAGCATCCTAAAACTTTAACTGATCGAGGCATAGAAAATCTGTTATTTTAAGTTGACAGAGACAGGAGTCAGCTATAATTTGATACAAAATTAGAAAGTCTGTTACAATGATGCTACCTGGCTAACACATTTTAATACAGATACATTTAATACACATTTTAATGAAAACAATGAATATTTCTTAATGTTTTTTATTAAAAAGTAGTACAAAGGATAATTCATTGTTATTATTAGTAGTAGTAGTAGTACAAACTACAAAGGGATAAACCCATGGGAAAGAGTTGTTGAAGCTAGGCTGACAGGTGATGGTCACTGAGCAAGAAAGCGAACTACAGATGCTATTTTTGTTTTGATGGAGAAGTCTAGAAAAGGTCAGGAGGAATTGCACTGTGTCGTTGTTTATCTTGAGAAAGCATAAGATAGAGTTCAAAGAAAGGAAGTGTGGTTCTGCATGAGGAAGTGTGGCAGAGTGAGGGTGAAAGTGAGGGTGGTGCAGGACATGTATGAGGACAACAAGGCAGTGGTGAGGGGTGTGATATGGGTGACAGACTGGGGTGGGATGATATCAGGGGTCAGCTCTGATCCACTGGACAGGTTGACAGATGAGGTCAAGCAGAGTCTCCGGGCCTGTGATTGTATGATGCTTGCAGATGACATAGTGAGGAAAATGGAAGATTTCCAAGATAATAATGAGACTTACGTGCTTGAAAAGAGAGCAACTGGGCGTTCCTTTCTTGTCTTTTTTAATTGAAAAAAATGTCTCCTGTCATCCAAGAGGCTTGTCCAGTTCTAAGACCAAAGCGTGTAGAGCTCCCAAATATTTAAACCCTTGACCTATACTTTCAATCATGTGCATCATCTCATGAACCAAGGCAAACTCCTAATCAGAATATTTTATTAAACCCAGAGAAAATTCTGTGGTCCCAGTTGGTCCAAGACAGTAAAAATAGTAAGAAATTAGTTAAAGTACTATATTAAATAATACATGACATTACAAAATATTGCTCAGTAGCTCCAATAATACAAATATCTCTAATATATAAAGGTATATGGCGTGCAACGTCTGCAGTGTGTACCTGTGCTTTTAAATGGAATCCTGTTTGCAAATGACCTTAAAATAAGGGGAATGGGTCAGAGGTGTAGATGACACCATCGTGACACCTTGAACTACCTTATCACATGATCTATTGAGGTCACCTGGTGTAAGATGTGAGTCGGGGTTGAAGTGTCTGGGAAGGCATCTAAAGACTGAGAGCGTGTGAGCCACCCCCTCTGTTCAGTGATGGTCATTTACAGTTTTAAATCATCTGTTTTCTCGGTCCAAAATGGGAACTCATTCCTTGAAAGAGGGACCTTTATACTTTAGGTGTAACTGTATAGCGGAGTCTTGTACTGTCGAGGTGGCTTTTAGTAGTGAGAGCTGTTATGATGTACAGTTTGGAGATGGTAGCAAAAAGACAGGAGGCAGAGCTGAAGGTTTGAAGACTTTCACTGGGAGTGACCGAGAAGAACAATTTGAGGACCAGCTCAGGCTGAGTTGGTTTTGACATCTGCGGAGAAGGGATGGTGGACGTATTGGACAGAGGATGTCAGACAGGAGGAAAAGAGGAAGACCAGAGAGAAACTTCATGGATGAGCTGAAGGAGAACATGCAGAGAGCTGGTGTGGTAGAGGAGGTTAGGTTTAGATGAAAGCAGATGTTGCACTGTGGGGGGGTTTCAGCCGTTCAGCACTTTGGTCAGCAGCTGGCTTTTTTTTAATGTGGTATACAAATAAATTTGACTTGACTTGAATTAAATGCTCACACTATTTACATTTATCGCGTCATTCTTTGTAACTATATTGTTTTCAGTGCATGCCAACCAACCCCATACAATAATTTCATTTGTGTCATTTCTAAATATTAGCTGGTTCCTGTGATTTACATAAGCTTTCATAGACTTCACTATGAGAAAAATGAGCAGGACATTGAAATAAGGCCAAATCTATCATGTATTTATTTATTTTTAGGTCTGTGTTTTTTAAAGTATATTTATTGCCTCCATGAGCTCTGACTCTCACAGTCTGTGGTCTCACATGCAGCTGGCTAGTTTGACTTGTGGGCGTTTAGCTGGATGTTTGATTCTCCTTTATATCATCTTAAGTTTTCTGTCACAGTGTAGTTCGGTTTAGGAAGTAAAACCACTCGGCTGAATCTAGGACGTCTCAGAAACCTGTGTGAGAGATAACCAAAAATTCAAACTTACCCCATGTGCACCGTCTACAGCTGCCAACATCTGTTGCTGTTGAAGGCCAAAGCAAAGCAACTGAATTCTGTTTGTTTTTTAAACACAAGCATCTCTCTCTCTCACCATTTAACTCAGTTTCTTTGGGTCTTGCAATCATCCGATTGGCGAGACGGCCTCGCAGTTTGATCATGTGTTAAAGTATGCACATTCATGCATTGATCATTTTTGTATTCGGAAAAGAAATACAGGTGAATGTATGGGGAAAAAAACATATAACGGGCAGTTAATAAGTTCAGTTTTGTTTTGGATGGATAGAATTACAGTAAGTAATATGTGTCACCACTAAGCGGCAGTAGAGCATCACTACCCCTAATGAGGAAGTGAGACTGGAGCCATGATTTGTTTTCGTAATGAGCTGAGGGTTGTTTTTAATTATAGTTTAGTTTTTTTTAAAGAGCATATTGGCTGCAGTATTAATCAGAACAACTTTTATGAAGATTGCACTGCTGTGACTCTAGAACATGCTTCTCATACTGATGTTAAACACTGCAGTGTCAGGGATTAGGCCGATGGTTTGTGGCTGTCTAAAAATAAGTGCACTTCTCCTGTGTGGCTCTGTCAGGCTGTTGGTTTGAGGGCCTTGTTTTCAGTTGTCATGCACTATTATGCAGACACTGTCATGCAATATCGGAACAATACACCACTTCTTATAGAGTGTGTCTGTATGTTATAACAGTAGATATCATAGCCAGACCTCTGCCACAAAAATAACAAATAACTGAAGAATTATTTTGAAAAAATAAATTGTTTAAAAAAAAAATAGGCGAATTGGTTAATTAATTCAATACTGAGAGCAACATCTGGAGCTACTGGTGTTAGTTTTTTAATGTGAGAAAGCTTGTTTGTCTGTAAAGCACTGTGATGATCCTCTAATTTATGGTTCTAACTACATTAGAAATGAGTACATCGGAAGGACGGCTCAGGTTAAGCGATTTGAAAATAAAGAGGGACGATGTCGAGATGGTTTGGACATGTGCAGAGGAGGCGTAGTGGATATGTATTGGACAAAGGATACTGAAGATGGAGCTGCCGGGCAGGAAGAAAAAGAGGAAGGTGGATGTAGTGAAGGAAGGACACGCAGAGGGTTTGTGTGACAGAAGAAGATGCTATAGACTATAGAGACAGGGTGATATGGAGGCAGATTATCTGCTGTGGCAACCCCTAAAAGAAGCACCAGAAAGGAAAAGAAGATCATAGCCTGCTGTCACTTATAGGGAAAATATACTGATTATACAAGAGTTTTTAAAAATGCAGCTTTGTGTGTCTCTTAACTAATAGGGATTAAATAATTGAAAACACGCACACACACACAGATTGTCTGCAGATGATTTGCAAACATTTCTCTTTAATAGGAAACAATGTAGAAATAACAAGCTGTTCTGATTGTGTTATTTATTTTGGTACATTTGATTATAAGGTTGCGGTCTTTATTTTATAAGCAAAGTAATTTTTTAAAATGTGAATCAGCCCTGAAAATGATTTTATTATCGTATATAACAGAGTGTTTTCTTCATCATTTATTTTACTTTCTCTCTGATTCTTCTGCCTCTACTCTCTCTATTGTCTGCTTAATCCACTTCACATAATTCCCTACCTTGGTATAATAACCCTTGTTCACTATTGCAGTTGAGTCTCGTTGGGGAATCAGACAGCGAGCTCCCCATGACACAACCCCAGTCAGATAGTAAGGCCCACTGCTAGAAGACAACATGGGCAAAACAAAAGGACCTCCACTGTCTCCTTTACAACTGTCCTTCCCGCTGTCTCCAGCACAGAACATGTTATTACTGAAAATCATGGAGTTCCCACGTGAAGTGACAGGTGTTTTCTCACACTCTCTGCGTGAGTAGGCTGAAACATGAGCATATTTTAAAACATCTGATAACTGTTTTTTCTCTGTCACCCCCCAGCCTGACACTGTACCTTGTTCATTTTCCAGCACATCACTGTTTTCTTCTGGCAGACAAATGGGAAGCAGGTTTGGGCCTAATGTGATTCTGGAGGTGAATCTTATAAGAGCAATATCATTGTTAAAATCAGTGCGTGCACTTCCAGTGATCCCCTTTCTGTAGCCAGGATGAATTATGATCCTGTTAGTGATCAAGGAAGGTGCGCTTGGGGCATTTGTTGTCGTTTTATCTATCAGTCCACCAAAGACACTCAAAGGGCTGTTCTCATGCCCATCCACAACATGAGCCGCTGTCACAGCCCACTGATCATTTATCAGGGATGCTCCTCCTCTGCTGGGCTCTTTTATGAATAGCTGCCATGGTATTTCTCCCAGTTTTGCATCCTGACCTCCCAAAATTCTTCCTGTACCTGCTATCAGTGTTTCAGGCTGCCCACACACTGAAACAAATAGAAGTCATCATTAAACCCAGAGCTCCAAACGAATAGTGACATTGAAAAACAGAAGGAATACATCCGTACCTGGAAGACATTTTGGAAACTCTGCATTTCCGTTAGTTGATATCCATTCGCCACTGGCACCGCAAATGAATGTGTCTGAAAAGAGTCAAGGAGAAATTTGCAAAAGGAATAACAGATCAGTGATACTAGAAAAGGTATGAGCAAAAACGTCCTGTAATCACCATCTCCTTCCAGCGTGTAGTACTTTGAGCTGCAGCTAAACTGGATCTGGTCTTTATATTGAGTTTGTGGGTCATCTGAACCCACCAACTGAAGAATACCATCTTCCGGTATATCAGGAAGTCCACAATTGACCACTATATATGAGAAAAAATGATACTGAGTGTGAAAAAAACAAGTAGACACAAACAGAAAAATCTGAAATTAATTGTAGTCAGACTCACATCCACAGGTGTAGCTGGGAGTCCATACGCCTGTGCTATGGCACATTGCATTGAACTCTGATTTCACATCATGGATGCCTTTATCCTTAATAAAATGAGAATGTAATTTAATTTAGAATTCAATTTATTTAATAAATTAAATATTTACATCAAATGTCAAGGATACACTTCAGATTTCTTTCTGCACTCACATCATTTACAACATAGCCCTCTTCACAAGTGACCTTCACTTCTTCACCACGATTATATTCTGCTTTCTTGGGAGTCACGGTGGAGTGTGAGGTCACCACTGCTGGACAGACCTTATCTGCAATTAAGATGTGAGAAGAAGAGTCACAGTCGTTTCCAACAAACATCCAAACAGATGCTCTTTACCAGCTGTGTCTGAGATGAGGAGGCTGCAGTACCTCTGGTCCTGAAGTTGAGGTGGAATCCTTTGTTGGTGCCAAAGTCGTCAGTGGTGAAACGGATCGTGAGCTTGTTTGCGTGAGTGAGAAATGGCGATTCGGGAGGCGTGTTGCCACAGAACGGTCCCAGAGTCCCAGAGGGAGTCTCAATCTGCAAACAAAACAACACAGGCACTGTCACCAAGTTCAAGTTTACAGACTTTCTTTAAGATGCAGACGTGCAGCACCTGTCAAGAATTTGAACACAACTGCTCGATGGATGTGCGAGACTATCCGTTTATAGCATTCTGACATGGACGTTTAAAAAAGGAAAACCCTTGTAAAAAAAAAGAAAAAGAAATCATTAGGCCCACAACAGTGTGTTGTCCTCCCAGCTACAGAGGAAGACCAGCCTTAGAAATCACATATTATAACCCACATCAATGCTTTCCAGACATAAGGTTGCACTTAAAAACTGGATTTATGGTTTGCATCTGCTTATGTGGTTACTGATACAAGTCTAAGGTGTGATAGTCTGTTAACCAGCATGACTACCACAGTATCCTGCAGTGGTTTGTGCTCAGTGGGATGATTATTCATTTCTGAAAAAGACCTAATGACCTAAAACACACCTCCAGGCTCTATGAGGGATCTTTGACCACAAACCTCCACAGCCTCCTGTCCTTATTGTAACTGAGACTACACAGCAGCAGCCAACAAGATCGTCAATTTTAGAAGGCGACAGACTTAAAAAAAAGTCACAACATTTAAGTAACATGTTGCCAGAAAATGCATACAGGAGGCTTTCAGATAAAAATGATTGAAGTCAATTACAGAGAAATCCTGGAGGAAATTCTGACAGTGCATACAGCAGGGCGGTGACGTTGTTAGCACCATTTCCTCTGAATGTGCTTACAGCAGGTTGGTGACGTTGTTAGCACCATTTCCTCAAAGAAAGAGGGGCCTGGGCTTCAAGCCCCAGCAGGGCCCTTCTCTCTCTGGAGTTTGCACATTTTTCCCACCGCTTTGGGGGTTTTCTTCTGGAGCTCTGGTTTCTCTTGGTAGCAGCTGTACTCACCCTCCCTCCCCCTTTTGGTTAGCGCTTGTCTCAGGTATCTCACAAAAGAGATTCTGAATCTCGAATAGTTTCACTTCCTGGTTAAGGGCTAAAAAACTGCTGTTACTTGGTGAACGACATGGGCTCTGAATGTAAGAACTGAGGCCTGATATGACCTTAAAAATATCAGCCTTAAAGTTCCTGTGTAGATGAAAATGACAAAAGACGTGATGTCTAACACTGACAAAGAACTAGCCTAACTTATATTTCTAGCACTTATCCATTTATTATTTTATTATTTGGGAGAAAATTTATTTCAAATGTCATTAGAGACTCTTTTTCTGTGGCTCTGAAACAAGAAACAACAACAGTACAACAACAAAATAATAATTGGGTTATATGTCAAATTGAAACTAAACAAGATGAGATCAATGTACACAGGAATGGTACACAAAGAAAAAACCCAAATGTGTAACACAGAGAAACCATAAAACGTCAAAAATAGGATGACTGTCTGTTGTCAAATCCATGGTTACAACACTTTTTTTTCTGAACTTCCTCTTTGTTTATTGATATGCAAAGTTAAAGTTTCTGGGGGGAACACACACACAGCTTCGAGGGGTATTTGCATATTCTGAGTCATCACTTACTCTCAGTGCATCTATGCATTGACCATTGGGGCCTTGTTCCACATCAAAAACGTCCGAGAATTCGAGCTCCACCTGAGACTGGGAGTCGACGAGCAGCGTGTACTGGCAGTTTGCGTTCTCTGCATACGAGTTGGGCCAGGAAGGACTGGATATGATACCGTTGCTCTTTCCTGACAGGTCCTTATTGCAGTTCACTGTGAACATGAGAGATCATTGCCATTACCTTCATTTTAACAAAATCATAAGTTTTACACAATCAGTACCTTCCCAAAAATCTCCCCACAATACTTCTGCTTCCTCTATTTTCCCATTTTCACTTCTCTTTGTGTATTTTTGTCTCCTTCAGACGTGTTAAATACTGATTCTGTTGAATGTTTGGAAGCAAATTTGATTATTTGTACCAGTGCAAGTGTGGTTGTCCACATCCAGGTGGTAGCCGTGGCGACAGGAGCAGTGGTACCCTCCGATGAAGTTGTGACAGAACTGGGTGCATTGGTTGATTTCGTTATCCTTGCATTCGTCATAGTCTAACAGAGGGAATGAGCTAACGGTTAAACGCAGAAAAGCATTAAAAAAAAAAAACAATTCCTTGGAATGACTTGATAAATATATCAATCATGCTATCTATCGTAACATTTTAACAGAAGTCATAACTCAACAAGTGATCAAACAGCAAATGTTTGTTCATCTCGACAGAGTGACAACAAAAATCCTTGACATTTTGCATCTCTTGCATTAAAAAAAATCAGAGAAAACCACAGTTTCGCATCAGTTCTCCTGGTTTGTATTCTAGGTAACATGTGTGGCAAAAGTCTTCAGTAGAGGAACAAGAGTCTACTGATACTAGACGAGGTTTAGGTGAAACATCAGTCACGTTAGTGTCGTCAGCACTTTTTTTTTGCAGTGCAAGAAGACAAACTCTTGCACACAAATGTTTTTTAATCTTATGTTTTCTTTATTAAACAAAAAGCTTTTTACACTGTGATTTATTCTCTAAAAATGACTTCCTTGAAATATGATTACAAAAGTATAAGTATATTTCCACAAGCTGAGCTCCTTCTGCAGATTTCTACTCTGATTCTCACCTTGGGTTGTATAAAAGCCTCTAAAGCCGGTGTGCCTCTTTATGTTTGAGTAGTCCGAGTGGAACGAAAGGGCGAGGCAGCCACCCGGGGGCGAGAAAAGCGCAGGATTTACAGTGGACTGAAGCTCCTCAAATTCCTTTGTGCCACACAAAACGGAAATTAAGTTTCCATTTGAAAAGATCTGAGGGGGAAAAAAGATGAGAGGCATAATGAGAAAATAGTATGTGGCAGGTATTAACATCATTTAAGATATCCTCTTACCTTCACTGCATCATTTTCACAGTCGATACTGTCCTCCAGGTCCAGGTGGATGAACCTTATGGAGAGGCTGTGACCTTTGGGGGCGCACCTGCTCCAATTTAGACTAGCATGAGGTAAGTACCCATTGGGATAACCTGGAGACTCCACCCATCCCAGCAGCATGCAGTACGTGGAGTGGAAGAGCGGGAGAAGCAGGAGACTGAAGAAAATGGTGCAAAGCAAAAATAAATATAAGGGTAAAGAATATTTTTTTTAAAAAGTAGCGTTAAACAGAAATTAAGTAGTTGGATGTCAGAGACAGACACTCTGTAATCACTCTTTGCACATCTATTGTGATAATTAAACAAATCCAAACCCACCTTGATCTTAACATCTTGTCCTGATCAAATCTCTTCTCAAATAAAGCATTTGAACATGTCTCCTTCCTCTTTTCATATTAATTTCTATTTCACCCTCTTCCTGCTGCCCCCTTCCTCTCTTGCTTATGTTTTGCACCCGTAAGCATTTATAAATCTATTTCTAGATAGTTTCTTTATGCATCTACGGCAACAGGAGGGTGACTGTGGAGCAACAGGAAGACAAACCGAGCCAAAAGCTTTTCAGCAGCTTTGCACTTTTCAACTCAACACCGATCCTTTGTCAGCGGGACAAATATTGTATTGAAACAATGGTGACAGGATGAAAGGAAAGGGTGTAGTGGATGAAGGAAATATTCCTTTGTGCACTTCGAGTGCCAAAATCAGCATTTAGTCCTGTAGCTACAGTACGGAAACACATTTACAGTTAACATGAGAAGGCTAGTACAGGAAGGAAATGAGGAACGACACAGAGCTACAGAGAGGCGAAGGGGGAGAAACAGCAGATGAGGGTCACTGGGGCTTTCCACTGTGTAGGACTAGAAAAGACATGAGAAGTAGGTAAGACCGAGTGAGGAGGGGGAACAAATCAGAGACAGTACGTCAGAAATAGAGTGGAGGCAGATGAACCTGAGCAGCAACTGCTTGATCATCAGAAAAGCCAAGGCGATCGACAGAGTTCAGTTCTGGATTTTATCTTCTGAGCTACCATACCGATTTAGCCAATTTTCAGGTATAGAAACAGCTTGAAAAGACGCAGGCTTTTACAGTTTAGAGAGTTTACACGCAGGTGGAGGGCTGTTGACGAATAGGATACAAAATGTGCAAAGAAGATCAGTTCGAGTATGGTGGGAGATGCTGTCAACGCTGTAATGCAGGTCAGTGAATACGACAATGCTTCAGTTCCTCACGTTTCTCCTCGGTTAACAAACTTTCTTTACAGGCTGCACAGCATTCTTCAAAAGCCGTATTTTCATTAACCAACATCTAATATACAAGTCTGTTTGTTTCACCTTGTCAGGAGAGTACATGAAGACAGCATGCGATGGCACAAAAGAGACCGAGTGTGCCACATGTCAATATGGGTTCTACACAGACTCTCAAAATCATGTGGAAAAATGCCATCACTGCAAGCAATGCCTTCTCAGTAAGTTACACAGGCATACACGCAGCATTAGTCTTAGAAGCTCAGTCAAAGAAACACAGAACCACAATTCAGTCTATTTCTAATAGAAATACAACGATATAGAACTAGAAAGACCGTATTTGAACTCTACTATGCAAAATACAAAAAAGCTAGGAGTGCTGCTTTCACAGCAAAAGAAAGAAAGAAATATACTGTTTGACAGCAGGAAACTGCGCAATAATGATGTTGCAGATTGTGAAAGCTGATGGCTTTTGATATCTATACTTATGGAGTAATAATACCTGCTTTGCTGTTGTTTGTCCAAGTCAGCACCACATGCTCACAGATCCACTTCTTTAACATCTTCTTTATTTCTCACAAGGGGTCGTTTGACTGTTGAGGTTTCTTTGTATTTTTGTGTTTTTGCAGCGTCCAAAAGTGTTTTGTGGCAACTGTTGTTGTCATTTGGCGCTATTAAAGTTCAAGGGAAAATTGAATTAAACTAAATTTCCATTTTGAACTTACTGTAAGTCCCACAGAGCTTAGCTCAGATTTATGTTAAGATAATTGTGTTAAGAGACGATTTTAAGACAATAAAGGAACTTACATTTTCAAGTTCAACACTTTCAAAATGTTTCATAGCGCAGAAACTGTGAGGTGGGTTTTCACTGTTCTTTATGTTCAAGCCACTTTGACACTTTGAACTGGAGATCAACGACCCCCATCTATACACACACACACACACACACACACACACACACACACACACACACACACACACACACACACACACACACACACACTTAAACGCAGAGAAAAAAAACGTCTCTCCCTTGCTCTTTCAGGTATCAAACAGCAGACACTCAGTGGATGCAAAGCTGAAGCAAACACAGTGTGCAAGTGTGTGTCAGGTTTCTACTGCAACGATGATGAATGTGAACACTGCTTGCCTGTAACCCGCTGCCAAGTGGGTGAAGGGGTCAAGACTCCAGGTAACCTTTAACTATAAAATTCCTAATGAACGATAATTTTCTCCAGTGATATTTCACATTCTTAGCTAAAGTGCCACAAAGTCAGGTGAATAAATTTCACTCCTCATTATAGGCGACGGCACGAGTAACGTAATCTGTGCTCCATGTGGAAAGGGGACCTTCAGCAACGTAACAGATTATGTGTCACCCTGTAAACCTCACACCAGGCAAGACTGCATTACAACTATTATCATTGTTATTATTATTATGTTATTATTAAATCTGAAGAACTGTGTGTTTTATGTAGACTGTGAGTGAATTAGTCATCCATTGACACAGAGCAGAAATTAGTCTCTTGGTTTCGGTTGGTGCCCTCAGTCTACAAACTCGAAACGTACAACATCCCACATCCTACCTACTGTAAATATTTCATCCAGACTGTAAAAATTGTGCTGAAACAGTTTCCCATGCTTGTAGGAGGCCTTTTTCTTTACATCCCTTTAACACCGATTTTGTAGCAAAAGCTTGTCCAGTTTGTTTTTTTTTAAAAACAACAACTATAAATTGCGACTTTTATTATTTTATTATTATTCATATTTATTGTGTTCACCTGTTGTTGGTGGTATTGTTTTTTTAGATGTGAGGACTACGGAGGAGTGCTGAAAATTCCAGGAGATAATGAAAGAGATGCAGTTTGTGGAAACTTCAAATCTGGTAAGTTTCTGGCTTTATCAGTGTTTGAGATCTTGTTAAAAAAAAGAGAGAGATGGAGTTGTCAGCGGATGCTCTTATGCCGAGTGATTCACTGAGTTCCTGTTGACATTATCTTCCTGTAACAGGACCTATAATTAAGAAAGGAAGTTGAAGATGTATTGATGCAAAATTACTAATATATACATTTTTCATGTAAAATTAAAGTAGTAGCTATAGTTTAGCCCACTGGACCTCAATATTGCTCTAGTTCACGCTCACTACATCTATAGCTTGCCTTAAAAACCAAACATCATATCTAGTCAGAGGCTGTGAGCGGCAAGTAACACTAAATTAATGTGCCACTCAAACAGCCTCACAGTCAGCCAGCGTAAAATTCCAACAACTAAATGCGAGACAAAGAGTATTTGTGTGGTCCATTTAACTAATCTGAAATTTATATCCTCAAGCTTAAAAAAGAAAAGTCGGAAGGTGAGTGGTACACTCACAAACTTCTCCAGTCAGTTTGTTGAAGCAAGATGTTGTTCTTGAGCAAGATATTGAAGCGTCAGTTCGGTCTTTGTACCATGAGTTGGTGTAGTTCTCTGAAGAAACATGGGTTTAGGGCAGATACTTTCAAGGCACTGACAAGAAGAGAGTAGTATTTGTTAGGTAGCAGAGTGCTGTGGTGTATGGCCACATCAGTAACCCTGTAAGGCTGTATTTAGGTATTAATTTTTGACCTGTTAACACCCTGATGTTAAGAACGTATATTGCTTAACTAGCTCACCACCTTAGATTTTAATTTTAGAAGGTTAAGAGGTGCTTAACTTTCTTTCAGAAACATCTAAACCACAAACTGAGCCTAGCATTACTTCAGGAAGGCTACTAAGCTGAGCTCAGCCCACAGTCCCAGTAGATCAGCTGATAACGGCTGATCTTAATATCAGCACGTCAGCTGACACTCTTCTGTGCTTCAAACTGACAAATCTTATGTAGGGTGTCCTATTTAGACTGCTTTAGCCTGTTTATAGCTGCAGTGTGAGCTATTTTGCAACCCCAGCTCCCTCTTTTCACACGACGTCTGACTCAATTCATGTGATGTTTGTCGTAATCGACGTTAGTTTTGTCCTGTGAGGGGGTCCTGCTGCTGCTCTTTTCACCGTAGGCTTTCCCCATCTGAGCATGGAAATGCAGAGAAGTCCCAAAGCAGAGCCACACCACCAAATATAAGTAATGGCATATGGAAATAGTCATTTTTCTTTTGGCTAAAGTTTTTTGGATTAAAAATCAGTTTGATGGTGGTGTCAGCAGAAAACTTTAAAAACCATCAAAGTTTTTAAAATACCTCGTGTGAACATCTACATTACCGCGAAAAATGATTTTGCATACGACCCCGCCGAGCCTTATTTTTCAGTGGTATTTCTTTTTAATGAAACCAAAGGAAGACATTCTTTTGCTTCAGTACTAAAAACAAATTCACCTATCAAAGTCACTTCTGGGAAAGCATGAAGCCACATGCATTGTTTAACAGGAAGTGTTTTTGTGAGGCGCATTGAATTTTGAGCAGCTAAAAAAAAAAGAGGGGGCAGAAGAAGCACACAGACAAAGAATACAGACATACTGAAATGTCTAAATATACTCCAGACAATGAATCAAGTCCAAATATCGCATGAGATGACTTCTTTTAACTACTGTGATATTTGCTGGGGTGATACTGAGAGGGGGGTGGGGATGTTGAAGATGGTGAAGATTTCCAGTGTTTATCACATTTTAAATATAGTCATGTTATGCAAGCTTTAAAGCCTACTTTCAGGTTTCATAAAATGCATATTTTGCCCCTTAAATACTTATTTCCATTAAATTGAGTCAAATCAGTAGTGAAACTCACACATAAGTCTAATGTTGAAGTCTAAATTTAACCTAAAAAGGTTTAAATTAGAGTCCGATTTACCTTTTTCATCTTCTTAGGTAGAAAAAACAGCATAAATTATTATTTAATCCAATATATTTTAAAGTATAATAGTGTATAACTCTATAATGCATTGCTGCATTACCATAAAGCTCCTACAGGCTGAGGAGGGCTTCCCAAGTGTTTCTTCTTCACTCCCCTCTTTTTACTCTCAGTGTTTATACACCACTTTGTGTTTAATGATTAGTTTTCATTCATCTCTGGCTCTCTTCCAAGTGTGTCTTTTGTCCTGTTTCTGCCTGCCGTGGCAGATGGCTGCCCTGAGCCAGGTTTCCTCCTGTTAAAAGGGAGTTTTTCCTTCCCGCTGTCACTAATTGCTTGCTCATGGATGGGGAAGTCATCTGATTGTTCTATTACCTTATTTGGCACTATGCATATAAAATTGAACTGAATTGAATGATGAAGCGGCTTAACCTGCTGTACAGTCAGTAAGTGAATGCTTGAAAATATATTGAACTGACGTCTTTTGCCTTGGCTCCCTCCCTTAAATAAAACTGATTTAAATTGAATACATATAATTTATATCTTTCAAAATATTATTTTAAACATGTATTCAACATATAATCAGCAATGTGATTAACAAATATGCGAGCCATATTTATACAGCACATTTAGACCTTATGATATTTTGTTGTAGATATCATTGCTTTATGAACACAGTACGTAAAGCTGTATGTTACAAATGATTGGACTGTTCTGGAGTGGATTGCGGCCATTTATTAAGAATTAATGCTGCTTAGACATGTTGGCACTTCACCAGAAAGAGTTTTCTTTAAGTGAGCTTCCACGGATCATGAGTCACCACCTGCAAATTCAAAAAGAAATGCATATAAGCTTTCACTAACAATAATCAGTCTTTTTATTTCTTTGATAAAGTCAGAAAAAAATCAAGTTTCTCCTCGTCACAGTCATTTCACTCACTACCTTATTAATGAAGAAACATGAGTTGTAATCAGTAATCACTCCCTCCCACTTTAAGTTTCCCAGAAGTTATAATCAGGTGAATAACCCACTGTAGATGTACTCGGCATGGCCCTAAGAACATTTTCTTCTCGTTGTTTTCCAGATTGTTATTGGATGTTGCCAGCAGGTTTGTGGTCAGGGCTCGTGTTGACCGCAATCGTCATCGTGTTGATTTTCATCCTCTGGAGAAAGAAATGCAAAACGTACAATGCAGGTGTGTATGACACGTCACTCGGATGGGCGTGTTTGCCACTTTTTCTCACACTTGTTCTCATAATTGTCTTCCTGAAGAGGCGGCAAAATGATGTGCGTGTAAGCCCACCCACTGGCAGTAACTACTCATGCTTTAAGCCACAACAGTGAGAGGGTACTGGCTTTGAAGTCTTACAGTTGAAGGTCACTGCTTATCTCTCTCAAACATGGCCTCCCACTGTTTCCTTGCAGTGTATTAATAACAAAACCTCAGGGAAACCTAATATTACATTTGCAGACTGGATTTTTTGAATATTAAAATGTGATCTTTCATGTAAAGTAAGTTGAATTTCTCCTTTTCTTTTCGCTTGAAAAGGATATGATGTAGTTGAACTCTCTGACAGATTAAGAAAGCAGCAGCCGAGTCTGATGCTTGAGGAGCTTTAGCGAACATGACTGTCTCAATGAGGAAACCACATCCTGTACATATTCAGGCTGACACAGTTATTTGGTGTAATGTGACGCACTCTTCACGGGCAGACAGCTCATACTGAGAAACAATTCCTACGTATGTGACACAGTCACACAGCTTATTATTTTGGCTACCCTTCTATTTCACTGACATTTCTTTTATTTCCACAGAAACAATGTGCTAGTACTGGAAATCACTGATGAACTCACAGAATATAATTATTGTCTTAGAGAGCGTGTGTGCCGTTTTGCTAATATTACAGGAAGGGGTGTGTGTTACTTTTAAAAGCACCAGTTGTTACTCTTTGTACAGTCATGTGGGAAAAGTTTAAGAGTGATAAGGTTTAAGAGTGATTCTGAGCCAATAAGATCCTTTGATTTCATGACATAATGCCTGTATTTTCCACATATCTGCACGTGGATATATCAAAGGCTTATTACTAGAGAAATTACCAAAATGCAAGTTTCCTTTTTCATAGCCTCATAATATCCTGCCATGCAAACAGTTTCAGTTTTATCTTCTGAGGTTTGGAGATACTTATCTTTAGGATTTTTACTGCCAGCTCAGTACAGTAGATGGTATAAATATACTGTATATGTTGGTTTGTGCAGCTCAAAGTTTTGTTTTCTAGTAATAATTTATTGCTATGTTTTTTTCAGTATGTGATATAAATTGGAAGTTTCTCTTTGCTCAGAAAGTTTTTTTCTTAATGCCACTTGTTTGAGTCTCGTTTTAGAAACACTTCAGAGTAATTATAGTTTTGAATTTATTTTAATTCTGTGGGTTTTTATTTAATCAGTCGTTTCCTGAGTCTCGTTACACACTGGTTATTTTTATTGGCGTGTATGTTGTTTAAAACTGTTTAGTTTTAGTATTAGTTTTCCTTTCTTTCGTTGTGAAATGGTCAGTATTAGTCAGGGGCTAGTTTACAGCAGTTATTGCAACATGCGCAATTATCTCACAGTCATGTAGAAACCCCGGTCTCAGTAAACAAGCGTAATTAACACGCCTTCTCGAGCTAGTTGTGTTGACAAACTGAACAAAGCTGACAAAGACTAAAAGTGGATTAAAAAAAAAAAATCAGTAATGGTAAATGGCCTTTGTATATTTGTATAGCGCTTTACACACCCAGTCATCCACCCATTCACACACTGGTGGAGGCAGCTACAGTTGTAGCCACAGCTGCCCTGGGGCAGACTGACAGAAGCGAGGGTTAGGGTTATCGCGCCATCGGCCCTTCTGGCCAACACCAGTAGGCGGTAGGTAAAGTGTCTTGCCCAAGGACACAACGACCGAGACTGTCCGAGCCGCCTTGTAACCTTCCGATTACAAGGCGAACTCCCAACTCTTGAGCCACGATCGCCCTAGTAACCTGCTTATGGCTAATGTTCTGTTTAGTCTCGGGAACTCTAACAGCCTTGGTTTGCTTGTCTGTATCTCAGAGCTGTTCGGAGCTGACTCAGAACAAAGTTCACACAGATGGTCAAAAGACAGTGAAGGGACTCAATGTCGCGACTCTAATGACCAGTGGCTGGTGTTTTTTTTTTTACATGGAGGTGCTTTGGTCAAACTCAACCCCTTGGATTTTGGGGGTTTTGGGGAGGCTTTAGTGCCATCTAAAGTCCAACTGGTGGAATTATTTGTATGTTTTGTGCATGTTTGTGAGCATAAAACTAAAATGCCTTTTTTTTCCCTTGTGATTTGTGATGTCAGCTCGATCCAGTATTTGTGGTACTCCAGTAGCAGTGGTTCCCATTCCAGATGTAATGCCTCGAGAGCAGCCTTCTTACTGCCAAGAAACCTGCATCATGCCCGACTGCAAGTTACCAATTTTTAACGAAGGTGAAGAATCACATCGACTCTTTTACATCATTTACACATAATGTTACCGACTTGTTCTCAAACAGCAGGATTTAAGTTTGAAACAAAGTCACTGCGTGCAACAAAAATGCCCCAAGACTTTTGTGTTGGTGCAGCAGTCCACTTGTTTAGGCTCGAAAATCATTTTCTGTAAAACATTTTCACCCGTATTTAGTGCCATTATAAAACCTTGCTCACATGCTTGGCTTGTTGAAACATTATTGTTATTAATTTCACTATAATGATTGTTTTTCAACACTGTATCTACTCTAAGCACAGCCCCATAATGCCTAGAACAACTCAGTTATCTCTCCACACACACTTAGTGTTTGACATTGGAATTAGTGATTGCAGAAATACAAGAACAATGTATGTAAATAATAAATCTCCAATGATCTCAGCTTAATTCAACACCTAGGTGAGACTGTGGCAGCCTTGGTTGATAATCAAAACAGCATTTCCCCCTAAAATCGTCAAAACACGGCCTTAATTCATGTAGGACGAGCCTGCTTCATCTATGCTGGGGATGTGAAACTCTTTTTATATCGCAGGCCACGACTTTGATCTTATGTGGGCCAGATGGGTGAAACTACAATTTCTGTCAGTGTGAAAAGTTGAACTACACATTTAATCAATGAGATAACTTAAAATAGGACAAAGAACCACAATTTCAACAGTATGACTCATTTTTCCTACATGGTAAAGAAGTGCTGCTCTGGTGTCACCGTGAGTTTTTGAGCTTGGATCGTGAGAACGCGCATAAAATTACACAACTCTAGAAATCAATGATCTTGGTGTATTGTGAACAGTGTTGGTCAAGTTACTTCAAAAAAAGTAATCAGTAACGAATTACTGATTACTTCCCCAAAAAAGTAATCCCGTTACTACTTAGTTACTTAGTTACTTTTTTAAAACACGATTTACAACCTGAAGAGGTGATAAAGCGATAGATCTTTCAGCCCAATTCTACTTTTACTGCATAATCCATCATACAAAATGTAATCAAATGGAAAAGTCTCTTTTTTTAACTTGTTTTATCAGTTTTAATCTTTTAACTTTATGCATCAAGCAAAAATTTAATTATATGCAACATTCTCTGAGTTGAATAAATTAGTTTAACATTTAAACCTATTTTCTACACATTCCAGCACATAAAATAAAATATTTTTTGTGTTTACACTCACTCTTTCAAATAGATGCAAGTAAAACACAGCAGAACATAAATAAAGTCAAAGACTCAGCGGTCCTGTGCTCTATTTTCACCTGTAAAGTAGGACTGCAGTAGGCGGAGGTTTACCCTGGTGCAGGTGTGCCGCGGTCAATTGAAGAATCCGCGAGTTTCTCTGTGAGTTTCCCATTACATCGTTGCGCACTCGGTGCTTGCTTGGAAGTTTAGGGGTTTTTTTCGCTGTAAAAAGAAGTTTTCTTCTCACGCACGATGGACGCTAATGTTTTTGTCACTTTTTATGGAATCAAACTCAAAGTAAGGTCAGTACTTCCACGCTTTAAACGCTACACGCTCATACTCTCTCCCACAATCGATATGTGATCCATTGTTGATCTGCACACAGCTGTTGTCACTAACGCTGCACTCGCGTCCGTCATCTTCGTGAGACATTCACGGTTTTAGTAACGCAGTAACGCAGCGTTCCTACGGGAAAGTAACGGTAATCTAATTACCGTTTTTGCAATAGTAATCCCTTACTTTACTCGTTACTTGACAAAAGTAATCAGATTACAGTAACGCGTTACAAGTAACAATCAGAGATGGGCAGTAACGCGTTACTTGTAACGCGTTACTGCCCATCTCTGATTGTGAATGGCGATGAGGGAGGGTTTTATGGGTAGAAATGGTCTAAAAGCTTCCAAAGCCATCCAGTGGGCCAGATTGGGGTCTTTCCTAGGTCAATTCTGGACCTGGGGCCTTATGTTTGACACTCTTGATCTATGTGACACAACACTAAAGCTGGATGCTATATGTTGGTCATTTCTGCAGTTTCTCAGGAACTCATTTACATTCATCTTACAAACATTGCAGCTCATAAAGTGCAAAACTGCATTTCCAGTGAGGAATGGTCATACTTAATGATTTTATCGTTCTCCTCAGATGATCCTTTGGTCATTTCCTGCACAGAGGACACCTTGAACACCAGCCACCCCATAACTCCACTGAAAGCTTCCGTTTCCTTTGTCGAATCCAGTAACACGAATGGAAACGCGAGTTACTGCAACAACTTCTTCAGGTCGCAATCCGAGCCACAGGAGGACGAGTACTGTGGGGCATAATCCAGTGTAACGGCATACTTACCCAACCTCAGACCCTCACTGGATCGGAGGCAATGCAGTTCTTTTCAAGACCTTTAAACCCTTTTAATACCAAAAGAGAGAGACTGGGCTCTCTTTCAGGTCCCTTGAAGGTTGACTGATGCCACCTGCAGGACACTCATGAGAATTTCCTCTCAAATGAAGTGACATTTCTGTGCTGTCCTGACCACACAGCTGAAAAAACACTGGTGATGCACAGTGGTGTCCTGTTCTCAGGAATAATCTGACATGTTTTGTTTTTGTTTAGTTTTGTTACTACAACAATTCTCACGAAATGACCAAAAAAAATTAAGCGGTGATAGTAACAAACAGAGCCTAATATAGTTTACATTTTAAGTGAGCCAAAGTGACGCAGTGCGTGATATCATCCTTCATCATCCCACATCCTGCTGCTGCTATGAGTATTTTTGAGCAGCGGGAATAAATCCTACAAAAATAGCATCATTTCCACCCATTTCAAAAACATTTTTAGGTATCCCGATGACCAAAGGCTTTTTCTTTGCCTTTAAAAGATTTGCTTTCTTTATAGGAACAAATCGTTTTATTGCTGATAAGATAGTGAAATCAGAAAATACATGAATCTTTGTAGCTTTTCCTTGGATTTGTTGATAGTGGGAAATCTACTGCTATCCTGACCGTTTAATGGAATCTGTATATATTGAGTTGTTTAACTTATATTGTTCCCACTTAAGTCAGTAATTCAGATTTGAATGTATTGTATATGTAAATCATTATAATGCGCATGAACACACTGATTCAAGTTTTCCTTTCTGCCATGCAGCACACATCAGTAAATAGTCGGCTTCACATAGACTTTGAACCAGGGAACAGGAGGTTAAAGGCTAATGTCTGAGCTGACTCTGTCAGACTGTTTTGTTGTTTTGTTGTCGTTTTTGCATTTTTTTTACTTTGGTACTTTCTGTAAAAGTTCAGGGCTGCAGTTCATGAGTGAAAATGACTTTAGATATGAAGCAGCAACACGCACAGGCACACACACACACACACACACACACATTTTGTATAATTTAAAACACGGAATAGAAACACAACAGATGCATGAATTATGACTTCTTTATAACATTGTGCAATATGGGGAAGGACGCAGTCATTCTGCTAAACTGCTCTCTTCTCTTTGTTAAACCCATCAGACATATTCAGTTCATATTCTGTTTTCAATATTCAGTACTGCTGATTATAATAAAAATGCTATAAACGTGACTCTTGTACCGGCTACTTTGTTTTAATAGGATTATTCGCTGTAAAACATTTCCTGTGACTTCAGTTTGCCTTCTTGAAGACTTGCTTGGCTTTGATTCCTTGGACTCTCATCTCCTGCAGAGAGGAAGTGGAAAAGACGAGAAAAAAAAAAAAAAAAAAAACACGAAGTGAGAGGGTGTAAATGAATGGTGAGAAACAACGAGAACATTTGGCACATTAAAGACGAGCACAAAACTGGGATTGTGTCCAGGACACCATTTCCACCCCACCTCTCTCCTTCTCATCCTTTGACCTCGTAATCCGTCTTCTACTCTCTCACCATCTATTCATCAGGTCTTTTCAGCCCGCTCTCTACTTTCCTCCTCCGCCTCTATATTAGTCCCTCACTGTTCCCTTCCCCTGCTTTGTGTAACCTCTAAAACCCACCATTATAAGTCTTGATCCTAGCTGGCATTTCTTTCCCAATTCTCTCTTGAGTTTAGCATCAACAACACATTGTTTTCTCCCGATTGCAACAAAGGTATTAAAAAAACCTCGTGAGAGCTTTTTAGTGGAACAATGTAGATCGTTTGAAAACGTAACCAGTAATGAAAGATAAGCTATGAGCTTGAACTGTTTGAGCTCAAAAGTGCCTCTGAGCTTCACTCCATAAAGACGTGCATTCAGGGCTCCTCTGCCTCCTTTGTGTGTACTCCTTTGTCAGGTCGTAGTTTGGCCTTAGGCATGTACAAACTCCACTGACCTGTTAATAAAAACCTCTTCACACAAAGACGGTAACAGAAATGAATAACTTCTAAAACCTGCCTTATTTGAATACCCTCCCTCATTTAGCATATCAATTTCTCCATCACTTCCCTTTAAGCTTTCATTTTCCTTCTTCCCTCTTCCTTGCTTTCTCTCTGCACTGGCCTCTTCTTCCCCTCGTACATCCTTACCAAATGCAGCTTGTCGCCCTCCAGCCAGTGCGTCCAGCCTCGTCCCTCTTTCTCGCCTCGCTGTACACAAACCAGCTTGTCGCCGTCCCAATCTACTGTAGTCTGTGTAACCACAGAGATGCCGTTAGTGTGAGACATTAGCATGTACAGTAGCTCACACAACGCTTAGCCACACAGAGACAAGAAGCTTTGTGCAGCGCAAAGAGGGGAGACTAATACAGTGATCCGTGAAAGGTCATGAACCCTTTAAAATATACTTCATTTGTTCAAACATGTGACAAAAAACATCTGATTTTTATACAAGTGGATTTAAGTTTAAGATTTATATGTATTAGATTATTTAAGTCTGACTCTGGTTTGTTTGCTGAGAAAAATGATCTCTGAGTGGAAAAAATTTATGAACCTTTGCATTTTTTTGTATCATGTAGACAGCAATGACTACAAAAAATACATTTTACATCTTCATTCTTCTTTGCCTCACTTTGATGGGGGAACTTGTGAGTTTGAGGCCATTATCTTGTTGTATAACCCACATTCTCGTGGGATTTAGTCCACGGACAGGCATCCTGTCACCTCCCTGAGAGTTTGCTGGTATCATTCAGAATTCATTGCTTCATTAATGAGAAAAAGACAACTAAGAACAGCAAAACAAGCCACCATCAACATTTCCTTCATTTAAACTGGTTTCTCATTTTATACCAAAAAGCTCTGCTTCAATATCATCTTTACCTGAATTATAGTTCAGTGTCCTGGTTTTTCAATTAGATCTTTTGCAAGCTGCAAATGGAGATCAGCAGCTTTCTTCTGGTAGCCCTACTCCACACCCCATTGCTGTTTAAAGTTCTGCTGATGTTAGACTCAGTAAGCTGAAGATTGTCACTGTTAGAGAGGCCTTTAAGTTTTTGGATGTTGCTCCTGGAGTGATATTTGTTGGTTGACTACACCTGGGGAGGGCAACAACAACCTATGATTTCCATCATTTGTCTGACTGTGTTTTGGTGTAGACCAAACTCTTTAGGGGTGGTTTTAGCCTTCACAGCCTGATGAGCATCAGCAAATCCTTTTCTGAGGAGCCGCATCTATTCGGGCTGTGATGCACGTTCGTGTTTTGAACATCTGACCTTCGATTCCCGTCCCACTCACACCTGAACATCATGCAAAGCAATGAAACCTAACCCAGTTTCACCTTGGCAAGTGAAAATACATTACATATTTTTCCACAGCAGATCTGCTTTAAATGCTTATGTGACAAACATATTTATTTAGAAAAAAGTTCAAACTTTCAAGCACAAGGTCTCCTCCTATCTTGGACCTTTTCAAAATCATTGTGGAGTTAATGTACGTTACTGCAATTCTTAAGCCCTCCTCTAAGCAGCAAGTAGCAGCTATGGAAAAAAAAACCTCAGCAGGTGTGTTGACTTTGTTTGAACACTAAGCATGCAAATCAAACTTGTATAACAAGTAATGACTTAATAAAATCAATGTAATGTTAAAACTGCGTGCATGTACAAACATGCCGATGTGCACATTTGGAAAAACCAAAACACGTACCTGACACACACGGCCATCCACTGGCCCAAGGTCCTCAGTAAATTCTTTTCCAATAGTGAAATCCATGTTGAAGTTCTTGAAGGTGGTGAGTGTGCGGATTATCATGGTTCCTGTGGCCGGGTCATGGGTGACCTCTTTAGTGGGCTTCAACAGACAGACGATCTTCCTCAGAGCAAAATTAACATCTAAGAGAAGAAAGAGAGAGAGAGATGTTGTAGCATGAGCCACAGTCTGTTACTTCAGTAAAGCAGGTTTTTTTGTCTCTCACACACACTGCAGGCAGAGGGGACGCACAGTGTGAGGGAGTGAATGGATCCGGGGTCACACAGAGGACAAGGTGGTGATTTCATTACACTAATGTGCTTCAGCAAATAAAGATGGTCCTCACCATTAAATCAGACACTTAAGGTTACCTTTTAAAGTAACCTAATGGCAACGAGTCAGTGAACATATGAATACTTAAAAAAATAAAAGACATGAAAGATTATTGTTACATTGGAGGGTTTTAACTGCACATCTGTTACAAAAAGCAACGCACTTGAAGATTACAAAAGTATTTAAAATACTGTATAAAGATTTGTACCCAAAGCTCCGAGGTAGGAATCCATATTCTCCTGTTCCACCATATGATAAGTGCCGCTGTAATTAGGTTTTGCCATTTTTTTTCTTCTTCTTTGTTGTTTCCGAAACTCCAGAAATCCCCGTTTTTCCTCGTTCTTGCTTTTCCTCCAGTCCCGTGTGGATCTCACAGACAAGCTGCCGGTTCCTGTGATATCACTTTCAGTTGCGCAACGTTTAGGACAATGGACCCGGATTTGACGGGAATGCGCGTGGAATGAGTGCTGCCTGTTGCAGATTGTTGCTGGAGTTTGGTGCTCGGTTATGCTGCAAGCTGCTCCAAATATGCAACTCTGGTGGTGACTCACGCTCAGTATATGCAATCGTTTCCAGGGAGGGAGCGGGGCCTTTTCTGCAGGACCTCATGCAGGGGGAGGTTCATTCATCTTTACTAATGCTTTTCTCAGAGGGATCAGTTGCAAGAAGAGGCGGCGCTTCGGATCCCAGACATGCAGAGGGTTGGTTGATACACTAAGTAAACGGGTATGCTCGTGCACTAGCAGCTGAGCAGCACAAAGTCAAAGCGAGGAACAAAGAGACATCAAGGATAACCTGATATGCTCATTTCCAGCGCCATCTTTTATTCTTTGACCATACTAAAGAAGTTTTGCATGTTCCAAATCGTCCTTATTTACTTTGATGTACAGACCTCATTTAATCATTCCTCTCAAAAAGGCTGTTTTCTCCGTTTAAGCCAGCTTTCCTCTGATTGGTTGGTTTTAATGAAAGTCCTCTTCAGTACACATGGCTAACTCTGACCCTATTTATACAAAAGAAAACTCACAGAGGTTTTTCATGTTTTACTGATTGATGCTTTTGTAGGTGTTTCCTTGTTGGTAGCCTCCCAACTGGTACTGATGAAGTTTAGTATATATAGTATAGCAAGTTTTGTTACGCCAACAGGTGAGAGGCAGGAAAACAAGTTCATAGTTAACCAATGAAACATTTTAAAGGGCCAGATTGTGTCTCTTACCTGTGTGCCGCCTTCTGCTTTCTCCCAAGGGTGTTCCATCCAAAAAAGTGCAGATCAATCCAAATACCTATAGTATCAGTGCCAACAGTGGATTGAACTAGTTCATATACTTGAAACATGCGCTATAAAATGTCTGAATGTTTTTGTGTCTATTTTATTTACAGCCTATAGCAGCGGTCCCCAACCCCCGGGCCTCGGACCGGTACCGGGCCGCGAGGGTAGAGGCTCAGGTGTGAAATGTATGGTTTTCAGGGTTTTTATCGGTTTTCAGCGTTATTTTGTTATTGTTTTTATTGTTAACTCGGTTTTCCTCGGTCTTTTCACGTGTGTTATGAATAAATCTTATTTTTTTCGATACTGGTACTAGTTTTATTTTGTTGTATTTATCCGTGACACCTTAAAGGCCGGTCCGTGAAAATATTGTCGGGCATAAACCGGTCCGTGGCGCAAAAAAGGTTGGGGACCACTGGCCTATAGCACATTTAAACAACTGAAGTTGACCCAGATCACTTTTAAATTCCAGGTCAAACTCAAAATACTTGAAAAGCTGAAAGGTGTGTTTTGTTTTATTAAGTCATTATTGATTCTGATTCAGTGGTTGCTACAGTTTGTTCAGAATCTACCTCATAACAGTGATTTATCTTATATGTCATGACACACTACTCTCCTCTACAACTGCCTTTATAAGTTAAAAGTATCGGTGCTGGTATCGCCAATGCTGGGCCTGTATTTACTTGGTATCAGATCAATACCAAAGTTAGCTACATAATCAGTATCAATTTGAGATTTAAAGGAGGTCTGAGCAGTCTGTTGGTTTCTGCAAACAGAAACTGGGTAAATGTAAGAAAAAATGAAAATAGAAACTAAAACAATTTTTTGAACTCAAATAAATAATTTTAGAGAAAATATCCTTAGTTTGTGCTAATTTAGTAAGATTTTCTATCATGACTGCATGACTGTGAGTCAAATGCTTTCAGTAAGTTATGTGATTTGTTGCAATGGCTGTGGGGATTTTCCTTAAAATAATACTTCAAAAGACTAAAAGTAACACTGAAATGAATAAAAACTCATTTAAAACGAAACATTTTCAAACAATAAGAAGGAAACTGAAACAAGCAAAGCCACTCTGACATTAAACTGAATTCAAAACAAAAATTAAAAACAAAACAAAAATAAAAACTAGAGTAGAAAATACAAATTCAATAACACCTGCTGTGGGCGAAACTTCCAGAGAGGCAGAAAAAGTCTGCTTAATGCCTCTAACTGAAAATGAATTTGATGAGTTTATAAATGGTCCAACCCAGAGAAGCTTTAGAAATTGAATAAATGCAAAATAAAATAAAAAATAAATAAAAACAAAAGAGAATTTTTATGGTTTCGTATAGTTTTGCTAAAACTGTGTGAGATTCATACTACTACTGCTCATGTTTCGCTAAAATTAAAACCTGACACCAGTTTTCTTTATGCAAACAGAAGTAAAGCGAAATTAAAAATGTTTTTCCCTCCTGAATGAAAACCAGTGCTGAATCCCTCCTGCTTGAACTGCAAACAGGGAGAAGCTCCCATCGGTGTTGCATGCCTTATAGCTTCTGATGTTTCATCTTGGAGAACAGACATAAATAAAGATGCAGCACAGAAAGTGTACACACAGCCCGCCTTTATTTTGAACAAACATCAGCCAAGCAATCATGTAGCATAGACGATGTCATCAAGTTATGCTGTTTTTCTGAACCTTCCTTTTATTTTGCGTAAGGCTTCAACAAATAGATTGCATTAACAAGGGTGTCTGCATAAATATAACATGACATACTTTGATAAAACCTCCCAGTCTTCTATCTCTTTTTCACGGAGCCACTCTTCTTGTCCGACTTTGACTTTTTCGCGTCTTTCTTTCCTTTTGACAGATTCTCGTAAACGTCCTCTTTGTTTCTGGAAAGAGACGAAGAGAAAGCTGATTAGTGATTTCATCCTAGCCGCCAAGACTGATTAAACACAGATCTGTGAGAAACGCATCAGAGAGAGTGGAGAGATTAATGAAGGTCACGCTGCATGAGAAACGTTTAAACAATCCATCACTCAAAGCTGCAGGCCATCTATTCAGCTCTCCAAGTGGGTCAAAGTTTACAGCGTTACAGTGAACCGGCCAATGTGTGTCTGCTTTCTCCTAATAATTAAGTTCATTAAAAGCCTCGTCCAGTATGAGCATCTCATAGTCCAGAGGTCACAACAGACAACAGGTAAACAATATGACTTCATTCATTCACACAGTGCAAAATGTAAAAAAAACATTTTTTACACTTTTTTACACCTACATCCATTAAAAGTCCTCTTTGCATTAAGTCATCATGATGGCTGAAAGCAGCTTTTAGCAGGATACTTGTGCTTCAAGCTCATAAAGCAGGATGTAGCAAATGTAGGATCCAGTGTTTTTGGAGTTTGACCAAGTGGCCAGTGCAGTAGAGCCAAAAAACTGCACTTTCTCAAACAGCCACTTGGGGCTGGTTTCTAAAGTGTTATGAGGGGCAAAAAGCTCAATGTGAGGCTTCAGAAGAGTGTCTGTGTCCATCTTTTATACACAACCTGTGTTTGACTAATAGTCAGATCAGCTGCTTTGATCTTTAATCGTTCCTTCTTAAACTTGTCTTTGGACTTAACGCTAAAGACCAAATCAGCTGAATTCTACTTTTATTTTCTCTTTACAGGTATTGAGGCGCGCTACTACATCTATGAATCATCTACGAAAAAACAAGATTGTGGAAAGTCTTTTATGGCTCCAGAGAGAGCTCTGAAACCGGCCTGAAAAAAACCCCAACAAATAAAAAGGTCAAAGGTCTACTGATGTCGACTGAAAACTAAACAAGTGTTTCTCTCATTAGTATTTTTACATTGCAGAGATTTTATCTCCATGAGGTTAGCACCTGTCCTTTTTTGCACTACCTACACAGGGAACTACACAATATTTAAATAATGAAATATTTGGGTCGAGCCCTGCCTATTTCTCGATTTCCTCTCTGTATCTTTTCTAACATAATAAAAAAAAAAAAAAGGCCAAAATTGCCACAAAAAATCTTTCAAAAGTAAAATTCTTTCTAATTTCCTCTTGTACTGATGTCCCTTTATTAAATTAAAATGAATCAATCTGTTTTTCTAAGAATATTTAAACACATAAATCAGATTTTAATTGGTTAATTAATTGGTTTAACTGGTTTAAACTAGAGTACGAACTACTCGCCGATAGCTCCCCACGTTAATGAAACAAGACTGTAAATCAGTTCTTCCTCCAGAAACTGCAGACATGAACCCGAAGACGGATCGTGTTTTTAAACAAAAATAGGGTGGCAGTGTGAGATTTAGAGGAACAACGTGAGTGCATTCGGGACACTCGATTCACAATCACACACACAGAGTCACTCACTTTGACACCACTCTGCCCGCTGGTTGGTGTTTGATTTGGAGATTTCCATACTCGGTCTCGGTTTCCTGAGGAAGAGAGAGGCAAAGACGTTTCACAAGTGACTGAGAAAGAATTAGTCAAACAGGGAGTGAGGTCACGTTGCTAGATCAGTCTGCGTGGTCGACTGTTTTCGCGTCTTTGGGTCAACGTTCATCTTTCATGAGGGACTCTGATAACTTATCATTCTGCTGGCATTGAACTGCTCCGCTGTAGTGTTTAAATCAATGATGAAATGAGCCAACACTCATTCACAGCCTCTTTTCTATGTTTCCCAATTTTAAACTATATTTGAGCCACAGTGACTAGATTCTCTGCTCCTCTCACCATTGAGGCGGAGTCTTTGGCCTTGGCGATCTGTATGTACTCAGCCACAGCCAGGTAGATGAATTTGTACTGGGCCTCAGTCTGCACCATACCGGAGCGCTGCTCTCGCACCATCTGAATGTATTTCGCAATGTCAATATCAATGTCCAGACCTGCAATGAAAGGGAAGTGAAAAAAAGGAAGGGGGTGAACGGAGGCACAGCAACAAAGAGTAAAACACGTCGAATGGTTTCATTTTTACTTGACTGATTTATCAAGAACATATTTCTTTACTGTATTGTTACCTAAAGTATCAATGGTCTCGATGATCATGTCAATTACCACGATTGTGCCCGTTCGACCAATACCAGCACTGCAAAAATCACAAAAGAAGCAAAGTTAATCTCACCCACGGAGACAAACAGGTCAGAAATTTGGACCAGAAAAGAAAGCACAAATGGATTAATGATGCAAAGTCCATTAAGTGTTCTAGTAAGCGGCGATACTGAACCAACATGTGCAACGGTAAGATCTCTTCTAAGTGCAATACAAACATCAATAACAATGTGCTTTGAGAAGTACTTACCAACTTCCCAATTTCTTAGTCTGTCACTTTCATGTTTCAGATCATCAAACAGATTTTATTATTAGACAAAGACAACCCAAGTAAACACAAAATGCTGTTTTATTAAGTGGAAAAAAGAGATCCAAACCACCAAGCCCCTTTGTGAAAAACTAGTTTTGCCACCTTTGGCAGCAAAAACTGCAATCAAGCATTTGCAATAACTGTCAATGATTATTTCAGATCGCTGTGGAGGAATTTTGCCCCACTCTTCTCTAGAGAATTGTTTTAATTCAGCCACAGTGGAAGAGGTTTGAGCATGAAACAGTTGTTTAGGTTATGCCAAAGCGTCTTAATCCGATTTAAGTTCAGATTTTAACAAGGCCACTCCAAAACTATTGTTCCTTTCTTGCTTTCTTTTGTTTTTGAGACACTGAGAGGTGGACTTGTTGGTGTGTTTCCAATATTTGTAGTGCTGCATAACCTGACAGCGACTGAGCTTTAGGACACAAACTGATGGCCGGACACACTCTGCTTCAGGATTTTCTGGTAGAGAGCAGAATTCATGGTTCCATCAATTGCAGCAAGTCATGCAGGTCCATCACACTATCAGTACCATGTTTGACTGCTGATATGATGTTCTTTATATTAGTTGCTGTGTAAGTTTGTAACAGGATTCAGCTTTTGTCTCAGTCTGTCCACAGAATATTTCTCCGATTACATTTTCACACAGGCAGCACTGACCTAGAGGCAGTTACACTCACAGCTCAGTGAGATGCCAACAGGCTCGCATTACTCAATCAATACTGGTGCTTACCATGTGCAACACGTGCAACATTTATCATCTAATATCTGGCTTACATACAGCAAAACCCAATGCAAAGCTAAAATTGGTCATAAATCAAAGTAATGCACACCATAATAGTAGTGAACGCTGGGAAGGGACTGGCATAAGAGGACTAAAATCAATGCAAATCTATTCAGTAGTTATTGAGACGTTTCTCCAAGAACCACAAATGTCAGCCTCATGATGCTGCAAGAGAAAAACTCATCTTGTCACAGCACCATTAATGCCAATTATAAACTTCCCGACAAAAACAGGGCACAGATAGCTCAGTAGGTAGAGTGGTCGCTCCATGATGGGAAGGTCAGGGGCTTGAATCCACTTAACAGCTACCCTGAGGTACCCCTGAGCAAGGCGTCGTCCCTACACATTGCTCCCTGGGTGCTAGATTGGTGGCAGCCTGCTGCTTCACTGAGTGAATGGATTAAATGCAGAGAGAAATTTGTCCCCACAGGGATCAATAAAGTATACATTATTATTATGTTGTTTCTGAATCACTAGTCACAAATCTATATTTATTTCTCTCTAAAGAAAAAATACACATGCAACCATTTGTGAATATTTTTTAAGCCATTTTGTTTTTGCAGAGCCTCATGAGAATCATACAATTTTGATCCTGTTACTGGATTACTATATCCAGTGATCTGAACAAATGGCTCATTTGTGACTCATCCACGGCCCTGTGCAGGGGAAAGTGCACAGGATTTTACAACTAAACTTACACTTTTACTAGTTTGAAATATGTAAAACTACAAAAAAACAAACAAACAAGTTGTTTCAAAAAAAAAAGAAGAAAGGCCAGGATGAAGCTTTAAAACAAAATTAAAATCAAGTGTTAAAATCATTTGTTATTAATTATTAATCAGAAAAATATTTTCTAAATCAATAGGTTTGTCTAGGAAATGTCAGAAATGTGGACTTGATGCTATATTATTAGCTGATGAGATAGGCACTCCCAAATAACCAATCTGAGAGTAGGAGAGATTTTAAAAAATTAATTTAAAGTCTTTACTTGTTTTCATTTGAAAATATTCTATATTTATACATTATCAGGCAAAAATCTAAGTGAAGGAAACATCATGCTGTTGCATGCAGAGTCCTGTGTTGGGTAAAGTATTAAAATCTTCATACTTCATTTTTTAAACATGTCTGTATCGTTCAAAAATGCTAACACGGGGATCACATAATCACTTGACCGACATCCAAAATCTCTTTAAGGAAGCACAAGCAGCCTCAGCATCTTTTAAATCACACTGGGAAAATTCCAGTAGGATAAACTGTCAGTAAACTTGAAGCCTTTTGTTTAGTTACTACTAATCTTAATCCAGAAAATGTGCTTGTTTTAATCTTAAACCTCTAAGTATTATCACCTAATTAAGGATTATGAAACCCAGCACTTTGCAAAAAAAAAGAAAAGAAACAGTGTTGCTTTGATATGTCTACTGTATTTAAAATGCAGATGTTTTCCACATCACTTGTTTAAAGTAGAAAGGATTTGAGAAGTGAAATATTCAGTGAAGAGTGTGGGTTGCAGCTGTTAGGTACCTGCAGTGGACGATCATGGGACCGGCGTTAGGAAATTCAGCCTGTTTAGAGTTCACTTGAGTGAGGAAGCCGAGGACACCGCCTGATTCCTGAGGGACGCCGTGATCTGGCCAGCTGAGGTACTGGTAGTGCCACACTTTGCGAACATGTTTTGGCTAAGAATGGGGGGGGGGGGAACAAGAAAGGTCAAAACCTGGAGAAATCATTAGGTGTGCAGAGATGAGGAACCACAGTGAGGTGAGAGTTTGGTGTTTGTAGGTCACCTGGTCCAGGGGTGCGATCTCCAGGACTCGGATTTTATAATCACCAGCTTCCCTCTCTAGCTCGCAGCTCACCACGTAGCGGCCCACCTCCTTAGTTGAGTGGAGCTCAGGCCAGTATGGAACGCATTTATTCTGCACAAAAATGAAAAATAACTTCACCTTAAGCGTCACTTCAAAATCAACTAACATCTCAGGCTTTTTAAAAATCATGGTTGTCTTTCCAATTATAGTAATTTTTTTTTTCTGTGCTTCCACTTTTAACTTAAAAGCCATGCAGACAACTATTTAAAGTAGTTTCGCGCTGATCATTGTTTACCAGTCTTCTCTCGAAGGACAAACGAGGGTTACTTTAAGAGGGAAGTAGTCAGATGACGCATGCTTTTGAAGTGTTTTCACACATGAGCATAAATGGACCGTGTCGGGAGACGCAGGTCAGGGTGATGTATGAAGGTGGCTTTTCTCACACATAGCACACAACAGGAAATTGTTGGCTTCAGCCACTTTCTCACGCCCAAGATTTTTTTTTGGGGGGGGGGGTAAGGGATAAAACATGGCGACCAATCACACTGTGAATTCACTCAGTAGGTTAAAGGCTTAAGATCAGGGCAGCATGGTAAGTGTGAAAACCACTTACAAATGTTGGATTTAAGTTGTTAGTCAGTTGTCTAGCACCTAACATGCACACAGCAGCTAATATGTGAGAGCTGGATAATCAGTGTATTTTACATCAAAAGCCACATACACATAATGTTAAGTGGCACAGACCAATGAAACTATTACCTCATACTATTAAAAATACCCTCCAAATTTGTCTCTTTTCTTTCAGCTTAATGATACACAATAATTAATTACTTGTAAATAATTGTTTGTTTTAGCTAATTACTTTGGGACATGATAGGCACAGCTAAAAGTCCAAAATTTCTCCTTCTTTATAATTTTCACATTACAATCACACTGAACTGTCTGGCCGCTCATTTCCAGCTCTTGGGCCTTATGTTTGACACCTCTACTATAGATCATCAGTTTTACAGGTTCCAGCCAACAACACGCAACAGGTGTGAAACACAAACAAGAATCAGCACACTATAAAAAACTGAAATAAATGTATTAGAGTATAATTAAATGTCTACCAGTCACTTTATTAGGTATATCTGTTCAAACACCTGTAACCCCAAATGCTTTGACCTGATAGGAAGGCAACAGATAAACCTCATAAAAACCTCATTACAACGCAGGCATGAAGAAGGGCATCTCTGAATCTGTAACATGTTGAACTTTGAAACAGATGGGCTACAGCAGCAGAAGACCACACTGAGTGTTGCTTCTGTCAACTAAGATCAGGAAATTGAGGCTATGATTCACACACGCTCACCAAAATTAGACTGGAAGGCTGGAAAAACTTTGTTTGGTCTGATGAGTCTTAATTTTCTGCTGCATCATTTGGATTGTAGGGTCAGAATTTGATGTAAAAAACAAAAAAACAAAACACGAATCCATGGATCCATCCTGCGTTTTCATCATCAATTCAGACTGATTGGTGGTATAACTGTGTGGGGGACATTTTCTTGTCACACTTTCGCCCCCTTAGTACCAATTCAGCATTCAGCACAAGCTACCTGAGTATTGCTACTGAACATGTCCATCCCTTGACCAGAGTGCAGTGTTCTCAAACTAGTTTCCTAAGATGACAGTAAGCTCTCGGTACTCCAATGGCCTCCACAGTGCTCCGCGTAGAGCACATTTGGGATACAGTGGGACAGGAGATTCACATAATGCAGACAAATCTGCAGCAACTGTGTGATGCTTTCATGCCAATGTGGATCAAAATGTCTGAGGATCTAGCACCAATCTATGAAATGAAGACTTAAGGCCATTTTGAAGGCAAAACCCGATGCTCAAATTAAGCGTTTAAGGATGTCCTGATCAGCTCACAAATTCATTCAAAAAGCACAAAAAAAACCACCTCAAAACAAAAATGTAAAAGTCCCTAATCTGCTTTTATTTTATTATATTAATTATTCTGATACTTTTCGATAGATTGGTAACATGTCCAGGGTGTACCCTGCCTCCAGCCCAACTGTGACCCTGTATTGGATAAGTGGAAAAAAAGGATGCATGGATGTTGCTATACTGACCCGTCCTTTCTCGACCTCTCTTGTTGTCATCACGATCACGCTGGTCCTCTCTTGCCATACCATCTGCCAGAAATCATTAACTGTTGTTGCTAGACACCCCTGAGTGGCAATGTAAACTTTCTGATCTTCGGATTCCTGCAGTTTGTTCTGCAAACACAGAGCGAATCAATGCACACTCGGAACCAAGAAAGACTTCAAAGCAACAAATATCACAGTTTTCTTCTGTGTCTTTGTCACGCTGTGTTTCTATGAGCTCAGTGGCTTTGGATTCTTACTTTCACATAGTTGCCGTTGATGTAATCTGAACCCACAACATTGGGATCACTGTCCTCCAAGATGACCCTGGTGTCATTGACTTGTGAGAGGAAAAAAGTGGAAAGAAGTTCATTGAGAAACAGTGGGAAAGTTAGCTCTGTGTTGATTTCTTTAATTCAGAGAATAATAATGATAAAATAAAAATGCGCTCACATGGAAGTATGTTCTTGTATCTGTTTTTGCTCTTGTTTTCAGGTCTTTGGCCCTCATCTCTGCTCTTTTTCACCTTTGCCTCCAACTTTTGAAGAGCCTGGCAGGAGAGAGGATGACAGCGTGATGCCTGCTGTGACCTGTGCAGTATGCTCCATATACAAACCAACGCATGTTACAGTTTTATACTAACACGAAATGATAACAACAGCTGTTTTCACAGAAAAATGAGGTCAGCAGAAGGCCTGAACATGTCCTTCCTCACATGTAGCATACAAAAGGACATGTTAATCTAGCCTAGGCTACACCCACTTTGTCAATAATAACCCATTAACTCATGTCCTGTACTGCAGTCCTGGACATGAGTTCATAAATGTATCTACAGGAATTAATGTTTGTCCATTTTTACATTTTTTTTGGATGACCCTTCCTCCCCAAAAGACACAAATCCATCTACGTATGGTGATCTTTATGCACCATCAGTCACATGACTGACATGGGCTGCTTACTAGAGTGACAGCATGCTACAAACAAATGTCTTTTTCCTTGCACAGACAGAAAAGGATTACTTGGAATGGGAATAGTTTTCTTTTCTTTTCCTTTAGTTTCCCATGCGTACTTTGTCACTGGCCTCTTGCATGTTTATTACATTCTTAGTCATTTAAAAATGACTAAGGTTTTTCATACTACACCAATGTAATTAAGTCGTGGCTAAACAATTAACTGACAAAGGTTTCTGTTTTTTCACTATCTAACATAAAAAGTTTTGGGTTTCTAGTGAATTCACAATTAAAAACACGAAAATAGAACATTTTCTGTGAATTAACAAAAAAGTTCTGTTTTATAACTACAGGGACAGTCTGGACATGAGCTACTGCTTTTACAC
Source organism: Mchenga conophoros (assembly GCF_057382185.1). Taxonomy (NCBI): domain Eukaryota; kingdom Metazoa; phylum Chordata; class Actinopteri; order Cichliformes; family Cichlidae; genus Mchenga; species Mchenga conophoros. The sequence goes on along the minus strand of NC_140536.1, from coordinate 24,839,713 downwards.
ATTCATTTTATCATGTTCAAAAAATTAAATATACTGCTGAAACTGCAATGTTAAAATACCTCATGGATCAAAGTGGGCCGTGTGCGGTCCACGATGATTTCACCACTATAGGAGAAACTTGAAGGATAAGTTTAGTTCTCCAGAAAATCCTTTGAACTGATTTTTCGATTAAAATGTTCTTTTGTAAAAGAATTTCTGACTCTGGTTTTGGAAATTAGTTTACAATCTTTCCATTAAGTATTTACATTTTAATGAAATAATGAAATAAAGCCACGAGGGTTTAAATTTACTAATATTCTTTACCTGGTTTGACAAGTAAATCAACAGAAGTTCAAAATGAATCGATGAAAAGAAAAGAAACACTTAAATGTTCTGCTTGTGTGGTGATCAAAGCTGCAAATGAAGCTTTGAATGCCCCATATTTAGTGTATTCTCCAACCACAAGATGGTAGCATACTGCCTGTACAGTTGTTTAGGCCCCACAAGGAAGTAAAATACCAAAGCCTGATGGCAATTTCTGTTGGTTTATAAAATGCTGATGTGTGGTCTATTTTATGCTAATGCTTTGTGTGAAACAGCAATAAGTTTGGATTAAATCTTACGTCGAATTCCTCCCAGAAGCCCGCCTTGCTCTTCTCTCCCTCGCCATCCTGCTGCTTCTGTGTGGTCTGGTCCAGCTGTTTCACTCTGCTGTCAATATCTGCTGCGTTCACTCTAGTGGAGTAATACGGCTGAGGGAGGGAAGGAAAATTTTATATTAGAGATTAAAGGAAATAAGAAGCCAATGAGCGCGTTACACATCGTCATAATTAAGACAAACGCAAACAAGTGAGTAATGTTTCCTATCTGTGGGCTGTGCTGCTCGTCTTTTAAAATAATTTACAAAGAAGACATCCTGCCCTCGTTTTATAAGATTCAAACATGGTTTCATGTGACATTTACCTCAGACATCACTCACACTTTTAGAGTTTCTGGTCTATTGACATAATTTGTCTATAGTTTATCTCACCTGTTTGAGGTAAACCCAGTTTCCAGAGATCTCCTCAATGCCTTTGCGTTTGTAGTGCTCCACCAAGTCTGTCAGCGTGTCAAACATGTCTGAGCCTCCGATGGTATACCTGTCACTCTGCACACACCAATCATGTCAACGACAACAACAACAAAAAAAGTTTCAAAGACGGCCAAGTGAAAACCCACAATTAAAGACAAAGCAAAATTGGAGTTCAGTCAGACAACCCGAGCTTAAAATGTTTAGAGTTTAACATCTAGGCTCCAAACTCTTTCATATTTCAAATATGACACATAAAGTTATGTGTCATAAGTATAACACATAAATTGGGAAGTGATGAGTAGATATTGCCCCGAAACCTGCAGGTGGATCCTGGGGCAGTGTTTGACATGTCAAAGGGAGACATGGGAAATTCTGCAGAAATTCTGTGAATAGGTCACCAAATTGAGATGGCCTGTATGGTACAAGACGGTATAAGAGTGTAGAATAGGTGTGTATTAAGGAGCATACACGATTCAATCCAAAGTAAATAAGAAAGGTTTTGGTACAAAAGAGCTGTCAGAGAGCATCCCTCTGTGACATGCACATGCAAACAATATTCAAAGCATGTCTACAAAAATGCGTCAATGCTAGACTGCCCAAAATTCTCAGTTTTACAGTTGCTACAAAGCCGATTTCCTCAGGCAGCGAGCAACCTTCTGCAGCAGCCGACGATTCAGAGCAGTGTGGCCGGCAAACTCGCCTGATCTCTGCCACGTGCTTGTGAAAAGCCCCTTTGTGACCCCACCACTAATCTTATATTAATCTTGTTAACCCCAGCAGTGCACAAAACATGTAACCAATTTAAATGCAGGCCGAGGAGTGTTTTCTGTGAGGTGTGCCGTGGTTAAAAATAACATGCAAAGGCCCTGATAGTGACCAATGGCGGAAAGACACAATCTATGAAAATGAGTCGGCCATGTGAGACGTTTTTGTGAGTATCATTGGCAGTTGTTTGCTGTGGCTGTGTAAACAAAGACTGATATCAGGATAAGGTTGGGTTTCATCTGTTTGTCTATTTCCACTAAAACATGACACTGCTTTTTTTTTTTTTTTATTTCATCAGTAGCTGAAGTATGAGAAAAAAGTCTTTTATTACATAAGAAGGGGAAATGAGACCTAAAACCTTTTTTCAACGTGAGTTGCACATATACGGGAATGTCCCTCAGTATTTTTGTGATGGGACGCAGTTTCAAGGTCTCTTGTTTCTGTACGTTTACACTAAGACAGTGATAAAGAAAAACAATACCCTGGTTTCATGCATTCGTATTTGCCACTGAAACATGCATGGCACCCACCTGGCACATTATCTTTATGTGCGAGACCCTCTTTCCTCCGCTTTTGCTGATCTCGTCCGTCAGAACAGAGAGGACAAAGTCTCCAGGTTTGGACAGCGACTCTCTGACCAGGAAGGTCCCTGGCTCGTCTTTCACAGAGAGCAGCTTCTCGGCGTTGGACCCTGACAGGTGACCGTGGTACCACCTGAGACACATGCACACTTGTTTAATATTAAAATGGCAACTTGTGTCTCCTGCAGATTTTTGGCTTGTGAGCACTGCAAGATAACTTTGACATTTTAGACACAAAAATAAAAAACAAAAAAAACCTCCTTCTTACTGCTTTCTACACGTGAGCTAAGAACCGGTAGCGCCATGGGTGCTGCATTAAAGGCATTCAAGCCTGAGCGGTTGTCAGAGAGACACTGATGTGGTTCACTGGGCTGTTATGCGTACCGTACAGTAAAATAGAAATAGAAAGCCACAACAGAATCGGGAGAATTAGAGGAGTTATAAACAGCGAGAGAAAATACACAGATGTTGCCGTTATAGAGCAGGTCAAGTGTATTTTTATGTCCAACACTTACTTCGTGTGTGTGTGTGTGTGTGTGTGTGTGTGTGTGTGTGTGTGTGTGTGTGTGTGTGTGTGTGTGTGTGTGTGTCAGTGCATGCTCAGTCAGGCTGGGCTGTGACTTAATTTTAGGCACAGTTCTCGATTTCTTCGTCTAAACTTCCTGCATTGCGGTCGGAAAATTTCTGATGACAGATTTCGTGGCTGAAGAGGACAAAGTATTTATAGACTCCCCCCGGTTTATCATCCACAGATAAGTACGCTTTGTTTTTTTTTTCTTCTTTTTTTGTGTGTTGCAAGTAGTTTTTGCATGCTTTTAATAATTCCCTTCTTTCTTTTTTTCAAGATTTACTTCTTTGCCAAATCACACAGCATGCTTTTACAAAGAAAAATAAATAGAGACTGCACCTGGTGATTTTTATTTAAGGCAGTGTGCAAGAAAAACAGCAAAGACAGAAAAAAAGAGGTCGTTTTGGCTCCGTTTTACAGACGCTGTGCAGCAGAAAACAGCAGCTGTGCGTGTGAGTGGTCAAAATTTTTTTTAGCACAGTTTAAATATGCATGTGTTGTGTGAGGTTGAACATGATAATTGTCCTCAGAGCACTTTTGTCCTTTTTCTAGGAAGCGTTAAGCTTCTAGGTAAATAGGAACTCTCATATAAAGAGGACTGCATCACAATGCAACCTGGTGAGGTAACTGTGCTCTGCAAAGAGCCGAGAGAGAGTTCGGGTTAGATGAGGAAGATAGCAAGTGAGTGAGCAAGAACATGATGGAGTGTGCAATAGAGGAAGGCAAAGCAGGGTCTGGCCATTGCTTTCAAAAGTGTCAAAACTTAAAGTTTCCAACCGCAGCAACAAAAGGGAAGTTAGACAACCGACAGAGAGAGAAGGACGGGGAGGGAGGGGGGGCACAGGGTAGAGCATCTAGTTTGGGTGAAACACACCATAATACACACATACAGAAAGCAGTGTCCTCCTTGAGTCATAAAAGGAGTCAAAGTGTACAACTTTACCACTACAAGTTGGACATTAACCCACTTTAAGCAGCCTAGAGTCGCACAATGTTTCCAGCTTGGAGGAATATACCGTCAATTAGCCGCCACCTCTAGCAGCAATGTCATAGCGTTCAAAAGCCTGCGCATATAAGCTCTAAGAATATATATATGCAAGCTTTCTGATGTTGTTTTTGTCAAACAATACATAGATTAAGATTTGGATGTGTATAGCAGAAGGGCAGATTGTCCTTTGATGTGAACGCAGACAAAGACGTTAGAAAATCTGTATCATCTGTGGCTATATTTAGCAGACACGTCAGACATCAGCAAGAATGAAATAACGGAAAAAAAGTGTTTTAGGAAGCAGCATGATAACTGCTACAAACTCTGCTACGCGACTAAAATTCCTGCATTTGAAAACACATTTTTAGGTTAAATTTAAAAGCGGTCGTTTTAGTGAAGAACTACTCCTGTTACAGCAATGACTGCAATGCTGATTTGTAACCAAACCACTCAAAACTCAAGCGTTAAAAGGCAGGCTCTTCCTTATGCAGCTTCTCGTAACAAGATCCTCTCCAAACGGTTCGAAATGATATCCTCTATGAGTTCATTCCATCCTAAATAAAAATAAAAATCTTTATTTACATAAACTGTTTCAAATTATTCGTTAATATTTCTCTCAAAAAAATGGCTTTCGTGGACGATAATTGCTGGTTATTTTTTCCACATTCACTTACTTAAACTGCTCTGTTCTGGGAACAAAGATAAACAATGCTTCCGGCACTGCTGCGTAAAGTACTGACAGAATCTCTCGGATACATGGGTGCAAAGGTTAAAAATAAATCTACGCTATCAGAAGAGTCAAAGTCTGATATCACTGCATATTTAAATTCATGCCAGATATTGATTTCCCTTCTTTTTTTTTCTCTCTTTTTTTTTGGCACCTCTGATTAAAAATAGAAGTAATTTTAGAGGGAATTCTGGTTGACTTTGATCTATTTCTATTAAGAGGAAAAAATAAAACCAGTGTTGCAATAATCTATTTATATGCAACAAACACACCACCTGAATGTTTGATCATCACTGTGCGTGTGATGCATGTCCGGAGCTGGGTTAAAAGTGTTTTTAAATACTTCTGGAGGAAGTAAAATGTTAAGCCGAACTAAAAATCTGAGCTCAAGAGAAGCCCTAGGAGATGATGTTTTTGGAGTCGATCATGGGTGAATACCCCACTTAAAACAGTGTCATGCAGCATTTAAACCAAAACACGCAGAATATTTGATCATATGTCAGGATTATGGATTATGAATAATCAGGGAGGAAGGATGAGGTAAAATTTTTTGAGTCTTCTTAGTTTTTTGGGGCCCAAAGCCATATCCGATTGTTTTGAGGGAGCTACATTTTTTATATGTAACCTGTGGGGGTTTCTCTGAAGAAATACTTGAATTGCAAATAAAGTTTCCACCTGGAAAAGAATACATGCTGCTCGTATGTAATCCACAAGCTGCGGCAGGGGAGACTGGCGTAGGAATAAAGTCTCGACAGCTCGACAGCGTGGGCACTTGTTTTTACTGACTCATACGGTAAAAGAAAAGTTGCTATTACATATACATTTTTTTTAAAATTGGCCACAGATCAAAAGTGTTTCCCACAGAGGAAAAGATTAAAGCCGAAAGAAATATTGAAACAACAAATGATGCCTGTTATCCCAACTACAGAGGAAATATACCTGGTCACAGTTGACTATATTTGACTCAACCGCCTAACTAACCACTGTTTTAACTTAACCCGAAAGTGTAGGTGGAGCCAGCGCAGAGAGGCCGGTGACTGTGGGCCACATTAACCGGCTGGGGCTTGAACAGTGAACACAGAGCTGAGACGTAATGATGCACACACCTCTCTGTGGTGGGGTCGGAGCAGTTAAGGGGATATTTGAGCTCGATAACGGTGCCGTCCTTGTCCTGCAGGATGCCGTTCTCTGCCGTGTAGTAATCCACCAGCTCTGACAGCGTGGCAAACTTCTCACCGCCATATAAGTCATAGTAGTCTCCTGTATTTTGGATGCGGATGTGGGTCACCAGCTCACCCACCCTGAGAAGATAAGGCCACACCAACTAACCGTCAGTGTTTTCCTGGCATAAAACTTCCTGTTGACAGTGTGTAATAAAAATTGACCTGCACAACAAATATCTGTCAAAAAAAAAAAAAAGATCAAGGGCGCTCGGCCCACAAATTACTCAACCACAATCTCACAGAGCATTTCACAGATTCTGCAGCCAACAGTGCTGTATAGTACCTGTGTGTGTGTCAGTGCATGCTCAGTCAGGCTGGGCTGTGACTTCACTTTAACACATGGTGTATATATTTTGTATTCTCTGGTTGCCTGAGTAGTAAAGACTTTTCTAGATATATTGTGTTTCCTGTTATCACTTTGGACCAGGAATCTTGCCAAAGTCTTTTTCTTTTTGCATTTAACAAGACTTTGGCTTCAAGAAATAAATACCCTTTAACATCGACTGAATTTAGGCTTGGGACAAAATTTTAAACTGTTATCTTGGCACTGGAGCAACTGGATGTTACCGTTTCGTGTCTATTCAGTGTAAAGGCTCCAATCTGCAAGACGTGTCTAAGATGGAAAAAGAAACCTGTGTAACTAAAATGTGTTTTTAAAATATCCTCCGATGGTGGTTAATGGGTTTAATGTACTTTGACCTGGTAAATGAGAGGAGCTGTGGTTTTGATCACCAACCTTCAACCCAAAAAAGACAAAAGCGCCAAAAGTGTTTTTTTTTAACGTGTAAAAACTGGACGATGGTTTCTGGAATATAAAAAAGCTACAATTTATTCCATCTTTTTGTCTCTTAAACAACAGATTTTACCCCTCGGATCATCAGTGAACAGATGTTTTATGTCATTTCAGCTTTCAGGATTATGAAACTGACCTACATGGTAGCTTTACTTTAAGACCTGCTTATAGGAAATGACCACTGACACACTGCAAAAGCATCTACAGAAATATTGTCTTTGGAAAAAGTTCTGACATGTGACCTTCACAAGTGTGAGTGTATCACACTTCTACTGCACAGTCACAACATAAGCCAACACTGTGAAACAAGGTTTTGCTACTCAGGATGATTATTTCAGGTATCAGATATATTTATCTGTACTATTTTAACAGGAATAAAATGGTAATTTACAATTCACAGTTTGACTTTGTCACGATCACAAAGTGTGGCGGGTGCTTTCATTTACACCTGCAGTACATGGAGTCCTCAAATATTCAGCATCTCTTTTTGTATTTAAAAAGAAAAAGACAAAAAATAGAGAAATACTTTATATTGTAGGAATTTAGGGATTTAAAGAAGCTGGGAATGCAGGAATCCAATTTTTGCGCTGGGGGTATCTTGAGATGAATCATGCACATCAAGCACGAGCTTTAAAATTCACAAAATCAAACAAAGATTTTGGGTGCTCTATTACCTTACAGACAGGGAGAAATCGCCAACATTTTTCTTACTGGGCCGAGCCAAAAAGCTGCCATGAATGCCTCGAGTCTTGAGTATCTCCTCGGCCTGCAGGCCTGTGATATCTCTGTGGAACCATCTGCATAGACATAAATATAGTGTGTAAAACATAGAAATGCACTCAATGCGAAGCCGCCACAAAAGACTTTACGAGATTAATGTCGTATGCATATTAACACGCAAGTAACTGTGCACAGGATCGCCGCGAGTATAAGGTAAACTGATTAAAAAACACACACAAAAAAAACGCAAAATAGCTGCACATCCTCACAGAAACTTTGAGGCTGATCTCACCGGTCTACAAAAAGAAAAAGAAAAACTTAGTTCAGCCTTTCGAACACCAATTTTAGCACATCTCTGATCTAATTGCTGCAAACTTCTGTTACTATTTTTAGATATTTTTAGATTATGCCAATTTTACAGTTAATATGTTATGGTTCACAGTCAAAACGGCAGTTTTTGCTGTGCATGCATATTAATCACGTTTACAGACTTTAATCTTGATCAGAAAATGCAAAATTACTTTTTCCGCTCATTCTCGTTATCATTTACTATTAAACAGGACATAATGACATCTGTTTAAACGTTTCAATAAGGCATTTCAGAATGGAATAAAACAGCAGCAGAAATATTGATACTATGCAGCACATCTGTCCAAATATAACCCACAAATCCACAAACTCTCCGGACCAAAACGGTGTTTGTCATTTGTTTGCTTTAAAGGTGTGATACACGTTGGCTAACACTCTGTGGCTAACCACAAAAAAAATTCAACAGACCTAACGTTGCTTTTTAAAGATTTTATGCACATTAGATTAAAAATGCTTTTTTTAAAAAAAAAAACAGCAAGAACATTTTGAATGTCGCTGCATCAGGAAAAGTCACCTCACCAGCTCACTGCAAGAGCATGGCACAAAAACGGGCCCCAGAAATGTTGGAGAATCCTAACTTTGGGTTTTTCGCGACAAATACGGTGAACTAGAATTAGTCAAGTTTGAATACATCACTGTCAAAAGGGTAGGGTGTATTCAAGGTTCATAAAACTACACTCACAGATAATTAAAAAAAACCCAACTTGTTTTAAATGATTACATTTTCCATTTTAATCAAGGAAATCTTTAACTTTGGGATGCCAAAAGTGATCTTTATATGGGAATGGGTTGAAAAGGAGAACATCTGTAATACTGTTACCAATACACACTAGTGGCAGCTCATGCAAAGGGAACGTGATACAGAACCACTAAAGAAGGCAAGTGTTGAGGCTAACAGGTGTTTTACTCAAAGCTCTGAACTTAAACATCATCTATGACACATTTTTTTAGAACAAACAGACAAGACAAGGCAACCACATGATAGGGGAAGAGAGCAGGACGAGTCGGCAGCTGGAGAACGACACAGGAGGAAGAATGGAAAGAGAGAAGTTGTCTTTACGGCTCGCACAAAACACAAAGAACACGACCAGAGCTGGCTAACAGAGTACTACAGTGTCCAGCGGGGGACTGACTCACCGAACCATGTTGTCTCGTCAACGTTTCTGGGACCAAAGAGAAGAAGAGCGATTGGTGAGCAGGAGCCGCTTGTACCTGTGTCACATGTGTAAACTCAGAAGTATACGTTTCTTCTTTTTTTCAAATCACTAATCTAAGACAAAAACCAGCCTTCCTCACTTCACGGTCGCTAAAACTGAAATTAAGTCTGGTTCATTCGTGTGCGTTTACTCTTTAACTTACTTACTCGACTTCAGACACCGACATTTCCCATCTAATGTTAACCTCTGCATAAGGCCACATTCACAAAACAACCATCAGCCCATGCCATTCTCCTCCATCTACTCTTGCCTCCACCCTCTTCCTACATCCTACCCCCCTCAGTCTCAGTAGGAAAACAGGTAAACACTTACTCTCCTCGGCTTCCTCGGCAAACAAGTGACACTCAACAAGACGTACAGACTGTATACGTCTGCCTCTCCTCCTCTCTGTCGATCTCTCTCGCGCTCCTCTTCCTTCCTTTTTACGTCTCCTTTCACAAAATAGTGAAAGCAAGACAGGAACCAAAATAGCTGACAGGCCGGAATTCCTCCACCAGATAGAGACTTTTTTAGACGACAACCACAACAGCAACCAAAAAAAAACAACTTGTTACATTTGACAACGGTGTCGTTTTAAGCTATGAACATGTGCCCTCTGGCGCTCCATCGCTTAGTTTTCTGTGCAGACCTCGACAAAAACGGCAGCAGGCGAGATTCAAACGGTTCCATTCGGCAGCGAATCACAAGCCAGAGCGACACACCAGTAATTCCAGCTCAGTTACAGGAATAAAACATCCACCAAATAGGCAGTTTGAGCTTCTCGTGCCAGCGTGAACAAGCCCGCACTTTGTCTCTCACTAAGCATTTGCAAAGCTTTTCCCCTCTGCCTGCCCACCTGTCTGCAACCACTGTTGACTGTTTGTGCTTTACTTCCAGGTGTGTATATAACACACAAAGGTCAGAGTCACAGATCGCTTCCTCATTCACAGTTTAACCTTCCCCCCTCGGTGTGCAGAAATGTTTATACATAACTGTGTGTGTGTGTGTGTGTGTGCGCACATGTGCTGCTTTCAGCTGCAAGCGTGAGCGCCTTTCATTATCAGACTACAGAGGCAGAAGCACCAAACCCGAAGCTGAAAACTGGCATTAGGCAAATAATTTAATGCCACATCTTTGCTCCATAATTTTCAAGGAGAGGCCAGGTTTCTTGCAATGCAACACAGACACACATAAGAAATGTCTGGCTACTCTGCAAACACATGAAAAAAAAATGTTAAAGAACCACAGATAATCTGAATCTAACTTGCATGTCATATTTACCTATAACAGGCTTGAGAAGGCAAATTTGAATTCAAAATATTTAATTCCTTTTCCCAAGAATATATACCCATGGGCCATGCTGAAGTGTGAAATCAATTCTAACGGTCTTAATTTAAGATCGTTACAGATAAATTTGCAAAGCTGACAGTGAAGCTGTGCTTAAACTCTGGGTGAAAAAAAAAAGTTAAGACAAAGTGGAAGAAACTGCAACATATAGTTCACCTCACCCCCCCTATAGACACACACACACACTCTCTCTGTCTTGCGCACACACACACACACACACACACACACACACACACAGAGCCCTGCAGGTGCTGCTGGTCGTGGTTAACACAAGCTATTGCAGTTTGCATTATTCTGCGCTGAGGTTCTCATGTTTAACAGTTGAAGCTGGCTTCCCCATCTAACATCACAAAGCTTCAGTTCTCAGGCTGGGGGACACAGGCAGAAATGTGCACACACACTTTGTCTTTGTACCGCCTCAGAGTGACAACAAGGATGTTTCCCAGATTTGGTCAGTCTGCTGAGTGTTGCAATGCATCGGTATGTTGCAATGCATCAAACTGTTTCTGTTTAGAGGAATTTACAGTACACGCACTTCTGCTCTGTTCATTAAAGGCCTGAAGAGCGAAGATAATATTAGTGATTGGTGACAGAAATTGTTATTTTAGCCTCACAATCACAACTTCTTTGTTTCTAAATGTGAAGAGTTGTTCCTCTCTGTTTTTGTATGTTTCAAACTAAATGCCACCGCTTTGATTGGGGAACAGTCAGGCAGCATTTAGGCTGCATTTCCTACCAATTATTGCTTTGAGCTTTTGCCTTTAGTGCTGCTTTAATTCTTAGTGGCTTAGACTCAACAAGGTTCTGGAAAAATTCCTCAGAGATTTTGGTCCATATTGATCTGACAGCATCACACAGTTGCTGCAGCTTTGTCAGCTGCTCACCCATGATGTGAACCTCTCGTTCCAACACATCCCAAAGGTGCTCTATTGGATTGAGACATGGTGACTGTGGAGGCCATTTGAGTACAGAAAACTCATTGCCACGCTCAAGAAACCAGTTGTGAGCTTTGTGACATGGCACATTATCCTGCTGGAAGCCGACATCAGAAGACGGGCACACTGGTCATAAAGGTCAGCAACAACACTCAGGTAAGCTATGCTGTTCATGCTCACTTGGTATTAAGGGTCCAAAGTGTGCCAAGAATCATCCCTCACATCTTTACACCACAACAGCCACTTTAAATGTTGATACAAAGCACGATGGATCCATGCTATTGTGCTGTTTACACCCAATTCTGACGATATCATCTGAATTTTGCAGCAGACTCATCGCATGAGGCGACATTTTTCTAATATTTCATTGTCATTAACAGTGCATTTAGGTGTAAACTGTGTGAGCAGCACCTGGTTGTAAAGGCCAGAATGCAGTTTTCAAAGTTTCCAAAGCGAACTTTGGTAGATGATGCTTGGTCAATGTGTTGTAGATATGGATGAAAGGTTTCTCATCAGTACCAAGAAAAGCAACACTTTTTAAGCCTCAACAACACAAAGCAGATGGAAAATATCAGCAGGTACTGAAAAGGCTCAGAAAAGAAAAAAGAGAAAAAAAGAGAGAGAAAAAAATTTCATTGTCTGGTTTTTGTGACCCCATGTAAATCATAGCCTCAGTGTCCTGTTCTTAGTTGACAGGAGTGGGAACTGGGTGTGGCCTTCTGCTGCTGTAGCCTATCTGCTTCAAGGTTCAGCATGTTGTGCATTCAGAGATGCTGTTCTGTGGCTGTAATGAGTGGTTATTTGAGCTACTGTTTCTTTTCTGTGAGCTCAAAGCAGTCTGTCCATTCTCTTCTGAACTCTGACATTAACAAGGCTCCACAGAGACGGTTGTGTGGGAAAATCGCAGTTTCTAAAACACTCAGACCAGCCCTCCTGATACCAATAACCAAACCATGTTCAAAGTCAATTAAATCATCTTTCTTCCTCGTTCTGATGCTCAGTTTGAACTTTAGCAGGTCATCTTCACCACATCTACATATAAACCTAATAAACTGAGCTGCTGCATTAAGAATTAATTAGACAGGTTAAGAAAGTGTCTGGTGAGTGTATGCGTAGACCTTTTAATTTCCATATGCGTGTTACCTGATTTACTAAAAAAAAAGTACTTAAAAAAAAGGAAAAGAAAATAGGCAAATCCCAATTGGACATCTTCAGATATTTTCCAAGATTTATGAACCAATGTTTATTTTCTATAGGCATTTATTACCCTTTATCTAACCAGGAAGTGATACTCTTGAAATAAAGAATCTCTTTTGTGAGAGTGTCATGCATCCATACAGGCAGGTTAAGGCAGGTTTTTCAATGTAAAGTAGAGAAAACCTGCACGACTATGGTAGAAAATGCAAACTCCATACAGAAGTAATGAAAGCACAAGTGACAGGTAATGGACTAAAGTGAGCAAATGCTTGAATACATTCGATCTGCATTCAGAACTACACTGAATTATGACCCACATTCTCTTCAGCCAAGTCCAGAAGCCTGAGTTCAGTTATAAAGCTACCACACAACATTTAAATCTTGCAACTACAATTCAAGACCCGTTAAATACTCAAGATATTTCTCATATACTCTAACCTTTGCAGATCTGCTTTCAGGTACAATGCACCACAAAGACTGAAGGAAATCCAAACTGTCCTAAAACTACAGACTTTCACTCTCCTCGGGGATCTTGGAGCTTTATTACCTGTTTTTTTTGTTTGTTTTTTTTGTTCCTCCTGCTCATAATTTCCTGCTGTGTTTACAGTCAAAGAGTCAAACCTTAGATACTGATCTGTATGTGAAGGTTTACGGTACACATCAGCTTTTAGATGTCCCCCACTGATGGAAATCTCAGTAATAAGAAGGCTAACCTGCCACTTTTCATATCCTCCCTGGTGAATTTGATGTCGGTCCACCGAGTTAATGTGATCCGTGAATTAAGGTTTGACTCTCATCATCCAATGGAGCATAAACTGAGTGCCATCAGGACGCTACAACACAGAGCGAACACCATCCCCACAGACGCAGCGGCCAGGGAAGCAGAAGAACATCACATCAAGGAGGCCCTGAGTAAATGTGGTTATCCCAGCTGGACATTTGTCAAAGCTGGGAAGGCGCCTAAAGAAAGCTTCAGCCGATTCAGGAGAGAAGGACAACCGCCGCCTAAGCAAAAACCTGCAGTTATCCCGTATGTGTCAGGAGTATCGGATCAGTTGAGACTCTGTCTCTGTGGCTTTTAAACCTCAAAACACGCTGCGCCAAAAACTGGTCCACCCCAAGGATCAAACAGAGTAACATAGTGTACGCTGTTAAGTGCCGGGAGGATTGCAGGATTTATACATCGGGGAAACCAAACAACCTCAGTGGTCTAATCAGCGGGTGTTGATCAATGGTCACGAGAATTTGCATAATTACGATGAAGGAACTGACCACCCGGCCCATTGTTCCTTCACTGGGCTGGTTTCAGTCATTATGCAAATGAACTGTTTATAAAATGCAGTCAGCTGAGACTGAAGAAGTCACTTGGATGAGTGACAAAACGTTTCTTCCACTGAAAAACGCTACGTGAGATGAACAGAATCAACTTATGGAGTGCCACTGTGATATTTTTAATCATAAATATGCCACCTGCCATTAATTTGTCGACTTCTCCGACAGCTTTTTGTAGTTTTCATAGGACCATGCCCCTTTGCACTGCTTCCAAGCACTTTGCTTTCTATTGTGTGCCTTTCTCTTGTTTTGTGTGTGTGTGTATATATATATATATATATATATATCTTCTGTTTGCCATTTATTCCTAATTTATTTATTTTTTTACTATTTGTTTTTGCACCCGCGAGATGGCGTGGAGCACCTATAATTTCGTTGTACATGTACAGTAATAGTAAAGAGCTAATCTATCTATCGACCAATGTGGCAATTTTTTAAACATTGTAATCTCTGACTTTACTGTAACTTTTCACTTATAATTATCACATTTTACTATTCTATTGTGAACTAGCAAGTCTGTTTACGCAAATACTGTTTACGCAATTTATGTACTGTTTCCGCAAATACTCATAAAAATGATGAAAAACTATAATTAATTACATTAGGACAGCTCAGAATATCTGTCATGGATTAGGGGACCCGTATAGCTATAATAACCACAAATAAAGCCATTAAAAAAGCATTCTTGTATAATTTTTTTTTTTTAAAGTCAGTAATTTTATCTGTTAACTCTGCTTGGTCGTTTGAGGGTTAAACATATCCTCCAAAGTCTTCAAAGAGACAAAAGAACAGACAAAGCATAAAAAGTAAAGTAGCAGCAGTAGAAACAGGCAACAACGAAGCTCAATGACAAAAAAAAAAGTATTGCAAAGCAGCAGCAGAAAAAGAAATATTTGTCACATATGCACAAGAAACTTACCCACAAGACATTATGTGGACTCTCCTCTTTGCACTAAGCCTAGATTAGTCTGTACGAGGAAGTGATGGTGGGGTAAATCCCGAAGTCAATATTCCTCCGTCTCGGATCAGAGTAAAACTCACAGAAAGCATCAGGTTACTTTAACATTCTGCTCATGAATTTTGAGCGCAAGTTAAATCCCCTTTTCCTTACACCCAGTCAGGCTCAAGTTTAGCCTTCCTCTCTGGCTCACTCTCTTTCATGATAAGATATCAGGCTTCATTACCGGCCCAGTAACCCTCCCGCCCTGTAATTTACTCCAATTTTCTTAATTAGGATTCTATCTGTGGGAGAAAATGTGCCTGTTCCTGTCCCTTCTTCTTTGCTCTTCCTCTAACAAACTCTTCCATATACAAATTCTCTCGGGTTTTTCCGCCTCGCTGCATTTGCTTCCATGTAAATTCCAATTTGTCTTTCCAGGTTTGCATGCAAATTATGGCATGCTTTGTGTGCGAGAACAGTATCAGGCTGTTCTGAACGTGTACTTTTTTGTGCATGCAAGCGTGAGAAAAACCTGCCTTAATGGAAGTTTTTAACGCCCCTTTATAAAAAAAAAACAAAAAAATGGTGTCATGTATTGATATGGCTATGTCTTAAGGTGATGACCTTTGAACCGGATGTTGTTGTCCGAAGGAAGCCCCGTTAAGTGGCTAGTTGTAAGATGGACAGTGTTCAATAAAGCAACATAAAGACCGTGCTTTATGTCCTGATTCAATTCAGAGTGCTCTGCCTAATTTAGTAATAAGGTGAGCATACAACAATGGCGACGAGGACGACACGGACCTGGATTTGTTTTTGTGAAAAGTAGACCCAGCGGCGGCACGGTGTTAGCGAAAAAAAAAACTTGTGGGCTAACATGGAAAAGTCGGGTATTCAACCGTTCGCCTGCTACACGGATCCAGCTACGCTCGGACCGAGATGGACGCGCTGGTTAACATCCTTCGAGTTGTTTGCTGATGGGAAAGGTCTTATTTTGACGGATGATGCTACAGACGCGATCAGACAGCGGAGACGCGCTCTTCTACTGCACATGGCCGGACAGGACGTGCAGGACGTCTTCTCCACTCTACCACAGACGGGAGAGGCGAAGGACAGCGCTGCGGTGACTGCGCTCAACACTTACTTTGTTCCTCAAGTGAATGCAGCATACGCACGCCAAACTTTCCACAAATTGTCCCAAACACCAGGTGAGACTGTGCAACAATTTTGTACACGTTTGAGGCGAGCTGCAAAAGACTGTGACTTTCAAGCTGACAATGATAACCAGATACGGGACGCTATCCTGAGTAAATGCACTTCTGAATATGTACGGAGAAAGCTGCTTGAGGAGGGTCCAGGCTTAACTCTTCTTATTGTATTCTAATTTTTGCCTCATAACTTTTGCACTGTCCACTTCCTGCTGTGACAAAACAAATTTCCCACGTGTGGGACTAATAAAGGTTATCTTATCTTAACTCTAAATCGCACGTTAGAGGTGGCTTCACACTGTGAACGTGTGGAGGAGCAGATGGCGGCGATGAGCGTCACTGGGGAAAAGAAAGGAGAGGACACGGTCAGCCGGATTTTTACAGCAAAGAAAGAGAAGAACAACAGACCAAAAGGAAAAATGAAAGATGATAATAAAACAGAAAGACAGTGTTACAGGTGTGGTTATACTGACCACATGGGCAAAGATCCCAAATGCCCAGCACGAGGACAAACATGTCACAAGTGTAATGGTAAGGACCACTTTTCAAAAATGTGTCGTACAAAAAGACAAAAGAAACAAAATGTGAATGCTGTTGAACAAGATGATTATGCATTTACTGTAAATGATGATAATATACCTGAGAAACTTACCTTTTCTGTTGGGGGAATAGAGTTGAAAATGTTAGTTGACTCTGGAGCTACAAGTAATGTGATGGGAGAAAACATATGGGAAAAGCTAAAAGCTGAAAAGATAAAATGTCACTCATATGTACCCAAAGAGCAGAGGAATTTATATGCATATTCCTCAGCACAGGCACTCACGGTTAAAGGCGCATTCAGATGTGAAATCAAGATTGGTGACAGGACTGAAGAGGCTGAATTTATTGTGATTAGAGGTAATGGTGAACCACTCCTGGGGAAAAAGACTGCCATAAAGTTAGGAGTGTTGAAAATAGGTGAAAATGTGGCGGCTGTCACAGATTTAAAGCACACTCTTAAAGAAAAGTATCCAAAACTGTTCAAAGGAGTAGGAAAACTAAACACCAAACAGATCAGCCTGTACATTGATCCAAATGTGAAACCAGTAGCACAGCCACTGAGGCGCATACCTTATCATTTGAGGGATGCAGTGGAGAAAAAGATCAATGAACTAATTGACATGGACATTATAGAACGTGTAGAAGGACCTACACCTTGGGTAAATCCTGTAGTGGTACTCCCAAAGAAATGTGACAAAGATATCAGAATGTGCTTAGACATGAGAAAAGCAAATGAGGCAATAATCAGGGAAAGATACCCTATACCCACTGTGGATGAAATCTTGCAAGGACTAAACGGCTCTGCAGTCTTCACCAAACTCGATCTCAAGTGGGGATACCATCAACTAGAGCTTACCCCGGAGTCAAGAGAGATAACTACATTTGCAGTGCACAACGGAGTATACCGGTACAAAAGGCTAATATTTGGAGTCTCATCAGCTAGTGAGCAATATCAGCATGAGATTGCCAATGCACTAGCTGGCATTGAAGGAGTTGAGAACATTTCAGATGACGTAATCATACACGCGCCAGACCAAGAAACACATGATAAGCGCCTGCATGCTGTGATGAAGAGACTCTCTGACTGTGGCCTGACACTAAACTCAGAGAAGTGTCAGTTCAACATGGACAGACTCGTGTTCATGGGAATACTGCTGACACAGAAAGGCATCGGCCCGACTGAAGAAAGAGTGAGAGCTGTGGTGGAAGCCCGAGAACCGAAGAATGCTACTGAGGTGAGAAGCTTTCTTGGACTGGTAGGCTTCAGTAGCAGGTTCATACCACAGTTTGCTACACTCTCTGAACCACTAAGACGTTTAACTCGAAAAGAAACTATGTTTACATTCGGGCCAGAACAAAAGCAAGCATTTGAAAGACTAAAGACTGAGTTAGCCAGAGCAGGTACCCTAGCCTATTTTGACAAAGAAGCCCCAACCAGAGTCATAGCAGATGCAAGCCCTGTAGGCTTGGGCGCAGTGCTAATACAAATACAGAACGGAGAAGAGGTACCAGTGTGCTACGTAAGTCGGAGTTTAACAGACTGTGAGCGAAGATATTCTCAAACAGAAAGAGAAGCCCTAGCACTGGTATGGGCATGTGAGAGACTACATCCATATGTGTATGGCAGGAAGTTTGACCTCATCACAGACCACAAGCCATTAGAGGTCATATACAGCCAGAAATCTAAACCTTGTGCACGCATAGAAAGATGGGTTCTCAGACTGCAACCATATGACTTTAAAGTAGTGCACATTGCAGGAAAGCAAAACATTGCGGATTCACTGTCAAGACTGCTGGCTGACACCACGTCAAAAGAGATACATAAGCATGAATCTGAAGAATACGTGAGATTTGTTGCAGTTAATGCTACTCCAAAAGCACTCACAACAAGAGAGGTTGAAGAAGCCTCTGCTACAGACTCAGAATTAACAGAAGTGCGAAGAGCTATTGAAAACGGACACTTTGAAAAATGCAAAACATATGCACCCATTGCAAATGAACTGTGTGTCATCGGCTACATAGTTTTGCGGGGAACTCGCATTGTATTGCCAGAAAACCTCAGAGCTCAAGCACTGTCACTAGCTCATGAAGGACATTTAGGAATTGTTGGAACCAAACAGCATCTCAGAACAAAAGTTTGGTGGCCAGGGATGGACAAAGCTGCAGAAAAGTTTTGTAAAGCTTGTCACGGATGTCAAATAGTAGCCAGACCAGATCCACCTGAACCACTGAGAAACACACTTTTACCAGATGGACCATGGCGAGATGTGGCGGTAGACTTACTGGGACCACTACCTTCGAACCACTCAATACTTGTACTGATAGATTACTACAGTCGGTACTATGAGTATGATGTAATGTCATCTACAACTGCTGAAAAAGTCATCGACTCTATTGACTGTATATTTAGCAGACATGGGCTACCAGTTACAATCAAATCTGATAACGGCCCACAGTTCAAATCTGAGCTGTTCAGAGAATATTGTGAAACTAATGGAATCAAACATATAAGAACTACACCAAAATGGGCTCAAGCAAATGGAGAAGTGGAACGGCAAAATGCATCATTGATGAAAAGAATCAGGATCGCACAAGCCGAAGGACTTGACTGGAAGCGAGAGCTAAGAAAATATGTAACAGTGTATCGCAGCATTGAACATCCAACCACGGGCAAAAGTCCAGCAGAACTACTGTTCAACCGCAAAATGAGAGGAAAGTTACCGAACATCAGTGAGGCAAAAACAACGGAGTTGGACGTGCGTGACAGAGACGCTGAACAGAAGGGAAAATCAAAGACTTATGCTGATGAACGAAGGGGAGCTGAGTATTCAAAAGTTGACTCGGGAGACACAGTGCTGGTTCAACAAGACAAAGTGGACAAGTTTACAACACCATTCAACGCAACACCACACAAAGTTGTAAGCAGAACTGGAAACCAAGTCATTATTGAATCACCAACAGGAGCTCGCTATCACCGGAATACCACACATGTGAAGAAATACGAGACGAATGAGACCAGAGAAGGACACTATGACACAATACCTGAAAGGGAGGAAGGTGAAACACCCACAAAGACTGACACCTTCACTCCAACACCACAAGAGGGCTCCCAGGGGCCAGAGAGACCAAGTAGATCACAGAGGGCTAAAAAGATACCCGAGAGGTTTCGTGATTTTGTGGTGAAATGAACTATACCGTATTTTCACGACCATAAGGCGCACTTAAAAGTCTTAGATTTTCTTCAAAAAGTACGGCGCGCCCTATAGCGCAGTGCGCCCTGTGTGATGTAAGGAGGACGTAGTAGAGAACACCATGAGAACGCTAAAGGGTGAAGTGTGGGCGCAACCCTGAAAATGGCAAAGAGACACGCTTATGAAGCACAGTTTAAACTGAAGGCCATCAGCTACGCGGAGGAACATGGAAATCGAGCAGCGGCGAGAGAATTTAAGATTAACGAATCGATGGTTCGCAAATGGAGGAAGCTAGAAAACAAGCTCCGGCAGGTCAAGAAAACGCAGCTGAGTTTCCGCAGACATAAGGCGAGGTGGCCCGAGTTGGAGGAAAGACTCGAGCGGTGGATCATCGAGCAAAGAACGAGCGGGAGAAGCGTTTCGACGGTCACCATTCGGCTAAAAGCAGTTTCACTTTCACTTTTTATGAAACGGTGCCATTTTTCCATCCGGACCAGGACTACGGTAGCGCAGCAACTTCCAGCGGATTATAAGGAAAAGCTGGCCATCTTCCGCTCCTACTGCAGCAAACACATCGGCGACAAAAACATCCAGCCCAGCCACATCACAAACATGGACGAGGTCCCGCTCACTTTTGACATCCCGGTGAGTCACACTGTGGAGAAGAAGGGGACCAGCACGCTAGCGATACGCACAACGGGGCACGAAAAGTCTTCTTTTACTGTTGTGCTTGGCTGCCATGCTAATGGACAGAAACTGCCGCCTATGGTGATTTTTAAGAGAAAGACTTTGCCTAAAGAGAAGTTTCCAGCAGGAATCATCATTAAGGCAAATGTAAAGGGCTGGATGGATGAGGAAATGATGAAAGGGTGGCTGAGGGAGGTGTATGTAAGGAGACCAGGTGGTTTTTTCCACGCATCACCATCGCTCTTAATCTGTGACTCTATGCGTGCCCATCTCACAGCCGATGTGAAAAAACTAGTGAAACAAAGGAACTGTGAGCTTGCTGTCATTCCGGGAGGCCTGACAAAGGAACTCCAACCGCTGGACATCGGTGTGAACCGCCCGTTCAAAGTAAGGCTGCGAGCGGCCTGGGAGCGATGGATGACCGATGGAGACCACAGTTTCACCAAGAGTGGAAGGCAGCGCCGGGCGAGTTACGCCACAATTTGCGAATGGATTGTAGATGCTTGGGCTAACATGTCTGCTGGCACTGTTGTTCGAGCTTTCGCAAAAGCTGGCATCGTTTCCGAGGAGCCGCACGGCACGGAAAGTGACTCTGACAGTGAAGACAGTGAACCTGGCATGTTTGATGGAGATTTAGCGCAGCTGTTCAATTCAGACACAGAGGATGAGGACTTCGATGGGTTTGATTGATGATAAAAATGTGAGTACCAAACTTTGTTTTGCTCCTGCTTTATTTTTAAATACGCACACTTGTATGCTTGTGTGTTGTTGATGATGACCATTACTGGTAATAAAAATGTGAGTAAGGTACCGAACTCAGGTTTGCTCCCGCTTTATTTTTAAATACGCATACGGTACTTGTATGCGCCCTATGATCCAGTGCGCCTTATGTGTGTGTTAAATACAGTAATGGCACACATAACTGAGACTGCGCCTTTTAGTACAGTGCGTCTTATGGTCGTGAAAATACGGTAATATGTTAAGGTGAAGAGGTAACTTAAAGTTGGCAAGTTTCAAGTTCATATGTGTATTTCGACATGTATATATTGAAAAAAGAAAGGTACATGTGTGGTGAGACAGTTAGATTATATACTTGTTAGAAAGTAAGACAAGAAGAATGTTCAGTGTTGGAAAAAAAAAAAAAAAAAAGACATCAAAGTTATTACAACTAAAGTTTGAGTCTAAGGAAAAGGGGGATGTCATGTATTGATATGGCTATGTCTTAAGGTGATGACCTTTGAACCGGATGTTGTTGTCTGAAGGAAGCCCCGTTAAGTGGCTAGTTGTAAGATGGACAGTGTTCAATAAAGCAACATAAAGACCGTGCTTTATGTCCTGATTCAATTCAGAGTGCTCTGCCTAATTTAGTAATAAGGTGAGCATACAACAAATGGGAAAATAATAATCTATGACCATCTGAGCCACTTTGTGACAGTGCAGCTGAACATTTATGGCCAACTTCCTTTAAAAGGACGGTCCCTTTAGTTTCTGTCTTATAACTAGTTTTACTAAAGACACAAAGCTCGTCGTGACCTTAGAGGAAAAAGCCAGGAGGGTATCTCGTAGTCTCATTTGCCAATATGTGCATAAACATTCTTACTTAGCGGACAAAATAAGTGCGTACACGCAACTTGCACCTTGGCAAACAGGACACGCCCCCTTTCCCCCCTAGAAAGAACACATGGCTGAAGAAAGTAATTTAAGGTCATTTTCAGTGTTACCCGTGTCTCTTTAAATGGGAAATAAATTAACTGTTACTTTATTTATTTCACCGAGGTTTAAGTAAATCACTCGTTTTATCCCTTGCCGTGAGTTAAAGACCTTTGTTTGTGTCTAGCTGACGGTTTAATTGAAATATCTATGTTTACATTTTCTATGACAGCCTCATTCATTATCCATGCAGATGCGTCTTCTGAGGCACTGCTCAAAAAATTAAGGAAGCACTCGATCATCCCAGTACAACACGGAGTCAGTTAAACTACAGGGAAATCAATCTGTCCTGTTAGGAAGCGTAACCAATGTGAATAGGATACAGAGGTGCAGAGGCAACAATGTGTCAAAAAAAATGAACCTATGAATAATGTCTGGTGTCTAAATAAATTTTAACAGTAAACCACGCAGAGTCTGGCGTTGTCACTCTCTGATAGAACTTGCCATCCCTTTAGTATCACCGCTCATATGGTTAGAAACAGAAGCAGAAGAATGCAGTGCTCAAGAAAAGAAAAAGGAGAACCAAACCTATATAATCAGTTTAAAAATAAAACGTGGCAACAACAAGAAACTGTTGAGTTTTTTTTTTTTTATTGTAGTCCATAAAAACAAACAGCAATGATAAAAACAACAGGGTGGTAACCATAATAATAATATTCAATAATGGAAAACAACATAACAATAGACAGTAAGAAATTAAATTAATTTAAGATTGCCATCAACCTCAACACCATCCCATGTACCTAAAAAGCTGGGGAGCTATTGCGAGTTTATTACAGGAGACTTCCCATGAAGCAAATCTGTGGTGCAGTTAGGAATGTCAAGGTGCTGTTTGGGTTTGTGAGCACAAAGAGTTGATCCCCGACTGGGTCACCAGTTGGACCAGGCAAGAGTTTGAGAAGGACGGAAGAAGAGGTAACAGATCTGACTGACTGATACAAAAGTGACAGGAACACCCTCTCAGTGTCGAGGCATTCTGCAGTAGAGATGCACGCCACTATGCCCTGTTTAACACACACATGCATACAAGAAAACACACACACCTTCACTCTGCACACACATACAGATGAGGACAGAGTTAAATGACTTCTAAAAAAAACATACAAACAAAAATTTCACAATTTCCTAAAGGTGAAAACAAGCACAATAAAATCCCTTGAAGTCTGGAATAATCCAAAAGTTACCACAAAGCACCAGTATACTCCAAACATGCTGCTTTCCCTCCGGTCTAAGCTTCTTCTGCTTCATTATACATATAGTTACACACACATGTTAGATCCTGCTGGAAGGACAGGTCAGTTCAGTGTTCAGGACAGAGGGGTTCAATCTGATTCCCAGTGGAGAAGAAAGACATCTGTATCTAGTCTGCCGCAAAGAAAGAGAACTGATTCTTACATTCGCTTCCGCCCTACATCTACAGTCCCAGTCTTTTCAAAATAAAGTCCAGCAGCACAGCTGATGCTCTTCTGAGTCCGGAGATGGGTTGTGGGTGCAGAGGAAGAAGTACTAACCTGACTGTGCTGTACATGGTGGCTGAGGGGGAAGAATTCTGCTACATGGCGGTGAGGTGTGTGCGACTGGCCTCGTTTGGGGAGTGTGAAATGTGCGATGGGATTGGTCAGCGCGGCACCTGCATCTGCTGTGCGGTCTGTGATTGGTTCTGAGCGGTGACCTCGGGGCCCCGGCTGGCCAATCGGCTGAGGATATTCCTCTCGGACATTTGTAGCCGCACGGCCACGGGGGGTATCCTGGCGATGGTAGCTGGGAGACGGGTGACGTCGGCCTTCATGTCGCTCAGCAGTTCCTCGAGCTGTTTGAGAACTAGAAATGCAGCACAGAAATCGGCATAACAGGGGTGAGCAGCCAAATTTTGGTTTTTGGTTAAAATTAACAGTGTGGCATCCCAAAAAGCAGCAGAGGACAGAAAACCGTAAGGATGGGTTTGTAAAACTTTAACAGGAATCTTCCTGTTAAAAGGGAGTTTTTCCTTCCCACTCTCACCAAAGTGCTTGATCATAGGGGGTCGTATGATTGTTGGGTTTTTCTCCGTATGTATTATTGTAGGGTCTACCTTACAATATAAAGCGCCTTGAGGAGACTACTGTTGTGAATTGGCGCTGTATAAATAAAATGGAATTGAACTGAATTAAATATGGAGCACAAGAGTTACACAGTATCTCTCCTTCAGTACCATTTGTAACATTTCACCAACACTCATAAAATAATGACAAATATAAACCTTACACATTTCCCAGATTGAGCTCTGTGTGAAATCAAGCTTGGAGGCAAAAGTGTCTCATCTCGTTCCAGGCCCATTACAGATGCATTGAATCCATAGTTGTGAGTTTAAAAGGCTCTTTTTCCTGAATTTGAGACAGTTTACCTCTAGACACCTTTAAACAGTGTTAATGGACAGTGCTAATTTTTGTTTATGGCGGAAATGTCTGTTTATGTAAAGTGAAACAGAATACTGGTGATGAGTTAAAATATGATGGAATATAATGGAGTTTTTGGACAAATATTTACTAAAGATTGAAATGCATTACCTACACAGCCCTTTTCTCATTCAGAAAACGTACTGTGGTAACTGAAGTAACTGAAGCAGAACTTTTAAAGCATTGAAGAATATCCAATATGTCTGCCTTCAAAAATTTCCAATGCTCACTCCTTTGTTTTTAAACGTGTGTAGCTGAAGTTGTCTACTGTCAAACAACTCAAAACACCATGACCCTGACATGTAAAGGCAATTATTCTCATCGTTGTGCTGCAGTTTTTCAAAATAACATAGTCAGAGAATTGAAAAATATAGAAAAGGCATTTCAGAAAAGAGCATCAAAAGCAAAACACAAGAAAAAAAACATTACTTTCACCATTTCATCACCACTGGATTGTGAAAAAAAATAAATTCTTCATCATTCATTCACTATTCGAATGATCTTTAAACATTACTGTTTTCACTAAACTCACATGCTTTATCAGCTCCACAAGGTCTTTTTTTTAATAAATATAAAATATGTCACATTATTGTTTCATGCTATTTAATAAAAGTAGTCTTAGTGTTAAACAGCCCCTGGCCCAACGCCGGCACAGAGGGAGAAAACTACTGCTGCTATAACTGAGACACTTTTCATTAGAAGGATAATTACTGTGAGTTCACTGTTGTCTAGGCAGCTGCAATTACGCATGTCATTATGTGCATATACTGTCATTTTGGTGAAGAAGCACCTGCAAGCAGCTGACTCTGCAGTTACTTGGTAAAAGGAAACCATGTGCAGAATAATGTCCCTTGACAGTCCCACTGTTTTAATCACGAGACTTCTCAGTGTTGCAGATATAGATTTTAAGTCAGTGAGAACTTTCGCTTTACTTTTCTGATTTGTAACGTGTCTCACCTTTATGCAGCACTGCATTGGCAGGCTTGTTTCCAGACATTGACTCTTTGCTGAGATGCTGGTGGGACTCGGCGAGACACTCCACCTCACTGAAACGTGTGTTTAGGGCCATGGAGGGGTGAGCCGGGTCCTCTGTCATGTTCAGGTAGGCCGCCCTGCGCAGCTGCTCTTCGATCACGAGCGCCTGCTCGAGTAACTGTACAGGAAACGCAGGTGGACCAGACGTGCTCAGTGAGATATGACACGCAGACAAACATTCACACAGAGAACTCAAAGGATAACCGTGTACTCGTTTCACCTTGAACCTGCGGGCCAGAAACTTGTTCTTGATCTCTAGGAAGTTTCCTCTGCTCATCTCCCCTTTGAAGGGCTCATTGAGGATGGCAAACCTCACGTCGTTCTGCACATCCTGCCACCGAGCGTAGCCGTGTCTGAGAGACGCCAAAGTCAAGAATAACAACACAGGTGTGTCTGGATGGTCAATGCCATTTAGAACAGGGTAACAATTTGGGTGGAAAGACTTTAAACATGCATCACTGTCCTTCATTCAATTAATAGCAGAGCTATTTCCAGAAGATGAACGCCTCAAATCACACACTGGTTTCTGGACATCACCATGTAAGCTTTTTTTTGTTTTTTTTGTTTTTTTTAGACATAAGTGACTATAGTTGGACAATCCAGTGAAAGAAATCTATGCTAACTGTATGATCAAATAGAATAGTAGCACAGGTAAGTCATTTTATTTGTCAGATAATTTAACTAAAATGCTCCAAAAGGCATTAACAGCACAAACATGGAGAAGTCCAGTTCAGTTAAAGTTAGCTATCAGCTACAGAGTCTACACCGGCACACTTGTCATTTTAAGCAACTAAGCTCCTACATTTAAACCAAAAGAAAGCATTATGTGTTTCTGTAGCAGGCTGCAACTATGTAGCTCTAAAGACACTGACCAATTTTTGGCACTTGTGTATTGATTTTTCAGCTCTAGAGGCTGCTACTGGTCGAAACCACTCAAACCACTTCATAGAATTGATATCGAGATAAATCC
Source organism: Mchenga conophoros (assembly GCF_057382185.1). Lineage (NCBI taxonomy): Eukaryota > Metazoa > Chordata > Actinopteri > Cichliformes > Cichlidae > Mchenga > Mchenga conophoros. Next base: position 24,813,208 of record NC_140536.1, on the reverse strand, counting down.
AGGCACATCTTAATGGATCAATATTAGCTAAATCCTCTCTTTATTCAATTCTGTGGTCTGCCTGAAACGGCCTGCTGCTTAATGACAGCTGTGCTCTAATGTGATCAGTTCACTTAATATGAGTGTGAAATTTACAGTCTGTAAATGTGAAATGATATTTGGTCACCCTGTTTATAAACCTGCAACAACTTTATGCACCTATGAAGACTGAAGAACAGTGTGTTAAAGATATTGTCCGTCTGAAAGGATACTGTATGATGCCAGCAAGCAGCCAGTAGTCATGGCGGCGGTGCCAAATCTCAAAGGTCTTCTTGGTGACGGTAGCTGCTCTCTCCTCATTCTGCCACAGAGAGTGAAGCTCTGGAAAGCAAGACAGGAAGGTCAAAACAGGCAGAAACGAAACAGAAGAAAAGAGAAGAGAAAGAAGTGTGAACGGCTGCATGTGTGTCCACCTGTGAATCCTCCGTCAGCGATGTTGAACATGAACCTCTGCTTGGTGGCTTTCTTCTTCTCTTCACTGACATTAACCACAGGTGCAGCTGTTCCTCCGTCTTTGGCGTTCTCTCCATTCTGCAGTTTGCCAGACTCGTCTGGTTTCACACTGTCCTTCTCCTCTTTTTGTTCTAAAAAAGAAAAAAATTCAAATTAAACATCTTAAAGCTGTGTGAACAAAATCCATGTGTAATAAAGGGCCCAGAATTCATCAGCTGAGGAGTTGAAATCTTGTATAGTATACATTTTAATGCGCAGCTCAAGCTTAAAAGGTCAAAAATAGCAGAGAAGGTTTGTTCCAGTGCTGTCATCTGTGCTTCAAATGTAAGACAGAGTGTAGGTGTTTGACTCAGAGCTAACCTTTTTTCTCCTCTGCAGCTTCCATTTTCTCATCTTTGCCTTCGTCAGCTAAAAGAAGAGAAATAAAGTTAAAGACTGAGAAGGTGAGAAAGAAACCAGAGAATACTGTACGTGGTTTAAGACAAGATAAGATGATATAAGATGGGGAAATTCACGTTATTACAGCTGCAAAACCAAGAGAGCAGGAAAAGTTAGATTCAGCATTACCTTTAACAATATATGTGTGCATATGGTTGTACCCACATACACACACATATACATACGTAGATATATATATATATATATATACACACACACACACACACACACACACACACACACACACACACACACACACACACACACACACACACACACACACACACACACACACACACACACACACACACACACACATCTTTCAGCAGCAAAATGGGATCTTGCGTGGTGTAGTCGTTGAACGTTGATATCAGGACAGAGAGTAAAGAAAGCATTGTGCAGTTTCATTGTAACTATTGCAGATTACGATATAATAGAACCAGTGTGTGCATATATGTATACACATGTGTATTTTTAAATGTGGTCTGCTGCTGTTCTTCACTGTCGAAGGAACAACCTCCTAAATCTCCCCTTCATACTTTGTAGGTGTGGCCAGCCTGTCACTGACGGAGCTGCTCAGTGCTTTCAGGGTGGTCTGCATGGGGTGGGAGGTGATCTCTAACAGGGACGACAGCTTAGCCACACCATTCTCCTGTGGCTCACTACCTCCACTGCTTTAAGAGGACATCACAGAACAGAGCTGGGGGTCTCGATCTGCTTGTTCAGTTTCTTTTTGTTACCAGCAGAGATACTGCTGCCCCAGCCCAATGCCATCAGTGTCATAAAAGGTCTTAAGGAGCTCCCCCTGCACTTCCAAAGACCTACGTATCTGCAGCAGACACATCCTGCTCTTTCCTTTTAATGGCATTTATGCTGTTAGTACATTCCCATTATTGATCACATGAACATCACCATCCATGTTTTCTATCAAGAGACGGTCACATGGAGAAGTAAGGTGGGATTTTTCCCTTTGCCCCATAACAGTGCACATTCTGCTCGGCTTATTTTTTATTGAAGTTCTTCATTAAGGCAATTTTTATGTTTCAGATTCACCTGACATCTAAGTGTAGTCTGTATACACCCATGAACATGTGAACATTCTGGATGTCCAATTTTTATTTTACCTTTATTTATACAGGTAAATCTCATGAGGTCTCATTTTCAAGAGCAACCTGTTTAATAGTAAACAACAAGGTACTGAGACAAAATGTCAATTCTGCAAAACATGGATCAAATCTTTTTCATTTTGTAACGTTATTTAAGTGGAGTGAGACTATGAAACTGACAATGGACCACAACTGAGACGAAGCTTAAAAGTGACCTCCAATGGTCCTGTACTGTCCCTTTAAATGTGAGTAAGCAGGACTTTCAAGAGAAAACCGGAATAAAAATGGATATTTTGCAGACTAAAAGGCCTTAAAAGCTTTTTGTACTGTTAAAAACAGATGTTACAATCATCGTGTGCCTCACCTCTAGACCTGCCCTCCACTAAATCAGTCTTGCTCTCTGAACCTTCACCCTTGATGTCGGCAGAAGCGTTCTTCTCCACAGACTTCTCCTCTTTCTCTTTGCTCAGGTCTTCAGCTTCTTTCTCTTTCCCTTCAACTCCATCTGTCTCCTTCTCTCTGTCCTCCTTCTCTGCAGCAGAGTCTGCTTCCTCTTTCTTGTCCAGAACGGGGGATTTTTCAGACTCATCTGGGATTTCAATAATCTAGGCAAGAGATGGACAAAATAAAAGGAGATATATCTTCAAACTGTGCAATAGCTGAAGTGAAAGCAGAAGTTGAGAGCAGAATTTACCTCTGGATCATCTGCCTTCTTAGCAGCTTTGCCATCCTCTCCCTCCTTCTTCGTGTCTTCCTTGTCCTCTGACTTAGACAAATCCTCTGAAAACAGAAAGCACATGATATTACAGATATGGGGGGAGTGCTTTAATCTGTTATGTATACAACTAATTAGGATTCCTATTTAACATTTAATCTTAACAAGTGTGTGTTTCTTGGCCTATAACTTATTCATTGTAGTCTTTCCAAATGCATCCACAAGAGGGAGCAAATCTGGAAAATCTCTGGGGGTCAAAACAAACCTGATTGAATAATTACTTCTGAGGGCAAAACACGAAAATATCTCTTACACATCAAACAGTTATTTCAGGGTTAGTTGAGTCTTAAACATAGAATTCACATTACATCTGGTTCAAAACTAAGGTGAAGTATGTGGTGATGAGGTTACAGCTCAGAGGAAATGACAATGTGTTTCATCGTCACGAGTGTCCCCTTCTTACAACATGTAGTCAGAGTGTCAGAAACCGAGTCTAATTATAATGCATGCATCGTGTACTGAGTCTAAAAAAATGTTAACATTTGTTTAAAAAGCTCAGTAGTGAGTGCAAATAGTGTGTGTGTTTACCCGGCACAGGAGTGTTGGGCTGTGTGTCTGCAGGAGTCCCTGTGGAAGGAGTCTTTGGGTCTTCTCCTGCAGCCAAAGCTGCGGCTCTTTTGTTTTCCTCCAACTCGGCCATCCAGGGCATCGACCACTGACCATTCACATGTTCAAACTCCTGCACCTGTTAAACAACATGTGACTCAATGATTAAGAGTTTGGATAATTTAGACCACATTCTCAAGCAGGGCGACACTATTTTTACCATTTCTACTGGAGCTGTTGAACCATACCTTTTTCCGTATGAGTGACATCACACCGATGCGAGTGAGCACGTGCTGTCTTGACAGACCCTCCCGAGGGACGCCGTCAGCAAACGTCTCGGCTCCGTCGGCCCCCGGCTCACAAAGGTGACGCATGAACAGAGACACATAGGCCCTGCAAAGAAAGCATGACATACTGAATAAATTTGAGCCAGGTGTATTTTATATTGCAGAGAGACAACATGCTAATTAAGCTGAATGTAACTATCCTGCTAGTATTTAGTACTAAGAGACTTCACGTTCTAATGGCTCAGTTACCAGTTTTAACAATAATTACTTTAGACAGTTGGCCAATTTATAAAACTGTCATTAACGGAACAGCTTAAACCTTTAACTGTGTAGACAAGTTTACAAATTTGAGCAGATGATTGATACTAAAAATTAGGTTCATAACAAAAAAACAAAAAAAAGCACTTTACCTTGATATTAGACTGCACCCATAACAGTAGGAAAATTATAAAAAACACCCATCAGACTCACTTGAATTCTTTCTCTGACTTTCCTCGTAGGTCTCTGACCAGCCACTGGTTAGTAAAGGCATCTTGGGGAGGCATCCCATAACGCATCACTGCATTTAAGAAAGCCTTCCTCTGCCGTGCGTTGAATCCCAGCACCTGACAGGTAAGAGGTCAAAATGTAAAAGAAAAGCTTAATAGAAAGACAACAGAAAGATGTGACTCCTCCACCACTGTGCAGTTAATTTTTTTCCCTTGCACATTCACTCTTGTCTCGTGGAAGGAACCAAAAACTCACCTCGATGTTCCCACCAACCCTGGCCAACAGTGGGGGTAGAGGCTTGTCCCGGTCGTTCCTCAGCCCTTTGCGGTTTGGCCTGCGGGCATTGGCTATGAGCAAAGAAGCACGGTTAGTTAGTCTGTCTGAAGGCCTGAAAGTCAGCGCCAACTCCACCGAAGCCATGAGGACGAAAAGTTGAACAGTAAATTTTGCATGATGCATGATCGTGTGTGCACTTATCATCCTAAACTTTCCACTTACGGCTCATTGGCTCACTCTGATCCTGCTGAAGCTGGCCCTCTCTCCACACTTTACAATAAACGTTTCTTGAAGCGCAACGCTTTCAGAAAATTTACTACTGAAAGCAATCTGGCAGTACACATCATTTAATAAAACTCCAGTTACAGTAAGAAAAATACAACTGGTATATAAATGCACACCTTATAGCACCTTTTAATTGGAAAATAAATTTTTTACAACATGTTTATTAACGGATACAAATTTAATAAATAAAAGTGAACAGTTATATAAACAATTAATATAAACACAAACAATTTAATCTGCAAAGCAGATTAAAGGACTGGGAAACCATTGATCTTAATTTTCTTTCCCTGTTTCCTTCTCTTATGCTTTTTCCTTTCCTTTTTCTTTCTGCCTTGCTTTGCCTCTCTACGCTCAACGCAGATGATGCAGTCACATTTCCTTTTTCGGCAGTTGTTGTTGAGGTTGTCGAGGAGGATATCATAGCTCTCGTCTGAATCTGAATAAACATCTGCGGGGGTGTTGGAAGGATGTTAGTGAATTATGTATCTCAGATGTGGAAAGACTTCTTATCATCGGTTAATAATCTGAACAGGAACCTCCGCCTCCATGTCAGCTTGTTATGATCAATAACTTCACTCAACTCCATCTTTATGACTAATGCCAAACTCCTCAGAGCACAGACGTCCCAGTGTGAAAGATCTCCAACGGTTGTAACCAACTTACCTTCAGTCCGTTCATCAAAGTCCTCATCGCCCTCCTCTGAGGCCACCGAGTAATCGGACTGGTTATCAGACTGATCCTCCTGCCAGTCTAAAGAGACCACAGAGAAATGATGAGATGAGCGAGGAGAAAATACCAAAAAGGACAAAACTCTTCCCCACCAGGTCTGAATCTAACTGATCAACAACGAGATAAAAGTACACATACGAGTACACAATAAAAGTAACTCCTTTCAGAGGTTTAATCACAGGTTAGTAAGAGTTCAACCAGTAGGGGGAGTTACCGTGTTAAAACTGCATTTGAACTACTAGATTACTGCCACTGATTAGCTTTGACTGCTGCAATAAACAAAAAGAAAAGATCCTTCACTGATGTTGTTAATGTTTACACAGCTATATGCAAGTGAAAAGCCTACTGTGGCTCTAACAGCTTTGGGTTTTGGTTTATTTGGGGGCTGAGACAGGAAAAAAAACAGATCATTAAAACAAAACTAGTTCAACTGCTTCTGTGTTTTGCAGTTTGAGGTTTGTTTCTTCAGAATTGTCACTCTCCCAAAATAAGGTCTTAAAATGTGAAGCAGAAGGGTTCGGGAGAGGACGGTAGCTTTGGTGATTTTATCAACAAATCCTAATACACGTTCATGTTATTGCTTTTCCTGGACCTCCAAAATCTACATGAATAGTATGGACTTTTTTTATATATATAATTAATATTAAAACTTAACATATTTGAACAGAACCTTGTTGAAAGCTGCACTTATTACAATTGCCATGGCTTGTTGTTTCCAGCTAATAATGTCCCTGTCTGTCATATATGATCTCTGACAATGGAGTTCACTGAATGGAATAATGTTTGAGAGCAAATAAGCACTGAATGAATGGAATACAGGCAACTGATAATTGATTTCCTCCTCTTATTAATGTTTGCATGTTTTTCTGCAAGTTTCAAGATGTAAAACTATAACATCAAGATTTTGCAGACCTGAGTCATGTGCATGATCTCCCCTTCCCCCTCTATGTCTACACTGCGTTTACACTCAGAAAAAAAGAAAAGAGGTCAGTTCAAAACCAGTGGAGGCCTGTTTTTCCCCACACAGGAAATTAATGATAAAGGTTGCAGAAAAAAGTTGACCCTATGAGCAGAATCTCCCTTCGATAGACTGCACTCCATCTCTCTTCTTATGAGAGCTGGGACAGGCTCCAGTCCAACTCCCAGGACCCTGCGGTTAAATTGGTCGGATGGATGAGGAGAATAAAAAGCAAACAGTCCGTGACAGATGCATTTTCTCATGTCTGTGCAATCAGACATCATACAGACTACACTCAGGAGCTGGCAGGTTAATCTCCACTTAATGGGCGATCACACACAGCTCAGCTGAGTGACGTCTAAGAAATGTTTATCAGCACATGAGTGAAAATGGCTGTTGTGTTGTTTGCTGTGCCCTATCGCACGCTCTGCCTGTGCATCCAGCCCAATCTGCTGCTGCCCCCTACTGTTTTAATGCTAAACCAACGGCTGTACTGCAATAATATTCCCTTTGTGCCATTTTCTAGTCCGAGCAAATTACATCTAGAAAAGGGGCCTTAACTACCTACAATGTGAGTCCGTCTATCCGCCTATTTTGTGTGAACGTATCTCCTAAAGGAAGGCGACACATTTCTGGCTTAGTGAGAGGCCTTATCCTTCTGAAAAAATCGATTTTAAACTGGTCTAAACATTTAAAAATAACATCAACTACCACATTTCTACACCCGAGCACAAACTAAAACAAAACTTCATGCCATAATCTCACTGTCGCTGCTACTATATTACCACCACATCAACACCACACAAACACAAATCCACCACTGGTACTGCACTCCACACACGCACAAGAAGAGGTTGCATTATATATTGTTCTGTACCCTGTCTTATACCTCGGTCCTCCTGGGAGCCATCATTGTAGTTGACTGGCTTTCGAGTTCTTTTGCCTTTGCCCAAATTGCGGGCGAGATCCTCCTGCTGTTGCTCGTAGTGGTGCCGAAGCAGCTTCTCCCAGTAGTCTGGATCAACACTTTCCTCCTGCTTGATCACCTCCCTTTCCACCTCCTCCTCCTTTAAAACATTTTTTTTTAATACAGTGCACATAAAGACTGTTTGTTCGTGCGTAGACTTTGAGTTTGACTACTAAAGATGCTCTAAAAATGACAAAAAACTAAAGCCCGATAGGTAAAGTGATATGCTCATATACGCACATTGTAGCCATGCTAATACTGTACCTCATCATCTTCATCTTTCACCACATACTGTGCCACTTTGAACGAGCTGAGGTATTCGTTCATGCTCTGGAGCTCAGTGTCGTCTGTGGCATCCTGGTTCCTGTCAAGCAAACGGTCAATTGCCTGATCATCGTAGTGGATCACACTGCTGTCATCCTCCTTGTTGTCCCCTGAAAGTAGAATAAGTGGAAAAAGAAGGAAGGATAGGAGGAAGAGAAATTTGAATTTAATGCTCAAAACATCTCTGGCATCCCAGTGGAGAAGTCATAATTCCACCTCTTTCTCTTTGCTTTTACACACAATGCAACTAGTGATGCGCAGAACCAGTCGACTGGATAATTAACCAATAAAACTTTGCTGCTTTCACTACTCTGCACCAGGGATAGTTGTTTAAACTAGTCATTCATATTTTTTTGTATAAGCCAATCAACCCCACTCCCCACCCCCATCTCTGACAGGAAGTTTTAAACAAGTACTGTGGAAAATAACAGATAAGAGACCTGCAAACCAGCAAAGTTCTGCACTATCTTGATCTAGAAAATGAAACAGCTGTGAGCTGAAGAGTAAACTGACATATAACCACTCAACTGGAGCAATGCATAAACCACATTCTGCAGTGTGGACGCTATGGCCTAATTTAGATTTCTGTGGTGAATCTCTGTAGATTCTATGACTTAACCTACGCAAGTGGCCAATATTGATGCTGGTATATATGCTTGTGTGTGGAGTATTATGTGACAGTTACCTGTGGTCATGTCTCGGCTTCTTATATGCGGTGCCAGCCGGCAGAACTAAATAAAATGCTGTGACTTTTTCCCCTCCTCAGTCCTTGCTCTGTGTTGTGTCTGGTTTTTTTTCAAGGGCAAACATATTTAACTTTTTCCACTTCTTTGCACATTCCCATTACGTCTAATCGGATAGTTTCAGCAATCCTCCAGGAATTTGCTGACATTTGTTAGTCCTTTTATCGATCCTATGATTATTATTCCTATTGAGGGGCTCATTGTTATTCTCTCACTGATCAATTTCAAAGCTGCAGTGAAAACATAGCTGTAGATGCACAGGAGTACTGAACAGGTACATCACATCAGGTGACTCTGTAGGCTTTCAGATGGCTTTGCAGATACAACATAACTATAGGATAGATTAACCAGACATACAGAGAAAGAGGCTCCCAGTGCTAAAATTAATATCAGCCCCACTCACCAAACTAAGCGGTGTGTGTGTGTGTGTGCGTGTGTGTGTGTGCGTGTGCGTGTGCGTGTGTGTGCGTGCCATCTGTCAGAGGCTCAACACTGACTCACCATCTCCAATTTCATCTTTAAACAGTTCTTCAGTTCCAAACTTGAGGATGTCATCAAGCTCCTGCTTGGACATGGAGCCCATCTTAGATCCGAGGCCGGGTCGCACCACCAGGTGGGTGAGCATCATCTTCTTCTTTGCCACCTGGTGGAAGCAAGAAGGTGGAGGTCAAGCTACCAGTCAATATGTGATCATTGCAATTCAACACATTTGCTAAAGTGGTGTTAATTTTCACAGACCTGTGTTATCCTCTCCTCCACAGACGCTTTGGTAACAAAGCGATAAATCATCACTTTCCTGTTCTGGCCAATACGATGAGCTCTGCTGAAGGCCTGTGAAGCACACATGAAACACAGCATAATCACCCCTCAAAATAAACGCTCACACTGGCGCAGATGTGAGGTTAGTCATGTGGTTTGCATACCTGGATGTCATTGTGGGGATTCCAGTCGGAGTCATAGATAATAACAGTATCAGCAGAAGCGAGGTTAATGCCCAAACCACCAGCTCTAGTAGAGAGGAGGAAGGCAAACTGCTGAGCACCAGGAGCTGTTGGAAAGAGGAGCAAAATTAAAATTAGAAAAACAGACATGAACTCTGCTGTCCTGAGAGGCAAAACTGACAAATAGCTAAACACGCCTCACCATTAAAGCGATCAATGGCCTCCTGTCTCAAGTTGCCAGTGACTCCTCCATCAATCCTCTCATATTTGTAACCCTCGTTCTCCAGGAAGTCCTCTAGCAAGTCGAGCATTTTAGTCATCTGGGAGAAAACCAAAACCCTGTGGCCTCCTTCTTTCAGCCGTCTCATCATCTTCTGGAGCAGCATCAGTTTCCCTGAAGACTTGGTCAGGGCAGTGCCTTCATACATGCCATTTGGAAGTTTTGGCGCTTCCTGAAATTAAGGAAGTGATGTCTTAAACAAGTTTAAAAGAAACACGAAAAAACTAAATTAAACTAAATGTATAAAAAAACATACATTGGCAGCTGCTGGAAAGAGGTAGGGGTGGTTACAGCACTTTTTGAGGTCCATCACAACATTGAGCAGAGATACTTGATTTCCTCCTCCACGAGTGTTCAGGGCCTCAAAGTTACGTGTTAAAATGAACTTGTAGTATTTCCTGAAGTACAAAAAGAGAAGTAAAAGAAGCGTGAAAAAATAGACTGCAAAGATAAAACAAAGGAAAACATGAGCAGGATTAAAGCTTCAAGGGTGACATGTTATGCTCATGTTGCTGCAAATGGTTCTATATGAAGTTTGTATTATTCACAGTTGAAAATAATATTCATCTATCTTATACTGGGCATTGCTGCAAGCCCTCATTTTAACCTCTACATGAAACAAACAGTTTAAGCTTCCCTCCGAACCACCTTCTGACTGACTGCCGCTTGCAAACAGAAGACAGTTATGAATGTCGAGTTGAGCTTAGTGCCTAAGAGGAGACCATCTTATGATGTGTTCAAATCAAAAACCAAGCCTGTTGCACAATTCCATACAAGGTTTTATGCAAAGACTATGGATTGTTTCCACATTGCAAAGAATACATGTGACTGTCAATCTAATTGCAGCTATCAGTAGTATTTATTACATTTACTCCTTCTCCTCCAACTCATAGCAAATATTTGTGGGTTTCCAAAACCATCAGACAGAATCTGTGACCAGCACAAGGGGAAACTTTGCTTTGTCTTTTCTTTGACCACAACATTAGGAATATCCCCTTTCACTGTCGACAGCAGAAAAACTGTCTGAGCTGTTTGAAGTCTGAGCTTCAGGCTCACAGGTATAACTCTGCCATACTCTGGGCACATTATTTGAAACTATGGCATGTTTAATTCAATTAATTTTAATTTTATTTATATACTGCCAAATTAACAACTGTCACCTCAAGGTGCTTTATATTGTAAGGTAAAGACCCTACAACAATACAGAGAAAACTCCAACAATCAATGAGCCTTTATGAGCAAGCACTTGGCGACAGTGGGAAAGAAAAACTTCCTTTTTTCATTTTTCCAAACATATATTTGCAGCTACTGCAAAGTTTTTTATTGCTTACTTTTGCATGGAGCTCAGCTCCACTCGAACAATGAGCTCGGTCTTTGAAGGCATGTGTTTAAATACATCAGCCTTCAGCCTCCTGAGCATGTGTGGTCCCAGCATGTCATGGAGCTTCTTGATCTGGTCCTCTTTTGCGATGTCCGCAAACTCTTCCAGAAACCCTTCGAGATTACTGCATGAAAAAAAAAATTAAAAAGCCACATGAATCACAGTGGATGTCATCACTGTATCTGCAGTACAGCTACATCTGCTGTAGCCCTGCGCTGTGTGCAGGTACTGACTTGAATCTCTCTGGGGTTAAAAAGTTCAGCAAATGGAAGAGCTCCTCCAGGTTGTTCTGAAGTGGAGTGCCTGTAAGCAGCAGCTTGTGTTGCAGCGGGTAGTTGTTCAACACTCTGAAGAACTGAGAGAAAGACAGAAAACATACAGTACAAACCTGGGCACTGGAGCCAAGAAAATTACACCACTAAACTGTTATGTCCAGCATTGTGTGTCCAGTGATGAAGGGTCACCAACATACTTTGGTTTTTGTAAAAGAAAAAGAAAAGAAAAAAAGCCTTTGTTGTTACCTTGGACTGGTTGTTCTTCAGTCTGTGTGCCTCATCTACAACCAGACATGCCCATTCAATGGAGCCCAGCACAGCCTGGTCAATGGTGATCAATTCATAGGATGTCAGCAGAACATGGAACTTGACTGGTGAGTCTTTCTGTAATATGCAGAAAAAAGTGCTTTTTAGTTAAGCTGCAAAACTGGGAAATAAGTGGAAACGATTACAAATATTACAGCTGCAAGTGCTGCAACTAAAGCTGGCTCTGACTGGCTGATCCCAGAATGCCTACAATGCCCACAATGCCTTCCGAATCATGTGACAACCCCCTTGGCTTTTGTACTTGCACTTCGCTGTTCCACTTGAACAATGTATTGTTGTTGCAGTTAGCAATTAACCTATCGTTCACTCAAAAGGCGTGATGGGTGCTTCGACTTACGAAAAGTTTCGACTTACGAAAGACCCTCGGGAACGAATTAATTTCATAAGTCGGGGTTCCACTGTACTTCAAAGCCACTACACTCTGAAATAGCAGTTTTTTTTTTTTTACTTACCTTCATCTTGGACGCCTTTTTTCCTCCTCTGATGGCGTTTCCCTCAAAGGAGAACTCATTCTCTCTAATAACAGCCCTGCTGTCTTTGTCCCCTATATAGGTGACCACATACATGTCAGGAGCCCACATCTCAAACTCCCTCTCCCAGTTAATGATGGTGGACAGAGGAGCGCTGACAAGGAAGGGGCCTTTGGAGTGACCCTGTACCAATGGAGAACAGAGTTAGAATACATTAACATGCAAAGATGATTCATAATTTAATATCAGATAAATTACACAACTGCATTTGTCTTGCCCTGCCTTTAGGATCGAGCTCCTTACTTGGAATTCATCCCCTTTAATGGGCAGAGTTACTGTGTGTCACATGTCTGCAACCCCAACCACTAACACTGACTGACAGGGGAGGGCAGACTGGACAAAACAGCGTCAGTTAGCATATACAAGTCTTACTAAAGATAAAACAGTACAGCATTAGCCTTATAAATCAAATATTATCAGGTACTGTGTTGTACTTTTAACTGTTAAAACAAGCTTAATGCATTCATATTTATAAAATAAACAGCCCCTTACCTCCTTGTACAATGAGTAGAGGAAGACAGCTGTCTGAACGGTCTTGCCCAAACCCATCTCGTCAGCCAGGATTGTGTCAGTGGCTTGAGCCCAAGAAAACCTGAGCCAGTTCAAACCTTCCAGCTGGTAGGGATGCAGAGTTCCTCCTGTGCTGTCCAGATAGTCAGGCTGACGGTCAAACTTGATGGTGGGCTGGAAAGGAAAAAAATAAAATTTCTGACCCGATCTGAGGAGCGAGCTTTTACACGGTCATCAATAATCCATCAGAATAAAGCAATTTAAGAAAAAGGTTGTATTTTGGTGCACGTACATCTACAACTGGATTAGCAGGCGGTCGCTCTGCCTTCTTCACTTTGACTGTCTTTTTCAGCTTCTTGCCAGGTCTGCCTTCCTCACCCATCATCAACTCTCTGATACACAGAGTAGGAAAAAAAAAAGGTAAGACTGACTAATTTATTCACTGTTTTTTAATGTAAACAGGAAAAAAAAGACATCAAACTGCCACAAATATCTCTATATGGCACCTAATTTACGTCCTAGAAAAGGAGTAGAATTAATTTTACAATTATTTGATCTTACCCTACTTTAAGATATCAACAGTCCTTGCACAACCTGAGCAAACAGCTTCTGACACTTAGTACACTACTGCATACCTGTGATTCCAGTAAGTCTGTTTGTAGGGGTCATACTCTGGAATGTCCATGTCTTCACTCTCCCAGGTGGACTGATCATATGGCAGATCTCTCCACTTGATCAGGTAATGCACATTATTCTTTTTATCAACACTATCAGGATAAAACAGACAGAAGATATTCTGTTGTGATAAAATGGTATACCTAAATGCTTCTGTTAAAGTGTTTCTTTTACAAGGTGACATTATAAGACACTGGCTTCAAGATACTTCAATATGTGGAATCGATCCCTCTCATTCACTCTTCCTCTTATATTTCCTCTTACTACTCCAAACTTGGATACTTTGTCACCCTAACCCTTTATTGACAAAATAACCACAAAGAAACAACCAAACACCTAGTGACAAACATTCAGCATTACTCCTGCACAAGCATAAGCAACTGTGCACTGTGAATCGACACTGTGCACTGTGTTGTCATTGTGGTTTGTTATCACAAGTAGACAAAGGCCGTACACAGCATGAGAAAAAACAAATGAGAAAGGCATTGTGTTCTACTCTGAGTCCATGTTATGCATGCACATACAGTGGGGCAAAAAAGTATTTAGTCAGCCACCGATTGTGCAAGTTCCCCCACTTAAAATGATGACAGAGGTCAGTAATTTGCACCAGAGGTACACTTCAACTGTGAGAGACAGAATGTGAAAAAAAAAAATCCATGAATCCACATGGTAGGATTTGTAAAGAATTTATTCGTAAATCAGGGTGGAAAATAAGTATTTGGTCAATAACAAAAATACAACTCAATACTTTGTAACATAACCTTTGTTGGCAATAACAGAGGTCAAACATTTACTATAGGTCTATACCAGGTTTGCACACACAGTAGCTGGTATTTTGGCCCATTCCTCCATGCAGATCTTCTCGAGAGCAGTGATGTTTTGGGGCTGTCGCCGAGCAACACGGACTTTCAACTCCCGCCACAGATTTTCTATGGGGTTGAGGTCTGGAGACTGGCTAGGCCACTCCAGGACTTTCAAATGCTTCTTACGGAGCCACTCCTTTGTTGCCCGGGCGGTGTGTTTTGGATCATTGTCATGTTGGAAGACCCAGCCTCGTTTCATCTTCAAAGTTCTCACTGATGGAAGGAGGTTTTGGCTCAAAATCTCACGATACATGGCCCCATTCATTCTGTCCTTAACACGGATCAGTCGTCCTGTCCCCTTGGCAGAAAAACAGCCCCATAGCATGATGTTTCCACCCCCATGCTTCACAGTAGGTATGGTGTTCTTGGGATGCAACTCAGTATTCTTCTTCCTCCAAACACGACGAGTTGAGTTTATACCAAAAAGTTCTACTTTGGTTTCATCTGACCACATGACATTCTCCCAATCCTCTGCTGTATCATCCATGTGCTCTCTGGCAAACTTCAGACGGGCCTGGACATGCACTGGCTTCAGCAGCGGAACACGTCTGGCACTGCGGGATTTGATTCCCTGCCGTTGTAGTGTGTTACTGATGGTGACCTTTGTTACTTTGGTCCCAGCTCTCTGCAGGTCATTCACCAGGTCCCCCCGTGTGGTTCTGGGATCTTTGCTCACCGTTCTCATGATCATTTTGACCCCACGGGATGAGATCTTGCGTGGAGCCCCAGATCGAGGGAGATTATCAGTGGTCTTGTATGTCTTCCATTTTCTGATGATTGCTCCCACAGTTGATTTTTTCACACCAAGCTGCTTGCCTATTGTAGATTCACTCTTCCCAGTCTGGTGCAGGTCTACAATACTTTTCCTGGTGTCCTTCGAAAGCTCTTTGGTCTTGGCCATGGCAGAGTTTGGAGTCTGACTGTTTGAGGCTGTGGACAGGTGTCTTTTATACAGATGATGAGTTCAAACAGGTGCCATTCATACAGGTAACGAGTGGGGGACAGAAAAGCTTCTTACAGAAGACGTTACAGGTCTGTGAGAGCCAGAGATTTTCCTTGTTTGAGGTGACCAAATACTTATTTTCCACCCTAATTTACGAATAAATTCTTGACAAATCCTACCATGTGGATTCATGGATTTTTTTTTCACATTCTGTCTCTCACAGTTGAAGTGTACCTCTGGTGCAAATTACTGACCTCTGTCATCATTTTAAGTGGGGGAACTTGCACAATCGGTGGCTGACTAAATACTTTTTTGCCCCACTGTATAGCACGAGAGCGGCTGTCGTCTTCACCTTATGTGCACAGTGATGCTGTATTTATAGAATAATGTTCATTAAACATTAATGTTTTACTTTGAACTGAACTCCTTCCTGACACTCCACACACACAAAGCATACAGAATACAAATGATATGCATGCATTAAAACAGCAATGCTAATTCAGTTTGAGGTCTCCACTCAGCAAACTGTATTTACTTTGTTAACTTACTTTTATTGTTTCTTGCTTCGAAACCTGCTTAGTGTTCTTGTTTCATTTGTATCCTACCTGTGGTTAAGGACGCGGTGGATCATCAGCCACTCCATCTTAACTCCATAGCGGCTAAACTCCTCCTCCATGTGGACAAAGAGTGGATCTTTGTTCTTCCTCTTCGTGCTTTTGTCATCGTCACCCTCGCCTCCAAAGTCAGCAGGCGGCGGTTCATCCATGTCAGTCTTCCTTTGGTAGTTGCGGAACATCACTTGGCAGTTCAGCTCCAACTGGGCGAGAGTAAACAAGGGGGTGTCATGTGCTGAGTATGTTACAAAAAGGAAAAAATAAAACCTCATTCTCATCTACAGGTGGATGCAATGGTAGTACCTGTAGCTCCTGCACCCAGGAGCAGTGCCAGTACGACATGTTGCACCACTTGACAAAGAACTCCCTCTCTCTACGGCCTGCCAGAGGTGGTGGGTCAGGAGCATCAGCAGGCAGATCAGCAGGCCGGGGTACGGGCATAGGGGCTGGTGCTTCTCCCCAGCGCCATGTTAAAACCTTCTGCACTTTTCCCTTCATCGGTGGACACTGTGAGAAAGTGTGGATGGCAGAGGAAATTGTTATCTAAAATGCTGCAGGGTAAACTTATGCACATCAAGAGAAAAGGCTCTTTATCTCCAGTGCAACTTGGAATTTGTAATCCACATGCATGCCCACGTGAGCACGCGCAGTCTCGTATGCACCAGTGCTCAGTGCTCACCTTGCAGCGGGGGCAGATCCATTCTCCATTGGGGATCTCGGGGAGAGGAGGGTTGAGGCAGTGGATGTGGTAGGAGGAGGGGCAGGTGTCACAGCAAAGCAGCTCTCCCCCGTCCTTACACACACGGCAGAACTCAATGTGGTGGTCGTCTTCCTCCTCCATCCCTTCATCCCTCCTGTCGTCATCGTCCTCACCTTCGGCCTCGGACAGATCATCCCTGGCTTCCCACTGGATTCCCTCCTTCTCCTGGTGGCAGAATTACAGACAGAAGGAGGAGGTGTGCACGCGGGGGAAGAGGAAGGGGGGTTGGGGGGTGAGGGCAGACAGGCAGGGAAGGTATGCGGAACGAAGTGAAAGAAAAAAAGGGAGGGGTGTGTGTATGCGTGGGGGGGATTGAAGAGCGCCGAGGGGTGGGGAGGGAGGGTGGTGTGCATTGCGTGCGTGTGGAGCAGTCAGAGGAAGGGAGGGAGGCAGGCAGGGGAGGGCCGAGAAGAGGAAATGGAGGATGGGTGAGATGTGTGGTGGGGAGCAGGAGAGGATTGACGGGAACATGAGCAAAATGGTTGTTGGGGTGGGGGGAGAAAGGGACAAAGAGAAATGGAGAACACTACAGTCAACCCTGCTGCCAGTGCAACTTCCACACAAAATATTTTAACATCCATGTTTCATGCAATTTTTGCCCTCCTGATTCAAACTTTGAAAATCAGGCGCA
The DNA here is from genome assembly GCF_057382185.1 of Mchenga conophoros. Lineage (NCBI taxonomy): Eukaryota > Metazoa > Chordata > Actinopteri > Cichliformes > Cichlidae > Mchenga > Mchenga conophoros. The sequence goes on along the minus strand of NC_140536.1, from coordinate 24,796,063 downwards.
TTTGCTCTAACAGTCTGCCGTGCACATCTCTCAGAGGATTCAGGGTTCCAGTACTCACACAGTGCGGGCAGCTCCACTTGCCCTCAGGTGCCTTCTCCATGTCAGGGTCCAGACAGACCATGTGATAAGCCCTCGGACAGGTGTCACACAAAATGATCTCTCCTCCCTGCTGACACACCTCACAGTAATCCTGGTGGTCTGTCTCATAGCCGTCACCATCTTCTGTCTCGACTGAGAAAAGACAGAAAAGTAGCAGGAAAAAATAGGTATCAGCCTTCACTTCAGCCTTGACTTTGCTCTTGTTAAACAAGCCACCTACATTACACACATTTCTTTTCTTCATGGAAATGCTGATATAATATCACACTTTTATTTCAGTATGTTTCCAACCTTTTTTCTTTTTCTTTGCACTTTTGGGCTTCTTCTTAGGACGACTGCTGCGGCTGGAGCCATCTGACACTGAGAAGCTCCCATCATCAAAGTCGCTGTCAACATCAGGTTCGTCCTCATCGCTCTAATGAAGTCAACAAGCGAAGGGAAAAGATTGATATGAGTACCTTGTTTCATTTCATCACATCATCAGTATTTGGATCCCAGTGATTAAATATGCAGAAATAAAGTCACTGTGTGCCAATTTTAATAACTCACAGAGGAGCGCTTCCTCTTGCTGTTGAGGCCTCCAAGTTTAATTTTGAGTGGAGCCACCTTCTTAGGTTTTGGTTTCGGTGGAGGCTTAGATGTGGGCTTCGACCTCCTACGAGCATTGGGACCTCAAGAGAAGAGAAGATATAAATTTATTTAAAACAGCCAAAATCTTAATTCTGTATACACTTCATAAAGTCATAAACTCTGTCCTATTTTACCTTTGCCCTCTTTGGTCTTGGCCTTGCGGAGAGGAGGTGCTGGGGCTGCTGGGGGTGCAGTAGGCGCTGGAGCAGCAGCAGGAGTTGAAACAGGTGGAGTCAATGTAGCAGGAGCGGTATCTGCCCCGCTCTCTGTCCCTGCCACCACCATGTTCTCCACAGCTGTCGCCACATTGGCAGCTGCCAGGGCTGCATTAGCAGTGGCACAACCCTGCGGGGACACAAAAGCACACAGTGAGAACCTCTGCTCTCTAGAAGTGTATAGTATAACAGAAGAACAAAAGGCCTCAATATTTAATACCTTCAGAGGGTTGTTTGTACTGAATTCACGCCACTTGGCCATCATTAAAGTCATCATCTTGGACACAGCAATTTTGGGGTTCTTAGCTGCAATTAATGGCCTAAAAACACAAAGTGGGCAAAACTTTTATACTGTTACATAAATATTTATGCACAAATCTGTAGTCACAGAGTAGATGCAGACTTTACTGTCAAAGCCTAATAATGATGAGGGTGTCTTCACCTGACAAACTGACTGAAGGCCTTGTAGTTGGTGAGGGAGCTGTAGTCTTCCTGAGTAAAGACGTGGTCAATGTCTTTCATACCCCAGGCTTCCAGCAGCTGGGTGGAGCTTTTCGGCTGAGGTGGGAGGAGAGAGTCGAAAAGGACAACGAGGAAGGTTAATGTCACACGTCAGCCCTGCAGTAAGTAAACAAAGTCTGCATGAGGGCCTGAATTAAACTCTACCTGGCAATCATCGTCATCGTCCTCATCATCTTCTGGCTCTGGTTCTTTACGTTTGCTCTTTGAGCTGGACGAGCCTCCTTTCTCTGCCGCCGCACCTCCCTTCTTCTTGTCTTTGGCGGAGCTCGACCGTTTCTTCTTTTTCCTCCCTGGTGCATAATCACTTCCTTCACTCTCTGACCGCATACCTCCCTCATCAGCATCCCTCTCTGCTGCCTCCACTCCAAGCAGGTGCTCTGGGGAGCTGACTGGCAACTCCTGTAAGATAAAGAACCACACTGCTGGGTTTTATGTATAACACAGAAATTAGACGCTAAAATTACATCTTTCTTTGTCTTGTTTCTTGTAAAGGTCCTGGCACTCTATTAGGCTTGGGGAATGAAAAGACACTGGGCTGTCATTCACAGCGCTGCTATGGTCAACATATGACTCATCACTAATTTCAGAAGAAGCAAAAACAGTCAGTTGCTTCATCTATTGTTCAGTTGACACAGAACGGGTCTTTTTATTTATTTTTCAGCAAAAATGCTAAATATTTCCTGATTTTAATATTTGTTTTCCCCGTTTTATGTGAGTGGTAATTAAATATATATTGTAGACAATGTGTTTTAAATGCACTGACCTGGCCTATGGAAAATTATACATTTGCTAGTAATTGGTTCATTATACATTAATTGATTTGACCTCTTCTTCGTTCAGCTGCTCTCTTTAAGGGCCACTACAGTGGATCACCTGCCTCCATCTCACCCTATCCCTCCCTATTACCCTCCTCTGTCACAACAAACCCTCCTTTACTGCATCCATGAATCTTCTCTGAGGTCTTACTCTTTTTCTCCTGCCTGCCATCTCCATCTTTAACATCCTTTTCCCAATACATTCACTATCCCTCCTCTGCACTTATCCTAACCATTTCAGCCTTGCCTCTCTGACTCTGTCTCCACAACTGCTTAAATTTATAATAAAAGTGCTACACCCTTATTTCAGGGTATTTGGGTCTTGGTTTCCCATCTCATGAAATCACTGTTTGCAACACATCCACCTATAGTTAAGTTGATTTTGTTTAGATTTTTACTTGTTCAGCTCCTGTATGTTAATTAATTTTCCTATTAAAACTTAAATCCTTTCTTTGAGTGCCTTATTTAGCTATTTTGTTTTCCATATTGCATTTTACCAAGCGATTATACTTTACTACTTTATTTAAACCTAGGCTGCACTTTCCTATTGAATCTTGTCAACTTTTTCCAAATAAAATCGACACTATTTTGTATTAAATACACCCTACATCCATGCAGGTTTTTTCACAACTTCGCAGAAAGAATTACTTTTGGTTGTTTTATGCATGTGCAGTAAAATCAAGAGCAGAACAGCATCTGTTGTGCTGACAGAAATGTTTACAGAGACAAATCTGTCACAATCTTTAAAAAAATGAAAAGAAAAGAGGATTCCCTCAGTCACAGGCTTAAACTTTGTGCAACTCACCTCTCGGATCGGTCTCTGCCGCTTGCTGCTCCTATTCTCTCGGCTGCTCTTCTTGGCTTTCTTCTTCTTCTTGGACTTTGGTACCTCTTCTACGTCAGACACAGCATCCTCCGGCTCGTCCTCATCTGCCGGCGACACGCTTTCATTAGAGACACAGTGCATGCACACGCACACACACACACACACACACACGGACAGGAGCACCACCGCTGCAGGCCGAAGGGAGAAAACAGGAGACCGCGCACTGGCACACGTCCGTGCACGCACGCAGACACACACAAGGCGAAAGCCACAAAAGCGCAGGTTGAAACTTGTCCGTTTTCTGTGTTTGAAACTTTGACAGCTCACGCCCACGCTCGCGGAGGGACCCGCGAAAGAAGAAGGGGGCCGAAGAGGAAAAGGAGAAACTCTAAACACTTGCTTGCCAAGTTAGCTAACTAATCTATCATGGCGAGTGACGGACGGCCCGGGCAGACTACTCACGGCTAGCTGAAGCTAACATTAGCATCGCGTTGAAGGCGAGCTCAAGTTACGGAGATGGACCTTCTTCTTCGGAGGCTAAAAAAAAATAAATAAATAACAGGCGAGCTTACCGTGAATTAGTGAGTGCTCGTCCGCGGTCCCAAAGTCTTCCCTCTCATCCTCGCTGCACGACATTTTCCCCTGCGTTTTAATTTTATTTCTTGCTGGTCGAATTAATCCCTCCTAAACCTTGCTCCTCGGTCGGCGAGGGAGGAGGGAAAATGACGTGGGACTGGTGGAGAATGAACCGGGGGTGTCCAGGAAGGGAGGGGGTAGTGGTGGTGGTGGTGGGTGCTGGAGAGAAAAATATATATAATAATAATAGCAATAAATGGCATCGGAGGGTAGCTAAGCCTTGCCCGTTTCCTATTATTTACACAGCATCTAATTGTCCACCTGCCTGCTCAAACAAGTTGGATAACTTCATTATCTGTGACATTTATCGGCTGTTGATTTCCAGGTATATTTTTACAATGAACTTCAGCGTGGCATCCGTGGTCACTTCAAATGCACACCGTGAAATCGGACTGTTGAGTTAAAGCGTTGTATGAGAGCAAAGTTGAAGCATTACGAAGCCAATCTCCTAACATTAGAAACTTACAGTAGTGTGCTTGTAGTCCCGGCTCGAGGTGTGCTCTCCCCCCCTCCCCTCTTCCTCTCTCTCTGTCGGTGCGAGAATTGCCACAAATCAGCCTGTTTGTGTGGCAAGGTTCATTCATTAAGCCCGACTAAACGGGTGATGAGGGAAATTCAAAAAACGAGCCGTCAACGACCCCAAAACACGCTGCTCCGTCCCCCTCTTCGCTCTCTCCCCAGCCCTTACAGGCAGCGCTTAGCTAACATCCTCACAAACACACAAAGGGGGCAGACATCCCATAATAATCTCCCCCCCCTCCCACACTCACACAGGACTCTGCATAGTTACCTCGCAACGGACAGACCATAATACTCAAGCCTGTCCCCACCCCCCACCCCTCCACCACCACGCGCGCGCCCGCACGCACACTTCCACACGCACCATGCTCACTGCATGCACTCACACTCCTTCCCCTCTCCACTGGCAGTCCCAGCCCCCTTAGCAACCCCGTTGTCATGGTGACACCCCCCCCCACTCCCTGACAGACCATAATACTCAAGCAGTAGCAGTATACATCCCATAATATACAACTCCTAAAAAGACAAGAAAGAGAACAAAAAAACACTATTGAGCTGGGTCTCCAGGGGAGCGCAAGTCCAATGGTGACAGACCATAATACTCACAGAGCATCCACCTGGTAGTGAGCAGGACTACAAGAAGAAGTCATTTAGCCTTTACTCTTTCCTTTGGATCCATACAGGTAGGCAGCATGCCGACTGTGTTCGGGTCAAACAGGCCTGCTGAGCAGGAAGTGCTGCAGATCTCTGGGCCCCCTGTTCCTGTGGTATCAACACAGGTGGAGAGTACCCAGGGCCACCCCAGTGACAGAGAAGACTGCCATCAGTTCCTCCAGGATTATCTCCTCCATCCACATCACAAACCAGTAGTTATGTACCAGCACAGCAAGGGTTAGAAAGTAATTCCTTCATTAAAAAAAACAAAAACAAATATTCCCTCCTTAAGTTGAATTTGTGACTTTTACAAAACTTTTTGAGAAGTTTTGTTAAAGTGTATCAACACCCACCCACTAGATCCTTACCTCCACCCTCTGAATATTTGCAGAAATAATGAAAGCCATGATATCCAAGTTTTATAATCTGTTTGTGTTTAGAGAGTGGATTATAGTGTTAATAGTGCTAGTTACATATGTTGCTAAATGCAACTTATGTAACTACCCCTAAAGTAAATGACTGTACTATAAATATAACAGACATATGTTTTAAATGTACAGAGTCCAAAGTAACATTACTTCACTGTGTGAGACTTTACAGGAGGATTAATATATTTTGTGACGAGCTCAGAAAGACACATGCAGAGATCATTTAAAAGTTGTTTCTACTAAAAGTTGTTTCTACTTGGTTTGTATCCAGAAGAATGTTTAAAAACACCCATAGACCTCCATTATTTAAACATCAGCATTGCTTTAGGGAAAAAAGGAAACCTTTAAATATCAAATGTTACACATTATTCATCCATCCAACCATGGAGACCTCCCTCTCCTCCCAGAACACATCTACTAGCTGTGGGAGCAGTCACCATGGCATTCCCAAGTCAGCTGACAAACATAATCTCTTCAGTGAGGCCTGGGTTTTCTCAAAGATTATAAATTGGAAAGACTCAAAACACCTCACCCATGACACGTCAAGGCAAATGTTATGCATGATGAGACGAATGACCTGTCACTGGAAAAATTATACAAAATACACAATATTGAAAGACTAGTTGTAAAACAGCTAACTGATAATTTGCAGAGGAATGGTTTGTTTGAATAGTTTCGGTCAAGTTTCAGAGCTCATTACAGCACAGAAACAGCTTTAGTGAACGTTACAAATAGGGATGGGTATCGTTTAGGTTTTATCCGATACCAGTGCCAAACCGGTACTTTTGAAACGGTGCCGGTGCTCAAACGGTGCTCAAACCGGTGCTTAAAGAATGGAGAACACAAAATTGGTCCAAAAACCTCTCATGTTCAGCTGGTTTTTTGTAAAAAGATAACAATGTTAGCCTTTTCTGCAGCTATGGGGCATATATGGTATCACTCTTGGCTGGAAGCAGTGCTTAAACAATGGAAAAAACACAAACTTTGTCCAAAACCTCTCATGTTTAACTGTTTTCCACTTTTTCTTTGGTCATTTTAGCCTTTTTGGCCACGGTGAAGGGAGTATCTGCCATCAAACAAGAAGACAGCCGCATGTAGCTATGATGAGGTTTGCTAGTTCACCTTACATGCATTAATGTAATAACGTGGTTAGCCTACTCAACGTAAATTACACACGAACAACATGAAGCTACTCACGCAGAGAAGAACGGCTGCTGCTGCCATCATCATCCGTCATCATTTCTGCTACACTGGCAGGGCTAGGGGCCAGGACTCTCCTCTTCGGGGGTTTTGGGGGATATTGCTAACTCCGGTCAGATAACAGGCAACCCACGCACAGTAGATGCGCTTGGTGTGAGGTCTCGCAGCAAGCTATCATATGGCGCATTTCTGGGCTTTTAAAAAAACGCTATGCGTCGCCAGGTGTTTCATCGGATTCGAGGTGTTACCTCCTTTGACAGTATCACAGTATCAGCTTAAAGCACTTGTTGCAGTGCCATGACCGGTACCCATCCCTAGTTACAAATGATCTTCTCATAGCCTCTGACACTTATCTCTGTGCTTGTCCTGCTTGACCTCAGTGCAATGTTCAATTACAGTGACCATTACAGCAAGTACAGCATGCTGTAGGTATTAGAGGTACTGCGCTGCAGTGGTTTGAGTTATCTATCTATCTAATAGACTTAAATTTGTTCATGTAAATAGAGAGTCCTCTTCACACATTTAGGTTAATTATGGCGTTCCACAGGGTTCTGTGCTAGAACCAGTTCCATTTGCATTACACATGCTTCCCTTAGGCAGTATCATTAGAAGGCATAGCACACGTTTTCACTGCTATGTAGATGACACCCAACTTATCCATCTATGAAGCCAGATAACACACACCAATTAGTTAAACTGCAGGAATGTCTTAAAGACATAAAGACCTGGATGACCTCAATTTTTCAGCTTCTAAATTCTGATGAAACTGATGTTATTGTAGTCGGGCCTAAAAATCCTAGATATGTGGTATTTTACCAGATGCTTACTCTGGATGGTATTACCTTGGCTTCCAATAACACTGTAAGAAATCTTCGTGTCATTTGTGACCAGGATATGTCCTTCAAAGCACGTATTAATAAATAAAACATCCTGTCTCAGAGTGACACTAAAAAACTAGTTCATGCATTTATGACTTTTAGGCTGGACTTTTTCTGATAATTCTTTATTATCAGGATGGCCTAAAAACTCCCTAGAAAGCCTTCGGTTGATTCAAAATGCTGCAGTGAGAGTACTGACAGGGACTAGAAAGAGAGAGCATATTTGTTTACTGGCTTCCCTTCATTGGCTCCCTGTTAAATCCAGAATTCAATTTAAAATCTTGCTCCTCACATACAAGGTATTAAATAATCAGTCCCCATCTTATATTAATGACCTGACAGTACCATATCACCCCATTAGAGCACTTTGCTCTCAGCCCGCAGGCTTACCTGTGGTTCCTGGAGTACAATGGGAGGCAGAGCTTTCAGCATTCAGGCCCCTGTTCTGTGGAGCCAGCTTCCAGCTCGGATTCACCCTCTCTGCTTTTAAGATTAGGTTTAAAACTTTCATTTTTGATAAAGTGTATAGTTAGGGTTGGATCAGGTGACCCTGATTCCCATGATGCACTGAATGTTTCTTCTTCAGTCACTTTTTACACTCACATTTTTGGTTCTTTATATCTGTGTTTATACATCTCACTGCATTTAATTTTTAGTTATTACTCATCTCTGGCTCTCTTCCGGTCGTGGCAGGTCCCTGAACCTGGTCCTGCTAGAGGTTTCTTCCTGTTAAAAGGGAGTTTTTCCTTCCCACTGCTGCCAAAGCGCTTGCTCATTGGGGTCATATGATTGTTGGGTTTTTCTCCAATTTCTCTGTATTATTGTAGCATCTTTACCTTGTAATATAAAGCACCTTGCCACAACCGTTTTAGTGATTTGGCAGTATATAAATAAAACTGGATTGACTTGAATTATTAGAAAAGGGCCTGGGTGTTGAAACAAATAAAAAATTAACAGCACATTTCCACCACAAAAAAACAATAACTTAAAAGAGAAGTAAAATCAGGGGTGCACAGTGATGCAATGGATATTACTGTCCTGGGTCCTGAGCTTGAATCCATTGATTGGCTGGGGCCTTCTGTGCGGCGCATGCATGTTCTTCCTGTCTGGCCTGTGCGGGTTTCCTCTGTCCCACAGTCCACAAAATATGCATGTTGACTAAATTGTTTCCAGTGCTTCTCTTTCTTTCTGTCTTTGTGTTGGCCTTGTGATAGACTGACCCATCTGGTGTACCCCAACCCTCATCCCACAGCCCTGAATTGGGTAAGAAGAAGAAAACAGATGGATCGAAAAATGAAATCAGGCCTGACTAAAACCTTCTCCCAGCTGGGTTTGCTTGGTTCAGTAATTCTGAAGTAAAATTACCTGAATGTGCAAATAAGAGCTCAGGATGAGCCACATGTGAGTTTGATCGAGTACAGATTTATTGATACACTACAAGAGAGCCACACTCAGCATTTCAATCACAGTGATTCAGTTTGATTATGTACACAAATGATGGCCATTATCATACGTAGAGTTCCTAAATTAGACTGTTATTAGTGGGTTCATTACAACTCGACTGCAACACATCTGTCTCCCATCTGGTCATCTACTTTCAAGAGCCAACAGATTTGCAAGTACACACATATCTTGTATCTTGTGTAGTAAAGTGTCAGTCGAAAGGAAGTGCTAAAATGACGCAAAAATTTCCTCGTTGTGGGATTAATAAAGACCTATCTTATCTTATCTTATCTTAAAATTGATTCATAAAAAACATGCACACTGCTGCTGCCTTCAGGTTCTGTCTGGAGTAAATACAACCAGAGCTTCAGCACATCCAAAACCATCGCAGCAATAATCATGATAGATTTTATATATATGTAAGCTGCAGGTACCAAAGATAATATGTAATACAAAAGCAAAAGTACCAAATAAGTTAACTAAAATGTGTCTGCTTCAGCAGCACACTCCTCTGCTAAATTCAGCTCCCTGTTGTGGCTTCACTGATTGATTTCTAAAACTTATTATTTTAAAAAAGAAATAAATGAAAATGGATGCTTTTAGCTGCTCAGTGGGGTCTCTTCATTTCTGAGTGGCTTCCCAAAGTAAAATCCCTTTAATGTTAAGTCCAATTTCAAAAGTTTGAACTCATAAACGAGTTTAGAAGGAGCAATCGAAGGCCACATGGCGTCTAATCAGGCTCCAAAGATTTACTCATTCACCATGAGAAATGCTCATTTCTACTACTCTGAAGAGCACTTTGTAATCACACTGAATCAGATTTGCGTACAGTTTAAGCATCATATTCCTCTGTCACACACAGACATATGCTTGCACACACACACATACTTTGCCTACTAGCTGCAGCAGTTTAGCATTCAGTCAGGTGTTTTGTGCAACGTTCACCTCAGTGTGTTTGATATCTGACAGACATTTTATGCCAATTTTGGCAGCATTTGGCTTGTTATGACTAGCTCACTTTGCAGGCTGCTGCTCTGCTCATTATGGCATAAGACATGTTACTATTTAGACTGTCAGCCATGGATAACTAAACTGTAATTATGCGTTGCATTTTAATTGGATTTCCTGCCCATTAACTTACTGTATTTCTTTACTTTTCACAGAGATCTATGTGTTTCATTTCATTGGGGGAAAAAATTACATAGTTTACATTAACACTATTATTTTTTTCACTGCTAAATAGGCATGTGATTAATATTTTATTCTGCTTTTTATTTGTGGGTCTTGATTATTGATACCTATGTTGCTTTGATTCATAAAAGAAAGATTCCTATGGTATCAGATTCAGATCTCAATGGGCAGGAGCTGCAAAGATGTGAGGCCTTTCTCTACACTCCAGAGGCCACTTTGCAGTATTCCCCACTGTACAGGACATGCAGATCGCATAGCAACAAAGGCCTACGTCTGGTCATTGTCCGTTACTTTTGCTTGAATGCCCCTTACACATGCATGTGCGGGTGCACATGCACTCAAGTGCAACTCCGTCATCTTCAACGCTTCATCTTGCTCCCTCTATCCTATATGCACAGCTGTCCTTCCACCTAAAGCAGGCTGCTACACCCCCCCCCCCCCCCCCCCCCCCACACCACAAACACACGCGCGCACACACACGTACACTCACCGCCATATTTCCATAACATCCATGGGTCGTCCATTCCCTCTGCCCCCTCCCCCCATGTGCACACAGCTCGCCGCCCACTCTGCCACCCCCTCTTCCCTGCCTGACAACACCACCGCCCGCCATCCCATAATATTCATGCACACGCTCCACACACATTCATACACAGCAGTGCGTGCAGTGCTCTTTGTTGGCAGAGATGCCTGAGCAATGTGAGCCTGCTCATGCACAACAGTCATGTTCCTGCCTGATATCTGCATTCAGACTGCTGAGGCAGGTAGCCCTCAACTGCAGGGAAGTAACAAAGCAGATCAAGGAGTGAGAAAAAGGTGATGGGTTACATTTCTGTCTCTTAATGACCTTGGGAGGGGTATGAGGGGAGGGGTATGGGGGGGGGGGGGGGGGGGGGGGCATGTTCGTGAAGTCTAGACTCACCCTGAGGCAGCCCTGTCCGAATGAGGCCAATCATCCATCCCAATGGTAAGAATCAGTGGACAAAGTGAGATCAGTTAAGAGTTGTCTCTCAAAGTCTGCTGCTGTCTCCCACTTTAACAGAGGGAAAGCAACTCATCTCCACATATATGTCATGCTGAAGCTTTAACAAGCATCTCTTTAGGCTTTGCAACCTGGCTACAGTCAATCAGTGTGGGACCATTTCGGAATGATAAAATGTCCACAAAATGGGGGAAAGATAAAGATAAAAAAAAGAGGGCAGGTTATTTACGAGAGAGGGGTGAAGGGACGAGCATAACAGAGGCGCCGGACATGACAGTGGCCAGCTCATCTCCATGGTGTTGCTGTGGGAGACAGCAGAAGACGTCACTTGGAGAAACAGGGGACACAAAGGAGTAATACGACATGTGGAAGACTAAAAAAGGAGGGAAGGGAGCCTCGAAGAGACCTGTCTTTGCTGATACACACAGAGGAAAGTGTGCAAGAGAGATGGGTGACCATTTACTCTGGGTGTCAGGTAGATGGGCCACCAAATCTTAGACGAGGACTCCCAACATTTGAGTCTGCAAATGTTTGGCTTCAGTGACGCACTGACTGATTCAACACATGAGCCTCTAAGATGAGCAAATGGGGTTTCATTAAGTGTCACAAGACTGCGGCACATATGTTAATTTATAGTCTTTGAAGTTAAATTTCAACTTTAAAATCAAGAAAAATTACCATCAGACATCAGTGATGTCAGAATATGTGGAAATCAGGACCTAAATTAAACATTTAAACTCTGAATTTTAAAAAACTGCATTTACCACCATCTGGTTATAGTTAGCTGGTGACGTAGCTGCAAGTTTCACCGTGTAGCTAATTTACCTTTAAAAGTCACGTTGATGCTTCTCACTTACTTTGTTGGACATCAGCTGAATCTCATCATAACAGAGGAAACTGTAATACAAAACTACTTTCTATGCTAACTAGCCTAGATTACCAGAACAACAGAACCAGATTTCTGGTTTAGGATTCTGGTTGAAGTGGAATTTGTGTGATTATGTGCAATTAAGCTGCATTTAAAGGTCATGTTTTATTCATATCATAATCATATACTGATCGTTTAATACATTTATGAGCTATATTAATTTACGAGTTCTGATGCTCAAGAAAGCTGAAACAGCACATTTACTGACATTTTACTGATCTTGTGACAACCTGATTTTTCTTTTCCCGAGGGAAGCGGGCAACTGAGGAAAAAATATAGGTCAATAAAACTTTATTTTCTTATATCTTTTATAGTTTGACTTAGTAGGCCTTAAAGACCTTACATTATTCAGTAAAAACCATAAATATGGGGAATGAAATAGTCATAATTTACATGCTTATTCTGGTTGTTTCAGTGTGTTATAAGACTGGAATAGGTCCCAAAAGTAGCTTAAATCTAAAGGAAACACAAATTTTTAAAACACTGAAGGTACATCTGGATTTCTTCCAGTATTGCTATGACTGGTTTGATGGAGAGAAAGGGAGGGAATACTACAAAATAAAAAATGAAAACATATGCAGCGATAAATATTCTTTAAAAAAAATGCTGTACAGTTTATTTCATGCGCTTGTTTTTCTGTGCTAAACAGCCAACATGCAGTAATCAATAAAATTTTTTAGGGTATTTCAAATTCTCCAGAAAATCTATGTTCACGTGGATAATTTGATTGAGAATTTGGTCTTCAGTTCATATACCACCAACCTGGTTTATTATTCTTTATTGCTTTTCCCAATCCCCCGTGTGACACTGATCCGCTCTGTCCTCGTGCCCTCCCTTCTTGTGATTTATTTGCCTTAGTTCCAATATTTGTCGGCAGTCTGTTTTCTTCCCCTTGTCTAAATGTCACCTCTTCTTCTAAGACAATATAGGGAGTGAGAGAGAAGGAGAACGAGAGGGCAAATGTGGGGGACATAGAGGAAAAGTAGGGGGGGAGAGCTGGACTCGTAAAATGAGCAACAAAGTTTGGGAAAATTACACATTAGGTAAGACACTTTCTCACATGCGTGTACATATATGTGGAACTGGAAGTGCTGCGTTTCAGTCACTGACAAGAGGATTTTGCAGAAAAGTTTATTGAAACAAACAGGTTGGAGTTGGAGTTCTCATAAGTTTCTCTGATATAAATCATATATATATGTTCATACATGTGTTCAGGCATGTATGCACACAACCACATTTGTGATTTCAGTCCAGGTACCAGCCCAGGCTCAGACTTTAGTTTTCATGCCAGATTAACACAATAGAGGGCATACTTACGCTTGTAATGCTTGCGTAGTAAAACAATGACCCTTTTCCAAACCCTCCTCCTCCTCCCTCAGCATCACTCCACACCCTGGATGTCCTCTCTCTCCCAGCCTCACTCTCTACCTCCTTTATAACCCATCACTCCCAGCTCACTGCCCTCACTCATTCTTGCTTTTTCAACTCGCAATGGACACATTTGTTTTCCCGGGAAAGAACTAACCATAAGATGACACCGTGCTACTGTTTTCCTGACTAATAAAAAAGTGACTTTTATTAGTGTTTCTGGATTTTAGGTTCTTGTTTTTGGGGGTGAATTCAGTTAATCTGGGACTGAAATCGGACATATGGACGTCTTTTTGTGCATCAAGGATGAGTTTGTGAAACAGTCATGTAAGTATGCTTTTTTTGGCAACAATAGAGAGAAGCTGAAGAGCAGCTTTGGTGAATAAAATTGTGATTCATTTTGAAATTCTGTCCACTCAGTAACAAAAAGAAGAATAACTGGCTATCACAAAAATATCAACTGGTAAGAATCAATTTTAAAACTCTTGCAACCTGAAGGAAATTTCACGAGTATAACGCAGTAATTTTGTGGTTTTATTTGCTACAAAATGATAAACTGCATATACAGACTTAACTTCGAACACCAGTAACTTGCATAAACCTTATCATTAGAAAACTAATAAGGAATTTATTGTTTACTTGACCAAAATACCATGCAGAGCATCTCTGCATTCATCGTTAACCTGCTAACTTGTGATTTCAACAGATATGTGGGGATCATCCCCAGACTCTGGACTTTAAACTTAAACGGCAACAAACACACAGACGGACGGAGCGATCACTTCAGCTGTGGACCCAAAGACCCAGCCTGACGCACGGAGACGGACAGACAGACAGACAGTCTGATGCCAACTGTCTCCACTGTCAATCTCACGGCACCACTCCTCCTCCTGTTGCTATGGGCAACCCACCCCACCATGGCAACCAATTGGCTGTAAGTCTAGTGTGTGAAGGAGGATGAGAAAGAGGGAGTTTGTTTGTCATGCTATAACTTTTAAAAGGTGGTGACATGTCACTAAATCTCTTTCAGTCGCTCCCCTCTTTTCTTTGTCTCGCTCCTGGTGACCTTTTCTCTTTTCTCTCTCTCCCTGCCTTCACTGTGCCCTCCGTGTCTTCTTTGCCTGTTTGTCTCCTTGTTTTCATCCTCTCTATTTGTTACCTTTTCATCTTTCTGTCACTCTTTTAAAGGCCCCAGCCTTGTACTTAAATATGCATCTTCCCCCACGTACTTGCTGTGAATCACTCCTCCACCTTCCATTTTTATGTCCCAGCTCCCTGGCGAGGCTGCCCCGTTCCCGGCCTGTGTCTGGTGCTGCCCCATGTGCACGGCTGAGGGGGCTGACCCCAGGCCAGGTGGGGGTGTGCAGAGCACGGGGGGAGGTCATGGAGTCTGTACGCAAGGCAGCAGAGATGGTCATAGAAGAGGTATGAAGCATAACTTCTGAGTCATTTAAATAACAATCACCATTATGTGTGGCAGAGATGGAAACTTTTACATACCTGGTGTGTAACTCGCTGTCCAATTCAGTGCCAGCACCAGTTCAGGAATCGCCGCTGGAATTGTTCCATCACCCCACGTGGGATCAATGTATTTGGCAGAGTGATGAACCAAGGTAGACCCATTACTGGCATGAAGTTAGTGAATTTTCTGAAGAAACCTCGATTCACTGAGCAACATTTATAAATATTCTCTAAAAATAAAGTTGTGTCATGTCTCTGCTGTGGTTTCAGGCACTCGTGAGGCAGCCTTTGTGCACGCTCTGTCCTCAGCAGCTGTGGCGGTTGCGGTGACCCGAGCCTGCACCCGTGGGGAGCTGGAGAGGTGTGGCTGTGACAGGAAGGTCAGGGGGGTCAGCCCGGAGGGTGAGCTTTAACTCTATTCCATGAAAATATAGTGAGTAAATCGACTCTGACTCACACAGAGCATAGAAAGGCTGCTACAGTGCTGATTGTGGGTCTAAAGTATGCAGCAGTAATGTCAGCTGGTAGTTTCCCATCTGCTGTCACATGTAACACACCTGTGCTGTGAGACTGTAGCAGCTGCCCCCTGCCTCACATGAACCAGAAGGGATTTTCCATTTAACATCTAACCTTCTTTGACCTTACAAAATCGCAGTAACACAGATCATCTTAATCTAAGCCTCGTTCCACCACAGGTTTCCAGTGGTCAGGGTGCAGTGACAACCTGTCCTATGGTGTGGCTTTCTCTCAGACATTTGTGGATGAACCAGAGCGAGCCAAGGGGCTGTCAGCAGGCCGGCCGCTCATGAACCTCCACAACAACGAGGCGGGTCGAAAGGTTAGCAACATCACCAATGTCCTTACAGATTTCCAAATCCCTGTGTCAATTTACAGAATTTTTTTGTCCTTTATAATTATCTCCTCCTCAGGCCATCCTTCATAACATGCAGGTTGAGTGTAAATGTCACGGTGTGTCTGGGTCCTGTGAGCTGAGGACCTGCTGGAAGGTCATGCCCCCATTCAGGCGTGTGGGCGTTGTGCTCAAGGAACGTTTTGATGGAGCCACAGAGGTAACAGATGATACCTTCTGCTTGTTTTATCTTCCCTAGCTTAATGGGGTGAGCAGACGTCACAACAGCTGAAGTAAATTATTTATCAGAAAAAAACTACAATTTCCGCTGAAACATCTCGAAATGAACATGTTATGCTTTTTCAGCTCCATGTTTGTATTTTTGGACCTTGCTACAGTAGTTTTATATGATTCACATCTCAAAATAAATCTTTATTTATCTTGTTGATTGTTGCAAGCCCTCAGCTCATCATCTCATGAAATATGGGGGTTAAAAGCAATTTAACTTCCCTCCTCTTAAATCAGTTTTTTTCTGATTGGCTGCTCCTTGCAAACAGAAGGTTTAAACATCAAGTTTTGGAGCTACTTTCCTGAAAGCCAGAGCTGTGTGCTCGGGATTACCATATTAACCTTGTAACACCAAGTGCCTCAAATTCTTGAGTTTTAGAGATCTATCGATCATCAGTGTGATTTTTGTCCCCACGGAAACTAAATAATTCGGGCCCAATACATTTTTATGTAGTAAATTGCAAAAAAAAAATAATGCCAATGTATCAAATATGATTAATTTTTTAAAAATTGTCAGAATGTTCAATAAGCACTCCATTTTCAGAAAAATTGAATTTCCTGGCAATTATTTCATGGTTCAGGCTTTAAAGGGTTAAGGATATTATCTTTGACATCAGAAGTAGCCAAGAGAAGGAAAACAGTCTAAAATAAGCTGTGAGCTTTTGGATCACTTCTGCATAAGCTGACCACATATTTTAAAAACGTTGACCGTGTTTAGTAGTCAGTATTATTACAGTATACATTACTGTGTTTTAATGTCACAATCCTCCCAGGTACGCCTGACACGTATAGGCTCCAGGACAGCCTTGCTCCCCCGAGACTCACAGGTCAAACCCCCTGCTGCCAGAGATCTTGTGTATCTTGCACCCTCCCCAGATTTCTGCCGTCTCGACCCTGAAAATGGTATTCCTGGGACTGCAGGTAGAAGATGTAACGGTAAGATCACCAGGACCACGTCACAGGAAAATAATTCACATAATCCAACTTACCACTCATATCAATTTAGAAAGTGATGTTGCAATGTTTTAAACCAACCCCCCTCCCCCCAGGAACGTCTCGGCTGGCACCAGATGGTTGCGAGCTGGTGTGTTGCGGGCCAGGCTACAAAGCAGGCCGGGCTGAGGTGGTGCAGCGCTGCTCCTGCAAGTTTTCCTGGTGCTGCTCGGTGCGTTGCCAGCAGTGCAAGAATACGGTCACCATTCATACCTGTAGAGTGTAAGAAGTCCTAACAAGGCCTGACCAAATGAGCCCAGATCCTAACCAACCACCAGACAGACACCGCTGGACACAGCGCGGGTTAACTTTGACACCAAATTATCGTAATTATTGTCCAAAGCAGCCTTTCTTTGTCCACGTTTTCCCTTAGAGAAGTGAAACTGCAGTTTGGTTTGATTGTTTTCTTGTAAAAACTGCAAAATTAGAACTAATGTAAAGACAAAGCTCTATCGGGAAGTACAAAAAAAAAAAGTCTGCTCAGCTTTTAAACTGCTCAAAATATTAAGACAGACAAACTGACAGGCACAGACATGCATACAGGTGTAGCCATGAACACACACAAACACAGCAGTTAATCACACGCTGAACTGACAAAGCTTTTAAAGCAGAGCTTAACCCAAACTAACTCTCAAACACTGAAGATTTCTTTTATCTTGTATTCTGTTATAGGCTAGCACGTCTTTGGACTTGTACTGTATTTATGTCTTCTTTTTGATTCTGGTTTATTTATTTGTATATCAGAGTCTTTGCTGCACTTACTTCCATGTCTTGTGTTTTTGTCCCTCGTCCTTGTATGAAACTGTTCTGTTTCCTGCACAATGAGTGCGTTTAGGTCTTTTTGAGTTTCTAATAAATAGAGTAGTTTATTAAAAAAAAAAATACCAAAGTGCTTCTTTATTGAATGGTACCCTGTGAGACTGTTTGGAACAGAAGTTGTAGTTGCAGGTCCCTGTACATGTTTAGTTTTGCATGACTATACCATTGATTGATTTATTATTTAAAACCTACAGTGAAACTCAGTAACTGTCAGACTGTCATTGCTAGTAGACTTTATATAAAAAAAGAGATCTCACTCATTGATTTGTGGAGTCCTCTTACATCATGTGACTCTCAAACCCTGCCCACTTAAAGCAACTTTTCAATCACAAAGCCTCGCCCTAAAACATGCGCAGCTTAATCATGTTTTTAATCTAATAGGAGCCATAATTTACACAATAAGCATCATGTTGTTTTCTGTAAGACTTGAAACCAGCGACCGAGCTCATAAACTCATCAGGAAAGTGGTTATTGACGTCATAGATCAAGGGCGCCGTTTTCCTATTGACTTGTAAACAACTGAACTTCTTTTTGCAGTCAGAGAAATCACCACCTACCTGGCGTCATGTTAACAATCCTTTAATCCTTATCTGGATTGGCTGCATGGCTCAAGTCCTCCAAATCCATTTAAGATGCTTTGTCATTTCGACCTGAAACAGGCCGTTCATACTCGAAAATCCTCCAATGTGGCTGAATTCAAACAATTCTGCTGTGAAGATTGGGACAATATTCCTCCTCATCAATGTGAAAGACTGATTGCCATATATCAAAAACGCTTGATTGCAATTCTAGCTGCCGAGGGTGACACAACCAGTTACTAGGTTTAGGGGGCAGTTTTTTCAAATAAGACCAGGTAGGTTTGGAGGGATTTTTTTTCCCACTTCACTGGATACCTTACGCTTCCTCAACTGATCATGCTGCAGCTTTTAAGAAGATCTAAAAATAAACAACAAAATGCATAAAATTAGGAAGCTCATTGTGCTCTGGTAGAGCAAGTGTTTGTGACAGTGGGAGCATGTGGGAGAAGCATACTCAGGCCCAGATCATTAACACAGTGCAAGTGCAGAGGCAAGTGTGACTTGTGTGATCACGCCCTTAAACTCTGTAATACTTTCGAATTCAGTCTTTTGCCTTCAAACACACAAAACAACGATTACATTTCATTTGAGCTCAACCATTTTATTAAAAATATCCTGTGATTACAAACACCCAGAAATTGACTAGAAAAAGTTCATCTTCTCAAGAGCCATTAAAAATATTACAACTTGAATCTTCTCATCATTCGCTCAAATGTTGGAGGTCTTGCAATTAAAAAAACAAAACGAAAAACAACAACTCAAGTTTCAAAATGGGAAAAAAATAATTAAAAAATACTAACATTTTCCCAAAACAGCATTGTGAAATTACAATATACACAAAAAAGAAAACAGAAACTCATAAGTAACCTGGATAAGGGAACTTGGTGAAAACACTTTTCATCCCTGCAAGTCACCACTAGTTAGAAGAAAGTAACCGTTACAGACAACTGCTTTTGTTTGGAGTGACAGCAAATGTTTAGTTTTTTGACATTATTCAACTGAGGAAGGTCGGAAAAGAAAGCAAGTAGAGTACCACTTAACATCAAGTTGCCCCCTTAAACGTACTAATGTTAAATGTAACTGAAGTATTTCCCCTTTTATACTTCCCTATACTGAGTTTAAAGGACCCAGTAGGCCACAGTAAGTAAAACACAGGAAGAGGCCAATGTCAAGTTTATAAATGAACATTTCTTTGGGGGGAAAAAAAAAAACAGTGACAGGCAAGGGGGGGCCTGCCCCACCTGAATATTTATAGAGAGAACACTGCGATTTCTAAAGGTTTCAGAGAAGGACACCGTTGGTGCTTAAACTGCATTCACTGCACATCTGATACTTTGAATCCTCAGCCTGTTTCAGCTTTTATTTTGAAGGCACAATCAGTGTACGTGTGTACCGAAATACATTTCGATGCCACGATACCGTCCCTTCCCCTTTGGTTTTGTCCTTTGTTTTTTGGGATTTTTTTTTTTTTGTCAAAATGGCCACTAATCTTTATGATGTTTTCAATCATCCCACCTATTTTTTCTATATGCACCGTTTTGCATCTCGCGGTCAGCACTGTTCTATAGCAGAGCACACCTCTTCTTTGTTTTGGTCTCGGGGGGCTCCAAAGCTGCCAGTATGGCCTCGTCAAACACGTTTTTAAGTCCTCGCTGGTTAAAGAAGAAGAAGAGGAAAAGATGACGGAAGCATAACAGAAGGAAGCATAACTTTCTATTTCAAACAAATCTGTCACTTTTTAAATACGTTTTAAAAGTGTAGTGAGATTTTACATACCTGTGTGAGGGCAGAGCACTCCACGTACTTAACAGCCTTGAGCTCACGAGACAGCTTCTCGCCGCTCTCGGGTAATAAAGGGCGCTGTTTGTTCTTTGCCAGCTTCTCCACCGTGTTGCTGTCTTCCCGCAAGTCTACCTGTGTCCCCACTAACAGGAAAGGGGTGGTTGGGCAGTGGTGTGAAATCTCAGGGACCCACTGGATACAGACAAAAAGACAAAGTTTATCTTAGATACCCAATGAAATTTGCGACTATCAAAAGCTGGTATGCTTTTCCTTTAATCCAAATAGTTTCTGATTCATATTTTTCATTTCATAGAAAATAATGTGTAATAAAATGTCTGGCATGTAAAACGGTGAGATTGTAGAGAAACTGAGGAAGCAGGAGGCTTTTTCTTCCATGTGACATTTATTGAGAATAAGGACGACAATTAAAACAATTATTAAAATTCCAAGCAGTCCAAGCAGAAAGGACATCGCGACTCCTGATGTGGAGGTGTGTTACACCTCCACATCAGGATGATCATAAGAACACAGTGAAAACTTCACTATTTTGAGCAAGTGGCTCTTGAACGTGTGTCAAATTTAGAAAACTACAGCACTTTCTTCACTCTATTACATACAAAATTATTTAAATATAAGCATTAGGCTAGCTAGAGAAAATGAACAGGAGATCTTTAAAAATAATCATTATTTTTAGATCTATACGCTTACTGGCCACTTTATCAGATTCCCCTTGCGAGTACCTGGTTGGACCCCCTTTTGCATTTGGAACTGCCTCAACTCCACATGCATCAAACATTCCTCAGAGATTTTAGTTCATATTGATATAACAGCATCACAGAGTTGCTGCAGTTTTAATGGCTGCACATCCATGATGTGAATCTCCCATTCCACCTCATCCCATAGGTGCTCTATTTGAGACCTAGTGACTGTGGAGCCCATTTGAGTACAGTCTACTCACTCTAGTGTTCAAGAAACCAGTTTGAGATGATTACAGCTTTGTGACACGGCACGTTATCCTGGTGGAGCAGCCATCAGAAGATGGGGACACTGCTTATATAAAGGGATGGAGACTGTGGTGTTTAACGATGCTTGGTTAGTTGGTACTAAAGGCCCCAAAATGTGCCTCACTCTGTTACACCAACAGCCTGAACGACTGATACAAGGCAGGATGGATCCATGTTTCCATGCTGTTTATGCCAAATTCTGACCCTACCATCTGAATATTGTTGCAGAAATTGAAACTCGTCCAACCAGGCGACGTTTTTCCAACCTTCTGTTGTCCAATTTTGGTGAGCAGATGCAATCTGTAACCTCGGTTTCCTGTTCTTAGCTGACAGGGGTAGCACCCGGTGTGGTTTTCTGCTGCTGCTGCTGCAGCCTATCTGCTTCAAGGTTCAACATGTTGTGCATTCAGAGATGCTCTTCTGTATACCTTTGTTGCAACAAGAGGTTATTTGCATTCCCATTGCCTTCCTGTCAGTGTGGTCATTCTCCTGTGACCTCTCGCATCAACACGGCATTTCCCCCCAGAGAACTGCTGCCAACTGAATATTTTCTCTTTTTCAGTCCATTCTCTATAAACTCTATAGATGGTTGTGTGTGGAAAATCTCAGTAGATCGTCAGTTTCTGAAATGCTCAGACCATGTTTGAAGCCATTTAAATCCTTAACCTTTTTCCCCCCCAAGTCTGATGCTCAGTTTCAACTTCAGCCAGTTATCTTGACCATGTCTAAATGCCTAAAGGTACTAAGTTGCAACATGATTGGCTGATTATAGATTATGAATAAAACAAAGTGACCAGTGTAAGTCTGCCAACACATTTAACAAAAAAGAGTCAACATCTCTGTTCCCAAAACAGTGAAAAGAGATTTCAAAACTGACCTTCTCTTTGACATTTTCATACGACGAGGGTGAGACAACAGAGAAACATACAAGGAACACATCTGTCTGTGGGTAACTGAGAGGACGCAGCCTGTCATAATCTTCCTGACCTGAGAGCAGCAATCAAAAGAGAAGCAGAACAAGGACATTTTTTTTCCCAAAGGTTTTAGACTGACAGAAATGAGAGAGAAAAAGTGAA
The DNA here is from genome assembly GCF_057382185.1 of Mchenga conophoros. Classification (NCBI taxonomy): domain Eukaryota; kingdom Metazoa; phylum Chordata; class Actinopteri; order Cichliformes; family Cichlidae; genus Mchenga; species Mchenga conophoros. The sequence goes on along the minus strand of NC_140536.1, from coordinate 24,773,878 downwards.
ACTGAGAGACTTTCGAAGACCAGCTTACCAGCTGTGTCAAAAAGACCGAGCGTATACGGCTCTCCGCCGATCATCACTGTCACGGCATAATTGTCAAAAACCTTTGAAAACACAAAAAAGAAGTAAGCAAAAAAGGGCAGTTAATGGTAGTGCAGCATTATAACCATGAATAATATAAGAAAACAGAAATTTTATAGGTGAGCATGTTTACAACAATATGGCTCAGTCTTTCTTAATTCCTCCTCCTACCGTAGGCACATATTCTGAGGGGAACTTGTTGGTTGTATAGGAGATCAGTAAGCACGTCTTTCCTACAGCCCCATCTCCTACTACTACACATTTTATCGTCTGCATCTACAAAGAAAAACAGAAAGTAGGAAACATGACAAGATGTTTGCCAGAAACAGCACACCAGACAGCTAGCTAGACTCTTAGAGAGGAAGTAATACACAAGCACTCTTAGTACTGTCTCTAGAATCATGCATGGGTTCACATACAGGCAGTGAAACAACATGGAAACAAACACACAAGCACTAACTGTGACAGACTCACAGAGACATGTGATGCATCTAACCAGCACATCTAAGCCTGGAATTAATATTTATATTCACTACTGAATAATCTGCACATTATTTTGAAGATTAATCAATTATTGGTCAGTACAATATGAAAGGTCAAACAATTATAAACTTACAGACTGCATCCTCAGCGGAGGCCAATGGCCTACTTTGCATTTTTAAAGAAAACGATTAAACCTTTATGTTTTTCTGTCAATATTTTCCTGGAATTTGGCCTGGTGGAATTTGCACCCTCTTGCTGTCTGACAGAAAAGCAGAATGCAGCAATCACAAACCCTTCCTCCACCTTGGGTGGGGGTGCAAAACTGAAACCAGCAAACGCCTGACATGCCTTTCTGAGACGAAAGGCATGTCTGATCATTCATGAATTTGTCTCTAATCTTGTAACATGCAATGATTTATAGTGTAGATGTGGGAATGGACTGCATATAAAGATTACATAACTTTATATATGAAGTAATTATTCGTATGCAGCATCACAGGATTTTAGACATCAAACATGCAAATACTCGAAAATAAAGTATTAAGTATTATGTATTAAGTGTTAAAGTATTACTTTACCAAATAAAAACTGAAAGTTTTAAATAGCTCAACCTCTGTAACTCTGATAGTAAAATGCTTACACATTACATATTGCAACAGCAGCATTTCAATGGCCATTTTCATAGTTTTGATCCATTAAGCTCACACTGCTAACATATTTTGTCCTAAGATAAGCGATAACATTACAGTTGGGGCAGGGTATGTCTTTTTAGGACTAGTGGACAAAAAAGTATCCATTATAGAATTTCAGCATCTTAATTCAAATGGCCTGAGCCAGAACTAGACCCTTACGCCGATGCTGGGCTTTGTGTTCAGGCTTTTGAAAATCCAATCATAGGTCTATTTGGACAGGCTGGGGTGAGTCATATAAAGTAGCATAAAGGGTGAAAAAGTCCACACAGGTACTAAGCTGTAGTGTTGCAATGGATTAAACATAAAACGTTCACATCAAAGGGAACAAAGTTTGAATCCCATGTGAAGGTAATACTTAGTATTAACTTATTTTTTTTTAGGTCAAATAAACTATTTGCATATTTAAACAGTGCCTGCTCAGATTTCTTGGTGCCACACCTTCCTACAGTACATGTTAACTATTAAATTCATCCCACTTATTTAAAAGTCAAATTTACTAAACATTTCTGTTGCTACTTTAATGTGCAGCACCTAAAACGACTGCAACCCGATCCACCCTTCATGACAAATATAATATTCAGTAAAAGTCGAATCAGTTTGAGACAAATGAATTAAACTTTTGTGGTGCTGATGAATTATACCAAGGCGTTTTTATGTGACTTAGACCTCTAGTAATACGACTTTTATTCGAAGAACAAACCAATTAAGTTATTAGGCATAAAAGCATACAGAGAGAGCATTAGTTAGAGCATGACAGCTTTATCAGTGATATACGCCACTCATCTATTCCACATCTGTCATTACTGGCATTTATAACAGCTGATAAATGAGACTGAATAGAGCTTCACCTATCCACATAATGCACATAACCACACAACATGTGTACAAATATGGATGGATTGTTTCTCTTTTACAATTGTTTTCTTTCTTGTTTCTGTCAGTGCTTTGTTACCACACTCCACATCCTGTTGCATCTTCCACAATAAAAGAAAAAACAGTAAAGAAGAGACAGCGAAAACATTGTTCAGTGGTTTTATCAGTGTTGACGCACAGTTTGTCCACCATCGGGCCCTCTCCAACTTCCCTCTTTTTTTAAATTGCACTTCTATTATGTTAATAAGAACTCTACGCATGTAACTAAACTAAATAACTACACATAAGAAATGTTGGTCAAATTTGGTTGATATATTGGATTCTAAAATTGCCAAATATCAGTGTCGATCTTTAAAATCCTATATCAGTTGGGCCCTAGTCTTACTTGTAAAAACAAAAAGAAACATTTGCAGTATGATGAACAATGCTAAAAAAAATACAAAAAAAATGTATTCCATCAAATAGTCTCTGATCAGATGAGACAAGATAAACTATTTATCCCCAAAACTGAGAAAATTGTTTGGCACAATCAAAACAGCCCAAATAAATAAGTAGAATAAACAAATGGAAAACGATTTTGCAAAGTTAAAAACTACTTTGAAATAAAAATTAATGCAAAATTAGTCTAAATGAAACAAAAACATGAAGGATACGGCTGTATATAGATAGGTGTGAGTTCAAGCAGCGTGCATACCGTTTGGAGGTATTCCTATTTGGCTTGTTATTACATGTGCAAGCGAAAAATTAATGACAGTGAATAACTTCCGCATAAGCTGCACAGCGAGGATGTTAAAGGAAAATGCCGCCTATTAGCAAAATGACATTTAGAAACGGATACTGCAAACACTTCCGCTAAATAAGAGCTCCATCTGTTAATCTGTTATCTGAAAGTTTAACACCTGCAAATGAGATGTTTTAGCCAACATATAAAAAAATAATCATTTAAGACTGAGTCTGACTGAATAAATTAAATCAGATTTGTGAACAGTGGACAGGCAGCGTGAAAATACTGTCACTGGTAGATTTCTTATTTAATTACAATGTACAGC